>NC_091980.1:137561034-138161034 GCF_044704955.1 Pristiophorus japonicus | reverse complement strand
TTCAACGAGTGGACCAGTCCGATCGTCCATGTCCTCAAGGGAGACGGAATCGTCAGAATCTGTGGCGATTACAAAGTAACTATCAATCGTTTCTTCCTACAGGACCAATACCCATTACCAAAGGCCGACAACCTCTTTGCAACGCTGGCGGGAGGAAAGATGTTCACGAAGCTGGATCTGACTTCAGCTACATGACGCAGGAACTGGAGGAATCATCGAAGGCGCTCACCTGCATCAACACGCACAAAGGTCTTTTTGTTTATAACAGATGCCCGTTTGGAATCTGATCAGCGGCGGTGATATTCCAGAGAAACATGGAAAGCTTACTGAAGTCGGTCCTTCACACCATGGTCTTCCAGGACGACATCTTGATCACAGGTCGGAACACAGTCGAGCATCTACAGCACCTGGAGGAGGTTCTTAAACACCTCAACTGCGTAGGGCTCAGGTTAAAACGCTCGAAGTGTGTTTTCCTGGCGCCTGAAGTGGAGTTCTTAGGAAGGAGGATTGCGGTGGACGGCATCAGGCCCACCAACACGAAGACGGAGGCAATCGAGAACGCACCGAGGCTACAAAACGTGACGGAGCTGTGGCCATTTCTGGGACTCCTGAACTACTTTGGTAACTTCCTACCGGGTCTTACCACACTGTTAGAACCACTGCATGTTTTACTACAAAAAGGGGACGAATGGGTTTGGGGCAAAAGCCAAGAAAATGCCTTTGTAAAATTGCTTGTGTTGTATGATCCATGTAAGCGTTTGATACTAGCATGTGATGCATCGTCATATGACGTTGGGTGTGTATTGCAACAAGCTAAACTGGGAAACTGCAACTGGTTGCTTATGCATCCAGGAATCTGTAAGGCTGAGAGAGCCTACAGCATGATTGAGAAAGAAGTGATAGTGTGTGTCTATGGGGTAAAGAAAATGCATCAATACCTGTTTGGGCTAAAATTCGAATTGGAAACTGACCACAAGCCACTTATATCGCTGTTTTCCGAGAGTAAAGGGATAAATACCAACGCATCGGCCCGCATCCAGAGATGGGCGCTCACGTTGTCCGCATACAACTACGCCATCCGCCACAGGCCAGGCACAGAAAACTGCGCCGATGCTCTCAGTAGGCTGCCATTGCCCACCACGGGGGTGGAAATGGCGCAGCCTGCAGATCTAGACATGGTTATGGAAGCATTTGAGAGTGAGCAATCACCCGTCACTGCATGGCAGATCGAAACCTGGACAAGCCAGGACCCCTTATTATCCCTAGTCAAAAGCTGTGTGCTTCACGGGAGCTGGTCCAGTATCCCAGTGGAAATGCAGGAAGAGATTAAGCCATACCAGCGACGCAAAGATGAAATGCCTATACAGGCAGACTGCCTTCTGTGGGGCAATCGTGTAGTGGTCCCCCAGAGACACCTTCATCAATGACCTCCACAGTAGCCACCCAGGCATCGTAATGATGAAAGCAATAGCCAGATCCCACGTGTGGTGGCCCGGTATCGATGCAGACTTAGAGTCCTGCGTTCACAGATGTAATACATGCTCACAGTTAAGCAATGTACCCAGGGAGGCGCCACTAAGTTAATGGTCTTGGCCCTCCAAACCGTGGTCTAGGGTACACGTCGACTATGCAGGCCCGTTCTTGGGTAAAATGTTTCTTGTGGTTGTAGACACGTATTCCAAGTGGATTGAATGTGAGATAATGTCGGCTAGCACGTCCGCTGCCACTACTGAAAGCCTGCGGGCCATGTTTGCCACTCACAGCTTACCCGATGTCCTGGTGAGCGATAACGGGCCATGTTTTACCAGTGCTGAGTTTAAAGAATTCATGACCCATAACGGGATCAAACATGTCACATCTGCCCCGTTTAAACCAGTGTCTAATGGTCAGGCAGAGAGAGCAGTGCAAACCATCAAGCAAGGCTTGAAGAGGGTAACTGAAGGCTCGCTGCAGACTCGCCTATCCCGAGTCCTGCTTAGCTACCGCACGAGACCCCACTCGCCCACTGGGATCCCATCTGCTGAACTGCTCATGAAAAGAGCACTTAAGACAAGACTCTCGTTAGTTCACCCTGATCTACATGAACAGGTAAAGAGCAGGCGGCTTCAACAAAGTGCATACCATGATAGCGCAAATGTGTCACGCGAGATTGAAATCAATGATCCTGTATTTGTATTGAGTTATGGACAAGGTCTCAAGTGGCTTCCCGGCACTGTCATGGCCAAAGAGGGGAGCAGGATGTTTCGGGTCAAACTTTCAAATGGACTCATTCACTTGGACCAAATCAAACTCAGATTCACGGACTATCCTGAGCAACCCACCTTGGACCCTACCTTTTTTGATCCCCCAACATACACACCAGTGGCAACCAGCACCACGGTTGACCACGAAGCAGAACCCATCATCCACAGCAGCCCAGCAGGACCCAACACACCAGGCAGCCCAGCAAGGCCAGCTGCACAGCAGCCCAGCGAGGGCCCAACAAATGATTCAACAACACCAGCTTTCACACAGAGACAATCAACCAGGGCAAGAAGTGTCCCAGATCGACTCACATTGTAGTTACACTATTGACTTTGGGGGGGGGGGGGGTGTGGGGGGGAGTGTTGTTATACATGTGAACTTGTATTTACTCTGTTCAGCCACCAGAGGGCTCATCCCCTGAGTCCCAAAGGATCCCATAATCCCTTGGGAGTACAGGTATTTAAGGAGGCCTCACAGGTTGGAGAGGCACTCTGGAAACCTGCAATGAAAGACTAAGGTCACATTTTACTTTGAGCTCACAGTGTTCAGTCTGACTCTTTCTCCATACATAACACAATGTGCCACAGTCATCAGTGCGTACGTCCCAACACTCGATGCAATGGATGAGACCAAAGAGGGCTTTTATTCCAACCTTGAAACATCCCTGTCCTGCCTCCCCGCGGGCGACAAATTGATCCTCCTAGGTGACTTCAACAGCAGGGTCGGCAAAGACACAGCCCTCTGGGGAGGTGTGATTGCCAGAGAGGGGGTAGGGAAAGCCAACTCTAGCAGTACCCTACTCCTGACAAAATGTCGAGAACATGAACTCCTCATCACCAACACCCTGTTCTGCCAGAGGGACAAATACAAGACATCGTGGCAACACCCTCGCTCCAAACACTGGCACCTGCTCGACTATGTCATCCTCTGAACCAGGGATTGCAAGGATGTGCGCATCACCTGCGCCATGACAGGAGCTGACGACTGCTAGATGGCCCACCGCCTAATCCGATCATTGACATTAATGTAGTCTCAAAGCAGAGGGGACAGCAGAAGCAGTGCCGCAAAAAAGTTAATGCCGGGGCACTTAAAGACTCAGCTAAGAGAGCCCCATACAGCCAGTGCCTCACAGCTAACCTGGCGTGCCTCGATGACCCTGAGATGCTGAATGCCCACAGCGCTTGGTCTGCCATCCAGGCCTCCATAACCAGTGCCTGTGAAGAGTCACTTGGTCACTCAACCAGAAAACACCAGGACTGGTTTGATGAGAATGATCAGGAAATCTAAGAACTAATAGATCTCAAGCGCAGAGCATTTCTGAGCCTCAAGCAACAACCCAACTCGGGAGCAGCAAAGCAACATTACAGGCGGCTCAAAGCTGAGGCCCATCAAAAAACCTGGGATCTAAAGAACAGGTGGTGGATGGAGAAAGCACAGGAGATACAACAGCTGGCCGACAGCCACGATGTGCGAGGATTCTTCATCGCAGTCAAGGCCACCTGCGGTCCAAACTCCCAAGGTCCCACCCCACTGCTGGCCAAGAACGGGGAAACACTCATCAAGGACACCGAGGTAGTCAGGGCCCGCTGGAAGGAGCACTTCGAAGATCTCCTCAATCGAGACTCTGCCTTTGACTCGAGTGTTCTTGACTCTATCCCACAGCATGCGACCCGCCACTACCTCAGTGAAACCCCAACGTTGCACGAGGTAGGAAAAACCATAAAACAGCTCAAGAACAACAAGGCTACGGGAGCGGATGGAATCCCTGCTGAGGCGCTAAAATATGGTGGAGAGGCGCTGTTGACACGGCTACATGACCTCATCTTTGTCATCTGAAGGGAGGAGAGCATGCCAGGAGATCTCAGATGCAGTGTGTTATGTATGCAACCCTATGTAATCTGTATCATACCGCCTCCAGAGGGCATATCTGTTGGAGTCCCAAGGAATCCCAGCATCCCTTGGGAGCACTGTATATAAACAGGCCTCCCATGCTGTACCTGCACTCTGGGGTTTGAATAAAGGAGCTAAGGTCACACTTACTCATATCTACAGTACTCAGTTACATTACTTTATTATGAACATTAATACTGTGATCATGACCATCTTTAAAAAAGGGAACAAGTCCGACTGCAGCAATTACAGGGGAATTTCCCTGCTATCAGCCACTGGAAAAGTTGTCGCTAGAGTCCTCCTCAACCGTCCTCTCCCCATGGCCGAGGAGCTCCTCCCGGAGTGACAGTGTGGATTTCATCCCCTACGGGGCACAACGGACATGATCTCTGCAGCGGACAGCTGCAGGAAAAATGCAGGGCTCAGCGTCAGCCCTTATACATGGCCTTTTTCGACCTTACAAAGGCCTTTGACACTGTCAACCGCGAGGGCCTATGGAGCGTCCTCCTCTGTTTTGGATGCCTCCAAAAGATTTTCAACATCCTTCACCTGCTCCACGACGACATGCAGGCCGTGATCCTTACCAATGGATCCATTACAGACCCAATCCACGTCCGGACCGGGGTCAAACAGAGCTGCGTCATCGCCCCAACCCTCTTCTCAATCTTCCTCGCTGCCATGCTCCACTTCACAGTTAACAATCTCCCCATTGGAGTGGAACTAAACTACAGAACCAGTGGGAGCTGTTCAACCTTCGCCGTCTCCAGGCCAGGTCCAAGACCACCCCAACCTCTGTCGTTGAGTTACAGTACGCGGACAACGCCTGCAACAGCGCACATTCTGAGGTGAACTGCAGGATATAGTCGACGTATTTACTGAGGCATATGAAAACATGGGCCTTACGCTAAACATCCGTAAGACAAAGGTCCTCCACCAGCCTGTCCTCGCCGCACAACATTGCCCCCCGGTCATCAAGATCCATGGCGCAGCCCTCGACAACGTGGACCATTTCCCATACCTCGGGAGCCTCTTATTAACAAAAGCAGACATTGATGCAGAGATTGAACACTGCCTCCAGTGCGTCAGTGCAGCCTTTGGCCGTCTGAGGAAAAGAGTGTTCAAAGACCAGGCCCTCAAATCTACCACCATGCTCATGGTTTACAGGGCTGTAGTAATACCCACCCTCCTGTATGGCTCAGAGGGATGGACGATGTACAGAAGGCACTTCAAGTCGCTGGAGATATATCACCAACGATGTCTCCGCAAGATCCTACAAATCTCTGGGAGGACAGGTGCACCAAGATCAGTGTCCTCGTCCAGGCTAACATCCCCAGTATTGAATCACTGACTTCACTTGATCAGCTCCGCTGGGCAGGCCACATAGTTCACATACCAGAAACGAGACTCCCAAAGCAAGTGCTTTATGCGGAGCTCCTTCACGGCAAACGAGCCAAAGATGGGCAGCGGAAACGTTACAAGAACACCCTCAAAGCCTCGCTGATAAAGTGCGACATCACCACTGACACCTGGGAGTCCCTGGCCAAAGGCCGCCCTAAGTGGAGAAAGTGCATCTGGGAGGGCATTGAGCACCTCAAGTCTCAATGCCGAGAGTATGCAGAAATCAAGTGCAGGCAGCAGAGTGTGTGGCATAGCAGTCCCACCCACTCCTTCCTCAGCGACTATCTGTCCCACCTGTGACAGAGTCCGTGGCTCTCGTATTGGACGGTTCAGCCACCAAAGAACTCACTTCAGGAGTGGAAGCAAGTCTTCCTCGATTCCGAGGGGCTGCCTATGATGATGATGATGCTAATGCTCCCGCTTTACTGGTCACTGGTCAGCGCACAAGAAGGGCGAAGGTTGGCTCTCTGGGGTCAAACATACCTCTGCTGTCTTTCCCCCACATTGTGTTCATTGGTCAGGTATGTCAATTCTTGGGATGGAATTTGTTTTTATTCTGAGTGCCCAGGCCATGATTAAAGTCTTCCAAGTAATGGTCTAGCACGGGTCAGCTGAATGGTAAAACCCCCTCTACACAGTGGGATAAATATATATAAACACTGCTCCGAAATTTCTCTTACCACTGTTTTGGCAGAGGCACTGCACCAATCCATTTAAAATAAACAGGTTAATATCACCACTATAATAGCATGATATAGAATTGACATCACATGACAGGCCATTTGGCCCAACTATTCTATGCTGATGTTTATATTCACAGGAGCCTCCTCTCACCCTACTTCATCTCATCCTATCTGCATATCCTTCTATTCCTTTCTCATGTACTTATCCAGCTTCACCTAGTGGACAAAATAATTTTAGATAAATAGGTTGGGGTCGAAATTGCCCCTTTCCTTAAGGCCTGTTACCACCACAAATCAGGGGCACGCTGCGGAGTGGAGTGGTCGCCGACTTTTGGTGAAATGGTCGCCGATAGCCCAATTGCCCTTCCGAGGTTTCCCAGCAGTGCCCCAAACCCTCCCTACCGCTCTGCTGCTGCCAATCCGTGCGCACCGCCGATCTACCCCCCACCCTGACGGCAGAATTCCGCTCTGAAAATCTTCAGCCCACCCGGCAGGCCGCTGGCCTGGCTGAAACCCTCCTTGGCGTCCAAGTGGGCCAAAGTTTTAAAATCGCGAAAGCTCTCCCCTTTAAGTGAAGGGCAGAGCCATGGTGACGCAGCGCCGTGATGACGTCATCGAGACGGCCACTCCACACTATCCCCAACTTCCGCCCCTCAGGTGTTGCCACCGCTGCGTATCCGCCCCTCTCGTGTACTCACCGCCCCCATTAAGAGCGACTTCCGGATCCAACTGAAAAAAAACAAAGAGCGGAATGTCGCTCAAGAGACGACCTCAACCACCACAGTGGTGAAAACACTCAAAAGAGGTGGGAGCGCCCCCTTTTGGGCGGGTGCAATTGAGGCCCCGTTAAGTGTCCATATACTATTATCTCAAGCCTTAACTCCAACCCCAGGAAAGTCTCTCCCTTTATATATAAACACATAGTATCTCCCAGTCCATGTCAAGGTTTACCCTCTATACCAGCAAATCGTCCTGCGTGAGTCTCTGTCTGAGGTAGCCAACAGTCTCAGATTGTATGCATTTTGAGCTATGGGCCCATGCTCACCACTGTCACATGCAAGAATGTTGCTGAAGGAGAGACCTCATTGGCCTGGGTTGTTTCAAAACCAGGTCCGAGAAGTGGATGGATATTATCTAACCCACTGTGACCCAGTTTGGCAGATTGGGAGATCAGGGGGTACTGGTTTAAACCATGCAGGAGTAGGAATAGACTGGAGGTTAGGTGGTTCTTTTCCCAGAGAGTAGTGAACCTCTGGAATATATTGCCTGCTGCAGGGGTGGGTGCTGACTCTCTGTACACCTTCAAAAGGAAGCTGGGCCAGTTCTTGACTGGGATGTGAGCATATATAGAAGGCAAGTGTCTTTATAGATCACACTTGATCCATGTGATCTCCTGGACTGGCTTTGATCGTCTGACGGGGTCGCAGAGGAATTTTACAGAATGTTTCACTTATTGGCCCTGTTTTTTTTTGCCTCTGCAGGGGTGGGGGTGATGGTGGTGGGTGATGGGACCGGGGAGGGGGAGGGGGTAGTTTCGGGGGACGGGAGTGTTTATTTAGGATGCTCCGACCATTGTGATGTGGAGCAGACCCGATGGACCAGCTGGTATTTTCCTGCCCTTCTTTTGCCTGTCCGTATTTTACCCAGGCTTACCTAAATAATCCTTCTGACAGTAAGTAGCGAGAAGTGGAGGACTCACAGACTAGCACGGTGGAGCATTGCACATCACAACATCAATATACTGCACCCACAAGCTCGCTTAATCTTCTAAATAAATCTTCCTTTAGATAAAATGGAGCAGTTTGTGGTGATATAATGAATATAAATGGGGAAACTATGGCAGAGCAATACTCTCAGGCTCAGTAATTGGAGAACTCCGGCAAGCTCTCCTGATGGAAACGCACACTGAATTTGTAATTGTTCATGCCTGATCGGTCAGTGTTGAACTAATAGGAAATGCTGGAAGTACAGAGCAGGTTTCACAACATCTAAAAGAGGAAAAGACAAGTCTGAGCTTTGGGCACAGAATCATTGTCATAACCGTAAAAAGGAAGAGATCCTCACAGCTCAGTGTCAGCTTGATTTAGTTGGTAGCACTCTTGCCTCAGCGGGAGAAGGCCATGGGTTAAAACCCCATTCTGGGACTGGAGTTCAAAATCTAGGTTAAATTAAAATTGGCATGTATTTAACCATCTTGCAATGACATAGTCATGTAACTGTAACTCATGTACACTGTACCTGTACCCTAGAAATGCACACCCTGACCACAGGGGGTGAACTTGCGGGAGACACTCCTCACCTGGGTTTCCAGGTATAAAAGAGGAGGTCCCACCCAGGGTCAGCACTCCTTGGTCCTGCCGATAAAGGTGAAGGTCACAGAGTGACCGTGTCTGATCTATCTATGCCTCTTGTGAGTTTGTAGTAAGGTGCAGGGACTCTACATTTGGCGACAAGAAACGGGAATCACCGAACCATGAGGATGGCCACCGGTGGCACAGAGGAACGTTACTGTGTGGGTGAGGACTGGGATGACTTCGTGAAAAGACTCCAGCAGAGTTTTGTCACAAAGGACTGGCTGGGAGAGACAGCGGCTGACAAGCGGAGGGCGCATCTACTGACCAGCTGTGGTCCACAGATGTATGCGCTAATGAAACACCTGCTCGCACCCCAAAAGCCGGCGGACAAGTCCTTTGAAGAGCTCAGCCAGCTGATCAGTGAGCATCTCAAGCCGGCAAGTAGCGTACACATGGCCCGGCACCGGTTCTACTCTCACCAGCGACAAAACGTCTCGGACTTCGTGGCAGAACTGCAGCGCTTGGCCAGTCTCTGTAAGTTCTCCAATGCCTGCAGGGGGGAGATGTTAAGGGATTTTTTCATCGAGGGGCATTATTCATGCCGGCATTTTCAGGAAACTCATAAAGACTAAGGACTTGACTTTGATAGCTGGGACCTTTATGGCAGGGGAAGAGGAGACCGAGCTAAGTTACGCACGCAACCCTGGTCCAAACGTGGTGACGGACCAGGGAGTTAACATGGTGAACGCGGCTCGGGACCCCGCAGGCAGGCAAGGGCATTTCGAAATTGCCCAGGCAGCAACAGGCTCTAGGGTGGGCCCGCAACAAGGACAATGGAAAGGGGATCGGCAATTCACGCCATCTCGAGAAACAATGCATCCCGCGATGGGACCATTAACACCCATCAGAGTGCTTAGAAACAGCCAAATGGGCAATCTGAGAGGAATGCCTGGTAATAGTCCTTTTGTTAACAGCAATCTCAATCTCAGCTCATGCTGGAGGTGCGGGGGTAGACACACTGCGAAAAGCTGCAGGTTCCAGCAATATACCTGTAGGGTTTGTAATGTCAGTGGACACTTGGCCAGGATGTGCAAAAAGGCAGTAGCAAGGCTAATCTGCGAGACAGAGGAACCAGACGAGGGGTCTGCAATGCAGGATGAGGCCTGGGGTGAAGCCATAGATGCTGAAGTTCAGCGGGTTCATGTGGCTGACGTTCCACAGCTCATACACTAAAACGCCACCCATGATGATGAAAGTCTTACTGAATGGAATCCCGGTGCACATGGAGCTGGATACCGGAGCTAGCCAGTCACTCATGAGTGCCCAACAATTTGAGAGACTATGGTCACACAGAGCTAGCAGGCCCAAACTGGAACACATTGAGACGCAGCTACGGACGTACACCAAAGAGATCATCCCAGTGCTGGGCAGTGCAAACTTGGTGGTAACACATAATGGATTACAGAACCGGCTGCCACTCTGGATCGTTCTGGGAAATGGCCCGCGCTTTTGGGGAGGAATTGGCTAGCTGAGATGAATTGGAAATGGGGTATGTGCACGCCATTTCATCCGTGGTGCGAAGTTCGTGCTCACAGGTCCTGCAAAAATTCGGGTCACTGTTTCAACCTGGTGTCAGAACGTTCAAGGGCATTAAAGTAGTGATACGCATCACTCCGGACACCAGACCAGTGCACCACAAAGCCAGAGCGGTGCCGTATGTGATGCATGAAAATTGAATGTGAACTGGACATGCTGTTCAGAGAGGGCATAATTTCGGCCGTTGAATTCAGCGACTGGGCAAGTCCCATCATTCCCGTCTTCAAAGCAGATGGCTCGGTTAGGATTTGTGGCGATTACAAAGCCATCATCAACTGTATCGCTGCAAGACCAATACCCGCTTCCGAGAGCAGAGGATCTTTTTGCCACGCTGGCAGGTGGCAAGCTGTTCACGAAGTTGGACCTCACCTCGGCCTACATGACTTAGGAACTGGCAGAAGAATCCAAGTTTCTGACCACCATCACGACGCACAAGGGATTATTTGTCAACAACAGGTGTCCGTTTGGCATTCGTTCAGAGAAACATGGAAAGCTTGCTCAAATCCATTCCTTGAACGATCGTATTCCAAGACGAGATTCTCATAACGGGTTGAGACACCGAAGAACACCTCCACAACCTGGAGGAGGTGCTACGCCGATTGGATCAGGTAGGCTTGCGGCTGAAAAAGGCCAAGTGTGTGTTTTTGGCCCCAGAGGTCGAGTTTTTGCGCAGGAGGGTTGCCGTAGACGGGATCCGGCCCACTGAATCAAAAACGGAGGCGATCCGCCGGGCGCCCAGGCCCGGCAACACATCGGGGTTGCGATCATTCCTGGGACTTTTGAACTATTTTGGAAACTTTCTGCCAAACTTAAGCACATTATTGGAGCCGTTACACATGCTCCTGCGTAAAGGTTGTGAATGGTTTTGGGGGGACTGTCAAGAACGGGCTTTCAATAAGGTGAGGAACCTGCTGTGTTCCAACAAACTGTTGACTTTGTACGACCCCTGTAAAAAACTGGTCTTAACATGCGATGCGTCATCCTACGGGGTTGGGTGTGTGTTACAGCAGGGTAACAATGACGGCCGACTCCAACCAGTGGCTTATGCCTGCAGGTCGCTCTCCCAGGCAGAGCGTGGATACGGCATGGTCGAGAAGGAGGCACTCGCGTGTGTGTACGGTGTGAAAAAGATGCACCAGTACCTTTTCGGTAGACAGTTGGAGCTAGAGACGGACCACAAGTCGTTAACATCTCTGTTGTCCAACAGCAAGGCTGTCAACGCCAATGTGTCAACTCGCATACAGCGCTGGGCCCTCACGCTGGCTGCGTATGACTACACCATACGGCACCAGCCAAGCACCGAAAATTGCGCTGACGCGCTCAGCAGACTTCCACTGGCCACCACCGAGGGGGCGTTGGAGCAGAGCGCCGAGATGGTCATGGCCGTTGAGGCTTTTGACACCGCAGGCTCCCCGATCACAGCCCGCCAGATCAAACTCTGGACCAACAGGGACCCCCTCCTATCCATGATAAAGAAATGTGTCCTGACTGGGGATTGGGCGCCCGCACACAGGGCGTGCCCCATTTCAGAGACGGATGGATGAGCTCTCCATCCAAGCCGACTGCCTGTTATGGGGCAGTCAGGTAGTCATGCCCCAGAAAGGAAGGGAAGAGTTCATCAGGGAACTCCACAGCGAGCACCCTGGCATCGTGTTAATGAAGGCCATTGCCTGGTCACATGTATGGTGGCCGGGGATTGACTCAGACCTGGAACACTGGGTTCGTAGGTGCTTGACGTGTGCCCAGCTGGGCAATGCCCCCAGGGAGGCCCCACTCAGCCCGTGGCCCTGGCCCACCAGACCATGGTCACGTATTCACTTAGACTATGCAGGGCCGTTCATGGGGGAATTATTCCTGATTGTTGTCGATGCATACTCGAAGTGGATCGAGTGCATCATATTGAACTCGTGCACGACATCCATCACAGTGGCGAGTCTGCGTACAGATTTCGCGACCCATGACTTGCCGGACATCCTGGTCAACAACAATGGCCCGTGTTTCACCAGCCATGAATTCCAGGAGTTTATGTTGGGCAATGGGATCAAGCACGTCCGGACAGCGCCGTTCAAGCCGGCCAGGCGGAACGGGCGGTCCAAGTCATAAAACAGGGCATGCTACGCATCCAAGGACCCTCTCTTTACTACCGCCTATCGCACCTCCTGCTGGCCTACAGGTCCTGCCCGCACTCGCTCACGGGAGTCCCGCCAGTGGAACTCCTCATGAAATGCACGCTCAAGACGCGGCTGTCCTTCATTCACCCAGCCCTGGCAGACATTGTTGAGGGCAAGCGCAAGTCCCAAACCGAGCTCCATGATCGAAACTCAAGGAGGAGGTGTATAGAAATAGATGACCCGGTATTTGTTCTTAGCCATGCTTTGGGACCCAAGTGGCTTGAGGGCACCGTAATTGGCAAAGAAGGAAATAGAGTCATGGTGGTCCGACTAAACAATGGGCAGATATGCCACAAACACTTGGACCAAGTAAAGAAAAAGTTCAGCATAGACACGGAGGAACCGGAAGAAGAGCATGAGATGGCACTCACACCACTGCCAGCGTACGAGCAACAAAGACAGTCCTCAGCATGCACAGTCCCTGCGACCAGCCCGGACAGGCCGGAATCACCTCAAGTGACAGAGACGCGTGCCGAGGCTCAGCCACCGGAGCCACAGCTCCACGAGAGAGCATCGAGCACCTGACAGACTTAACCTCTGAAACAAAAAGACGTAAGTGGGAAGGTGATGTCATGTATTTAACCATCTTGCAATGACATAGTCATGTAACTGTAACTCATGTACACTGTACCTGTACCGAGAAATGCACACCCTGACCACAGTAGGTAAATTTGTGGGAGACACTCCTCACCTGGGTTTCCAGGTATAAAAGGGGAGGTCCCACCCAGGGTCAGCACTCCTTGGTCCTGGGAATAAAGGTGAAGGTCACAGAGTGACCGTGTCTGATATATATATGCCTCGTGTGAGTTTGTAACAAGGTGCAGGGACACTACAAAAATCATGCTGCAACAAGAAATAGTTGAGGTGAACAGCAGAGGTGCATTTAATGGGAAGCTGGATAAGCAGAGGAGCAGGGAGTAGAAGAATACGCTAATAAGGTTCGATGAAGAGGAGTGGGAGGAGGCTCATATGGAAATAGACCAGTTGGGCTGAATGGCCTGCTTCAGATTACAAAAGGTTTTCAGCACAGAAACAGGTAATTCGGCCCAACAGGTCTATGCCGGTGTTTATGCTGCACACAAGCCTCCTCCCACCCTTTCTCATCTCACCCCATCAACATATCCTTCTATTCTTTTCTCCCTTACGTGCTTATTGAGCTTCCCCTTAAATATATCTGTGCTATTCACCTCAACCACTCCCTGTGGTAGCAAGTGTTACGTCTTGAATAAAGAGTCAGACTAGATATTGCAAGTTCAAAGTAAGGTGTCACTTACAAGGACATCAGGCAGGCCGTGCGTGGCAAACATGGCCCGTAGGCTTTCAATGGTGGCAGCAGACGTGCTTGCCGACATTATCACACATTCAATCCATTTGGAGTACGCATCTACAACCACTAAAAACATTTTTTCCAAGAATGGGCCTGCATAGTTGACATGGACCCTAGACCAAGGTTTGGAGGGCCAGGACCATAAACTTATTGGCGCCTCCCTGGGTGCATTGCTTAACTGGGAACATGTATTACATTTCTGCACGCAGGACTCTAAGTCTGCATTGATACCGGGCCACCACACGTGGGATCTGGCTATCGCTTTCATCATTACGATGCCTGGGTGGGTGTTGTGAAGGTGTCCCTGCCCTTTTTTGCACAACTACCCAATTGCCTCACAGGAGGCAGTCTGCCTGTATGGACATTTCATCTTTGCGCCGCTGGTACAGTTTTATTTCTTCCTGCATCTCTAACGGGACACTGGACCAGCCCCCATGGAGCACACAGTTTTTTTACTAAGGACAGTAAGGGGGTCCTGGCTCGTACAGGTTCTAATCTGTGATTGTTCACTCTCGAATGCTTCCATTACCATAACTAAATCTGTGGGCTGTGCCATCTCTACCTATGGTGGGCAACGTCAGCCTACTGAGAGCATCGGCACAGTTTCCTGTGCCTGGCCCGTGGCGGATGGCGTAGTTGTATACGGACAAAGTGAGCACCCACCTCTGGATGTGGGCCGATGCATTCGTATTTATCCCCTTTCTTTCAGAAAAGAGGGATATAAGCGGCTTGTGGTCGGTTTCCAATTCAAATTTGAGCCCGAACAGATATTGATGCATTTTCTTCACCCCGTAAACACACGCTAATGCTTCTTTTTCGATCATACTGTAGGCCCTTTCAGCCTTAGACAGACTTCTGGATGCATAAGCAACCGGTTGCAATTTCCCAAATTCATTAGCTTGTTGCAATACACACCCAACCTCGTACGATGGCACATCATCTGCTAGTACCAAATACTTACATGGATCGTACAACACAAGCAATTTGTTTGAATATAACAGCTTCCTAGCTTTCTCAAAGGCATTTTCTTGGCTTTTACCCCATACCCATTTATCTCCTTTATGCAGTAAAAAGTGCAGGGGTTCTAACAATGTACTAAGACCCGGTAAGAAGTTACCAATGTAGTTCAGGAGTCCTAGAAACGACCGCAGCTCCGACACATTCTGTGGTCTCAGTGCGTTCTTGATTGCCTCTGTCTTCGAATTGGTGGGCCTGATGCCATCCGCCGCGATTCTTCTCCCCAGGAACTCCACTTCAGGCACCAGGAAAACGCACTTTGAGCGTTTTAACCTGAGCCCCACGCGATTAAGCTGACTAAGAACCTCCTCCTGCAGGTGGTCGACGGTGTCCCGACCTGAACCAAGATGTCGTCCTGGAAGACCACGGTGCGCGGGACCGACTTCAGCAAGCTTTCCATGTTCCTCTGGAATATGGCCGCAGCCGATCGGATCCCAAACGGGTATCTGTTGTAAATGAAGAGACCTTTTTGCGTGTTGATACAGGTGAGCCTTTCGATGATTCCTCCAGCTCCTGCGTCATGTAGGCCGAGGTCAAGTCCAGCTTCGTGAACGTCTTCCCTCCCACCAGAATCACGAATAGGTCGTCTGCCTTTGGTAGTGGTTATTGATCCTGCAGAGAGAAACGATTGCTAGTTACTTTGTAATCACCACAGATTCTGATGGTGCCGTCTCGCTTGGGGACTGGAACAATCGGACTGACCCACTCCTTGAATTCGATCAGCGAAATGATGCCCTCTCGTTGCAGCCTGTCCAGCTTGATCCCCACCCTCTCTCTCTCATCATGTAAGGTACCGCTCTCGCCTTGTGATGGATGGGTGGTGACCCCGGAATCAAATGGATCTGCACTTTTGCTCTTTGGAACTTCCTGATGCCTGGTTCGAACAACGAGGGGAACTTGCTTAGGACCTGGGGACATAAGGTGTCGTCGACTGACGACAGCGCGCGGACGCCATCCCAGTTCCAGCGTATCTTTCCCAGCCAGCTCCTGCCGAACAGCGTGGGGCCATCGCCCGGTACCACCCAGAGTAGTAACTCGTGCACCACTCCATCGTAGGAGAACTTTACGGTAGCACTGCCAATTACGGGAATCAGTTCCTTTGTGTATGTTCTCAGTTTAGTACGAAAGGGAGTCAGGACTGGCCTTGAAGCCTTGCTGCACCACAATTTGTCAAAAGTCTTTTTGCTCATTATGGACTGGCTTGCGCCCGTGTCCGGCTCCATGGATACCGGGAGTCCATTTAATTCAACCTTCAGCACTTTCGGGGGACACTTTGTGGTAAATATGTGCCTCGGTCTGAGGCTCTGGTTCGTCGTGATCTGCCATGGATCTGTCCTCCTCTGCAACATGATGATTTGCAGGATTAGCAGGGTTTGTAGCTCGCCTGCACATGCGTTGGAGGTGTCCCATTGTTCCACAGCCCTTGCAAACGTATCCTTTGAAGCGGCATGAATGGAAATGATGATCACCCCCGCAGCGCCAACAAGATATTAATGTCCTTGTATTCACCACCCTTGATGGTGGACTTTGAGTCATCTGTGAACGTGCAGCTGCAGGCTTGTAAGTCCTGCCCTGTACATTTCAATACAAAAACAATGTTACTTTGTTCACAGTACTTGCAGCAGCACTCGTGTGCTGAGAAATTTGTTTGGTATTGTCACTGGTGGCCATAAACACCTGGGTTATTGCTATGGCTTTACTCAAGGTTGTGGTATCTACAGTCAAAAGTTTGCGAAGTATTAATTCATGGCCAATGCCAAGTACAAAGAAGTCCCTGAGTATGTGCTCCAAGTGATCTTCAAGTTCGCAATGTCCTGCAAGGCGCCTTAGCTCGACGACGTAGCACGCCACTTCCTGGCCTTCAGACCTATTGTACGTGTAGAACCGATACCTCGCCATCAGAACGCTTTCCTTTGGGTTTAGATCCTCCCAGACCAGTTGGCACAACTCATCGTAAGATTTGTCTATGGGTTTCACTGGAGCGAGCAGGTTTTTCATGAGGCCATACGTTGATGCCCCGCTGTCGGTGGGGAGGATCGCCCTTCATTTGGCAGCGTTCGCTTCTCCTTCTAGCTCATTGGCCACGAAGTATTGGTCGAGTTGCTCCATGAAGGTTTCTCCATCATCTCCCACTGAAAATTTCTCCAGGATGTCCACAGTTCTCTGCATTGTTGTGGTGGGGTTCGTCATCTGTATCTTGTCGCTGGTTGTTACATCTTGAATAAAGAGTCAAACTAGATACTGCAAGCTCAAAGTAAGGTGTGACTGTAGTCCTTTATTACAGATCTCAGAGTGCCTCTCCAGCCTGTGAAGCCTCCTTATATAAATGCAGATGCTCCCAAGGGATTGTGGGATGCCTTGGGACTCCAGGGGATAAGTCCTCTGGTGGTTGGACATGGTATTACAGGTTTACATACATAACAGCATGTTCCACATTCTAAACACTCTCTGTGTAAAGAAGTTTCTCCTGAATTCTCTATTGGATTTATCAGTGACTATCTGATATTGATGGACCCTAGTCCTGGTCTCCCCCTCAAGTGGAAACATCTTCTGCACGTCTACCCTCTCAAACCCTTTCATAATCTTAAGACCTTGATCAGGTCAACCTTTTGTCTTCTCTTTTCTAGAGACTATTTCTAAAGAAATTATATGTAATATATATGACACTCCAGTATAGTATTGAGGAGTGCTGCATTGTTGCTATTAAACCAAGGGTCGAACAGTTTATTCAGCTGCATGTTAAAATCCCATGGCACTGTTTGAACAACTCCAGCGTCCGAGAGCACTCTTCTTTCAGCCAACAGAAAATCAGATTAACCACCATAAAGATTACATAGTAACTGACCGTGGATTATTCCGTTAATATTTGAGGTGAGCACCAGTTGTCCAGAATGTCTCTGAACCACCTAGGTTACTCAATAAAAGAAAACAAAAAGGTTGCTGAGTCAAACTGGGCCCATAGATGTGTATTCCCATCCATCCGCTACCAAGTCACTGGACTACGTCACTATTTATTTTAGTTTTGTTTCTGATTGGCAATATTATCACGCCTGATTAGTATAACCTTTAGCAAGCTGACAACCTCGACAGTCATCAACAACACATGCGAATAAATCTACATAACTGATTTTAACCTCCACAAAATGATACGTTTGATTTCCAACTCCGGCAACAAGAATAACTTGCATTTATATAGCACCTTTAACATAGTAAAGTATCCCAAGGTGCTTAACAGGAGCAATTATCAAACAAAATTTGACACCAAGCCACATAAGGGGTATTAGGACAGATGACCAGAAGCTTGGTCAAAGAGGTACCTTTCAAGGAGGAGAGAGGGATAGAGAGGTGGAGAGATTTAGGGAGGGAATTCCGGAGCTTAGAACCTAGGAAGCTGTTAGCACAGCCGCCAATAATGGAGCGATGAAACTCGAGTATGCACAAGGGACCAGAATTGGAGGAGCGCAGAGATCTCGAAAGGTTGTAGGTCTGGAGAAGGTTACAGAGATAAGGAGGGGCGAGGCCATGGAGAGATTTGAAAATAAGGATAAGAATTTTAAAATTGCGGCACTGCTTATGTAGGTCAGCGAGCACAGGGGTGATGGGTGAACGGGACAAGTTAGGATAAGGACAGCAGAATAAAGATTCCCTAAATTCATGACCAGTTTGCCCTGGGTGACGTAGAACAATCGGAAGCTTTGACAGCAACAAGGAGCTAGGAGCTATCCCAGGTGATCGGAGATTCTCCAGGAGGACTCGTAACGTATAAGATTTTTGAGTTTCACAACGTGCGAGGTGAAATTATTTATTTTCAAAAGCCAGCCTGGAGGTAGAGAATTTCCAGGCGATGTCAATGATTAAAGGTTAATCCAGTTTAAAAGCAAGCTACATTGGTGATTAATTTGAGATGCAATCAACAGCCAGCTGACATTTTGGAAAACAACATGTAGGATTTTAAAGCCGCCTGCAATTTCTGCGGTCTGGAAGAGTCCGTGTTCCATGTTTTTATGGAGTGTGCGAGGTTGCAGCCCCTGTTTCATTATTTAAAGGGACTGCTCCTGAAATTCTGGTTGCACTTAAGTTCCACACTCCTGATCTTTGGCCATCCTGTGCGGAGGGGAGCGGGTAGGTCCGAGGGCCTCCTCGTAGGACTGCTCCTGGGCACGGCCAAGGGTGCCATCAGCCGGTCCAGGCAGCGGGCGGTCGAGGGGGTCGTTCAGCCTGACTGCCTGCCTCTCTTCTGCGCCTACATCCGGGCCAGGGTGTCCCTGGAGATGGAGCACGCGGTGTCCACCGGTACGCTCGCGGCCTTCTGCGAGAGGTGGGCGCCGGAGGGACTGAAGTGCATTGTCACCCCCGGCAACCAAATTTTAATTTGATTTTATTTGTTTTAAAGTTTAATTTGTTTTAATTAATTTGTTTTTAGTGTCCCCCGTCCCTTTTATAGGGGGCACTTGTAAATTATGGTTTTAGAGCTCAAAAAAAACACAAAAAAACTACAAAAATACAAAAAATGGCCTTGGGAAATGTTTGGAGTGTCCCCCAGATAGGGGGGCACGATTTAATGTTTAATTTTGTTTACTTCAAAAGAGTTGTAGGATTTTAAATTTGCATAAAGAAGAAACCAAATGCTAATTAGTCAAAGTACGCCTATTTCATTCTAATCTGCAATCACCAGATGATTATATGTCAATGTACTTTAGATTAAAATAAGATGAGGCGAACAATTGAATCAAACTTTTTCTTCATGATTAAGTTGTTTTTATATTGTTCGAACGCTGTGCCAATGCTGACAGTTACCGACGCACAGGTCTCATGCAGCTGCCGATACTTTAGTGGCCTTCTGATCGACCTGAAACGTTAACTCTTGTCTCTCTCCACAGGTGCTGCCTGATCTGCTGAGTTTTTCCAGCATTTTCTGTGTTTATACCAAAGTGTAATGGATTCGTTACGGTGGTCAAGAAGACCCATTAAAAGCAGTCTTCGTGGCTGCCAGCTTTAGCCGCTGCAGCAAACTTACATTGGTGCTGCCGCTGGATACAGGTCATAAACTGTCAGCATCAGCAGAGCGAAATATAAGCTCTTCAAACTCAATGGGAGCAAATTACAATCAGCCTTCTACCAGCACTTCAAATTGATTGCAGGCATTTATAGCAATACAAGCCGCGAGCGGGAAGGGCTCAATAAGCAGCACTGTTTATATTATAGCTCACGTTGTCTTGCTACCAGACGAGTTGACAACTGCTTCAGAGGTTACCAAGGCAGCTCGAGGGTCAGTTTTTTAATCCAGGTCAATTAATGGTCAGTGTTTTTAAACCAGCCTGTGCCATTCACTTCTTCCCAGTCACAATTCTTTCACCGTTGGCTCATGCAACGCAAATCATGCCTTCTGAACAACTGCACATGCACGGTTGCTCTTCTATTCCCTCCACTGCGCTGAGCCCTACAGTTAATGGGGGAAGATTCCACTACAGTTAGCTTTGGCTTACTGGTAGCACTCTCGCCTCTGAGTCAGAAGGTTTTGCGTACAAAGTTCCACTCCAGAAACTTAAGCACAAAATCTGGGCTGACAGCCCCCAGTGCAGTACTGAGTGAGTGCTGCTGTCGGAGGTGCAGGCTTTTGGATGAGATGTTAAACTGATGACTTCTCTGTCCTCTCGGGTTGACATATAAAATCCCATGGCACCATTCGAAGAGAAGTTGGGGAGGTGTCCTGGCCAATATTTTTCCCTCATCCAGCATCACTAACAGATGATCTGGTCATTATCACATTACTGTTTGTGGGAGCTTGCTGTGCGTAAATTGGCTGCCCCGTTTCCCACATTACAACAGTGACTACACTTCAAAAATTGTCTGTAAAGCGCTTTGGGACATCCTGAGGTTGCGAAAGGCACTATACAAATGCAAGGCTTATGTTTACTTTCTCAACTATGGAAGCATTTGTTATATGGAAGGCAAAGGCGTGAGGCAGACATGGCTCCAAAATAGAACGGAAAACAACAGAAATTGAGATTATCTAGTGGGAAAACAGGGAAGGCCTCTAAAATCTGAAGTTGCCGGAAATCATTGCCATTTGGAAACCTGAATCGGTGAGCTGGCTCTCTTCTGTGTTTATACTACTAAATTCAGCTCTTTTTCCCGGTATTACCCAGGCTTATGTAGTTGCCAGCAGGATAAGTCAGCTGGATTTAGCAGCATAAATATCAGGAGCTAACTCTGGGATTCTGATCCCGAGGATATCCAAATTAAAGCAGTGTAAACGCAATTAATGTTCAGACCAGAAAGCTACACTACCCAGGAGGAAGATGAGAAACCTGAATAGATTTTACAAATTCACACCCTCAGGCATCAGGAATTTGGCAGTAAAGTCAACTGGTTCTTGCAGAATTTTCTGCCCATTAACACAAGAACACAAAAACACAAGAGGAGCAGAAGTAGGCTAAACGGGCCTTCGAGCCATTCAAAAAGATCATGGCTGATCTTCTATCCCAACTCCACTTTCCCACCCTATCCCCATATCCCATATCCCCATGCCCAAAAATCTATCTTTCTCTGTCTTGAATACACTCCACAACTGAGCTTCCACAACCCTCTGGGGTAGACAATTCCAAAGATTCACCACCTCAACTCAGTCCTAAATGGTCAACCCCTTATCCTGAGACTGTGACCCCTTGTTCTAAACTCTCCAGCCAGGGGAAATGGCTTCTCAGCACCTACCCTGTCAAGAATTGTATACGTTTCAATGAGATACAATTAGTTTGTGCTCCAAACTCCATGTAAACCAGTAAAATCTTATCTACCATCTTGAAGTTTTCATTGAGTTTGCTTAATTCGCGTAGGAGGACAAAGATGGAAAGGCCGTTGTGAGGGAACTGATGTGGTGAGCCTGTGGAATTCCATCATTTTCTGTTTTAATTTCAGTGTTTGGGCCTTCACTTTAGATCGCCGCAGCTGCAGGTTTAGCGGCAAGGACCTGAGGCACGGTTGGGTGGTGGGTGCTGGGTAATGAAGATGTCATGCAGCATTTAGTGGGACTACACACTGGGCCAGATTCTGATGAAACTGGAACGGTGTGTGAACAATGCACGCTGTGAGTAATGTGTGAACCGGCCAGATACTTATAGTGAGGAACAGATACCCCCGTCAACTGCGAATCGCCCAAGTTGCTTCGTGAAAACGGCATCTTGCACTGAATTTCTCGGCGATCTTCACGAAGTTGCTGCAGTTGTACATTAATAGCGCAGGTTCCCTTTCAACATGATAATTGTTGATGACTGCCAATCAACCTCTCAATCCCAGAACGTGAACAATTTTAAGTGTGCAATCTCATTCCTTCAGGTTGTGAAAAGTTTTTGGAGATTTAAAACATTTCAAATTTTAAATTACTTCATTTTTACTTTCCCTTTCTGTCTCTTCTGTTTCTCTCTCTCTGAATCCAATCTTTCTCTCTCTTCCTGTACCTGATTTGACATTGAATTCACCCACTCCAATTCATCCTCCTTCTCAGTCCTTCCTCTATTTATTTCTCAATCCTTAAATCTCGTTGGTTTGAGGAGAATCACTGTTTGACCCATTGGTCACTGAGGTCCCAGATACCCCATTGCCCTCACTGCTCCTTAACCAGCTCACACTTCCAGCAACTTAGTGGGCAAAGAATGTAGAAAGCTAAATGTGCATCAAGAAGTCTATATAAGGGGGCATGCTGTAAAATCTGCCCAGTCAAGGTCAGTCTTGGTGTAGTGCTGGCCATCCGAATGTAGAACACAGAATTTTCTTTGTACCTGATGAAGCAACAGGCTGGTTCGCTGTGCGAGGGGGATTGTGTCTGATATCCATTGAGTGTCAGAACATGTGTGCACAAAGTAGACTTTACACAGCAGACTCGTGTTGATTACATGAAAAATCACTGGGAATAAACCCACAGCCATGTGACGGTGACAAATTTCTCATTCTCTTGCCCTGTGGACTCTGACAAGCTTCTCACTGAGAGTTAAGGCTTAACTATTCATTCTCTCTCACTCTCTCTGCCTCAACATTATTCTCTATTATTTTCAAGTCTATTTATCTCAAAGCAAAAGCAACAGAGAGAGAGAGAGAGAGAGAGGAGAAGAGAGAGAGGCAGGGGAAGAGAGAAGGAGATGGAGAAAAGAGAGAGAGATGGGAAGAGAGAGGCGGGAGAGAGAGGGGGGAGAGAGCGTGACAGGGGAAAAGAGAGAGACGGGAAGATAGAGAGGGAGAAAGGGGAAGAGGGAGCGGGGAAGAGAGACGGGGAGGGAGAGAGGGGAGTAAAGAAAGAGCTTGCATTTATGTAGTGCCTTTTTCATCCTCAGGATGTCTGGAATGCGCTGCCTGAAAGGGTGGTGGAAGCAGCTTCAATAGTAATGTTCAAAAGGGAATTAGATACATACTTATAAAGGAAAATAAATCACAGTGCTATAGGACAAAAGCAGGGGTGTGGGACTATTTGGACGCTCTTTCAAAGAGCCGGTACAGGCACGATGGGCCAAATGGCCTTCTTCTGTACTGTATGTCCCAAAGTACTTCACAGCCAATGAATTACTTCTGAAGTGAACTTTGCGCATAGCAGGATCCCATAAACAGCAAATTAAATACCTGATCAGACTTGTTTTGATAGTTGCTGTTTATGGGATGAATGCTGACCAGGGCATTAGAGAAGTCCTTGATCTTCGTCAAATAATGCTGTGGGATCTACTATGACCAGCTGAGCAGGCAGACCGGATCTTGGCTTAACATCTCATCCAAAAGGCAGTACTCCCAACAATGCACCAGTGTGTTGTTTTAGATTATGGGCTCAAATTGTGGAGTTATGCTTAGAACCCATAACTTGCTGAACCAGAGATGAAAGTGCTGTCACTGAGCCAAGCTGACACTGAAGTATTGAAGGAGAGCTGCATTGGTGGGGATGCTGTCTTTTAGCTGAGGGTTTAATTTAAGGCCCCATCTGTCTGTTCAGGTGATAAAAGGATCCCAGGGCAATGCTCGGGTGATACAGGGATCCCAGGGCAATGTTCAGTGGATACAGGGATCCCAGGGCAATGTTCAGTGGATACAGAGATCCCAGGGCAATGTTCAGTGGATACAAGGATCCCAGGGCAATGTTCGGGTGGATACAGGGATCCCAGGGCAATGTTCGGGTGGATACAGGGATCCCAGGGCAATGTTCAGTGGATACAGGGATCCCAGGACAATGTTCAGTGGTCTCTGCAGTGGTCGAAGGCAAAGTTAAGATAAATATCTCAAGACGAATGGGCCGAAATCACAATGTACAACAGTACTATAGAGAAATGTCAACGTGTTCCGATGGCATTGTGCTATTTTCTGTGGGTTACTATTGCACAATGTGATTTCAACCCAGGGCCTGGACATTACTTCTAACTATTTTACTTTAAAATTATTAACAACCGCTTTAAAATAACAGATAGAGGAACGTTATATACATGTTTTCTTTGCTAACAGTAATTTCTAGGCTCAGATGTCTTCCCTTTGTTTGCATGTGTTAAGGCACTGTACAAATATCAACAAATAAATACCGAACAAGAATCTAAGTGAGGATAAATGGCCGTCTCAACCTTGTAAAGGGACACTGTCACCTGGTTCAGTGTTACATCAGCTGCTTCACCACAGGGTACGTGAAGTGATATTATTGGTGACATGAAGTACTAATTCCATTACAGGTTGAGCGCCTGAAATTATAAATGTTCCGGACTCCGGGCACCGGGCCAATCCGTGGAGGGGTCGTCCGGAATCTGGAAAATGTTCCGAAATCCAGACATTTTTTTAAACTGATTACCGCTGCGAATTAGGCCTAGGGAGGGAGAAAAATACCCCAAAAATGCAAAAAACAAAAAATAAAAATTCACAAAACATTCACAAAACCCTTACCTACTAAATCGCTGAAAAATAATTTT
This sequence comes from Pristiophorus japonicus, assembly GCF_044704955.1. Taxonomy (NCBI): domain Eukaryota; kingdom Metazoa; phylum Chordata; class Chondrichthyes; family Pristiophoridae; genus Pristiophorus; species Pristiophorus japonicus. Next base: position 138,136,488 of record NC_091980.1, on the reverse strand, counting down.
AAAATAAAAACTTTAACTTACCTTTTTTGCAGGTCTTCAACGCAGGTTTTTTCTGGCCATCGACCCCTGACCCGCAGCCTACGTTGCCAAACCCGGAAGCGCCAACACTCTGCCGACACTTAACCGACCCCCCTCCGCCGACCCCCCCCTCCACAACAACCCCCCCTCCACCTGACCCTCCGCCGACCCCCCCTTACCTCGGCCCAGGCGTTTCTGGATTCGGAATGTAAATCCGGAAATACCCAAAATCCAGAACGGCCTTGTTCCAGAGATTTCCGGATTTTGGATCTTCTACCAATGTTTTTATTCTGTTCAAAAATAACTGAGCCTCCAAGAACAGATTTGAGAATCACACTGCAGTGAATGTTCTGTTTGATAAACTGTATTTTCACTCGTGATCAACATAATAGATCTAGTGAGTTTATTAAAGAGGCTTTTCTATTAAAGCAATATTGCCCTTAAAGCATCTATGCCATCTATGAACTGAACTTTCCACACTGTTTAATAATGGCCATAAGTGACAGGCATCACTTCCAGAAGGGGAGTTCCTGTACCAGGGATAACACTTCAGTTATAATGAACACTGTCCTGTGCAGCCTGAATGACTCACCTGTGAATGATGTGTCTGCTCTGTAGATAATCCAATGCCAGAGCCAGCTCACAAATATAAAGTTTCACTGTTTCCTCCTTAAAGTGAACGTTCTGTTGCAGATGATAACGAAGGTCTCCACCCAGAAGGAGATCCACCACCATGAACATATCCTCCTCATCCTGAAACGAATACCTGAAAGGACAGAGATAAGTTGAGATTATTGACAAGCCTCACAGCACCTTTAAACCGGGTCTGTCTAAACTTAAAAGATTATCTAGGGATACCCTTAGATAGCTCAGACTTAGAGTACTGTGCGCAGTTCTGGTCTTCATATTGTAAGGACATAGAGGCACTGGAGAAGGTGCAAAATTGATTTACAAGGAGCATTCCAGAGCTGAGGTTTATACCTATCAGGAAAGATTGAACAGACGGGAAGGCTGGAGTTATACTGGTGCTGTGAGTGCGAGTTTGGAGGCGGGTCCTCTGTCAAAATGGCTGTGATTGACAGCAGGGCAGAAGTCCACGTTCAGCCCGCCTCCATGTCAGTTTCCCAAGTGCCGGGTCTGTCTTCGCTTCACAGACCTGACAGCAAGCGGCAGGGGAGCCAATTGAAATGGTTAACAGCTTGTTTAAAGGTATTTAAAAATCACTTTACCAGGTACTTACCATTTTTCCAGCTTTTCCAGGTTCCTGGAGCTTGCAGATCATGTCAGGTAAGTTTTGCGGGTTCTCAATGACTCTCCATTGCTGTGAATAGTTGACAGCTGCAGAAGTGGTATAAAAGCTACCATTTCACAGTTGTTCAATTTCAAATTTTAGATTTGGAATTCACTTTTTGGAGGTTTGAAATGTTTAGAGCGAAATCTCTATCCAGTGTCACCTGTTTGGAGCAACCTTGGTCACCATTGACAAGGTGCTTCTGTCATCTCAACTTCAGTTGCCATCTATTCCATCAACATTGGTGCCTTTGAAAAAATCTCACATTGGTCCTCAGAATCCCATCATGATCAGCCCCAACACCAGGCACACCAACATCACCAACAACACCAATCTTCTCCGCAATCACCTGATGCTGCACAGGACATAGTGCATCAGCACCTGACCACATTGCTGCCCAGGAGGCCAGGGATGGCCTCACCATGGCCAGATTTACTTCAGTTGATGCTGTACCCGCTGGCTGCCACATGATGCGCCACGTTGGCACTACCCCACACCAGCTCCATAAAGCATCCCTTTCACACTCATCACCATTGCGGGGGTACCGTTATGTCTCACCATTCACTGTAACTCATTACGCCACTTCCAAAGGAGCACACAAATCTGTCCAAGAACGCAAGGTGTTGAAAATAAAGATTTCAATGGTTGACAACACTTTAACAGAAACTTTACATCAGCATTGGCGAAAGCACCCAAGTGCCTACCCTTGTGTTTGTTAGTTGGTATGATTGGACAAGGATGAGGGTTGAGTGTGAGAGATGGCTAGTGAGATGGGGATGTGATAATGTAGATAGAGAGGGATGGGTGGAGGTACAAGGTAAGTTGGCATGAGTAAGGATGTGCAGGAGTAGAGTAGGGAAGGCAGAGTGAAGGGGATGTGTTGAGTGGCACAGCAGGATGAGGTTGAGTGTGGCTTTGTACTAATGTTTTGTGATCCACTGAGATCATTGAAAGGTTTGCGTCACTGCAGTCGGGTCCTCCTGACCGCATCCCTGCTTGTGCCCTCCTGTACAATGTGCGACCAGGCTGCGTTGGTGTGCTAGGGAGGTCTCTTCCACCCATCGGAAGGGAAGAGAACCTCCTTGCGAATTGTGACTCCCTCTATAACCATCTGGAGGGAGTCATGGGAGAGCCTGGTGCAGCCATATACCTTTGTGCTGTGCCTGTCAGTGTTTGTAACTTAACAAGCCCAATCAGTGCAAAAATCTCTTCAACAGAGCTCGATGGAACCAGGCAAGGTGTCTCAGTTCGCCACCTAGCTCGGCCGCACTTAGCCCACCTCGGTCGGCGAAATCGCGGCCCAACTGTTTTCTCTAGAAAAAAGGAATAACCTAATAGAGATCTTTATGATTATGAGATGGTTTGATAGAGTAAACGCTGAGTAAATACTTGTGGTAAGTATAAAACCAGATGCTATAATTACAAGATAGTCACAAATAAAGTTAATAGAGAATTCAGGAGAAATATCTTTACCGAGAGAATGTTGAGAATGTGGAACTCGCTACCACAAGGAGTAGTTGAGGCGAATAGCGTAGATGACATAAGGGGTTGTTATATAAATACATGAGAGAGAAAGGAATAGATGGATATGTTGATAGTGTGAGATGAAGCAAGGTGGCAGGAGGCTCGAGTGGAGCATAACCACTGGCACAGACCTGTTGGGCCGTATGGCCTGTTTGTGCTGTAAATCCTATGTAATATAACCAAAGTTAAAAATCATCTTGAAACAGATTCATCTAGCTATTACAATAATTAAGCTAAAGAGCCAATTGGCCCAGTTTGAGACAGGCAGGACAATTATATCAAGATCAAGCTGAGCTTTGATCAACCCATGTTCACAGTTGCCCTTGCGATGCAAAGCACAGCTTCAAAAGTAATTAACTGGCTGTGAAGCACTTTGGGACATGGTGAGGATGTTATAAGTTATTGTATAAATGCAAATTTTTCAGTACTGTCAAGCAGTGTGAATCTTTAGAAAGCCCAAATATGCCCTTTTAAAAAGAATTGGTTCCATTTGGATAATTGAATGTTAAAATCTCCTGTAACATTTTGAGACTTTTACCAATTTAATCTGGAGGGGATTTTTGGGCTAAAAATTTGCCAACCTTGTGTCCGTTTTTTCGTCGATATTTTGCCGGTTTTGGCAACAAAATGGTGAACCGGGAAATTCGGAGAAGTCTTGTGGCGACGGTTTTTAAGTACCGCTGGGGAGTGACCACCGCCGTGCAAGACTCGAAATATCGCTTTCGCCAAAAATTTGGCTCACAGCACACCCGTATTTAGGATGGAAAAAACTGGCAGGTAAAAAGCTGCGGTACAGCCCTTGGAGCAGTGGTAAGTATGAAGACCTGCAAAAAAGGCAAGTTAAAGTTTTTATTTTTTAATTCTTTTGCAGCGATTCGCTAGTTAAGTGTTTTGTGAATGTTTTGTGATTTCTATTTGTTTTTTGCAATTTTTGGGGTGCTTTCCCCCTCCCAAGGCCTCTCTCGCAGCGGTATCAACCTTGGAGTAAAGTTGCAGAAAATTCGCAGATTGCGCCACGAATCCTCCTGCAATGCCGATTTTTACCTCTGCGCAAACTGAATCCTGAATTTTAAGTCTTATAAGGTAGTGGAGTGAAGCGGTATTTATGGCAAAAATTACCGCTTTCACCAAAAAAATTATTTCTAGCCATAGAGTTTAATTTATATTACATTGTTGATATAAGGTCAGATTCACCGAACAAAGGCTTAATGCTCAGTGATACACAAACAACTTAAAATATTGATTAGGATGTTTTGATGGAATGCCAGATAGAACAGGCATCAAATTGTGTATGTTGCACCAGCTTTCCGACAATGGTAATTCTTTGAACATATCCCAGAACAGTTTGTGCCCTGGGGTTAGAATGGATTTTCCTTCAATACATCTGACAAGGAGCTTAGCTGGACAGACATTACTGCGAAGACTGTTGCTAAGTGGGAAAATGTTTGATAAAAGATTTGATTCGATAGTTTCATTTTGCCAGGTGTTCCCACACTAGAGGGAGGAGGGATCATTCATTCAAGTTAGTAACCTTGACTGGGAGCTCAACAGTCCAATTCTCATTACATGGAATTGTGTAAGAGGTCAGAGGTCAGTCCTTGTCTATCTCTCTCTGGCGAAATAAGGATGGGACAATCTGAAGCGTTGAGAGACACACAGTGTCAAGGATGTTGAGAGACTCGAGGCTGGGGTATGAATGCACATGGACTGTGAGAGAAGGGCTTACTGTCAGTTAGTTGAGGGTCGGCTTCCCCATCCCTGAATTGTGGTAGGATGCATGATTTGTTATTTCATGTTACAAAAAGTGCTGAGAAATAAATGTATCTCACTGGGAAATATTCTTTTCATTCATGTATTTGTTGCTTTACAATGGTGCCTTGTCTCATTAGAATACTTTTACATCAGACTTCTGTAAAGACAGGAGAATCCAAGAGGAAACACTACACACGAGGGTCTACATCTGCAGCATGGAGGCCTCGACCTGCGTGAGAACACCAGCGGCAGGTCGGGGCCATAAAAGGAGCGGCGAGCGGCCTTGGGAGCAGCGCGAGCTGGTGCAGGAGGGCAACGGCAGCGAAGAGTGACGTCATCAAGGTTCAGGTCTGTGATTGGAGCATGGGCAGGTACAGCAGGTGCGGCGAGATCGGGGCGAAGGAGCGGTGAAAGACTGTAGGGGACGTGATTGGGGCCCAGGAGCGGCATGGGTTCGGGACCAAGGGGCCCAGGGGCAGCACGGGTCAGCCCACACTGCAATATGTGTGCGCACTAGGTCCGTGCAGCAGAGCTGGTCTCCAGTCGTCTTGGTTAATCCTTGCCACAGGACCAAGACCTACTCGGTCAAGCCTGTGTGGTGGCTGGTGTGCAACGGCCACCACATGTTAAAAACATCAATGTCCATGCATCTTCCACCTTTCAGGATGTAGTTCTGGATCTGGAATATTAGGTCCTTCATTGAAACACCTGTGAACTCATCCCTTTTTGGCGTGGAAGCAAATCATCCTCGATTCGAGGGACTTCCTATGATGATGATGAGATCACAATCCCTGGGTTACACTGTTGTTGAACTGGTCATTGGGTGGTAAAGGTATTCTTCACATCGTGGGGATGTCAAGATCCATTTACAGGAGTGACTGAATACGAGGAACTATCTAGTACAGTCCTGTGAAATTTGGAGCATGCCTATTCAGCTACACATTAGCAGAACAATAAAACAAATCAATTATTAAGTAATACAACTTTTATCTCATATTAAGCACTGCACTTTATATAGGTGCCTACTTCTGTTAGTGACTTCTGCTGGAAAGTGCTCGCATTTGGATGTCAGATGATTGGGTTGAACTGCAAGTCCCCCATAGCCTGCCAATACCCACTATCCAAACTCACTCGTGAAGAATGGTCACTTGAGCCAGATTCTGGCAATGGTCACCAAAGGCCAAGGGCCCTGTGTCCCATTCTGAGTCTGTGCCTTCATATGAGGCAAGGACAGGGAAAATAAATACTTTACTATTTACAAAATACAACCAACATTTAGCAACAGAAAATAATTTGCATGGCACTTCAATCAGCGCCAGCTCATCTCATTACTCTTACGTCAATCCCCACTCACTCAGCTGGCTGGATCATGATTTGAGCTTTCCCTGGGCTTGCTCACTTGTAAGTGTAACGAGTGTACACAAAGCAGCTGCCTCAACACTGAGTTGAGCCAAGCTGCTCATCAGCTATTGGTGTGGTGTATAATTGATAACGCACCAAGAAGCTTCGTTTTAATGCTTCTTGCACACTTGGATGATTCCAGTAAACAAGGACTGATCCCAGTGTAATTAACATCCAAGAATACCAAGTCATTAACCTTTCACTTACATTGCACAGCAAGTCCTATCCCAACAATGACAGGGTGTAACAATGCACGGTCTATTGTTATGTTGGTTGATGGATTAGTGAACTAAAAGTATTTAATTACAAAACTGGTTCATTGAGCTGTTGTGTTGTGGAGTGAGTCAGTAGGGATCAAGAACCGTACACATGTACACACACACACACACACACACACGTACACACATACACACACACACGTACACACACACACAGACACATGCACACAAACAGACACATACACACACGCACACACACACACACATGTACACACACGTACACACACACATTCACACACGCATACACACATGCACACGTACACACATACACGCACACACACACACACACCTACACACGCACACCTACACGCACGCACACGTACACGCACGCACGAACACACATACACACGCGCGCACACACACGCGCGCACACACATACACGCGCACACATGCGTTCACACATGCATACACACATGCACACGTACACACACACATGTACACACACACGTACACACATGCACGAATACACACATGCACACATACACAGCACACGCACACACAGACACGCGCACACACAGACACACGTACACACGCGCACACGCACACGCACACACACACCACACACACGTTCACACATCATCATCATCATCATCATAGGCAGTCCCTTGGAATCAAGGAAGACTTACTTCCACTCTTAAAAATGAGTTCTTAAGTGGCTGAACAGTCCAATACAAGAATCACAGTTTCTGTCACAGGTGGGACAGATAGTCGTTGAGGGAAAGGGAGGGTGGGACAGGTTTACCGCATGCTCTTTCTGCTGCCTGCACTTGATTTCTGCACGCTCTCGGCGATGAGACTCGAGCTGCTCGTCACCCTCCCGGATGAACTTTCTCCACTTAGGGCGGTCTTTGGCCAGGGATTCCCAGGTGTCAGTGGGGATGTTGCAAAGAGGCTTTCAGGGTTTCCCTGTAACATTTCCTCTGCCCTCCTTTGGCTCGTTTGCCGTGAATGAGTTCTGAGTGGAGCGCTTGCTTTGGGAGTCTCGTGTCTGGCATGCTAACGATGTGGCCTGCCCAGCGGAGCTGATCAAGTGTGGTCAGTGCTTCAATGCTGGGGATATTGGCCTGGTTGAGGATGGTAACGTTAGTGCGTCTGTCCTCCTAGGGGATTTGTAGGATCTTGCGGAGGCAGCGTTGGTGGTATTTCTCCAGCGACTTGAGGTGTCAACTGTACATGGTCAATATCTCAGAGCCATACAGGAGGGTGGGTATTACTACAGCCCTGTAGACCATGAGCTTGATGGCTGTTTTGAGGGCCTGGTCTTCAAATACTCTTTTTCCTCAGGCGGCCGAAGGCTGCACTGGCGCACTGGAGGCGGTGTTGAATCTCGTCGTCAATGTCTGCTCTTGTTGATAAGAGGCTCCCGAGGTATGGGAAATGGTTCACGTTGTCCAAGGCCGCGCTGTGGATCTTAATGACTAGGGGGCAGTACTGTGCGGCGAGGACAGACTGATGGAGGACCTTTGTCTTACGGATGTTTAGCATAAAGCCCATGCTTTCATACGCTTCAGTAATAACTATGTCCTAGAATTCAGCCTCAGCAGGTGTCGGCCGCGAACTGGAGCTCGACGACAGAGGTTGGGGTGGTCTTGGATTCAGCCCGGAGGCGGCGAAGGTTGAACAGGTTCCCATTGGTTCTGTAGTTTAGTTCCACTCCAGTGGGGAGCTTATCGACTGTGAGGTGCAGTATGGCAGCGAGGAAGATTGAGAAGAGGGTTGGGGTGATGACGCAGCCCTGTTTGACCCCGGTCCAGACGTGGATTGGGTCTGTAAAGGATCTGTTGTGTGTACGTCTACACACACACACACACACACACACACACACACCGTCTACTTTGTGTTTAATTGCCTGTGGACGGGTTTCACACATTTCGTGCAACCCAGCAGTTAAACAGAGGCGGGTACTGCTGGATCCAGGGTCCTTGCTTATCCCACCCCTTATGATCGGAGTCGACCCCCTCACCAGGCCAACGATCACCTCCCTAGGCTTCCCCCCTCCCGCCCCAATGATGACGATGAGGCCAGCCACGATCCTGCGGTGGCCGGTCTCGAGCCACACATTCCCCGCCCCCCCCCACTGATCCCTGGCCACCACCTCCCCTCCTCCACCACACAATCCCCAACCCCTGCCAATTGCTTCTCCCCACCCCCGCGATCCCTCCCTCGGACCAGCCTCTCACTTCTGAGGCCTACCTCTCAATCTGACTGGCTGACTGGAATCCGAGGCCTCGCATTCAAATCAGGCCATGCCGTTATAGTCAGCAGGGCCGGGTTTCCCGCTCGTTTCGGAGCCCCCCCCGCCGCGTCTCTCGACCTCCCCTTCCCCCTCCACCCACCCCCCCCCGCCTCCCCGCCCCCCATCTCTCCTCCGCTGACACTTATTGTTACCTCACCAATTATTTTCCATTAGCAACATTTTCACGGTCACAACAGCCCAGGAGTAATAATCTTCTTTGTCTCAGTTGAGACCCATCCCGATACTTTTTAATTCTATTGCAGATATTTATCCAGCTCTTTCTGAATGGATTCATTATCACAGTATTATCACAGTATTATCTGGCTTTCCTGGTAATCTGTTCCACACTCACCGCCCTGTAGGAAAATGCCTTCTCTCTAATCTCTGCCCCATTTGAGCCTCGTTGGTATTGCATTACAATAAGAAAATAAACCTTGAATTGTACCGTAACTGCTGGCAATTTAGTACAGTATATATTGGGTGAAAAACAGCAATTGCAACAGCCTTCATTTCGTGCAGCATGATCTAAATTATTGCAGAAAGCATATTCATTCATACAAATTGTACCTTATTGTAATTTAATTAATTACCTCAGCTCCTGAAACTGTTTGGCAATCAAATGCAAGAGCTTGGCACAGCACCATTGCTGCAGATCTCGCTGAGAATACAAGCTCCAGCCTGCTTTCTACTAAAGTCAGTCATCACAGACAGTCCCTCGAAACCGAGGAAGACTTGCTTCCACTCTAAAAGTGATTTCTCAGGTGACTGTACAGTCCAATAAGGGAATTACAGTCTCTGTCACAGGTGGGACAGACAGTCGTTGGAGGAAAGGGTGGGCAGACTGGTTTGCCGAAATGTCTTTCCGCTGCCAGCGCTTAGTTTCTGCATGCTCTCGGCGACAAGACTCGAGGTGCTCAGCGCCCTCCCGGATGCTCTTCCTCACTTAGGGCAGTCTCGAGCCAGGGATTCCCAGGTGTCGGTGGGGATGTTGCACTTTATCAGGAAGGCTTTGAGGCTGTCCTTGAAAAATTTCCTCTGCCCACCTGGGGCTTGCTTGCCGTGTAGGAGTTCCGAGTAGAGCACTTACAATGGGAATCTTGTGTCGGGCATGCGAACGATGTGGTTCGCCCAATGGAGCTGGTCGAGTGTGGTCAGTGCATCGATGCTGGGGATGTTGGCCTGGTCGAGGACGCTAACGTTGGTGTGTCTGTCCTCCCAGGGGATTTCATCATCATCATCATAGGCGGTCCCTTGAAACGAAGATGACTTTCTTCCACGCCAAAAAAAGGACGAGTTCACAGGTGTTTCAATGAAGGACCCAAACTACATCCTGAAGGGTGGAAGATGCCTGTGCGTGAATCTTTTTTAACGTGGGGTGGCCGTTGCACACCAGCCACCACACAGACTTGACAGAGCTAGGTCTTCGTCCAGTGGCAAGGATTACCCAAGACAACAGGACCGGAACCAATGTCCTAGGGGGAGTGTTTGCTAGTGCTGTTGGGGAGGATTTAAACTAATATGGCAGGGGGATGGGAACCAATGCAGGGAGACAGAGGGAAACAAAAAGGAGGCAAAAGCAAAAGACAGAAAGGAGATGAGGAAAAGTGGAGGGCGGAGAAACCCAAGGCAAAGAACAAAAAGGGCCACTGTACAGCAAAATTCTAAAAGGACAAAGGGTGTTAAAAAAACAAGCCTGATGGTTTTGTGTCTTAATGCAAGGAGTATCCGCAATAAGGTGGATGAATTAATTGTGCAAATAGATGTTAATAAATATGATGTGATTGGGATTACGGAGACGTGGCTCCAGGATGATCAGGGCTGGGAACTCAACATTCAGGGGTATTCAACATTCAGGAAGGATAGAATAAAAGGAAAAGGAGGTGGGGTAGCATTGTTGGTTAAAGAGGAGATTAATGCAATAGTTAGGAAAGACATTAGCTTGGATGATGTGGGTAGAGCTGCAGAACACCAAAGGGCAAAAAACATTAGTAGGAGTTGTGTACAGACCTCCAAACAGTAATAGGGATGTTGGGGAGGGCATCAAACAGGAAATTAGGGATGCATGCAATAAAGGTGTAGCAGTTATAATGGGTGACTTTAATATGCACATAGATTGGGCAAGCCAAACTGGAAGCAATACGGTGGAGGAGGATTTCCTGGAGTGCATAAGGGATGGTTTTCTAGACCAATATGTCAAGGAACCAACTAGGGGGGAGGCCATCTTAGACTGGGTGTTGTGTAATGAGAGAGGATTAATTAGCAATCTCATTGTGCGAGGCCCCTTGGGGAAGAGTGACCATAATATGGTGGAATTCTGCATTAGGATGGAGAATGAAACAGTAAATTCAGAGACCATGGTCCAGAACTTAAAGAAGGGTAACTTTGAAGGTATGAGGCGTGAATTGGCTAGGATAGATTGGCGAATGATACTTAGGGGGTTGACTGTGGATGGGCAATGGCAGACATTTAGAGACCGCATGGATGAATTACAACAATTGTACATTCCTGTCTGGCGTAAAAATAAAAAAGGGAAGGTGGCTCAACCGTGGCTATCTAGGGAAATCAGGGATAGTATTAAAGCCAAGGAAGTGGCATAAAAATTGGCCAGAAATAGCAGCGAACCTGGGGACTGGGAGAAATTTAGAACTCAGCAGAGGAGGACAAAGGGTTTGATTAGGGCAGGGAAAATGGAGTACGAGAAGAAGCTTGCAGGGAACATTAAGGTGGATTGCAAAAGTTTCTATAGGTATGTAAAGAGAAAAAGGTTAGTAAAGACAAACGTAGGTCCCCTGCAGTCAGAATCAGGGGAAGTCATAATGGGGAACAAAGAAATGGCAGACCAATTGAACAAGTACTTTGGTTCGGTATTCACTAAGGAGGATACAAACAACCTTCCGGATATAAAAGGGGTCAGAGGGTCTAGTAAGGAGGGGGAACTGAGGGAAATCTTTATTAGTCGGGAAATTGTGTTGGGGAAATTGATGGGATTGAAGGCCGATAAATCCCCAGGGCCTGATGGACTGCATCCCAGAGTACTTAAGGAGGTGGCCTTGGAAATAGCGAATGCATTGACAGTCATTTTCCAACATTCCATTGACTCTGGAGGGTAGCCAATGTAACCCCACTTTTTAAAAAAGGAGGGAGAGAGAAAACAGGGAATTATAGACCGGTCAGCCTGACCTCAGTAGTGGGTAAAATGATGGAATCAATTATTAAGGATGTCATAGCAGTGCATCTGGAAAATGGTGACATGATAGGTCCAAGTCAGCATGGATTTGTGAAAGGGAAATCATGCTTGACAAATCTTCTGGAATTTTTTGAGGATGTTTCCAGTAAAGTGGACAAAGGAGAACCAGTTGATGTGGTATATTTGGACTTTCAGAAGGCTTTCGACAAGGTCCCACACAAGAGATTAATGTGCAAAGTTAAAGCACATGGGATTGGGGGTAGTGTGCTGACGTGGATTGAGAACTGGTTGTCAGACAGGAAGCAAAGAGTAGGAGTAAACGGTACTTTTCAGAATGGCAGGCAGTGACTAGTGGGGTACCGCAAGGTTCTGTGCTGGGGCCCCAGCTGTTTACATTGTACATTAATGATTTAGACGAGGGGATTAAATGCAGTATCTCCAAATTTGCGGATGACACTAAGTTGGGTGGCAGTGTGAGCTGCGAGGAGGATGCTATTAGGCTGCAGAGTGACTTGGATAGGTTAGGTGAGTGGGCAAATGCATGGCAGATGAAGTATAATGTGGATAAATGTGAGGTTATCCACTTTGGTGGTAAAAACAGAGAGACAGACTATTATCTGAATGGTGACAGATTAGGAAAAGGGAAGGTGCAACGAGACCTGGGTGTCATGGTACATCAGTCATTGAAGGTTAGCATGCAGGTACAGCAGGCGGTTAAGAAAGCAAATGGCATGTTGGCCTTCATAGCGAGGGGATTTGAATACATGGGCAGGGAGGTGTTGCTACAGTTGTACAGGGCCTTGGTGAGGCCACACCTGGAGTATTGTGTACAGTTTTGGTCTCCTAACTTGAGGAAGGACATTCTTGCTATTGAGGGAGTGCAGCGAAGATTCACCAGACTGATTCCCGGGATGGCGGGACTGACCTATCAAGAAAGACTGGATCAACTGGGCTTGTATTCATGGAGTTCAGAAGAATGAGAGGGGACGTCATAGAAACGTTTAAAATTCTGACGGGTTTAGACAGGTTAGATGCAGGAAGAATGTTCCCAATGTTGGGGAAGTCCAGAACCAGGGGTCACAGTCTGAGGATAAGGGGTAAGCCATTTAGGACCGAGATGAGGAGAAACTTCTTCACCCAGAGAGTGGTGAACCTGTGGAATTCTCTACCACAGAAAGTAGTTGAGGCCAATTCACTAAATATATTCAAAAGGGAGTTAGATGAAGTCCTTACTACTCGGGGGAATCAAGGGTTATGGCGAGAAAGCAGGAAGGGGGTACTAAAGTTTCATGTTCAGCCATGAACTCATTGAATGGCGGTGCAGGCTAGAAGGGCTGAATGGCCTGCTCCTGCACCTATTTTCTATGTTTCTATGTTTCTGCTGCCCGGACCGAGAGCATACATGTATCGCAGTGTGATCTGGTCCGTGCTGCCCCTGGGCACTTGGCCCCGAACCCCGATCACGTCCCTCTACAGTCTCTCGCCACTCCTGCTGTATCTGCCCATGCATGGGCAGGGGATTTGCAGAATCTAGCTAAAGCCAATGCTGCAACACTAGGGGGGGTGAAATTGCACTATGCCCCTATGGGGGCGGTAACCTTCTGCGGTCAGAACTTTTAGCGCCCAGTGCAGAAGTCCCGCTCCCACTGCGGAATTGCCCTTACCACCCCTGAATGGAAAGAAAGAAAGACTTGCATTTATATAGTGCCTTTCACGACCACCGGACGTCTCAAAGTGCTTTGCAGCCAATGAAGTACTTTTGGAGTGTAGTCACTGTTGTAATGTGGGAAATGCGGCAGCCAATCTGCACACAGCAAGCTCCCACCCACAGCAATATGATAATGACCAAATAATCTCTTTATGTTATGTTGATTGAGGGATAGATATTGGCCAGGACACCGGGGATAACTCCCCAGCTCTTTTTTGAAATAGTGTCATAGGATCTTTTACATCCACCTGAGAGGGAAGACAGGGCCTCGGTTTAGGGTCTCATCTGAAAGACGGCACCTCCAATAGTGCAGCACTCCCTCAGCACTGCACTGGAGTGTCAGTCTAGATTTATGTGCTCAAGTCCCTGGAGTGGGACTTCAACCCACAACCTTCTGACTCAGAGGTGAGAGTGACATCCACTGAGCCACAGCTGAAACCGCTTGTACGCTTCATTTCCTTTGGGGACGGTAACCAGGGTGCTTCAGGGCCACTAAACGAAGTGCTATCCGGATACTCCACATAGCACTGGCGCGCTTCAACACGCCTCCCCTTCAATTAAAGGGGAGGGCCGCTGCACACTCTGCAAGGCCTCTGATGGTTCCACTAGGCCACCAGGGCAGCGTGTGACCGGGCCTGCAGCCCAGCACTCAAGACAGAGTGCCGAGCTGCACCATGGCGGTCCGGACCATGCTAGTGGTGCCATTGTTGAGCCGAGCCGAGAGTCAGCAGACAATAAAAGATGGCGGGCCAGAGCGCTGTGCCCTCCCCTTTAAAGAGCGTCCGAGAGCGGATGTCCGCCAGCTTCGCGACCCACAGGACGTTAAGAGGTCGGCGTGGGGTGGTGACGGGTTGCCGCGCATGGCAATGACGTCTTTGCCGGTTGCGTGGCGGCCTGGGGTGCATAACCCCGGGGCACGGCGTTGCCATGGCAGCGCCTCCGCAACCTTTTGGACAATTTTCCGTGCGGCGTTAGCTGCCCTCTCCCCTGGGCGAAAAGTGTCTTGCATCCTGTCTGCCCGACCCAGAGCCGCTCACGGGGCTATAAAAAGGGGGGGGGGGGCAATTTCCCCTCCCAGGTATTCTTTCTCACACCACGTGTGCTGCAGGGATTTTGTTCAAACATGATTTTTATTTCATATATTAAAGTTCCTGTGGCTCAGTGAGTTCATCCACTCAGTACTTGAGCTACACAGACCAGCAAGGTCTCAAGTTCCACTCCCAATCTGTGTTGACTCAGCTGATTAATGACGACTACGTGTGTGAGAAGTGTGTCTGCCTCGAGCTCCTGACGGTCCGCGTTGCGGAATTGGAGCTGAGGCTGGATTCACTCTGGAGCATCCACGATGCTGAGAATGACGTGAGTATCACGTGTAGTGAGTTGGTCTTACCGCAGGAGAAGGGTCCACAGCCAGATAGGAATGGAAGACCAGCAGGAAGAGCAGTGCAAGGAAGGTAGTGCAGGGGTCCCGTGTGGTCATCCCCCTGCAAAACAGATACACCACTTTGAGTACTGTTGGGGGGATGACTCATCAAGGGAGGGCAGCAGCAGCCAAGTTCATGGCACCGTGGCTGGCTCTGCTGCACAGGAGGGCAGGAAAAAGAGAGATGGAGCGATAGTGATAGGGGATTCAATGGTGAGGGGAATAGATAGGCGTTTCTGCGGCCGCAACCGAGACTCCAGGATGGTATGTTGCCTCCCTGGTGCAAGGGTCAAGGATGTCTCGGAGCGGGTGCAGGACATTCTGAAATGGGAGGGAGAACAGCCAGTTGTCGTGGTGCACATTGGTACCAACGACATAGGTAAAAAAAGGGATGAGGTCCTACGAAACGAATTTAAGGAGCTAGGAGCTAAATTAAAAAGTAGGACCTCAAAAGTAGTAATCTCGGGATTGCTACCAGTGCCACGTGCTAGTCAGAGTAGGAATCGCAGGATAGCGCAGATGAATACGTGGCTTGAGCAGTGGTGCAGCGGGGAGGGATTCAAATTCCTGGGGCATTGGAACCGGTTCTGGGGGAGGTGGGACCAGTACAAACCGGACGGTCTGCACCTGGGCAGGACCGGAACCAATGTCCTAGGGAGAGTGTTTGCTAGTGCTGTTGGGGAGGAGTTAAACTAATATGGCAGGGGGATGGGAACCAATGCAGGGAGACAGAGGGAGACAAAAAGGAGGCAAAAGCAAAAGACAGAAAGGAGATGAGGAAAAGTGGAGGGCAGAGAAACCCAAGGCAAAGAACAAAAAGGGCCACTGTACAGCAAAATTCAAGAAGGACAAAGGGTGTTAAAAAAACAAACCGAAAGGCTTTGTGTCTTAATGCAAGGAGTATCCGCAATAAGGTGGATGAATTAACTGTGCAAATAGATGTTAACAAATATGATGTGATTGGGATTACGGAGACGTGGCTCCAGGATGATCAGGGCTGGGAACTCAACATCCAGGGGTATTCAACATTCAGGAAGGATAGAATAAAAGGAAAAGGAGGTGGGGTAGCATTGCTGGTTAAAGAGGAGATTAATGCAATAGTTAGGAAAGACATTAGCTTGGATGATGTGGAAGCTATATGGATAGAGCTGCAGAACACCAAAGGGCAAAAAACATTAGTGGGAGTTGTGTACAGACCTCCAGACAGTAGTAGTGATGTTGGGGAGGGCATTAAACAGGAAATTAGGGGTGCATGCAATAAAGGTGCAGCAGTTATAATGGGTGACTTTAATATGCACATAGATTGGGCTAACCAAACTGGAAGCAATACGGTGGAGGAGGATTTCCTGGAGTGCATAAGGGATGGTTTTCTAGACCAATATGTCGAGGAACCAACTAGGGGGGAGGCCATCTTAGACTGGGTGTTGTGTAATGAAAGAGGACTAATTAGCAATCTCATTGTGCGAGGCCCCTTGGGGAAGAGTGACCATAATATGGTGGAATTCTGCATTAGGATGGAGAATGATACAGTTAATTCAGAGACCATGATCCAGAACTTAAAGAAGGGTAACTTTGAAGGTATAAGGCGTGAATTGGCTAGGATAGATTGGTGAATGATACTTAAGGGGTTAACTGTGGATGGGCAATGGCAGACATTTAGAGACCGCATGGATGAATTACAACAATTGTACATTCCTGTCTGGCGTAAAAATAAAAAAGGGAAGGTGGCTCAACCGTGGCTATCAAGGGAAATCAGGGATAGTATTAAAGCCAAGGAAGTGGCATACAAATTGGCCAGAAATAGCAGCGATCCTGGGGACTGGGAGAAATTTAGAACTCAGCAGAGGAGGACAAAGGGTTTGATTAGGGCAGGGAAAATGGAGTACGAGAAGAAGCTTGCAGGGAACATTAAGGCGGATTGCAAAAGTTTCTATAGGTATGTAAAGAGAAAAAGGTTAGTAAAGACAAACGTAGGTCCCCTGCAGTCAGAATCAGGGGAAGTCATAACGGGGAACAAAGAAATGGCAGACCAATTGAACAAGTACTTTGGTTCGGTATTCACGAAGGAGGACACAAACAACCTTCCGGATATAAAAGGGGTCAGAAGGTCTAGTAAGGAGGAGGAACTGAGGGAAATCTTTATTAGTCGGGAAATTGTGTTGGGGAAATTGATGGGATTGAAGGCCGATAAATCCCCAGGGCCTGATGGACTGCATCCCAGAGTACTTAAGGAGGTGGCCTTGGAAATAGCGGATGCATTGACAGTCATTTTCCAACATTCCATTGACTCTGGATCAGTTCCTATGGAGTGGAGGGTAGCCAATGTAACCCCACTTTTTAAAAAAGGAGGGAGAGAGAAAACAGGGAATTATAGACCGGTCAGCCTGACCTCAGTAGTGGGTAAAATGATGGAATCAATTATTAAGGATGTCATAGCAGCGCATTTGGAAGATGGTGACATGATAGGTCCAAGTCAGCATGGATTTGTGAAAGGGAAATCATGCTTGACAAATCTTCTGGAATTTTTTGAGGATGTTTCCAGTAAAGTGGACAAAGGAGAACCAGTTGATGTGGTATATTTGGACTTTCAGAAGGCTTTCGACAAGGTCCCACACAAGAGATTAATGTGCAAAGTTAAAGCACATGGGATTGGGGGTAGTGTGCTGACGTGGATTGAAAACTGGTTGTCAGACAGGAAGCAAAGAGTAGGAGTAAATGGGTACTTTTCAGAATGGCAGGCAGTGACTAGTGGGGTACCGCAAGGTTCTGTGCTGGGGCCCCAGCTGTTTACATTGTACATTAATGATTTGGACGAGGGCATTAAATGTAGTATCTCCAAATTTGCAGATGACACTAAGTTGGGTGGCAGTGTGAGCTGCGAGGAGGATGCTATGAGGCTGCAGAGTGACTTGGATAGGTTAGGTGAGTGGGCAAATGCATGGCAGATGAAGTATAATGTGGATAAATGTGAGGTTATCCATTTTGGTGGTAAAAACAGAGAGACAGACTATTATCTGAATGGTGACAGATTAGGAAAAGGGAAGGTGCAACGAGACCTGGGTGTCATGGTATATCAGTCATTGAAGGTTGGCATGCAGGTACAGCAGGCGGTTAAGAAAGCAAATGGCATGTTGGCCTTCATAGCGAGGGGATTTGAGTACAGGAGCAGGGAGGTGTTGCTACAGTTGTACAGGGCCTTGGTGAGGCCACACCTGGAGTATTGTGTACAGTTTTGGTCTCCTAACTTGAGGAAGGACATTCTTGCTATTGAGGGAATGCAGCGAAGATTCACCAGACTGATTCCCGGGATGGTGGGACTGACCTATCAAGAAAGACTGGATCAACTGGGCTTGTATTTACTGGAGTTCAGAAGAATGAGAGGGGACATCATAGAAACGTTTAAAATTCTGACGGGTTTAGACAGGTTAGATGCAGGAAGAATGTTCCCGATGTTGGGGAAGTCCAGAACCAGGGGTCACAGTCTAAGGATAATGGGTAAGCCATTTAGGACCGAGATGAGGAGAAACTTCTTCACCCAGAGAGTGGTGAACCTGTGGAATTCTCTACCACAGAAAGTAGTTGAGGCCAATTCACTAAATATATTCAAAAGGGAGTTAGATGAAGTCCTTACAACTCGGGGGATCAAGGGGTATGGCGAGAAAGCAGGAATGGGGTACTGAGGTTGCATGTTCAGCCATGAACTCATTGAATGGCGGTGCAGGCTAGAAGGGCCGAATGGCCTACTCCTGCACCTATTTTCTATGTTTCTATGTTTCTATCCCAGCAAGGCACCACATATATGTATGTTTTTGGGATCATCTGGGCTCAGATGAGGTTTCCTAAGGAAGCCACAGAGGGACTGAAACCAATTGGGTTTCTGTTTGCCAGTTAGGCAGTGATCTTTCTCTCCCTGTAGGGTCACATCCTTGGCCAAGCCTCAAGTGTCGTGTTGCGGAGGCGCTGCCATGGCAACGCCGTGCCCCGGGGTTAGGCACCCTAGGCCGCCACGCAACCGGCGAAGACGTCATTGCCATGCGCTACTGCGGGAAAAATTCCATACCACTCGCAAGGCGCGAGACTTTGCGTCAGGTGCAGAAGCCTCCCCTCTCTCGAGAAATTGGGGTTACTACCCACCGAAAGGAAGTGGAGCGCAAAGTAAAGGTAGTGGGGCGGACGTGTTGGGAGCGGGCCGTGTAGTGCTGACCCGTAGGAGGGGCTTGTCCCCTAATTAAAGGGAAGGGCCCAAGCTGCATATCCTGAAGCAAAAAAAGGTCTTACCTGTAGCTCTGGGGGTGCAGGGGTACCATGCTAACAGCCCAGCACTCAAGCAGTGTGCCGGGCTGACTGATCACGGCACAGAGCCTGCGATTGAAGTGCCAATGGAGTGCAGAAGAAGAAAATCAGCCAATTTTAAAAAACCGTGGCGCATCTCCCCTTTAAGTTTCTCCCCACGTGCGGCCTGTCACCCGGTTCAGGTCCCCTGAAGCTGTCACTGTCATCGTCCCGCGCAGATTCAGGGGGCGGTACCTCATTTAGGGTCCGGGACGCTGCGCACGGTGATGACGTAGTATCGTCGGTGCAGCAGAGCGGGTGCTACGGGTTACCGCAGCCGCTAAACTCCTGCTGAATTTAGTCGAGTCATTAGCGGCCCCGCATCCAGTCGCAATGTCGACGGCGCCCCGTTAGCTAATGGGAGGCACAAACGACCCAAATTTCTAGGCTCTGGAGTTTAACCAGCTAAAGGCCTGCAGCCTAATGCACAGAATATTGGTAACCTTCTCACTCTTTGTGGTTGACAGGGTGGTAGAAAAAAAGACATTGAAATAATCGAGTCTAGCGGTGACAAAAACATGGGAGCAGGTTTCTGCAGCCCCGGAGCTGAAGTGCGGAGTGGAGGTGGCAACATGGCAGAGCTGGACATAGATAGTCTTGTGATGGACAAGAGTTGAGCTTTGACGCCAAGTTCAGGGTCAAACAGAACGGCAAGGTTTCGTACGGCTTGGCTCATCCTGAGGAGTAAGCAGGGAGGGATTCAAATTCCTGGGGCATTGGAACCGGTTCTGGGGGAGGTGGGACCAGTACAAACCGGACGGTCTGCACCTGGGCAGGACCGGAACCAATGTCCCAGGGGGAGTGATTGCTAGTGCTGTTGGGAAGGAGTTAAACTAATATGGCAGGGGGATGGGAACCAATGCAGGGAGACAGAGGGAAACAAAATGGAGACAGAAGCAAAATACAGAAAGGAGATGAGTGAAAGTGGAGGGCAGAGAAACCCAAGGTAAAAAACAAAAAGGGCCACTGTACAGCAAAATTCTAAAGGGTCAAAGTGCAATAAAAAGGCAAACCTGAAAGCTCGGTGCCTCAAGACGAGGAGTATTCAGAACCCAGGAGAGAGCTCTGAGTGAGTTAGAATGGGTGAGAGCGCAGATGAACAGGATCCCAAGAAAGAATGCAAAAGGCAGGAGGCAACAGAGCAGAGTCGCACTGGGGTAAGTGTAAACCACAAAGTGATAGGAAGGGACAATATGTATGAATATAAAGGGGCTGCAGGAGGGGTCAAAACTAAAAACCATGGTTTAAAAACTAGTATTAAAACACTCTACCTAAACGCACGCAGCATTCGAAATAAAGTAAATGAGTTGACGGCACAAATTATTACAAATGGGTATGATTTGGTGGCCATTACAGAAACGTGGTTGCAGGGTGGCCAAGACTGGGAATTAAACATACAGGGGTATCTGACAATTCTGAAGGATAGACAAGAAAGGAAAGGAGGTGGGGTAGCTCTGTTAATAAAGGATGATATCAGGGCAGTTGTGAGAGATGATATTAGCTCTAATGAACAAAATGTTGAATCATTGTGGGTGGAGATTAGAGATAGTAAGGAGAAAAAGTCACTGGTGGGCGTAGTTTATAAGCCCCCAAATAATAACTTCACGCTGGGGCAGACAATAATCAAGGGAATAATGGAGGCATGTGAAAAAGGAACGGCAGTAATCATGGGCGATTTTAACCTACATATCGATTGGTCAAATCAAATCGCACTGGGTAGCCTGGAGGAGGAATTCATGGAATGCATACGGGATTGTTTCTTAGAACAGTATGCTACAGAACCTACAAGGGAGCAAGCTATCTTAGATCTGGTCCTGTGTAATGGGACAGGAATAATAAACGATCTCCTAGTAAAAGATCCTCTCGGAATGAGTGAATTTGTATGGTTGAATTTGTAATTCAGATTGAGGGTGAGGAAGTAGTGTTTCAAATGAGCGTACTATGCTTAAACACAGGGGACTACAGTGGGATGAGGGAAGAGTTAGCTAAAGTAGACTGGGAACACAGACTAAACGGTGGCACAATTGAGGAACAGTGGAGGACTTTTAAGGAGCTCTTTCATAGTGCTCAACAAAAATATATTCCAGTGAAAAAGAAGGGTGGTAAGAGAAGGGATAACCAGCCGTGGATAACCAAGGAAATAAAGGAGAGTATCAAATTAAAAATCAATGCGTATAAGGTGGCCAAGGTTAGTGGGAAAATAGAAGATTGGGAAAATTTTAAACGACAGCAAAGAATGACTAAGAAAGCAATAAAGAAAGGAAAGATAGATTACGAAAGTAAACTTGCGCAAAACATAAAAACAGATAGTAAAAGCTTTTATCGATATATAAAACGGAAAAGAGTGACTAAAGTAAATGTTGGTCCCTTAGAAGATGAGAAGGGGGATTTAATAATGGGAAATGTGGAAATGGCTGAGACCTTAAACAATTATTTTGCTTCGGTCTTCACAGTGGAAGACACAAAAACCATGCCAAAAATTGCTGGTCACGGGAATGTGGGAAGGGAGGACCTTGAGACAATCACGATCACAGGGAGGTAGTGCTGGACAGGCTAATGGGACTCAAGGTAGACAAGTTCCCTGGTCCTGATGAAATGCATCCCAGGGTATTAAAAGAGATGGCGGAAGTTATAGCAGATGCATTCGTTATAATCTACCAAAATTCTCTGACTCTGGGGAGGTACCAGCGGATTGGAAAGCAGCTAATGTAACGCCTCTGTTTAAAAAAGGGGCAGACAAAAGGCAGGTAACTATAGGCCGGTTAGTTTAACATCTGTAGTGGGGAAAATGCTTGAAGCTATCATTAAGGAAGAAATAGCAGGACATCTAGATAGGAATAGTGCAATCAGGCAGACGCAACATGGATTCATGAAGGGGAAATCATATTTAACTAATTTACTGGAATTCTTTGAGGATATAACGAGCATGGTGGATAGAGGTGTATCGATGGATGTGGTGTATTTAGATTTCCAAAAGGCATTCGATAAGGTGCCACACAAAAGGTTACTGCAGAAGATAAAGGAATGCGGAGTCAGAGGAAATGTATTAGCATGGATTGAGAATTGGCTGGCAAACAGAAAGTAGAGTCGGGATAAATAGTTCTTTTCGGGTTGGAAATCCGTGGTTAGTGGTGTGCCACAGAGATCGGTGCTGGGACCACAACTGTTTACAATATACATAGATGACCTTGAAGAGGGGACAGAGTGTAGTGTAACAAAATTTGCAGATGACACAAAGATTAGTGGGAAAGCAGGTTGTGTAGAGGACACAGAGAGACTGCAAAGAGATTTAGATAGGTTAAGCGAATGGGCTAAGGTTTGGCAGATGGAATACAATGTCGGAAAATGTGAGGTCATCCACCTTGAAAAAAAAACAGTAAAAGGGAATATTATTTGAATGGGGAGAAATTACAACGTGCTGAGGTGCAGAGGGACCTGGGGGTCCTTGTGCATGAATCCCAAAAAGTGAGTTTGCAGGTGCAGCAGGTAATCAGGAAGGTGAATGGAATGTTGGCCTTCATTGCGAGAGGGATGGAGTACAAAAGCAGGGAGGTCCTGCTGCAACTGTACAGGGTATTGGTGAGGCCGCACCTGGAGTACTGTGTGCAGTTTTGGTCACCTTACTTAAGGAAGGATATACTAGCCTTGGAGGGGGTACAGAGACGATTCACTAGGCTGATTCCGGAGATGAGGGGGTTACCTTATGATGATAGATTGAGTAGACTGGGTCTTTACTCGTTGGAGTTTAGAAGGATGAGGGGTGATCTTATAGAAACATTTAAAATAATGAAAGGGTTAGACAAGATAGAGGAGAGGTTGTTTCCACTGGTCGGGGAGACTAGAACTAGGGGGCACAGCCTCAAAATACGGGGGAGCCAATTTAAAATCGAGTTGAGAAGGAATTTCTTCTCCCAGAGGGTTGTGAATCTGTGGAAATCTCTGCCAAAGGAAGCAGTTGAGGCTAGCTCATTGAATATATTCAAATCACAGATAGATAGATGTTTAACCAATAAGGGAATTAAGGGTTATGGGGAGCGGGCGGGTAAGAGGAGCTGAGTCCACGGCCAGATCAGCCATGATCTTTTTGAATGGCGGAGCAGGCTCGAGGGGCTAGATGGCCTACTCCTGTTCCTAATTCTTATGTTCTTATGTTCTTATGTTCTTATGAGGGGTGGAATTGGTGGCACGGGCTAGCAATTTACAATGGAGGCTGAAAATGGTACTTTTGAGCTTCCTGATCTTAAGTTGGAGGAAGTTCCAATACTGGATGTCAGATATGTGGACTGATAGCAAGGGGATTGTCATTGGGTTGAGAGAGGTGGTGGAGAAGTCATCTTTATACTGAGCCTCAGAACCATAATCTGAGCTGTCTCGTGTCGTATTTACAATTGAATGATATATTTCCATCATGCAAGTACCATGCAGAGGCATGGATTCAAGCTCAGGTGAGCGAAGGTGAACAAATAGGTTTGATTTAATAACTTTACACAGAGACTGGCTCACATAAGGAACAGACTGCCTAGGGAGGCAAATAGTGTTGGCAATTTGAAGAAGGAATGGGTTAGATATTAGGCAGAGAAAGCGATCAAGAGGTATGAGATCAAGTAGTGCAAGGGACTTTCCTCAAACTTTGTGCCCTATCGCAGGGACCACACCTGTTCCATACAAGCCTAGGTACCAAGACAGACAGAATGCTTCCACCTGTTGCAGATAAAAGCCCCTTCCCCTCAGAGAAAGCCCCCAGGAGTGCGAGTGACGCCTCACAGTTCTCTGCCCCTTTTCCTCCTGCTTTATACCTGTGGCATAAAAAATGAAAATGCTTGCATCTATAATAGCACCTTTCATGCCCTTAGGACGTCCTAAAGCACTTGATGGGCAATTAATACTTTTGAAGCACAGTCGCTGCTATGTCGGAGAGCGCAGCAGCCAATTTGCGCTCAGCAAAGTCCCACAAATACCAGTGAGATAAATGACCAGCTAATCCATGTTAACGGTATCGGTTGAGGTATAAATATTGGGTAGGACTTCAGGAGAACTCCCCTGCTCCTGTTTGAATAATGTCAAGGGATCTTTTACACTCACCTGAGGCAGGCATACAGGGCCTTGGTCTAATTTTACATTCAAAACACAGCTCCTGCAACAATTCAGCATCCCTTGCTGTTGCACTGAAGTACCAGCTGAAATGATGCACTCAAGTCCAGGATTGAGGCTTGAACCCACAACCTTCTGACTAACAGGCAAGAATCCAAGGCCGACACTCAATAGGGATTCCTGGGGCACAAGGCAGAGGGGAATTGGCCCCTTGACTTCGGTTGATTCTTCAATGGATTGGATTCACAATCATTCTCGATGACAACTGAACATGTTCCTTTGTATAGAGTCATTGGGAATCGCTAGTTTCATGACTGACTGGAGGAGGTGACCATTAGAGTTCTTAAAGGGACATCATCTACAAGACAAACATGGGTGGCAAACACATGTTTTTTGGAATGGAGAACGACCAAATGAAAAAGGGGAAGTGTTACTTTCACGCCAGTCTATTGTGTGAACAATTTTGATGACATTGTGCCATGCTAGACACTTTTTCCACAAAGTTGACCCCACCTCCTTTAAAAATTCACAGAGGAAATCACACAGGAAATCAAGCACCTGTGTGCTCCGATTCCCTCTGGTCGGCAGATCTTCGACATGTCCCCAGCTGTAATGAACTCATGTAGTAAACAGAAAACACAACCATTAGCAGTTTCAATCTGGCACCATATGGCCATAAAAAGCAGTCACCTTGGGACATTCTCTGAGCGCCGTAAACTCACATCATTATTTTTAAAAAGATTACTTTCACAGAGCCAGTGGGATCTCTTTGTGGCAAGACATCATTAAATGTTGTAAAGTATTCCCAAATGTCTTTTCCACCCCGTAACCACCCCATCCCCCCCACCCACTTTCTCTAAAGTGATTGGTCCGGAGGCTGAGGAGATTAATGTTCTGATTGGACAACATGAGGAACAGCAGCTGAGAGAGAGAAAAGTACACACGGAGCTGCTGCCTACCAATCACATGGAAACAGTCATCCCTGCAGAGCGATGGAAATCATGTGCTGTTTAATACCAGTAATCCCAAAAATGTTCAACTATGTTTCAAGCATCTGTTTTCCCACATTTCACACTGCCAACATGGTCCCAAGGGGCTCTCTTCTAGTGGGATGATTGATGACTGATGTTTGCTATTGCAAGAGGAGATTTTCTGCTTGTAGATCCATGACTTCTGGTAAATTAATGCCCATCTAGAGTTCAGTTGGTGAACTTAACTCCCACAGGCTCAACTATCAAATCACTTGTCTCACTCTTAACAGTGGAAGTTTTGTTGGGATTCTAATCCACTTACCGACTTGAATACAAGTAAGTTACATGAAATTACATGGAAGCACAGAAAAAGTCCATTTGACCCAAAGAGTCTGGTGTTTATACTCCACACGAGTGTCCTCCGATTCCATCTGCCTCATCTCAGCTTTTCAGCACATTTTTCTATTCCCTTTTCTCCAACATTCTCACCACAGCTATCCTGACCAACCCATTCAGAATTTTCAAGACCTCTATCAAGTCACCTCTAAGCCCAACCTATTCAATCTTTTGCAATAGCTGTAGTCGCTCAGTTCTGGTACCATCCTTGTAAATCCTTTGTGCACTTTCTCCAGTGCTTCTTTGTCTTGATATATAGAATGGTGTGAATCTGGGTGATTTTCGTTTGGCTAACCCGCTGTTTAGGCCTATAAATGAGGCGATGGTAGTTGGATGAAGATTGAAAGACAAATGCCGCTGACTTATTGCTAGAGGTCCACCTGTTCCAACTTTCAGATGGACCTTGATTTAGGTGGCCAGCGCCTCTGTCGGAAGTCCTGGGAATGCATGTGAATGGGGTCAAATAATACCGTTAAGACCCCCAATCCATTTTTGGCTCAATCCGTGTTACCATCACCAGTTCCTCGACCCGCTTACAAATTGCAGGTGGTACAGGTCAGGAGGTGGCCATTATTGAGCTATTTATGGGATCTCTTAGCTGCAGTCAGGGAGAGCAGGCAGCAGTCCTGGCGAGCACTCTTTTGTTATCAGTCTTTCGTGCATTTTGATCTTTAAAGGCTGTCGTTGCTGCAGTGGTTGCTACAATTCCCTGTTGCTGAAAACTGCTGCTCTATTTCAGTCCCGATGATACCACCCTTCTCCTTTAAGGTGCTAGAGGTGATCCAAAACTCGGCTACCCGTGTCCTAACTTGTACCAAGTCCCGCTCACCCATCATCCCTGTGCTTGCTGAATTACATTAGCTTCTAGTTAAGCAATGCCTCAATTTCAAAATTCTCATCCTTATTTTCAAATCCCTCCATGGCCTCACCCCTCCCTATCTCTGTAATCTCCTCCAGCCCCACAACCCCCCCGAGATATCTGTGCTCCTGCAATTCTGCCCTCTTGAGCATTCCTGATTATAATCGCTCCACCATTGGCGGCTGTGCCTTCTGTTGCCTAGGCCCCAAGCTCTGGAACACCCTGCCTAAACCTCTCCGCCTATCTACCTCTCTTTCCTCCTTCAAGACGCTCCTTAAAATCTACCTCTTTGACCAAGCTTTTGTTCACCTACGCTAATTTCTACTTATGTTGCTCTGTGTCAAATTATTAGTGCTCAACACTCCTGTGAAGCGCTTTGGGACGTTTCACTACGTTAAAGGCACTATATAAGTACAAGTTGTTGTTGTTGTTACTGCTCCAGGCCCATGATGATCAGCTGCCCTGCCGGATTTAACATCCTCCTTTAAGCAGCTCAGCCAGTCAATGCAAATGTGACCCAATCATGCATATTTATTGGGCCTCCCACTGCCAGTCTGATCTACACTACATGTGAATATCACCCCCTGGGAATCAATTTACAAATCTCACAGGCAAGTTTCAAATTTGAGTCTCAGGTTGAAACTCCTGAGAGAGAAAAGTCGGCTTGAAGGTTACGTGGAGAGACTAGAGAAACTGAGATTATTCTGCTTCTGTCATGTATCCTACATGGTTACAGCTTGTACTATTACAAGGTGTACCACCAGAGGGCACAGCAGTGGGAGACTCGTAGGTTACCTGTACAGGTGTGCCTGGTCTATATAAAAGACAGGCCACCAGGTGTGATTCTCACTCGAGAGTTATCAATAAAGGTCTAAGTTCACTACAGTTCAAGTACAACACATTGCCTCATGGAATCATTATCAGAGCATCTAAAGACATAACAATTAGCGATGAGATACGGACTTTCACGCGAAAATGGCAACCTTTGGTATGTTGCAGCAGTTTGCCAATGGTGATGATTGGGACAACTTTGTGGAGAGGTTCGACCATTTGTTTGCAGCAAACGACCTGGCAGGAGACAATCCGGCCACACTGGCTGATAAGTGCAGAACTATCCTGCTAACCAGTTGTGGGCCCACCGTCTATGGCCTTGTCAGGGACTTGCTGGCATAGCGAAGACAATGACCAAGACATACGAGGAGCTCATAACGCTGATCCAAGAGCAACTCAAGCCTAAGGAGAGCATCCTCACAGCCAGACACCAGTTCGACACCCACCGACGGCCCGAAGGCCAGGAAAACGCGAAGTACGTTGCAGATCTCAGGAGTTTGGCGGCACCATGTGATTTCGGCAACCACCTCTCCGAAGCGCTGCAGGACATTTTTGTCATTGGAATCGGCCATGAGGGACTTCTTCATAAGCTACTGTCAGCGGATACCACAGTCACATTGCAGAAGGCCATCTCCGTGAGCCAGGCATTCATGACCACGACCTGTGGCTCTAGGCAGATGACTCATCCTCAGGACTCAAACCCAACAGGTACTGTGCACAGAGTGGTGCCTTTTAGAGGTTGGACTGTAGAACATGAACCTTCTCAGGGAAGTGAAAACAGGCCCCCCGAGTCCCTTAACTCAGAGTCCGCCAAGGGGAGCTAACCGAGTAGCTCCATGCTGGAGTTGCAGAGGGAATCACAGGACTCACCTGTGCTGTTGTGTATGCATACCTGTTTATTGTGTGATGTCTGTAACACTGTTATTTTTTTTTTTGAAATTCGTAGCCAATCGTTCCAATTCTTTGTCAAATCACAAACGCCAGAGGTCACCTTGCACACGTCAAGGATCACTCTGCGCCAATGCTCTTAGCCAAAAGGCCTAGAGCCACTGCACCGTTCCTGGAAGTACTGCAATACCAGGTTCGTGCCATGGAGGTGGATGGGTCAGGCCCCCCACACACCTCCTATTTCCAAAAAAGCAAGCATATACCTTCCTGATCCAGGGAGAACCACCTTGGGGTTATGGTGGCTACTCCCCTGTCAGGTCAGTTACGCATGATCTTAGCCAAAAGGTAACACTGTTATGCTACACTGAATGTACCCTTACACTGTACACACTTTGCCTGTACACCAGAGGGTGCTGCTGCTGGAGACCTAAGGGTTACCTGCACACTGCAGGTAACCCAGTATAAAAAGGAACACACAGATTGTTGTTTGCACTCAAGATATGCAAATAAAGGACTACAGGTCGACACAGTGTAAGTACCATACCCTGCCTCATGGAGTCATTACTAAAAGTGCCTACATAAGCTACAACTGGCGACGGGAATACGAGGTCACGAACCACACGCTCAGCATGTCGAATCTCAGCAACTTTCAGCAATTTACCAATGGGGAAGATTGGGACACTTTTGTAGAAAGATTGGAACACTTAAGGAGACTGGCTGCACTGTGCGACTTTGGCGACTACCTAAATGAAGCACTAAGGGACTTTAAACCGACGAGAGCAGTGCACCGCATTGATACTTCTAAAGGCAGAAACGCTGCCCCGAGTCCCACAACCCTGAGTCCGCCACATGGGGCAAACCGGCTAGCCCTGTGCTGGCGCTGTGGAGGAAACCACAGGGCCCACCAGTGCCGCTACAAAGACTATGCATGCAAAGAGAAAAGGCACCTTCAAAGGATGTGCAGAAAAAGCTTTACTCACCGTGTCTCTGATGAGTTGGCTGATCACCGAGGCTCCGACACAGAGGAAGGTGAAGTTGCTCAACCCCTGGAAGAAGAGTATGGAACTCATACCTGCTGCACCGAAAGTTCTCCGTGGGCGATGAAAGTAGACGTCGACGGGGTCCCAGTTTCTAGGAGAGCGACACAGTCTGTGATGAGCCAAGCGACCTTTGAAGAACTTTGAATGAATCCCGCCAATCGACCACAATGGCAACCTGTCCAAGCGAAGCTGCTCCCAGGCCTCCGGGCTCCGGCAATCGACCTCGAACATAGATCCATTGCTGCATCTGGAGGTTCCACTGTCCAGCTCGACTGCCCACAGCACCCGGCAAAATCTCCGAGACCGAGGATCCAAATTCCACTTTCCGGGCCGGGGCAGCACTCCAAGAGGTGAACATCGACGAAAGAAATGGATTCTCAACATCCAAGATTGAACCTGCGGAAGAAAGGAGCACCACAGCCTAACTGCAGAAAATGGCTGCAGCACCACAAGCAGCAGAACTTGTAATCAAAATGGCCTCCACCATGCCACGAATGAACATGGAGGAGCATCACATGACACTGAGCGGCCAATCGGATTTGAAGGCTCCCTTAAAGGAGACCGGTAACAAAAAAATTTAAAGGGGAAGTTTCAACTATTTGAGTACACGGACTTTAAAGCTAAAGATGCAATTAAAGGGTGCAAGTATGAAAATGTATGCAATGTAACCATGAATTGTGATGCTGGTTTAACTAATGTGACTAATGAGATAAATGCAGGTTGTCAGTAAGGTTAAGAACAAGTTGATTATGCTGAACAATAATGGTAAAGAATGTAAAATGCCTAATGTAACCATGTCTGTTGAAACCAGGACACCCAAAAGTGATGCAAATGCTAGAATGTATAATGCAGGCTCGACTATGTGTGATCAGAGCCAAGGTGTCATGTATACCGGTAGGACACTGCCAAAGGACATTGGGTCCTACAGGGACCATGCTGATGCCAATGGAATCCTCCTGTGGGAGACCCCCAGGTCCAGCAGGCTACCTGACCATGTAGCCTGGACCTTTGGAATGAATGTGATGCCCCTTGCAGGACACACACAGCCAGTGGGAGCAGACCCACTACAGGGACAGTGGTCAATGGGCTGCCCAGCCACCACCAATAGCAACCTGCACCAGATCAGCCCAACAACCCCTGGCCACCAGGGCCAATACCAGGAGCATGAAGCCAATACTTTCCAGCTTCCCTGGCAAACCCTGGGATGACCTGACCCTCATCCCAATTGGTGGACAAGGAGCCCACCCAGTCCTGTGGCCCTGCCCACCACCCCACAACAACAGTGGACAAGGAGCCCAACCAGTCTTGTGGCCCTGCCCACCACCCCACAACTACCCACATCACAGTGTATACACACCACCCACTGCTGCTGTAGCTACCCCCCCCCCGAGGGATCCCACAACAGTAATACCCACATGGTCTGTGTGTGAGGGAGGGGAAACATATGAGGCCAGCCTCAAGCACAGGGGTCACAGCTGGCAACCACACAACCCTCACCACAACCTCCCATAGCCCACCACTGATCACCTGGGCATGACAATAAGGATATGAAAAATGCTTAAGGGGGAAGTGTTGTTGTGTATGAATGCCTGTTTACTGTGTGATGTCTGTAACACTGTTATGCAACACTGAATGTACCCTTACACTGTACACACCTTACTGGTACACCAGAGGGTGCTGCTGCTGGAGACCTAAGGGTTACCTGCACACTGCAGGTAACCCAGTATAAGAAGGAACACACAGCTTGTTGTCTGCACTCAGGAGCTGCAAATAAAGGACTACAGGTCTACACAGTTTAAGTATCATACCCTGCCTCGTGGAGTCATTACTAAAGGGACAAGTGCCGTTTTAAAGACTATGTGTGTAAAGGCTGTAGCACAAAGGGCCACCTCCAGTGAATGTGTAAGAGAACTATGACTCACTGTGTCAGTGAAGAGTCTGCAGATGGCCTTGAATCCAGCGCGGATTATGAAACGATAGGCAGAGAGGCAGCTCAGCCCCACGATGAGGTGTATGGCATGTTTACCTGCACCACCGAGTGTTCCCCGTTGAGGATGGAAGTCGAGCTAGATGGCGTTCCAGTCTTCATGGAAGTGAACATGGGGCGAGCCAGTCAGTAATGAATCAAGAAGCCTTTGAGAGGCTATGGGACAATCAGGCTGAATGACCCAAGTTGGTCCTGGTTCAGGCAAAGCTGCGCACCTACACCGATGAACTTATCCCAGTCGTTGGTAGTGCGGATGTAAAGATACTCCATGATGGCACGGTGCACAAGTTACCTCTGTGGATTGTTGCAGGTGATGGACCAACACTACTCGGAAGAAGATGGATGGAGAAGATCCATTGGAAGTGGGAAGACTTCATCCCTCCAGCGATCGACGTCCTCCATGCTCGGAGGCAAAGCAAGCCCTCACCTGAGGGTGAATTTGGTATGAGAGAGCAGACCAGCACAGCACCCAAGGCACAGATCACTTAGCACGACTGCGTGGAGATGATCCAGCTGAGACAACCTGAACGCACCTTCCAGGCTCCAGTGGCAGGACTCTGGAGGAAGAAAATCAGATCCAGAGGTGACTTCCGAGTTTCGGAGGCAGAACCCGGGGAGAAGAGGATCACCACAATCGACATCGTGGATGGAAGAAAGATGGCGCCCAAACCACGAGGTGATGTGTTGAAGAAAAAGATGGCAGCGGCCAGACCACGAGGTGCAGCGCTGATGGAGCAACACGTGGTACCCAGCGAAGAAGAGGATTGGGGTAAAGAAAGCAAGCCTCTCTAAGAGGAGGCCTGCAACCCACCACACTTAAAGGGACAGTTCCACATTTTCAAACAATGTAAGAGCAACTGTGAGTTAAATGTAAAATGTGCAATTGATGATCAGAATTGTGTGCATGCTATAAGCAAAGAAAAGAGTCAATGTAATAGCAACTGTGAGCCAGATGTAAAATGTGTAATTGATGATCAGCGTTGTGTACATGCCATAAGCAAAGAAAAGGCAAACGGAGCTACAGGTTATTTATAATGAGTAATAAAACATTGCGCGATGTAGGATTTCCACTGCATTCAGTCAATGCAGCGGGCAGACACCCACCGGGAGCACACAGGTCTAGCGAGCTACCCAATGTAGTAGCCTGCATCCCTGGAACCAGAGTCATGCACCATGGAGTGTGGCCACAAGCAGCCAATACATACAAGCTGCAGAGGAAGCGACCTCAGTGGTATCGATACCCTGCCCCTGATCGGCTCCGCCTCTCAGGCACCCGATGGCACCCACCGCCACGAGCCTGAAAAAGCAAACTGTGCTAAGAAGTAGCCCCCAGATCCCATCGCCACCAAGGCCATACCCGGGAATAAAGAGTTACCCGCCACAGTTCCCCCAAAGGGGACCGGGACCAGCCAGGATCCCAAACCAAACAACGCCCAGGCCAGCGTGTCAGCAGTCGCCTGTGCAATGCTAGGCGACAGCTCCTCAGGGTGCAGTAGCGACCCGGGGCGCGAAAAAAGGACAGGCAGGTCACAGGCATTTGTGAACCGACCCGACGCTAGGGATCACAGCAACAGCCCCAAGAGCAGGCAACTCGAGCCAACCGTGTTCCCATTGCCAGCACTGGGCACTGCACTGCCACCAGACTGCAGGGACTCAATCCAACAGCTCTGGAACTTGTTTGTCCTTACACACCAGTCACTGCATCGATAAGGTATCTCACCAGTCTGATAGAGAATTCAAACAGGCTGCATTTAGACAGGTTGAGAAAACACAGACTCCCATGTCTATGTGCAGTTCAGCGTGTTGCATTAAGTCATCAATCAACTTGACATTTTAGGACCTTGGGGAGCGAGCCAATTAAAAGGTTAAAAGACTATTAATTGAGCCAATAAGGTCAAAGAAGGCGAGTTCTTTTCTGTAAATTGATCCAGGTATAAGTACAGCCATTTTGACCATGTGGTCTCAGAGGGACAAAGACCTGGCTTAAAGCCAAGAGCTTGTTGCTGTCTGCTAAAATAAAGTGACATTAAAACTACAATCGGAGTTCGTATTTCATTGGAAATTAAGAGATCTAACAATTTTGGCATCACGAACACGATCGCTGAGGAAAGAAACTGAATTTTGGACATCGGACCTACATACTGAGGTAAGGACTCCTCTTTATAAAAGTCCTCGGTCAAAAGTCTAAATTCGCCTCTCCTTCTACGCGATTTCAAAAGCGTCCGGTTTGCGAACCCTCCGGTTGGTAGTCGGCTCGAGGTCCCATAGACGTCTAAACTTCGGCAGTGTGTTAGTTAATTAATCACCGACCTATTGATCGGCTAGAAAGCCTACGACTCGAGACTCCGGTAAAGAAATCAGTATTATGGCAGCAGGAGATAAGAGCAAAGAATTGCCTACAACTGTTAAAGGTGGGCAAGCACCACCTGAAGTTTCGATAGATGAAATTCTCGAACAGTTGAAAGAATACATAGAGCAACAATTCAACTTATCTAAAACCTGTATTAAGATCGAACAAAAGTACGGAACCTCCAAAGGACAATGGTCCTTGGACGAGATTAAAAGGGTCTGGGGAAAAATGACCCATATGAAAAATAAAGAGCGACCTAGATGGTCCCTAGCCGTTATGGGCCAGATCCGAAAGCGGAATGAAATTATAATGCGTTCCCAACATGATCGAGAACTGACCAGTACAAAGGACAAATTACAAGCTGTTTGTGCACAGCTGCGACAGAAAAAACTTGAACTTGAAAAGCTGGAAGCGGAAGTTAAAGATCTTAAAGTTGAAATTAAAGAATGGAAAAAATCATTAGGTCAAGAGACAGTAATAGGAAAAGGAAAATGTATCGGTCAATTCCCAGGGTACCCATGTTTGGATAAATTAAAAGCGCAAACCCGAAGACACGACCGAGGAATAGATACGGATTCTGAATCCTCCGACGATACAGTGTCGGAGGATGAAGAATTAGGGGTGCGCTTTGCCCCGTTTAAAAAAAGACGAGTTGTAGTCAAATCAGAAGAGACTGCGGATGAGGGCGGAACCAAAAAAACGAGGAAAAGGGTGTATGCAGAATACTTAATTCATGATCCGGCAGACCCAGAGAAAATTGATAAATGGTCCAAGGAATTGCCCAATCCAAAGAAAGGGGGAGTGAAAACGTGGGACCAATTATATATATATATATATATCAACTTCATCCCTGGGACGGAGTGCAAATTTTGACCATAATGGTGCCAAAAACACAGGGAAGAAAATTGCACGACAAGGTAGAAGAAGCTTTGGGGCAGGATGAGCAAGAATTAAACGCAGGATGGGAGGCGATTAAACACTGGCTGCAAGCCTTCAGTCCAGCTAAGACAGACTGGGGAAAAATTGCAGCCTGCCAACAGAAAGGAACAGAGAAGGTCCTGGAGTATGATGAGCGGTTTAGATGCACGTGGCTAGAACATTCGGATGAGGAAATGGATGAACAAGTGTTTGGACCCCTGAAAGCAGCTTTCGTGGCAGGTCTAAAGCCAGAACTGTCCAAAATGCTTAAGGTAGTGTTACTGGACTGGGAAGGTAGAGGAACTACCTTTGCAGCATTGGTGGATCGATGTAACCAATTAGATCGGGATATGGGAGCTAAAGTCCGAGCTGTACAGGCTATGAAAATTCCAGGATTCCGATAAACAGTCATTCAGAAAATTACCCGGAAAATGTCATTATTGTGGGAAAGAAGGTCACTGGGCCAAGACGTGCAGGGCAAAACAGAAAGATCGTGGCTGGGGAAGAGGACGCAGCCAGGGATACAATTCAGCCAACAAACCAGGCTTGTCACAAGATAACGACCTCATAGAAGCATTTAAGCGACTGACAATACAACAACAGAAGGAGTTACTTGGGATAGCAAAAAACGGCTAGAGCCCACCCTGGCCCCCGTCCTCGCACTAATACAACAGAGGGGAGATGGGCTATATATAACTGTGAGGGTGGGAGATAAGGATGTGGACTGTCTTTTAGACACGGGGCGGAATTAACATGCTTACCCCTACAATATGGAGACTTTTTGCCGTTGGATGGTAGGGCACGTACAGCCTACGGAGTTGGGGGCCATAAAATGGAAATTAAAAGGACAACACCGGTACTTATAGGGCTGGGTCCACATGAACTAACCACGCCGGTCTGGATAGGCCCAGTAGATCAACCCCTTTTGGGAATAGACGTTCTAATCCAAATAGATTCATCGTTGCATTTCGAGGATGGTCGGGTGACATGGTCAATTAGAACTTTGAAGAAAGAAGAATTGAAGGAACACCCGATATGGGCTAAAGATAAGAACGATTGTGGCCTACTCCAGATGGAGCCTGCGTCATTTACCAGGACCAAGCCTCCATGCACTAAACAGTATCCCATCAGTCCAACTGCCATCGCGGGAATCTTACCGGTTATTCAGCAATTGGAGAAACAAGGGGTGCTTATTAAAACGCATA
Organism: Pristiophorus japonicus; assembly: GCF_044704955.1. Taxonomy (NCBI): domain Eukaryota; kingdom Metazoa; phylum Chordata; class Chondrichthyes; family Pristiophoridae; genus Pristiophorus; species Pristiophorus japonicus. The sequence goes on along the minus strand of NC_091980.1, from coordinate 138,100,802 downwards.
GCTCTTCCAATAGACCCGTGTGGCCGGTACAGAAATCTAATGAGACTTGGCGTTTGACTGTCGATTATAGGAAAGCTAATCAGTGTATTGATCAAAAAGCTCCTTTGGTCGCAGATCCCTCCACCATTTTTGCCCTCAAACCGGAACATAAATATTTCTCGGTTATAGATATGGCCAACGGATTTTGGTCGGTGCCTCTGGCACCGGAGGTTTGACAGTGGTTTACTTTCACGGTCCACAGACAACAGTATACTTGGATCCGGTTACCACAGGGTTTCCACAACAGCCCGACGATATTCCACATGGCTTTACAAAGCCATTTGCGAGAATTACCTCCCCTGTCATCCACAGTCATCCAATATGTAGACGATATATTGCTAGCTTCAAACACGGAAGACCAGCATGAACAAGATTTACGAGCTTTGCTGGACCACCTTTGGCTGAAAGGACATAAAGTCAGCATCAACAAAGCACAAATATCCCAAGAAGAGATTGTATACCTGGGACAAAAGATTTCACAAGGAAAGAGAGAACTTACCCAGGATCGAACTGCAGCCATTCGGGCTGCTAAAAAACCCACCACTATTCAGGAACTAAGGTCTTTTTTGCGATTGTGTAACTTTAACAGAAATTGGATTGACTCCTTCACACAGCTTTCTCAGCCACTGAATGATATTTTAAAGGGGAAACGTGCCTCTAAAGAAGCCATCACCCTCACTAAGGAACAGCAAGAGGCCTTCCTGAGTTTGAAAAAGGCACAGGCTCTGGGAATCCCCGACAGTGGTAAGCCATTTACCCTGTTTGTCCATGAGAAAGAAGGATATATGACAGCTATACTGATACAAGAACATGGGGATCGGCAAAGACCTATTGGCTATTATTCGGCAAAACTGGATGCGGTAGCCCTTTGATGGGGAAGTTGCCTAAGGGCCATGGAAGCTACATGTCGAGCGGTAATGACCACTGCGGGTCTAGTCCTCGACCAAAAGCTGATTGTCAAGTGTCCCCACACCGTACACGCTTTGCTGTCTATGAATAGAATGTCTCAGGTGACGGCAGCTAGATGGACCCGCTGGACAGCAGTTTTGGAAGCTCCTAATCTCCATATCGTCTGGGCCAGCCCGGTTAATCCCGCAACTATGCTCCTGATGTCAGAATCGAGGGAGCAAGAGGGAGGAGAATGTGAAGAGCATGACTGCATGGAGATTTTAAAAGAAACAGAAGAAGCAGCCTTAGCAGCAGAGGAGCCTCTGCACAACCCAGACCTCATCCTGTTTACAGATGGTTCCTCCTTTGTTGACAATGGTACCAGAAAAGCAGGATGGGCAGTTACAACCTTATATGAGGTAGTGGCAAAAGGATGTTTACCCTCAGGAACGTCAGCACAACAGGCCGAGTTACGGGCCCTGTCAGAAGCATGTCGAATAGCAGAAGGACAGACAGCTAATGTCTACACAGATTTGCGTTATGCTTTTGGAGTCGCTCACGACTTTGGTCTGTTATGGCGTAAAAGAGGATTCCTCACTGCTGCTGGTACACCTATCCGAAATGGAAAAGAAGTCCGAGACTGACTAGAGGCCATACAATTACCTCAGGAAGTGTCCATCCTGAAGTGTAAGGCCCATACCAAGGAAAATACCACAGAAGCTCAGGGAAATGCTCTAGCCGACCAGGCAGCTAAAGATGCCGCCTCACAGGGCGTTCCTCCAGAAGAACCAACACAGATGTGCAGATTGAAAGCACTCAGGAATCTGACACGAGACCTTCAAACAATGCAAGGCGAGTGCTCCCGAGAGGAAAAATGGACATGGATTGAGGCAGGAATTAAGCTATGTGAAAATGGTGTCTGGAGAGAAAGAATTACCGACAAGCCAGTCGCGCCACAAGCGCTTATGCCTTTTTTAGCCCAACAGATCCACCCCTGGGGACACTTGGCCTCACAACAGATGACGGCACGGTTCTAGAAAAGCTGGTGGGGTCGCCGATTTAAAAAACATGCCCAGCTGGTAACAGACCGCTGTGTGGTCTGCCAGAAAAATAATTCTGGACCCATCACGGTAATGCCCCAACTGAAGCCCTCTGTCCCTGTCGGACCATTCCAGCATCTGCAGGTTGATTATATATCTCTTCCTTCATGCCAAGGATACACTAACATTCTTGTCATGGTCGACAGATTCTCTAGATGGGTAGAAGCTGTCCCAACTAAAAGAGCCACAGCCAATCACACTGCAAAGGTCTTGTGTAAGGATTACATTCCCCGATGGGGAGTCCCGAGTAGCATTGACTCAGATCAGGGAACACACTTCACAGGTGCTGTCTGCCAAGAAGTCTGTAGGTTACTGAACATTACGTGGGATTTACACTGTCCTTATCATCCACAATCATCAGGACAAGTAGAACGAATGAATCGAACTCTGAAACAACGGCTTGCCAAATATCACCAAGAAGGAACACCATGGCCCCAGGCACTACCAATAGTGCTTTGTAGCATTAGGGCAACCCCGAACAGAACTACAGGTCTAAGCCCATTTGAAATTATAACAGGAAGACTCATGTAGCTGCCAGGAATTATCGATTTACGGAAAGCTGATGTTCACTTAATGAATGACACTTTGTTATCATACTGTCAGAACCTAACCAATGCTATTAGTTCTGTTTCCCGACAGGTATCGGCAGCTTGGAGTAATCCACCCGAAGGAGGACATGACATCATCCCGGGAGTCTGGGTCTATGTGAAAAAGTTGCATAAAGAACCTTTGGGTGCCAAGTGGGAGGGACCTTATCAAGTGTTATTGACCACCCAGGCAGCTGTTAAAGTCCAAGGAAAGAAAGCCTGGATCCACGCTTCACACGTTAAACGAGCACCCGTAACTGAAGCTGAAATCTAATAAGGACAATTACAATTTGCGAAAATGTATAAATTTACTGTATCATTGATTGTAGGTATTCTAGGCATAGGCCTACTTCTTACCAGCCGACCCTCTGCACCAAAGGGAAATAGTAGGATAGCAAGGGAATTACATGTAAATACCTTTTTATATATGTCATACATTTATGCCAAACAAGGTAACATTTCTAGTTGTTGGGTGTGTGCGCATATTCCTATTCACTCAAAGGGAGGGATTCCCTTGAGGCCAGTTCCCTTGAATATCTCGGAAATGGCTGAGTGGATAATTAATCAAAACAAAACAGGCAATGCATTTCAGGATACGGAAAACTGGGCACATAAATGGAAGTCAGCAGGTTACAATCTGACTACCTTTGAAGGGGGATACCAACCGTGCTACAATAATTCCAAACGGCCCCCATTTTTTGTTATCACTAAAACAACGGGAATAGGAAGACCAGGGGAATCGGTCTGTCTGATTAGAAACATCAAAGGAGGCCAAAATATGGGGTATAGTAACTGCTCCCGGAATTATAATATAATCAAGCCACGGAACCGTCCAAATTGGGCCGATGTGGGAATTTTTAACGTAACGGGGATTCTGAATAAAACAGATGGAAAAGCCTGGACAGGCCCCGGAGTGTTGCTGACAAAGAAACAGCTAACATTCATTGCATATAATGGCACCTATTGGATGTGTGGCCACAAGGCCTACCCTTGGCTGCCCCAGAATTGGACGGGATCCTGCTATTTAGCCTACATTGTGCTATATATGTATCATATAAAGTCACTGTCGGAACATTTACACCGTCCTAAGAGAGCTATCACAGAAACAGAGAGGTTCTTTGCCATTCTGATCCCCAGGTATGGGACCATCAGACTGGCAAGGGAATCCATTAACATGGCATCCGTTGTGGAACGGGTAGCCAATGATACCTCAGAGGCCCTAGTTAAAATGGTAGCAATCCGCACAGTAGCCCTTGACTACATCCCGGCTGAAAAGGGAGGTACTTGCACCCTACTCGGAACTGAGTGTTGCACATATATCCCAGATAGCTCTGAAGAAATTACCCAAAAGGAGGTAGAAAAACTTAAGCAACCCCCATCATTCACTTTGTGGAGTGGAGCCACTGAATGGCTAGGTTCAATAGGTACTTCATTGGTGGAAGCTTTAATTCTATTTGTTGTAATTATTTTACTTTTATATTGTTTGTTTATGTTGATTAAATGTTGTTGCAACCAGGCGGCTGTAGCTGCTGTCCCGCAGGTGAGACGCCTAGCAGGTCCCAGCAGACCGTCTGTACGTGGCACAGGGGTATGTTATGCTTAAGGGAAGGTTGTTTACTGATTGAATTAAGATATTGATTTGGATTAAATTGGAATAAGGTTAATTAACCTACTAAAACCAGACTTCCATTGTGGCCACGATGGAACTCGGGTTGGTGTAAATTTGTGTGGAAGCTACTAGTCCGGACATGTGGCGAAACACATCAACAAATTTTAGAAGGAAACTCTATTAACATGTATGTAACCAGTGATACCTGATGTTTTATGATTCAGTTTGTGAAAGAATCAAAGGGGGGATTGATAGAGAATTCAAACAGGCTGCATTTAGACAGGTTGAGAAAACACAGACTCCCATGTCTACGTGCAGTTCAGCATGTTGCATTAAGTCATCAATCAACTTGACATTTTAGGACCTTGGGTAGCGAGCCAATTAAAAGGTTAAAAGACTATTAATTGAGCCAATAAGGTCAAAGAAGGCGAGTTCTTTTCTGTAAATTGATCCAGATATAAGTACAGCCATTTTGACCATGTGGTCTCAGAAGGACAAAGACCTGGCTTAAAGCCAAGAGCTTGTTGCTGTCTGCTAAAATAAAGTGACATTAAAACTACAATCGGAGTTCGTATTTCATTGGAAATTAAGAGATCTAACAAGTCTTACGTACTTGTCTCACAATGGAACCACAAATGTAATGCAAACCTGTTTTCCTGAACTTGAATATATATGAATGCTATGAGCTTCCGGCATAATCTATATGTGGGGGTGGGGAAGGGGAGGGGTGAGAATGGAGTGGTCAGGGACACACGCAAACAGCAACCACCAGCACTCTACTGCACCAACCACTCACCCAAGATTGAAACGACCTGCCAAGGGTCAACCAGATAGAGGCCAGATAGAGCGAAGCCCAGAGCACTGTCAATGCAGAGGCGATTTGCACTAAAGGCTCAGGGGAGAGTGATGTCATGTATCCTACATGGCTACTGTTGGTACTATCACAACGTGTGCCACCAGACGGCACAACAGTGGGAGACTTGTAGGTTACCTGTACAGGTATGCCCGGCCCAGTATAAAAGGCAGGCCACCAGGTGTGATCCTCACTCTGGAGTTAACAAATAAAGGACTAAGGTCACTACAGTTCAAGTACATCACACTGCCTTGTGGAGTCATTACTAGAGCATCTAAGGACACAACACTGGGTATGCCGCGTTCTTCCGATTCTTGCCCTGGGCAAAGGGCTTGCCAGTGTCCCACACCTTGCCCTGGCCGAACGGACTCCCGCACGGCCAGCCACTGCATAGTTCAGTTTAAGGTAGGATTTGATTCAGTACTTTTATTTAATTTAATTCTTTACTTCACTTCTTCATTTTTTATTGAATGGTTATTACTGCTTGTGCTCTGTTTGGTGCTTGGTGGTGCTTGAAATGTTGTAATTTGCACTGATTCCTTAACTGTAAATAAGGTCTTTCTGTGTGACAAAAGTGGACACATACGCTGCCCTAAGTTAGTTTAGTATAACTTTTTTCTGGCCAAATTGGCATAAATAGTGTAAGTGGCTGGGAACACCCCCTTTTGAAAAAAAACCAGACTTAAGAAAAAACTTAACTAACTCAATTACACTGGCACAAATTAAATGGCCATATTTGCAACTAAAAAGATACACCAGAAGAATCAAGTTACACCAAAAAAAAGCGGTGCAACTTATGGGAAAATTTGGGCCCACAATTTGCTGAATAGTTGCATGGGATCAGATACCTCGCACATCTTAAGTGCGCTTCAAAAATTATGGGCAGCAAGCCTATGTTTTTTTGATGTACGCTTGCGATGAGTGAGGTAGTTCAACATGTGCAAGGAATCTGAAAATCTATCCTTAACTGTCAAGAGCAGCCAATATTCTGCATTCTGGACAACAACCCTTCTCCCAGCAAATATCTTTCCACTGCAAACTAATGCGTCATTTCATCTCAATGTCCATTTTAAACATTTAAAATAGATGAATTCTTTGACATCAACAAGAGCCAAGATATGACTAAAATAATGTCACTCATGAAGAGATTTATTTCATATAACTGCTCACGTGACATAGGCATTGCTCTCAATTATCCTCAGACAATATATTTAAAAACAGATGCAATATTTATAGTATCCATTTTTCTATAAAGATTAATAGCCTTGTTACTTCCATTGCAATAAAAAGCATACATCATTTAAGGTAAGTGGCTGCCATATTGTACCATAACCTGCATACTTAATTGCAATACTTGTGACTATCACCATAAAATAATTATACTATTGAGAGAAGGGATAGTGTAGCAGGGCAGTGTGCAAGTCTTCCACATCGTGAGGGATGCCAGAGATCGACATAAAATGAGTTTGAAACATTCTCAAACCCAGTTCTGACTGTCCACAACATAAAACTGTACCTTCAATTTCCTGTGGAGAATGGCAAAAAGGTTATATTGGGGCAGGAAGCCCCGATTTCCTGAATTGGGGCTGAGGCACATTGGGCCCAAGTTTCCACATGATTTGCGCCTGATTTTTAGGAGCAACTGGTGGAGAACGGACTATCTTAGAAATCGCAATTCTCCACATTTTTTTTTCTGCAGTTCTAGTCAGGTAGAACAGTTCTACTTTGGAACAGAATTTTTTCTTCAAAAGGGGGCGTGTCCGGCCACTGACGCCTGTTTCCACAGTGAAAACGTACTCCAAACTAACTTAAAATGGAGCAAGTGAAGATTTTTGTAGAACTGAAAAAACCTGTTCTACACATTAAAAAATCAGGCGCAGGTTACAAATTAGGCATCCAGAATGAGGTGGGGGGGAGGGGGGGAGGGGGGGGAAGGGAAGTCATTAAATTCTACAATAAATCCTTATTTATACTTCTACAAATATTATACAAATAAATCCAAACTGAATAAACATTTATAAGCAAAGAAAAGATTAAATAAACCATCTTCCGACCTGTGTGAAAGTGCTTCAGCCACGGAGAATGCTGCAGTCAGCCTGAGGCGCCCGTTCTTCCCGCGGGGGGGGGGGAGGCGCACGTTCTTCCCGTGGGGGGGGGGGAGGAGGCGCCCGTTCTTCCCGTGGGGGGGGGGAGGAGGCGCCCGTTCTTCCCCTGGGGGGGGGGGGGGAGAGACGCACGTTCTTCCCGCGGGGGGGGGAGAGACGCCCGTTCTTCCCCTGGGGGGGGGGGGAGGAGGCACACGTTCTTCCCGTGGGGGGGGGAGGAGGCGCATGTTCTTCCCGCGGGGGGGGGGAGAGGCGCCCGTTCTTCCCCTGGGGGGGGGAGAGGCGCCCGTTCTTCCCCTGGGGGGGGGAGAGGCGCCCGTTCTTCCCCTGGGGGGGGGGGGAGGAGGCGCCCGTTCTTCCCGTGGGGGGGGGGAGGAGGCGCCCGTTCTTCCCGTGGGGGGGGGGAGGAGGCGCCCGTTCTTCCCCTGGGGGGGGAGGCGCACGTTCTTCCCGCGGGGGGGGGGAGGCGCACGTTCTTCCCGTGGGGGGGGGGAGGAGGCGCCCGTTCTTCCCGTGGGGGGGGGGAGGAGGCGCCCGTTCTTCCCGTGGGGGGGGGGGGAGGAGGCGCCCGTTCTTCCCGTGGGGGGGGGAGGAGGCGCCCGTTCTTTCCGTGGGGGGGGGGGAGGAGGCGCCTGTTCTTCCCGTGGGGGGGGGGAGGAGGCGCCCGTTCTTCCCGTGGGGGGGGGGAGGAGGCGCCCGTTCTTCCCGTGGGGGGGGGGAGGAGGCGCCCGTTCTTCCCGTGGGGGGGGGGGGGAGGAGGCGCCCGTTCTTCCCGTGGGGGGGGGGAGGAGGCGCCCGTTCTTCCCGTGGGGGGAGGGGAGGAGGCGCCCGTTCTTCCCGTGGGGGGGGGGAGGAGGCGCCCGTTCTTCCCGTGGGGGGGGGGAGGAGGCGCCCGTTCTTTCCGTGGGGGGGGGGAGGAGGCGCCCGTTCTTCCCGTGGGGGGGGGAGGAGGAGGCGCCCGTTCTTCCCGTGGGGGGAGGGGAGGAGGCGCCCGTTCTTCCCGTGGGGGGGGGGAGGAGGCGCCCGTTCTTCCCGTGGGGGGGGGGAGGAGGCGCCCGTTCTTCCCGTGGGGGGGGGGAGGAGGCGCCCGTTCTTTCCGTGGGGGGGAGGGGAGGAGGCGCCCGTTCTTCCCGTGGGGGGGGGGAGGAGGCGCCCGTTCTTCCCGTGGGGGGGGGGAGGAGGCGCCTGTTCTTCCCGTGGGGGGGGGGGAGGAGGCGCCCGTTCTTCCCGTGGGGGGGGGGGAGGCGCCCGTTCTTCCCGTGGGGGGAGGAGGCGCCCGTTCTTCCCGTGGGGGGGGGGGGAGGAGGCGCCCATTCTTCCCGTGGGGGGGGGGAGGAGGCACCCGTTCTTCCCGTGGGGGGGGGAGGAGGCGCCTGTTCTTCCCGTGGGGGGGGAGGAGGCACCCGTTCTTCCCGTGGGGGGGGGGGGAGGAGGCACCCATTCTTCCCGTGGGGGGAGGAGGCGCCCGTTCTTCCCGTGGGGGGGGGGGAGGCACCCGTTCTTCCCGTGGGGGGGGGGAGGAGGCGCCCGTTCTTCCCGTGGGGGGGGGGAGGAGGCGCCCGTTCTTCCCGTGGGGGGGGGGGAGGAGGCGCCCGTTCTTCCCGTGGGGGGGGAGGAGGCGCCCGTTCTTCCCGTGGGGGGGGGGGGGAGGAGGCGCCCGTTCTTCCCGTGGGGGGAGGAGGCGCCCGTTCTTCCCGTGGGGGGGGGAGGAGGAGGCACACGTTCTTCCCGTGGGGGGGGGAGGAGGCGCCCGTTCTTCCCGTGGGGGGGGAGGAGGAGGCACACGTTCTTCCCGTGGGGGGGGAGGAGGAGGCGCCCGTTCTTCCCGTGGGGGGGGGGAGGCGCCCGTTCTTCCCGTGGGGGGGGGGGGAGGAGGCACCCGTTCTTCCCGTGGGGGGGGGGGGAGGCGCCCGTTCTTCCCGTGGGGGGGGGGGGAGGAGGCGCCCGTTCTTCCCGTGGGGGGGGAGGAGGAGGCGCCCGTTCTTCCCGTGGGGGGGGGGAGGCGCCCGTTCTTCCCGTGGGGGGGGGGGGAGGAGGCACCCGTTCTTCCCGTGGGGGGGGGGGGAGGCGCCCGTTCTTCCCGTGGGGGGGGGGGGGGAGGCGCCCGTTCTTCCCGTGGGGGGGGGGGGGGAGGCGCCCGTTCTTCCCGTGGGGGGGGGGGGGGAGGCGCCCGTTCTTCCCGTGGGGGGGGGTGGGAGGAGGCGCCCGTTCTTCCCGTGGGGGGGGGGGGGAGGCGCCCGTTCTTCCCGTGGGGGGGGGGGGAGAGGAGGCGCCCGTTCTTCCCGTGGGGGGGGGGGGAGAGGAGGCGCCCGTTCTTCCCGCGGGGGGAGGGGAGAGGAGGCGCCCGTTCTTCGCGTGGGGGGGGGGGGGGAGGCGCCCGCTCTTCCCGCGGGGGGAGGGGAGAGGAGGCGCCCGTTCTTCCCGTGGGGGGGGGGGGAGAGGAGGCGCCCGTTCTTCCCGTGGGGGGGGGGGGGGAGGCGCCCGTTCTTCCCGTGGGGGGGGGGGGAGGAGGCGCCTGTTCTTCGCGTGGGGGAGGGGAGAGGAGGCGCCCGTTCTTCGCGTGGGGGGGGGGGGGAGGAGGCGCCTGTTCTTCGCGTGGGGGAGGGGAGAGGAGGCGCCCGTTCTTCGCGTGGGGGGGGGGGGGGAGGCGCCCGCTCTTCCCGCGGGGGAGGCGGGAAGGAGACAGTGAGAAGGCTGCAAGTGCTGATGTGCTGATGGCAATGTGCTTTTATTAAAAAATGTTTAAAAACTAAACAGCTACAAAGAACTACAAAAATGGCCGAGTGCCAATGTTTCCTTCACACTGCACGACGTGAACGCTCCAATGCGCACGCGCAGCGTTGCTGGCAGGAAAAAAACTAATTTAAATAGTACCCGCCCCCTCCCACTTACAAAATCGGCGCGAGTGTAGGCTCCGCCCCCCTGGGCGCTGCGCCAGGCAGACAAGGAGCTGCAGGGCGCTCCAGAATTGCGATTTTTTTTTCCGGCACCGTTTTAGGCGCGAAAAACGGGCGCCCAACTCGGAGGGGCGCCCGTTTTTTATTGTGTGGAAACTTGGGCCCATTGTAGGGGCAGATGAAAATTATTGCTGCACATTTGTTTCCTGTGGTGCAATAATTCAGCTTGTGCAATGTCTTTATAATGTCATCAGTCATTATTTGCCAAATGATGAATTACCTCTTATCAATCCCTCGGTGCCATAAAACCGCACTTCAAAGAGTGCAGCATCCTCTCTTCATTGCTTTGTTATTCTTAATTACAAAGAACTGGAATGCCGCATTCTAATTACCACAAATTCATGTCAAGCGAAACAGAGGTAGAGAATGATCACACAAGACAACTTGATTGTTGGTTGACAAAACTGCTGACGGCATATTTACTGTAAATTACCCAGACACCAGAAGGTTTTCCATTCACACTCTCTCATAGTTAGATTGAAAAGTTCGAGTGACACGATGAGATTTCAGTGGGAGCAATTGGGGAGATGCAAGCTGAGAGAGAGAAACGACAGTAATTATTTTTCATGAGAAGCAACAAATGAATCAGTAACGAGAGGGGAAATGACAGGGCCCTCTTGAGGGTTTGTCAGTAGGTAAATGGGTCGAGTGGTATTATACTGAACCGTACACTCCTTGTGCTAAATAAAATGAATCTTAGTGGGGAAAGCAACGGGTAACCACAATTGGTCTCAGTCACTCCCAGTTTAAACAGGGATAAGAGCAGTCTGGGTTTCTGCTTCTGATACACTTTCAGTGACCTCAACTGGAAAGTGTATTTTTGCTTATTCGTTCCTGGGATGTGGGCGTCGCTGGCAAGGCCAGCATTTATTGCCCATCCCTAATTGCCCTTGAGAAGGTGGTAGCGAGCCGCCTTCTTAAATACAGCTGAGTGGTTCGCTGGGCCATTTCAGAGGGCAGCGAAGAGTCAATCACATTGCTGTGGGTCCGGAGTCACATATAGGCCAGAGCGGGTAAGGACGGCAGGTTTCCTTCCCTAAAGGAGATTATTGAGTCAGATGACAATCCAGTAGTATGTGCGTGGATGTCAGGTGAGCACAACACTAAACGCAAGAGTGTAATTACCCGCTGACACTCACATTAACATGAAGAATGACCTCTTGTAAAGTTCTAGAGTGACCAATACCCATGCAACTGTATCCCAGTGTGAATCATTCCCTCAGGACAGGGTTTGGGAAAATGTCGCAGATTAACAATGTTATACTAAGCAAGCCTTGCCCTGGGGAGATGGAAAGCAGGAGAAAGGGGCCCTTCAGAGAATGAATGACCATCAACTTCCAAATAATAAACTATCTTATTTTTAAAATGTCTGTTACGACTGGAGAAGGGGTCAGTTACTCTCTTGTAATGAAAACGGAAAATGCTAGAAATACACAATGCCCGTACCTATAAAGAAAAATGTGGTTCACGTTTTTTGTGTATGCCTTCCGTCAGAACAGTTCTGATTGAAGGTCGACACCTGAAATTTAAACCTGTCTTTTCTCTTTTCAGATATTTGCAGTCTTGCTGTACATTGTCAGTATTTATTTTATAGTTTTTTTAAAATCAGACCCTCTCTTGTGCTAAATTTGCCAGACGTTTGCCATAGTTATGGAGAGCTGCAAGGGAGCCTTTCTATACTACTTGCTGTTTGTGGGGGCTTTGCTGTGTGCACATTGGCTGCTAGGTTTCTCTACATTACAACAGTGACTATACTTCAATGGAGTACTTTATTCGGACATCCCGAGGTCGAGAAAGGTGCTATATAAATGCAAATCATTTCATATGTGGGTCATATGAACCCCCTTCCAGAGGCTCTCACACACCAGTCATTAATTTAATATTGCATACCGTGATATGAATCTGCCTATGACACTTTAGGGCTGAAATTCGCTCACTTTAGAATGTCACTTTACAAACTTAGGTCTACTTTTTCTTTAAAATTAGCGAGGACAGGAATTTCTTGCCCTTTGGTCACTAACGGTAAAAGCGGCTGGATAAGTAGCACTTCTGGCTTTCTCTGGACTTGTATAGAAACACATCAATGATTCAGTGCGTTTCAAGGCAAGTCACAAATTTCAAATTACAGCAGAGCACACTCCGTCGGCTCTGTTCAGCAACTGGACCTCCATACACTGTACACTAAACACAGATAAACATCAATCCAGGAAATCATTTCACATGGCTATCAAATAATATTTACCACAACATCAGAATAATTTGCCTGATGCGTTAAGAGCTCCCTTATATCAATAACGACCTAAATTTATTTAGTGCCTTTAATGTACAAGGCACGATACAGAGTAACAGCAAGGGGAACGGAACACTAATCCAGGGGAAAGAGTTTCGAAGAGGTAACAAAAGCCGTGAGGAAAAACTGGATTTGAGAAGGATCTTTAAAGGAAATGGGGGGAGGCGGAGAGATCGTGGGGAGGTGGAGAGGTCATGGGAGGAAGGTGGAGGGAGGTGGAGAGGTCATGGGAGGAAGGTGGAGGGATCTTGGGAGGGAGATGGAGGGAAGTGGAAAAGTCATGGGAAGGTGTAGAGGTCATTGGAGGGAGGTGGAGGGAGGTGGAGAGGTCATGGAGGAGGTGAAGAGATCATGGGAGGGAGGTGGAGGGATCTTGGGAAGGAGATGGAGGGGAGTGGAGGGAGATAGAAGGTATGGAATTGATATCACACCTCTTGCCTAAATACAATTTGGATTATTTCACATCAGAACACTTGAAATGTGAAGCCAACACCAGTTCACTTGGACTGAAACAATGCATTATTGGCCTCTAACTGATTTCAGAAAATGAACTTTTAGTCAATTGCATCAAAACCACTCTGGTGAACTTATTGCCTGTCATCTATTTCTCTCTTGTAATATACACACACGAATGTGTAAAACAATTGCACAATTTTCTTTAAAGGCCTTTATCTTCAATTTACTGTTGTGCTGTTTGCAGTGTTAGCACTGCACCTGGGTGTTTCTGTGCCAGTACAGGTTGAACCTCCCGAATCCGGCAGCCTCAGGACCAAGGCCGGGTTGGTTTTCGTGTTTTTCCGGACTTCAGAACGTGTTCTGATGTCCGAAGTCCTTAAACGCCCGAGCCCAGGTTCGGGTATTTCCGGATTTCGGATCGCCAGAAGCGCGTCTCGAGTCCGGAAATGCCTGGGCCCAGGTTGCGATATTTCCAGTTTTTGTAGTTCTTCTCCTCACAGGCCTGTAGTCCTCGCATGGTAAGCCTCCCTCTCTTGTGTTTGCAACGCAGTATGCCTGTACTCTGTAACTGTACTTAATGTGAGCTTCCCGGCTTGTATCTTTTGCTACCATCTTCAAATTTGAAAAGGAATGTACAGTATTCAAAGCATGAAATATAATGAACATTTTTATTTTTAAAACAGTTAAGTTATGAAATATAAAACAGTAAATTAAGGTTTTTATTTGTTAAACAGAGTGAAAATAAACAGGTACAGTTACAATTGGCTGGAGGCTGTGCTTGAGGTATCGGGCCCAGCTATGATGCCTGGGGCTGGAGGTTGTGCTTGAGGTATAGGGCCCAGCTATGATGTCTGGGGCTGGAGGCTGTGCTTGAGGTATAGGGCCCAGCTATGATGTCTGGGGCTGGAGGCTGTGCTTGAGGTATAGGGCCCAGCTATGATGTCTGGGGCTGGAGGCTGTGCTTGAGGTATAGGGCCCAGCTATGATGCCTGGGGCTGGAGGCTGTGCTTGAGGTATAGGGCCCAGCTATGATGTCTGGGGCTGGAGGCTGTGCTTGAGGTATAGGGCTCAGCTATGATGCCTGGGGCTGGAGGCTGTGCTTGAGGTATAGGGCCCAGCTATGATGCCTGGGGCTGGAGGCTGTGCTTGAGGTATAGGGCCCAGCTATGATGCCTGGGGCTGGAGGCTGTGCTTGAGGTATAGGGCCCAGCTATGATGCCTGGGGCTGGAGGTTGTGCTTGAGATACAGGGCCCAGCTATGATGTCTGGGGCTGATGATGGGCCAGCAATAGGGTTATCTAATGTGTAAATTACTGGTGTAGTTGTACGCTGTAGGTCCTGGGCCTTCTGTTGCGACATCTTTTGAAAGATATTTAATATTGTTGTTGGTTTAAATAATTTGGGCTTTTCTTTCACTAATCTTTCCCGAATTCTGTAGACCTGCAGTATTTCTTTTTCACTTATAAAGCTTCATAGAAACATAGAAACATAGAAAATAGGTGCAGGAGTAGGCCATTCGGCCCTTCTAGCCTGCACCGCCATTCAATGAGTTCATGGCTGAACATTCAACTTCAGTACCCCATTCCTGCTTTCTCGCCATACCCCTTGATCCCCCTAGTAGTAAGGACCTCATCTAACTCCTTTTTGAATATATTTAGTGAATTGGCCTCAACAACTTTCTGTGGTAGAGAATTCCACAGGTTCACCACTCTCTGGGTGAAGAAGTTCCTCCGCATCTCGGTCCTAAATGGCTTACCCCTTATCCTTAGACTGTGACCTCTGGTTCTGGACTTCCCCAACATTGGGAACATTCTTCCTGCATCTAACCTGTCTAACCCCGTCAGAATTTTAAATGTTTCTATGAGGTCCCCTCTTATTCTTCTGAACTCCAGTGAATACAAGCCCAGTTGATCCAGTCTTTCTTGATAGGTCAGTCCCGCCATCCCGAGAATCAGTCTGGTGAACCTTCGCTGCACTCCCTCAATAGCAAGAATGTCCTTCCTCAGGTTAGGAGACCAAAACTGTACACAATACTCCAGGCGTGGCCTCACCAATGCCCTGTACAACTGTAGCAACACCTCCCTGCCCCTGTACTCAAATCCCCTTGCTATGAAGGCCAACATGCCATTTGCTTTCTTAACCGCCTGCTGCACCTGCATGCCAACCTTCAATGACTGATGTACCATGACACCCAGGTCTCTTTGCACCTCCCCTTTTCCTAATCTGTCACCATTCAGATAATAGTCTGTCTCTCTGTTTTTACCACCAAAGTGGATAACCTCACATTTATCCACATTATACTTCATCTGCCATGCATTTGCCCATTCACCTAACCTATCCAAGTCGCTCTGCAGCCTCACAGCATCCTCCTCGCAGCTCACACTGCCCACCCAACTTAGTGTCATCCGCAAATTTGGAGATACTACATTTAATCCCCTCATCTAAATCATTAATGTACAGTGTAAACAGCTGGGGCCCCAGCAAAGAACCTTGCGGTACCCCACTAGTCACTGCCTGCCATTCTGAAAAGTACCCATTTACTCCTACTCTTTGCTTCCTGTCTGACAACCAGTTCTCAATCCATGTCAGTACACTACCCCCAATCCCATGTGCTCTAACTTTGCACATCAATCTCTTGTGTGGGACCTTGTCGAACGCCTTCTGAAAGTCCAAATATACCACATCAACTGGTTCTCCCTTGTCCACTCTACTGGAAACATCCTCAAAAAATTCCAGAAGATTTGTCAAGCATGATTTCCCTTTCACAAATCCATGCTGACTTGGACCTATCATGTCACCTCTTTCCAAATGCACTGCTATGACATCCTTAATAATTGATTCCATCATTTTACCCACTACCGATGTCAGGCTGACCGGTCTATAATTCCCTGTTTTCTCTCTCCCTCCTTTTTTAAAAAGTGGGGTTACATTGGCTACCCTCCACTCCATAGGAACTGATCCAGAGTCAATGGAATGTTCTAAAGCGCAAATTAATTCTTGACAAAGATTGATTGCTTTGTCAATCGGCACTTTTTCGGCTTGATCATAGGCATCAACATCCTCACTGCTTTCATCCTTTTCTTCTGGATGCAAAACCTTCTGCATGATTTCTTCATCTGTCACTGCATGCACAATGGGAGCATCGTTGTCTATGTCTATGAGTTCTGCGACATCGTCCTCATTCAATTCCTGCGCAGCTTCGCAGTCGGCCCTCTTGCATAATCTAAAAATTGAGCAATCATTGCTTTCTCCCTGGACACACCAAAGCCTTGAAAGTCCTGAGGAGCATATCAGCATCATCTTCAGCAAACATAGTTGCTGGCCAGATGTTATGCCAAGCATTGTCCATGGTGTCTGCAGTTACCAAGTTCCATGCATCTGCAGCTGCCCATATGGCATCCTTGGTAGAGAAAGCTTTTGAGAATGCTTTTATTCCCATGCCTCTGTTCACAGCATCAAGCAAACACTTCATAAACTTGTTTTTGTAGAGACACTTCATTGATCTCAAAATTCCTTGGTTCATTGGCTGTATCAGTGATGTAACATTTGGAGGTAAGTAGATTCCATGGACATTATCCTTTACCAAAAGCTCAGCATCGGGATGTGCTGAGCAATTGTCTAGCAGCAAGTATATTTTGATGTTTTCCTCAAGGCCAGCTTCCGTGCTATGAGCATGTGCCTGAGGGACAAAATTCTTCTCAAACCAGTTCAGCAAGATTACCCTGGTTACCCATGCTTTCTTATTGGCATAATAATGCACTGGCAATACTCTCAAACCCTTGAAACATCTTGGACGCTGGCCTCTCCCAATGATCATAAGCTTACACTTATGTGTCCCAGCCGCATTTGCAGCAGCAAGCAGTCAACCTATCCTTGGCGTCTTTTATACCTGCTGGCTGCATTTCTTCTGCTGCTGCTAATGTCTTTCGCGGTATGTAGCACCAAAACAGTGCTGTCTTGTCAGCATTGTACATTTGCTCAGGTGAAAGGTTTTCATCAGCAATTAGTTTGATGAACTCATCAATATAATTTTCAGCTGCCTCATGATCTGCTGAGACTTTCTCACCACATACTTTCAGTTGCCTGATGCCATGATGTCTTTTAAATTTGGCTAGCCAACCAGAAGAGTACTCGCATGGAATATTTTAGCTTGTTGCACCACCATTGGGCCAGACAAAGGAACCTTTTCACCTCGCCTCTGTCGCCACCATTCCATCACTGCTCGATCCAAATCATCACATTTCGGCTTATGCATACTTTTTCTCTTACTCATTTCCTGATGAACATCACTTTCCGCATAAAACTTCATAAGCTGTTCTTTCTGTTTTCTGATATCATAGATAGTGGAGAGTCCAACACCATGCTCCTCACTTAATTTTCTCACTTAAGCATCTCGATCTAATCTCTGGACTAACTCAACTTTCTTGGCAATTGAAAGTGATCGATGCTTCCTCTTTCCATTATCTGAACCCATTGGGGTACAGTACTTGTATCTGTTGGCCATTTTGACATGTTTGCAATGACAAATTCACAATCTTTACCTGTGCAGGTCTTTACATTGGGAAAAACACCACAGTGATGGAGTCAGGTTGGGTGGGATCTAACCATGAGGTGTAAGTGGGTCAGCTGGGGTAGCCCTATAATGTTTAATGCCACAAATTTGTTTTTAAATGCTGAATTTAAAAGTGCATGCACAGTACAGGTGCAGGTAATATTTTTTATTACAGGTACATGTACAGCTGTGCAAACTAAAAATTACGGTGAGGTCGGGTCAGCTCGGGTGAGGTCAGGTCAGCTCCGCTCGGAGTCATGGGGCGTGGTGATCGAACGCGCGGTTGCTGCTTTGGGGAGCTGCAGTGTGCTGTGCAGTTGGTTCTGGCCGGGGACTTGTGCGCGGGAGGGAACTTGCGCACGGAAGGGAACTTGCGCGCGGGTGGGAGGGAACTTGCGTTAGGGAGCTTGGTTGATTGTGGCCAAAGGGACATGTGTGCTGTGCAGAGTTGATTCTGGCCGAAGGGTCTGTGTGCTGTGCAGAGTTGATTCTGGCCGGGGACTTGTATGCTGTGCAGAGTTGATTCTGGCCAAAGGGACTTGTGTGCTGTGCAGAGTTGATTCTGGCCGAAGGGACTTGTGTGCTGTGCAGAGTTGATTCTGGCCGAAGGGACTTGTGTGCTGTGCAGAGTTGATTCTAGCCGAAGGGTCTGTGTGCTGTGCAGAGTTGATTCTGGCCGAAGGGTCTGTGTGCTGTGCAGAGTTGATTCTGGCCGAAGGGTCTGTGTGCTGTGCAGAGTTGATTCTGGCCGAAGGGTCTGTGTGCTGTGCAGAGTTGATTCTGGCCGAAGGGTCTGTGTGCTGTGCAGAGTTGATTCTGGCCTAAGGGTCTGTGTGCTGTGCAGAGTTGATTCTGGCCGAAGGGACTTGTGTGTTGTACAGAGTTGATTCTGGCCGAAGGGTCTGTGTGCTGTGCAGAGTTGATTCTGGCCGGGGGCTTGTGTGCTGTGCAGAGTTGATTCTGGCCGAAGGGACTTGTGTGTTGTGCAGAGTTGATTCTGGCCGAAGGGACTTGTGTGTTGTGCAGAGTTGATTCTGGCCGAAGGGTCTGTGTGCTGTGCAGAGTTGATTCTAGCCGAAGGGTCTGTGTGCTGTGCAGAGTTGATTCTAGCCGAAGGGTCTGTGTGCTGTGCAGAGTTGATTCTGGTCAAAGGGACTTGTGTGTTGTGCAGAGTTGATTCTGGCCGAAGGGTCTGTGTGCTGTGCAGAGTTGATTCTAGCCGAAGGGTCTGTGTGCTGTGCAGAGTTGATTCTAGCCGAAGGGTCTGTGTACTGTGCAGAGTTGATTCTAGCCGAAGGGTCTGTGTGCTGTGCAGAGTTGATTCTGGCCGAATGGTCTGTGTGCTGTGCAGAGTTGATTCTAGCCGAAGGGTCTGTGTACTGTGCAGAGTTGATTCTAGCCGAAGGGTCTGTGTGCTGTGCAGAGTTGATTCTGGCCGAAGGGACTTGTGTGTTGTGCAGAGTTGATTCTGGCCGGGGGCTTGTGTGTTGTGCAGAGTTGATTCTGGCCGAAGGGACTTGTGTGTTGTGCAGAGTTGATTCTGGCCGAAGGGTCTGTGTGCTGTGCAGAGTTGATTCTAGCCGAAGGGTCTGTGTGCTGTGCAGAGTTGATTCTAGCCGAAGGGTCTGTGTGCTGTGCAGAGTTGATTCTGGTCAAAGGGACTTGTGTGTTGTGCAGAGTTGATTCTGGCCGAAGGGACTTGTGTGTTGTGCAGAGTTGATTCTAGCCGAAGGGACTTGTGTGTTGTGCAGAGTTGATTCTGGCCGAAGGGACTTGTGTGTTGTGCAGAGTTGATTCTGGCCGAAGGGTCTGTGTGCTGTGCAGAGTTGATTCTGGCCGAAGGGACTTGTGTGTTGTGCAGAGTTGATTCTGGCCGAAGGGACTTGTGTGTTGTGCAGAGTTGATTCTGGCCGAAGGGTCTGTGTGCTGTGCAGAGTTGATTCTAGCCGAAGGGTCTGTGTGCTGTGCAGAGTTGATTCTAGCCGAAGGGTCTGTGTGCTGTGCAGAGTTGATTCTGGTCAAAGGGACTTGTGTGTTGTGCAGAGTTGATTCTGGCCGAAGGGTCTGTGTGCTGTGCAGAGTTGATTCTAGCCGAAGGGTCTGTGTGCTGTGCAGAGTTGATTCTAGCCGAAGGGTCTGTGTACTGTGCAGAGTTGATTCTAGCCGAAGGGTCTGTGTGCTGTGCAGAGTTGATTCTGGCCGAATGGTCTGTGTGCTGTGCAGAGTTGATTCTAGCCGAAGGGTCTGTGTACTGTGCAGAGTTGATTCTAGCCGAAGGGTCTGTGTGCTGTGCAGAGTTGATTCTGGCCGAAGGGACTTGTGTGTTGTGCAGAGTTGATTCTAGCCGAAGGGTCTGTGTGCTGTGCAGAGTTGATTCTAGCCGAAGGGACTTGTGTGTTGTGCAGAGTTGATTCTGGCCGAAGGGACTTGTGTGTTGTGCAGAGTTGATTCTGGCCGAAGGGTCTGTGTGCTGTGCAGAGTTGATTCTGGCCGGGAGCTTGTGTGCTGTGCAGAGTTGATTCTGGCCGAAGGGACTTGTGTGTTGTGCAGAGTTGATTCTGGCCGAAGGGTCTGTGTGCTGTGCAGAGTTGATTCTAGCCGAAGGGTCTGTGTGCTGTGCAGAGTTGATTCTGGCCGGGGGCTTGTGTGCTGTGCAGAGTTGATTCTGGCCTAGGGGCTTGTGTGCTGTGTGTGATATATTCACAGAGCACAAGCACAGACAGCTTCCAACATGGCAGGCTGCTCTCTCGGAAGCCTCCGGAAACCTGCCTGGTTCTGTTTATTGTTAACCCTGCACTTGCAGTACACAATACGTCCACATCCACAGTTTGGAGCTACAAACATTACAAGCTTACAGACATTACACTTCTCGCTCTTTGATGAAGAAGCCATCATAACAACCATCATACATAACTTTCATAGTTATACATAACACAGGATATAAACTTTTTTTTTCATATTTACAAATTTAACTTTACCACTTGTTTTCTGTTTCAAAGAGGATACCTTCGCTCTCGAACAGAACCTTCCAAACATGGTGTTGATTTCACACTCATTCGAGGCTCATCCTGAGGAACGTCTTCTCCACAGAAGTTCCGTGATTTTCATTTGAACTCACTCTAACTTCAGGCTCTTTGTTTTCCTGACTCGGACTCTGACTTTCATTCTGATTCTCTCCTGGATTTGTTTCCAGTACATTGGATTTAGGATTTGCTACTGGTATATCAAAACTATCTGATGAGTCAGAAATAATTGAATCATTCCCACCTTCAACTCCTTCCATGTCTGGAGGTAAAATATGATCAATATAAACAACCCTAACCTGTCCATTATCAAACATCTTTACCAAATATGTGCGAGGACCACATATCTTCACCACTCTTCCTGGTAACCACTTTAACCATTTATGGTGATGGTTCTTCACTCTCACCTTCTGGTTTAATTTCACACTTCTCTCCTTCACTCTACCTCTATCATGATTCTCTTTCTGTCTTAATTGTGTCTCTTCTACGGATTGCACCAAATTTGGCTTTAACAACGAGAATCTGGTTCGTGGCTGTCGTTTGAGAAACAACTCTGCTGATGTTCTACAAGTAGTTGTATGAGGAGTATTTCGATATGTAATCAAAAAATTAGCCAATTTGTGATCCAATGACAACTGTCGTTTCCTTGGATTTGGATCTAAAATTTGTTTTATGAGGGCACATTTTACAATTTGTACATTGCGCTCTGCTGCACCATTCGAAGCAGGATGGTATGGTGGAACCTTGGTATGTTTCACACCATTTTTGCTCGTGAATTGTGCAAATTCTTCTGAATGAAATTGTGGTACATTATCCGAAACAATCTCTTCAGGGAGGCCAAATGAAGAAAATAATTTTCGTAAAATGTCCAATGTTTTTCTTATTGTTATTTTCCACATTGGAAACACCTCAACTCACTTCGAATGGCTATCAATCACAATGAACAATTGTTGTCCTTCTAACTCAGCAAAATCAATATGTAGCCTTTGCCACACCCTGGGAGGCCATTTCCATGGCTGTAATGGTACTGGTGGTGGTTGCTTGCTTACTGATTGACATGTCATACACTGACTCACGATGTACTCTATATCTTTATCAAGACTGGCCACCATAAATAACTGTGTGCAAAACTCTTGGTCAACCACATTCCCAGGTGCTGGTCATGGAGGTCTCCTCATAACTTGGACCTGAATTTATTTGGTATAACCCCTCTTGTATCCCACATGATACAATCTTTATCGACTGATAATTCATTCCTACGAATCTCTGTCTGTTACCTGGTTTGGCAATCCATTTGCAATATACTCATACACCTTTGACATCATTGGGTCATGTTTGGTTGCTCTACCAATCTCCCCAGCTGTGACTGGCAGTTCATCAATGTATGAAAAATAAAACACTTCTTCCCTATCGGGTATAACTTGTGATGAGGACGGCAATCTAGACATTGCATCAGCATTACTGTGATCAGCTGATCGTCTGTATTCAATATCATATGAATATGCTGACAAAATCAAAGCCCATCTCTGCATTCAGGCTGCAGCTAATGTTGGAACTGGGGACTTTGGATGGAGGATTGCTGTTAGGGGCTTATGGTCCGTAACGATGGTAAACTTACGACCATACAAGTATTTGTGAAACTTCTTGATCCCAAAAATTAATGCCAAAGCTTCCCTTTCAATTTGCGCATAATTACTCTCACTGGCACTGAGAGTGTGAAGCAAAAGCAATTGGTCTCTCCTCCCCATTACTTAATACATGAGAGGCATCACACGCTAGCTTAATCTCCTTAGATATGTCATAGTGAACTAACATGGTGCTCTCTAACAATTTGCTTTTACACTCCTTGAATGCTGTATCGCATTCTTTTGACCACTTCCAATGGACCTGTTTTTTCAAAAGTTCATTCAGTGGATGTAATACTGTCACCAAATTTGGTAGGAACTTCCCATAATAGTTCAACAGACCCAAGAATGAACGAAGTTCAGTGACATTCCTGGGAGTGGGTGCATTTCTAATTGCATCCAATTTTTCCATGGTTGGATGTAAACCATCTTTGTCTACTCTGTACCCTAAGTACTCCACTGAGTTTTTAAATAACTCACACTTACGAGCAGACAGTCATACTCTGTGCTTCTCCAGCCATTTGAGGACTTCATTCAATATCTTATTGTGAATTTGCCTATTTGGTGCTGAAATTAGTATGTCATCCAAATAACATACTACCCCTTCAATACCTTGCAAAATCTGGTTCATCACCCCTTGGAATATGGCAGGGGCGGAAGACACTCCAAACGGTAACCTATTAAATTGATATAGCCTAGATGAGTATGTATAGTCAAACATGACTTGGACTCCTCATCTAGTTCAAGCTGTAAGTAGGCATTTGTAAGATCCAGTTTAGAGAAGACTGTCAGTGTTGTGAACAAATCTTCTATATTCGGCAATGTATTGGGGACATTACCCTCTAGAACCTGGTTTACGGTTACTTTATAATCACCACACAATCTTACCTTACCATCAGACTTAGTACAACAACAATGGGTGTAGCCCAATTACACCGATCTATCTTACAAATAATGTTCTCAGTCTCTAGTCTTTTGAGTTCTTGCTCAACTTTCTCCTTGAGTGCATATGGTATGGAACATGGCTTGTAGTAAACCGATCTACCCTGACACTCGCCTTGAAGCCTTGGATCAGACTGCCCGTTTCGCAGAACACCTTCGGATACTTCTTGATAACCTCATCCGTTGATGAAAATCTCGCTTCCACACAGAAAATCTTACTGCAATCCAGCTTCAGTGAGCTCAACCAATTTCTTCCTAGTAAGGCAAACTTGTCTCCTTTCACTACTATTAGAGGCAAGTTCTGAAATTGATCTTTATATTTCACCGGTACGGTGATACGGCCTACCAAAGGAATTTTCTCTCCCGAGTAGCCTCGCAGCTCTATCTTGGATTTCTCCAGTTGAAAATCACACCATTTGTCGCTGTATAGTGACTCCGGTACTACACGGATGCACCCATGTCAATTTCCATTGATATGTTGAATCCTGCAACATCTATGTGGATGTTGATGCTTTCCGAATCGCTGTCCATTAACCTCGTGCTCCTGATGACGTGTAACTCTGACATCTCCTCAACCTAGTGTTGTTCTTCCATGCTATGTAGCCTCTTGGGATTTCTACTCATAGCTTTGAACGCTGGACTCATAGATTTAAAAGCTGGTTTACCCTTCAGTCGGCATGCCCACTCTTTCTGCAGAAGAAACACTCTGCCTTCACGTATGGACAACTTTGAGCAATGTGTTGTCCCAGGCACCTATAGCACGACTTTGATGCTCTGTTAGAATTTCCAGTTTCTGAGACTTTGGGCCCCCACCGTCTTTTACTTTGAACCTGCAGGTGATTTACCTCGGTTGACTGACAACCGTAATTATTATTTAATTCTCGGGAATATTGTTCGGCCATGGC
Source organism: Pristiophorus japonicus (assembly GCF_044704955.1). Taxonomy (NCBI): domain Eukaryota; kingdom Metazoa; phylum Chordata; class Chondrichthyes; family Pristiophoridae; genus Pristiophorus; species Pristiophorus japonicus. The sequence goes on along the minus strand of NC_091980.1, from coordinate 138,076,871 downwards.
CATCGACCTCGCTGTTTGACAAGCAATCTCAAAAGTCAAGTCATCCGTCGTCAATAACTTCCTTCTGATCGCATCATTTTTCACACCACAAGCAAAACAATCCCGTAATGCTCGGTTTTGAAAGTTTCCAAAATTACAGTGCATCGATAGCATTTTTAATGCTATGATGTAATCACTGATACTTTCATCAGCCTTTTGATTCTGAATCCAGAAATGATAGCTTTCAGCAATTTCTAATGGTTTGGGGTCATAGTGCTGCTCCAGTTTCGTTACAATCTCTTTAAGCGTTGTGTCCTTTGGCTCATCAGGCACAAGCAGATTTATAAGGGTTTCGTATAATGTCGGACCCGCCTCCGATAAGAAGATCGCTTTCTTACGTTCCAACACAGCCCAGTTCTGGACTGCATTGTCTGGAACTTCGATTATGTTATTTGCAGTGAAATACATTTCTAGCCGATCCACATATGCTTTAGAACGTTCCCGTTCGTGTCTATATTGCCCCAAATGTCCGATTACACCTGCCATTTTAATCTCTAGCTGTTCACAACGTATGCTGTATTTTACCTTGGATTTTTGTAGCTTTTTTCCAAAGACAGAAACTTCCAAAGTCTCTCTGTCGGCTGGCAAAATCCTTCACCAACAAAATTTAAGCTTTAAATCATCCTAAAAATCCCATCTCGCCGCCAAATGTGACATATTCACAGAGCCCAAGCACACACAGCTTCCAACATGGCAGGCAGCTCTCTCGGAAGCCTCCGGAAATCTGCCTGGTTCTGTTTATTATTAACCCTGCAATTGCAGTACACAATACGTCCACATCCACAGTGTGGCGCTACAAGCATTACAAGCTTACAGACATTACACTGTGCAGAGTTGATTCTGGCTGAAGGGTCTATGTGCTGTGCACAGTTGATTCTAGCCGGGGACTTGTGTGCTGTGCAGAGTTGATTCTAGCTGAAGGGTCTGTGTGCTGTGCAGAGTTGATTCTGGCCGAAGGGTCTGTGTGCTGTGCAGAGTTGATTCTGGCCAAAGGGTCTGTGTGCTGTGCATAGTTGATTCTCGCCGGGGACCTGTGTGTTGTGCAGAGTTGATTCTAACTGAAGAGTCTGTGTGCTGTGCAGAGTTGATTCTCGCCGAAGAGTCTATGTGCTGTGCAGAGTTGATTCTGGCCGGGGACTTGTGCGCTGTGCAGAGTTGATTCTGGCCAAAGGGTCTGTGTGCTGTGCAGAGTTGATTCTCGCCGAAGAGTCTATGTGCTGTGCAGAGTTGATTCTCGCCGGGTACTTGTGTGCTGTGCAGAGTTGATTCTAGCTGGGGACTTGTGTGTTGTGCAGAGTTGATTCTAACCGAAGAGTCTGTGTGCTGTGCAGAGTTGATTCTGGCCGAAGGGTCTGTGTGCTGTGCAGAGTTGATTCTGGCTGAAGGGGCTTATGTGCTGTGCAGAGTTGATTCTAGCTGAAGGGTCTGTGTGCTGTGCAGAGTTGATTCTGCCGGGGACTTGTGTATTGTGCAGAGTTGATTCTGGCCGAAGGGGCTTGTGTGCTGTGCAGATTTGATTCTGCCGGGGACTTGTGTATTGTGCAGATTTGATTCTGGCCGAAGGGACTTGTGTGCTGTGCAGAGTTGATTCCGGCCGGGGACTTGTGTGTTGTGCAGAGTTGATTCTGGCTGAAGGGACTTGTGTGTTGTGCAGAGTTGATTCTGGCCGAAGGGACTTGTGTGTTGTGCAGAGTTGATTCTGGCCGAAGGGACTTGTGTGCTGTGCAGAGTTGATTCTAGCCGAAGGGACTTGTGTGCTGTGCAGAGTTGATTCTGGCCGAAGGGACTTGTGTGTTGTGCAGAGTTGATTCTAGCCGAAGGGACTTGTGTGTTGTGCAGAGTTGATTCTAGCCGAAGGGTCTGTGTGCTGTGCAGAGTTGATTCTAGCCGAAGGGACTTGTGTGTTGTGCAGAGTTGATTCTAGCCGAAGGGACTTGTGTGTTGTGCAGAGTTGATTCTAGCCGAAGGGACTTGTGTGTTGTGCAGAGTTGATTCTAGCCGAAGGGACTTGTGTGTTGTGCAGAGTTGATTCTGGCCGGGGGCTTGTGTGTTGTGCAGAGTTGATTCTGGCCGGGGACTTGTGTGTTGTGCAGAGTTGATTCTGGCCGAAGGGACTTGTGTGTTGTGCAGAGTTGATTCTGGCCGGGGGCTTGTGTGTTGTGCAGAGTTGATTCTGGCCGAAGGGACTTGTGTGTTGTGCAGAGTTGATTCTGGCCGAAGGGACTTGTGTGTTGTGCAGAGTTGATTCTGGCCGGGGGCTTGTGTGTTGTGCAGAGTTGATTCTGGCCGAAGGTACTTGTGTGTTGTGCAGAGTTGATTCTGGCCGGTGGCTTGTGTGTTGTGCAGAGTTGATTCTGGCCGAAGGGACTTGTGTGCTGTGCAGAGTTGATTCTGGCCGAAGGGACTTGTGTGCTGTGCAGAGTTGATTCTGGCCGGGGGCTTGTGTGTTGTGCAGAGTTGATTCTGGCCGGGGGCTTGTGTGTTGTGCAGAGTTGATTCTGGCCGGGGGCTTGTGTGTTGTGCAGAGTTGATTCTGGCCGGGGGCTTGTGTGTTGTGCAGAGTTGATTCTGGCCGAAGGGACTTGTGTGCTGTGCAGAGTTGATTCTGGCCGGGGGCTTGTGTGTTGTGCAGAGTTGATTCTGGCCGAAGGGACTTGTGTGCTGTGCAGAGTTGATTCTGGCCGGGGGCTTGTGTGCTGTGCAGAGTTGATTCTGGCCGAAAGGACTTGTGTGTTGTGCAGAGTTGATTCTGGCCGGGGGCTTGTGTGTTGTGCAGAGTTGATTCTGGCCGAAGGGACTTGTGTGTTGTGCAGAGTTGATTCTGGCCGGGGGCTTGTGTGTTGTGCAGAGTTGATTCTGGCCGAAAGGACTTGTGTGTTGTGCAGAGTTTATTCTGGCCGGGGGCTTGTGTGTTGTGCAGAGTTGATTCTGGCCGGGGGCTTGTGTGTTGTGCAGAGTTGATTCTGGCCGAAGGGACTTGTGTGTTGTGCAGAGTTGATTCTGGCCGGGGGCTTGTGTGTTGTGCAGAGTTGATTCTGGCCGAAAGGACTTGTGTGTTGTGCAGAGTTGATTCTGGCCGGGGGCTTGTGTGTTGTGCAGAGTTGATTCTGGCCGGGGGCTTGTGTGTTGTGCAGAGTTGATTCTGGCTGAAGGGACTTGTGTGCTGTGCAGAGTTGATTCTGGCCGGGGGCTTGTGTGTTGTGCAGAGTTGATTCTGGCCGAAGGGACTTGTGTGCTGTGCAAAGTTCATTCTGGCCTAGGGGCTTGTGTGTTGTGCAGAGTTGATTCTGGCCGAAGGGACTTGTGTGTTGTGTAGAGTTGATTCTGGCCGGGGGCTTGCATGTGAGGGAACTTGCGCGCAGGTGGGAGGTGGCTTGAGCTTGGGAGCTTGGTTGATTCTGGCCGAAGGGACTTGTGTGCTGCGCAGAGTTGCTGAGGACCCAGGAGCAGCAGTGCGGTGACTCTGAAGACCTGGCCTGGAACAGGTAGGATTGGTGTTTTTATTCTTGCAATGTTATTAACTGTATGGTCGTTGGATTTCATTTTTTGACTTTTCACTGGGCCCGGCTGGTGGCGGATACGGTTTAACAGGGTGTCCGGAAACTGGAACATTTTACAGATTCCGGATGACTCTGCCATCAATCGGTCTGGACTCCGGATTCCGGAACATTCCGGATATGAACTCCGTATTTTGGAGGTTCATCCTGTATTTTGGAATGCCCAAAGCACATGTGGTAGAAATATAGATCTCAACCCTGGATATACAGAATATTTGTAGAGATAAGTAACTGAGATCTACAGCATTGAGATAGGCAACTGGGATCGATAGAATAAAGAGAGGTTACTAGGATCTACAGCATAGATATAGGTTAATGGGATCTATAGAATAGGATCGATAGAATAGAGACAGGTTAATAGGATATATAAAATAAAGATAGGTTAATAAGATATATAGATGGGTAAATAGGATCTATAGATTAGAGATGGGTAAATGTTGGTATTGTAGACTGTACCAAAGCATTAGTGAGTAACCTGATACAACTGAGGAGATTCATACCAACTCATCAGCTATGAAATAGACCATAAAAGCAGCAGTTACTCACCATAAATTGACAAGGAATGGGTGCTCCAACCCCTGCATAACCTGCAACTCTTTAAATACATTCCGCACTTCATTACGTTCTACACACTGCTGCTTGTTCATGTATTTCATAGCATACATCTTCTTTGAGTCTTTCTTCTGCACAATGCATACCTGGTAATCACAAACAAAATATAGATGATAAGAGATGATTCTGAGTAAGTGCACTAAAAATAGACCAGGAAGGTTGGTGGTTTGTGACAGTTTTACACCCCTGGTAAAACTGGCACAACACATAATAATTTCTACTCCTAAAAAAGTCACGGGTGAAGAAAAGTCACTGTCGGCTGGGAGTTGACTTCAATGGAAAGTAAAATTAGATGAGGTGTAAATCGGTCGGCCGATCTGATTCCATTTGCACTTCACTGGGTGGGTTAGTTTAAAATTACACACCCTCTCCCCCCCCACCCTCCCACCCCCACCACTCCAATCGGAGACACTGCTTTTTGGAAAGTTAAAGGCAATGAAATAACTTGTGGTGTAAATTGTTGCTATGCTGCTGATAAAATGGACAAGTCAGGTGTGAAAAGCAACCAGACTGAGAGTGGAATTTGAGAGGTTAGAAAGATATCATGGCATTTGTTCCATTACTTCTGGAAGGAGGGTGACATTTTACCATATTTTCCCTTAGAAGATTAAACAAATGGGGTAGGATCCCTAATTGGGAAATGTTACAAGCTCCATGGGAGGAATGAGCTTGATGGGCTTAATGGTCATTTCATGCTCCATGCCCTTTCTTTTACATTCTTATACAGGGTCACTACTAAATATCTTCTCTGGCCCCTTGTAATGTGCTGCATTAAGAGGCAATCTTCCCTCTTCAGTTTCTTGCACCAGGAGTTCGATGTTGATTATAACTTGTCCATACCTTTGTTCCCTTTTTCCCCAAAACTAAAAATGGCTCCCAAAGGCTTCATAGTGGTTCATTTTGACTTCTCTCGCCTTCTGTTAATGGGACAGGAACAGCCTCAAAGTGTGGTCGGTAGACTTACTACTCAGTTAACACCAGCAATGAGGCCGGTGACATTATGAAAGGGGCCCACTATTAGGCACCCAAAGTTTCAGGAGGTAAGGCTCATTTAATACAAGAGGTTATACCCATCAGGAAAGATTGAGCAGGCTGGGGTTCTTTTGTATAGAAAAGAAAAGGCTGAGGGGTTAAAATTATGAAAGGGGTTCAATAGGGTAGATGTAGAGAAAATGTTTCCACTTGTGGGGGAATCCAAAACTAGGGGTCATCAATATCAGACAGTCACTAATAAATTCAATAGGGAATTCAGGAGAAACCTCTTTATCCAGAGAGTGGTGAGAATGTGGAACTCACTACCACAAGGACTGGTTGAGGCGACTAGCATGGATGAATTGAAGGGGTAGCTGGACAAGCACATGAGGAAGAAAGGAATAGGAGGTTATATCGATAGGGCGAGATGAAGTGGGATGGGAGGAGGTTCGTGTGGAGCATAAACTTGTCATAAACCAGTTGGGCCGAAGGGCCTGTTTCTGTGCTGCACATTCGATGTAATTCGATATAGTATGTCATTATTTCACTTCACATCCTGTGTCATTCACTTTAAAGGCAGTAAGAGAAATATCCAAGTACTTTAGTAGCTTGGTTCTGATGGATTGCTGATAGAATAGCTCTCCCCTACATGCCTGAGGATCTGATGATAATGGGTTGTTGCACAACAACAGAAAATCCTGACAAATATCCAGGGCATGTGCAGTACTCGTTAGCAAGAAAGGTTTTCATAACATTGCATTATTCAAGGACTCGAAAGATGTCATCTCGGCTTGAATATGCAGTCTGCTGAATTTCAATCAATGTGCTCATTTCTTTATTAGAAATAAACTGTGATAATAACTCAATTTGAATGTTTCTCTTTTTTTCTTTTGAATCCGTCTTTTTCGCTGCTCTGCTTCAAATGCTGACTTGCGCTTAGATAAGGTTCCACAAGCACTGGACATCCTCCATCTTCCAATACGTCAGCCAACTAACCATTCTCCATGTGTCAGCCAAGTAGGGAACGCTGGCAGGTTATTAAACCACTGGTGGCACCAACTCCCAGCCTGATCCTGATCCTATTCAAAGCTGACATCTATACCTAGAAACTTACCAGCAGAAGTTACTGACGAACAATTCGGAGGTGGCTGGATGAAAGCTGATTGCTTCCCTTCCTACCCCAGGGGCTTTGAGACCAAATGTATAGAATGCCGAATGATACTACTGTGTCAGCCAATCAGTTGAAGGCGGAGTGGGATTTATGGCAGGACTTAGAGCAAACAGTCAAATTACTCAGCAAACAGAGTCTATTTATAAAGAGTCTCCACGAACTACAGCAAACAGAACTCATGACTGAAACCACAGCAAGGTCTCTGGATAAAAGCAGGGGTATTTCTCCAGCAAAGTGCAGTGAGGGGAGGATGTTTACATAGTACAGATTATGTGCATAAAATCAATCCCAGTCACTCACAGCAGTGCAGTCAGTATGTAGCATGGTGGTTATGTTACTGGACCAATAATCCAGAGGTCTGGACCAATAATCCGGAGACGTGAGTTCAAATCCCACCACACCAGCTGGGGGAATTTAAATTTGGTTCATTAAATAAATCTGGAATTAAAAAGCTAGTATCAGTAATGGTGACCATGAAACTACCGGATTGTCGGAAAAACCCAACTGGTTCACTAATGTTCTTTAGGGAAGGAAATCGTTCGTCCTTACCTGGTCTGGCCTATATGTCACTCCAGACCCACAGCAATGTGGTTAACTCTTAATGGCCCTCTGAAATGGCCTAGCAAGCCACTTGGTTGTACACAACTACTACAACAAATTCAACCCTGTGGGTACCTTCACCAGAAGGACTGCAGCGGTTCAAGGAGCCGGCTCACTACCACCTTATTTCTCTTAGTAGAGGGGTCAACAACCAGATTGCATAAATTTAAAGTAATTGGTAGAAGGTTTAGAGGGGATTTGAGGGGAAATTTCTACATCCAGAGAATGGTGAGGGTCTGGAACTCACTACCTGAAAGGGTGGTAGAGGCAGAAACACTCACCATATTGAAAAAGTGCTTGGATATGTACTTGAACTACGCTTACAAGACTACGGACCAAGAGCTGGCGCGGACACGATGGGCTGAAATGGCCTCCTTCCGTGCTTTAAAGTTTTGTGAATCTATGAAAGCTAGCGACGCTCACATCCCATGAACAAATAAATAAAATAAATGTCTCCAAGTGTAATTAATGGGGGAATCCCTCAATCATCTCTATTCTGGCCAGGGATCATCATAGACAGTCCCTCGGAATAGAGGAAGACTTGCTTCCACTCATAGGGGCCAAGTTTCGGCCTGAGTTGCTCCTGTTTTTTTGGAGCAACTGGTTTAGAATGGAGTATCTTAGAAATTTGCATTCTCGGCATTTAGTTTGCTCCAGTTCTAGTCAGTAAGAACAGTTTCACTTAGGAACAGAATTTTTTTTTCAAAAGGGGGCGTGTCCAGCCACTTACGCCTGTTTTCAAAGTTTAGGCAGTGAAAACTTACTCCAAACTAACTTAGAATGGAGTAAGTGAAGATTTTTGTACGTTCGAAAAAACCTTGTCTACACTTTAGAAAATCAGGCGTAAGTTACAAATTAGGCGTCGGGAATGGGGGGGGGGGGTGTTTAAAGGGAAGTTTACAAACATTAAACACTTCAAATTTACAAATAAAGAGCCATCATCAATAATAAATGATAAATACATCAATAAATCAACCAATAAATCAATCAAAAAAAATTAAAATTAAAAAAATCAATAAATAAAACATTTTCTACTTACCAACTGCAGCACCGGGAGTCCTCCAACAGCGTGCTGGGACGGCCCCCCCCAGTGTGTCTCTGTTAGTGTCTCTATCTCTCTGTCTGTCTGTGTGTGTGTCTCTCACTCTCTGTCTGTCAGTGTCTGTGTTTCTGACAGCGAGGGGAGGGGGAGAAGGGGGGGTGGAGGAGGGTTGGGGAGGGGGAGATGGGGGGAGGGGGAGATGGGGGGAGGGGGAGAAGGGGGGTGGGGGGGAGAGGGGGAGGAAGGAGGAGGGAGGTGGGGTGGGGGAGGGGGGAGGAGGTGTGGGGTGGGAGGAGGGGAGGAGGTGGGGGGGTGGGAGGAGGAGAGGAGGGCGAGGAGAGGGGGGAAGAGGGGGAGAAGGAGGGGGAGAAGGGGGGAGAGGAGGGAGGGAGGGAAGGAGAGAGGGGGGAGGGAAGGAGAGAGGAGGGAGGGAAGGAGAGCAGGGAGGGAAGGAGAGAGGGGGGAGGGGGGAAGGAGAGAGGAGGGAGGGAGGGAAGGAGAGAGAAGGGAGGGAGGGAAGGAGAGAGGAGGGAGGGAAGGAGAGAGGAGGGAGGGAAGGAGAGAGGAGGGAGGGAAGGAGAGAGGAGGGAGGAAAGGAGAGAGGAGGGAGGGAAGGAGAGAGGAGGGAGGGAAGGAGAGAGGAGGGAGTGAAGGAGAGAGGAGGGAGGGAGGGAAGGAGAGAGGAGGGAGGGAAGGAGAGAGGAGGGAGGGAGCGAGGGAAGGACAGAGGAGAGAGAGAAGGAGAGAGGAGGGAGGGAGGGAGAGAGGAGGGAGGGAGGGAGAGAGGAGGGAGGGAGAGAGGAGGGAGCGAGGGGGGGGGGGGAAGAGTCACGGAAGGTCCGGGGGAGGGTGGAAGAGTCGCGGAGGTCCGGCGGGGGGGGCGGTGAAGAGTCGCTGAGGTCCGGGGGGTGGGCGGGGGGGCGGGGGAGCGGAGGTCGGGTCGCCGGGGGGGGTTGTAGCTGGGGGAAGCAGAGCTCGAGTCCGGTCGCGGAAGTCCGGGGGGGGGAGAGCGGGGGTCCGGTCAGGTGGGAGGGGAGCCTTATTCACGCAGCCCCAGTGAGGCCATTCGGCCAGGGCTAGGGGCTGCGTGCTTCGGGCCTCTCCACAGTTTTGGGCGCCTGGAGCTACTGCACATGCGCGGCCACTGTAGCGCGCATGTGCAGAGGTCCCGGCACTGTTTTCAGCGCAGGGACCTGGCTCCGCCCCCTACAGCTCGTGCTGCGCCGCGCCCGGCTCTAGAGGACCTGCAGGGAGCCGGAGAATAGGTAAGTCTTTTTTAGGCGCACTTTCTGGCGCGAAAAATGGGCGTCCAGGTCCGGGCTGTGCCGTTTTAGGCGCGGCCCGAAACTTGGGCCCTTAGAATGAGTATTTAGGTAGCTGAGCAGTCCAATACGAGAGCCACAGTCCCTGTCACAGCTGGGACAGACAGTCATTGAAGGTAAGGGTGGGTGGGACAGGTTTGCCACACATTCTTTCCGCTGCCTGCACTTTTCTTCTGCACATTCTCGGCGATGAGACTCGAGGTGCTCAGCGCCCTCCCGGATGCACTTCCTCCACTTAGGGTGGTCTTCGACCAAGGACTCCCAGGTGTCAGTGGGTATGTTGCATTTTATCAGGGAGTCCTTGTAACGTTTCCACTGTCCACCTTTGGCTCGTTTGCCATGAAGCAGTTCTGAATAGAACGCTTGCTTTGGGAGTCTCATGTCTGGCACGCGGACAATCTGGTCAAGTGTGGTCAGTGCTTCAATGTTGGGGATGTCGGCCTGGATGAGGACACTGATGTTGGTGCATCTGTCCTCCTAGGGGATTTGTAGGATCTTGCGGAGGCATCGTTGATGATAAATCTCCAGCGAATTGAGGTGTCCACTGTACATGGTTCATGTCTCTGAGCCATACAGGAGGACGGGTATTACTACAGCCCTGTAGACCATGAGCTTGGTGGTAGATTTGAAGGCCTGGTCTTCGAACACTCTTTTCCTCAGGCAGCCAAAGGCTGCACTGGTGCACTGGAGGCAGTGTTGAATTTCCTCATCAATGTCTGCTTTAGTTGATAAAAGGCTCGCGAGGTATGGGAAATGGTCCACGTTCTCCAGGGCCGTGCCGTGGATCTTGATGACTGGGGAACAGTGCTGTGCGGTCAGGACAGGCTGGTGGGGGATCTTTGTCTTACGATGTTTAGCATAAGGCCCATGCTCAGTAAATACGTCGACTATGTCCTGGAGTTTAGCCTCAGAATTTGCGCAGACGCAGGCATTGTCTGCGTACTGTAGCTCGACGACAGAGCTTGGGGTGGTCTTGGACCTGGCTTGGAGACGACGAAGGTTGAACAGCTTCCCACTGGTTCTGTAGTTTAGTTCCACTCCAGCGGGGAGCTTGTTGACTGTGAGGTGGAGCATGGCAGCGAGGAAGATTGAGAAGAGGGTTGGGACGATAACGCAGCCGTGTTTGACCCAGGTCCGGACATGGATTGGTTCTGTAATAGATCCATTGGTAAGGATATGTAGCCCCAATTGTAATGAAATCTAGTCAATCTGTTTAAATCAGGGATTGAACCTAGAACCTTCGTATGGAATCAATCATCAGGATGTAAGCTTGAGGCTCATCTATGTCCAATAACCGAGTTAACAGCAGTCAGCGTGCATTCAGAAGGGGAAGATCCGGCCTGAGCAAGCTCTTCAACTTCCTTGAGGAAGTGAGAGCCCAAGTGGACTGTAGTATGGTGTACCTCTATACCCAAAAGGCTAATTGATAAACTTCCCCATTAAATGCTATAAATTAAACTTATAGTTGCAGGGATTTGAGATTAAACCCTGGGAGTGGGTAAGAAAGTGGTGGAAGGGAAGGAAACGAATGTGCGTTAGAGGAGCTTTGTCTGATTTGGAGTTAGCGGCCAGAATTCAGAAGCTCAATGAATGCAAAGAGATCAAATTTGCAGATGATACCAAACAAGATGGATCAGCAAAAGACGGCTCAGAAATGACAGAGGTATGTTTGTTAGTTATAGAATCATGCAGCGCAGAGGGAGGCCCATTGAACCTGTGCTGGCTCTTTGAACAAGCTGTGCAATTAGTCGGACAAAACATAGGTAAGTGAAACTGAATACAAAAAAATTGCTACAGACAAGAAAAAATAGTCGATACTCACACTCCATGGATGGCGTTGAAGCTTCCAATGGTTAAACTGATCTCGGATTCTTAGTAGCCTCAACGCCAGTGCAAGGCAATACCAGCAAAGCCAATGGAATGGTGAACTACAATAAACTAAACAACTTTCTGCTTTGTACTTCCTGCTTTAGACTCTGCGGCCCCGATATTGATAGGCAGCGTGTGTAGGTATCCAATCCCAGCTCCCCGATTGGGGGGTTGTTGGATGGGGTAGGGTTCGACAGGGGGGTGGTGTGATGTCAGGGAAGCAGGTAAGCTTGGGGGGTCGGCAGGGAAGCATTCTTGCTCCTCCTAGCCTACAAGCAGTGTTCTAAGGGGACTTGCATTTTCCCCGAAGCAGTCCTTCCCCCCCCCCTTGATGTGCCGCATTTCCCGAGGCCTGGAAAACCCAGCCGGCCAGGGTTAAACCTGTAAAACAGTTTAAATGCGAGCCTCCCAGCCTCATTATAATATTTAAATGGCCAACCTGCTTCCTGGGAGCAGATTGGCTATCAAACCTCTGTCCCATGTCCATTAAACCCGGAGGAGGGTTGGCGTCGGGTTGGAGATTTAAAATTTTTTTATTACTCACCAGAAGCCAACCTACCCAGGGCTCGGTGAGGATTCTTCGATCTGATTGGTTGAAGAGCCTCACTGTGTCTTGACCTACTCACAGATACCACAGATGCCCTGTAGAGGGCACTGCGCTGGATCAGATGCCAGATTAGAACAAGTCTGCACCCAAAAGCCCAGGAAAACTTTGTGGGCAGCTGTTAGCGAGGTGATCAGCGAATATCGTTCCTTTGCCACTAACTGCAAAATCCGAGCCAACATGTTATTTGTCATATTACCAAGTCAAACATTCGGTTATCAAAGCTGCCAACGACAACTGAATTGTTTAATCAAAGAAGTCAAGCCTGTTAGCCCAGAGCCACGAATAGTGGGTTCACATGCAGTCTGCCCCTGGGTTTGTGTTTCAGGGCTGGACGAAACTCACTTGTCCACACCAACTCCGATCAGCTTCAGCACTTTTTATTGTGCCATTCGTACAACTCACAAAATCATAGCCGCAAGAACATTTCCTGTGGAGTGCTCGTAAAGGCACTGCCTGAAAGAAATTAGATGGAGGCAAAAGGCTAAGTGAAAAATACAGTTCCCACTGCTTACAGCGGGCACAGTCAACGCGATTTGCCCGTTACACACGATGGCTGGTATAATAAGGATGAGATTAGAACAGCAGGCCTGTCATTTTAAGGATTCTGGAAAGCTGAATGCTGCCAAAGTGGCGAGATATGGAGCATAGATGGGATACAGTACGATCAATGAACTTGTTTCTTTCCTCCCACCTCCTGTCAAGCACTTGCTTACAAACTATTCACCTCTAATATCTTTCAATTCTGATGAAAGGTCATCGACCTGAAACACCACTTTTTAAAAAGGGAGGGAGAGAGAAAATGGGTAATTATAGACCGGTTAGCCTGACATCAGTAGTGGGGAAAATGTTGGAATCAATTATTAAAGATGAAATAGCAGCGCATTTGGAAAGCAGGTCCAAGTCAGCATGGATTTATGAAAGGGAAATCATGCTTGACAAATCTTCTGGAATTTTTTGAGGATGTAACTAGTAGAGTGGACAAAGGAGAACCAGTGGATGTGGTGTATTTGGACTTTCAAAAGGCTTTTGACAAGGTCCCACACAAGAGATTGGTGAGCAAAATCAAAGCACATGGTATTGGGAGTAATGTACTGATGTGGATAGAGAACTGGTTGACAGATAGGAAGCAGAGAGTCGGGATAAATGGGTCCTTTTCAGAATGGTAGGCAGTGACTAGTGGAGTGCCGCAGGGCTCAGTGTTGGGACCCCAGCTCTTTACAATATACATCAATGATTTGGATGAAGGAATTGAGTGTAATTTCTACAAGTTTGCAGATGACACTAAACTGGGTGGTGGTGTGAGCTGTTAGGAGGATGCTAGGAGGCTGCAGGGTGACTTGGACATGTTAGATGAGTGGGCAAATGCATGGCAGATGCAGTATAATGTGGATAAATGTGAGGTTATCCACTTTGGGGGCAAAAACGCGAAGACAGAATATTATCTGAATGGTGGCAGATTAGGAAAAGGGGAGGTGCAACGAGACCTGGGTGTCATGGCTCATCAGTCATTGAAAGTTGGCATACAGGTACAGCAGGCGGTGAAGAAGGCAAATGGTACGTTGGCCTTCATAGCTATAGGAGCAGGGAGGTCTTACTGCAGTTGTACAGGGCCTTGGTGAGGCCTCACCTGAAATATTGTGTTCAGTTTTTGTAAAGTCCTTACTCAATGGCACAAAACCCCACGAGGCACATTCTATGGACAAGGTCACTCTATGACCTGAACCTTTATTCACAGGACCAAGAAGTGATGACCCTGCATGGGACCTCCCTTTATATACCTAGATGACCAGGTGAGGAGTGTCTCCCACAAGTTCACCCCCTGTGGTCAAGGTGTGCATTGCTTAAGTATATACAGTATTGCAGTGGTGTTACATAGAGGTTATATACATGACATCACCTCCCCCCAAAGTCTTATTGGGATCATAGGTCAAGTCTTTCAGGTGGTCTATGCTCCCTCGTGGAGCGCCGCAGTTGGGGCTCTGGTTGTTGAGCCTTGGCATGAGTGTCTGTCACCTGTGGTGATTCCGGCCTGTCCGGGCTGACCGCAGGGACTGTGCATGCTGCTGAATGTTCTTGTTGCTCGTTCACTGGTGGTGGTGTGAGCACCATCTCATGATCTTCTTCAGGTTCCTCAGTGTCTATGCTGAACCTTTTTTTTTACTTGGTCCAGATGCTTACGGCATATCTGACCATTGTTAAGTTTAATCACGATGACCCTGTTCTTCTCTTTGCCTATTACAGTACCCTCAAGCCATTTGGGCCCCACGACGTGATTGAGGACAAATCCGGGGTCATTTATTTCTATACATCTCCCCCTTGAGCTTCGGTCATGGTACTCATTTTGGGACTGGCGCTTGTCCTCAACTATGTCGGTCAGGACTGGGTGAATGAGGGACAACCGAGTTTTTAGTGTTCGTTTCATAAGTAGCTCAGCGGGCAGGACCCCCGTGAGTGAGTGCGGTCGGGATCTATAGGCCAGCAGGAGACGTGATCGGTGGCATTGAAGGGAGGGTCCTTGAATCCTGAGCATGCCTTGTTTAATGATTTGGACTGCACGTTCCACCTGGCCATTGGAGGCCGGCTTGAACGGTGCTATCCTGACATGGTTGATGCCATTGCCTGACATGAACTCCCGGAATTCGTAGCTCATGAAACATGGGTCATTATCGCTAACAAGGATGTCCGGCAAGCTGTGGGTTGCAAAGATCACACGTAGACTCTCCACAGTGGTGGATGTCATGCACGAATTCAAAATGATGCACTCAATCCATTTCGAGTACGCATCTACCACAATGAGAAACATTTTTCCCATGAATGGGCCCGCGTAGTCTACATGAATACGTGACCATGGCCTGGTGGGCCAGGGCCACGGGCTGAGCGGGGCCTCCCTGGGGGCATTAACCAGCTGGGCACACGTCGTGCACCTGCGAACACAATGTTCCAGGTCTGAATCAATTCCCGGCCACCAAACATGTGACCGGGCAATGGCCTTCATCAGAATGATGCCAGGGTGCTCACTGTGGAGTTCCGTGATAAATGCCTCCCTGCCCCTCTGGGGCATGACTACCCGGCTGCCCCATAGTAGGCAGTCAGCTTGGATGGAGAGCTCATCCATCTGCCTGTGAAGCGGTCTGACCTCCTCAGGCCATGCTCCGTGTGCGGGCGCCTAATCCCCAGTCAGGACACATTTCTTAATCAGAGATAGGAGGTGATCTCTGTTTGTCCAGATTTTGATCTGGCAGGCTGTGATGGGGGAGTCTGCGCTGTCAAAGGCATCGACAGCCATGACCATCTCAGCGCTTTGTTCCGCTGCCCCCTCGGTGGTGGCCAGTGGAAGCCTGCTGAGCGCGTCAGCACAGTTTTTGGTGCCAGGCCGGTGCCGGATGGAGTAGTCATAAGCAGCGAGCGTGAGAGCCCATCGCTGTATGCGGCTGACACGTTGGCATTGACAGCCTTGCTGTCTGACAACAGGGATGTTAATGGCTTGTGGTCCGTTTCTAATTAGAAACTCCTGCCAAAGAGGTACTGATGCATTTTTTTTACACCCCGTAGACACACGCGAGTTCCTCCTTCTCTACCATCCCATATCCCCGCTCTGCTTGAGAGAGCGACCTGGAAGCCACAGGTTGTAGTTGGCCCTCAGCATTGCCCTGCTGCAACATGCACCCGACCCCATAGGACGATACATCACATGTCAGAACCAATTTCTTACAGGGGTCGTACAGGGTCAACAACTTATTTGAACAAAGTAGGTTCCGTGCCTGATTGAAAGCCCATTCTTGACAGTCCCCTCAAAACCAATCACAACCCTTACACAGGAGCACGTGATGCGGCTCCAACAACGTGCTTAAGTTCGGCAGAAAGTTCCCGAAATAGTTCAAGAG
Source organism: Pristiophorus japonicus (assembly GCF_044704955.1). Lineage (NCBI taxonomy): Eukaryota > Metazoa > Chordata > Chondrichthyes > Pristiophoridae > Pristiophorus > Pristiophorus japonicus. Next base: position 138,061,196 of record NC_091980.1, on the reverse strand, counting down.
TCCCAGAAATGAACGCAACTCCGATGTGTTGCCGGGCCTGGGCGCTCGTCGAATCGCCTCTGTTTTGGATCGGTGGGCCAAATCCCATCTGCAGCAAGCCTCCTGCCCAGGAACTTAACCTCATGAGCCAAAAACGCACATTTAGACTTCTTGAGTCGCAGGCCTACCCGGTCCAGTCGGCGTAGCATCTCCTCCAGGTTGTGGAGATGTTCCTCGGTGTCACGACCCGTGATGAGGATGTCGTCCTGAAATACGATTGTTCCAGGAATGGATTTAAGCAAGCTTTCCATGTTTCTTTGAAAAATCGCGGCCGCTGATCGAATGCCAAATAGACACCTGTTGTAAACGAACAGTCCCTTGCACGTAGTGATGGTGATCAGTAGTTTAGATTCGTCGGCCAGTTCTTGGGTCATTTAGGCTGAAGTGAGATCCAACTTGGTATAGAGCTTGCCGCCTGCCAGCGTGGCGAAAAGACCCTCCACTCTCGGGAGTGGGTATTGGTCTTATAGAGACACACGATTGATAGTGGCCTTGTAGTCGCCACAGATCCTGACCGAACCATCGCTTTTAGGACGGGAACAATGGAACTCACCCAGTTGCTGAATTCAATGGGCGAGATGATGCCCTCTCTTAGCAAACGGTCCAATTCGCTCTCAATTTTCTCCTGCATCACATACGGCACCGCTCTGGCTTTGTGGTGCACTGGTCTGGCGTCCGGGGTGATGCGTATCAATACTTTGGTACCTTTGAACGTCCCGACGCCAGGTTGGAATAGTGACTAAAATTGTTGTGAGCACGAGCTTCGCTCCACAGATGACATTGCGTGCACATCCCCCCATTTCCAGTTCATCTCAGCTAACCAGCTCCTTCCCAACAGTGCGGGACCATTGCCCGGGACAATCCAGAGCGGCAGCCGGTTCACTGATCCATTGTGTGTGACCGCCAACATTGCACTGCCTAGTATTGGAATGATTTCTTTGGTATACGTCTGTAGTTGTGTCTCAATGTGTTCTAGTTTGGGTCTACTGGTTTTGTGTGGCCATAGCTTTTCAAATTGTTGAACACTCATGAGTGACTGGCTGGCCCCCGTGTCCAGCTCCATGTGTACAGGGATGCTGTTTAATAAAACCTTCATCATCATTGGTGGCGTTTTGGTATATGAGCTGTGAATATTTGCCACGTGAACCCTCTGAACTTCAGCGTTCATTAATTTGCCCCAAGAGTCATCCTGCATCACAGACCCCTCTTCTGCTCCATCCGCCTCATAAATTAGCCTGGTTACAGGCTTCCTGCACATTCGAGCTAAATAGCCACTGTGGTTGCAATTTCTGCAGATAAATTGTTGAAACCTGGCAGTGTTTGCCCCTACACCTCCAGCATGAGCTGAGATTCCCATTGTTGTGAACAAAGGAGCTATGACCCGGCATTCCTCACTGATTGTCCCTTTGACTGCCCTTGAGTACCTTGTTAGTGGGTGTCAATGGTTCCATCCCGGACCGCATTGTCCACTGTGATGGCGTAAATGTCCGTTCAGCCTGCCATTGTCTCTGTTGAAAACCTGCTCTGGGGTCTATTGCTGCCTGGGGTGTGTCGAACTGCCCTTGCCTGCCTGCGGGGCTCTGATTCGCATTTATGATATTGACTCCCTGATCCGCCGCCGAGTTGGAGGCAGAATTGCGCGCGTATATTATTTTGGTTTCCTCCTCCCCCACCATGAAAGTCTGAGCCATCAACGCCGCCGTTTCCAAAGTCAAGTCCTTGGTCTCAATTAACTTTCGGAAAATCTCCACATGACCGATGCCCTCAATAAAGAAATCCCTTAACATCTCCCCCCTGCAGGCGTCTGTGAACTTACAGAGGCTGGCCAAATGCCGGAGGTCCGCAACGAAGTCCGGTATACTCTGTCCTTCACGACGTCGGTGGGTATAGAATCTGTGTCGGGCCATGTGTACGCTGCTTGCCGGTTTGAGGTGCTCACCGATTAGCTTGCTGAGCTCTTCAAAGGTTTTGTCCGCCGGCTTTTCGGATGCTAGTAGGTCCTTCATGAGTGCGTAAGTCTTAGGTCCGCAGCTGGTCAGCAGATGTGCCCTTCACTTGTTGGCCGCTGCATCTCCCAGATATTCTTTCGTGCTGGAGCCTCTCAACGAAATCGTTCCAGTCCTCACCAACACAGTACCGTTCCTCTGTGCTAGCGGTGGCCATTCTCGTGGGTCGTTAATTCCCGTTTCTCGTCTCCAATGTAAAGTCCTTACTCAATGGCACAAAACCCACACGAGGCACATTCTATAGACAAGGTCACTCTATGACCTGAACCTTTATTCACAGGACCAAGAAGTGATGACCTTGCATGGGACCTCCCTTCATTTACCTGGATGACCAGGTAAGGAGTGTCTCCCACAAGTTCACCCCATGGTCAAGGTGTGCATTGCTTAAGTATATACAGTTTTACATACATGACAGTTTTGGTCTCCTAATCTGAGGAAGAACGTTCTTGCTATTGAGGGAGTGCAGCGAAGGTTCACCAGACTGATTTCCGGGATGGCAGGAGTGACATATGAGGAGAGACTGGATCAACTGGGCCCTTATACATTGGGGTTTAGAAGGATGAGGGGAGATCTCATAGAAACATATAAGATTCTGACGGGACTGGACAGGTTAGATGCGGGTAGAATGTTCCCGATGTTGGGGAAGTCCAGAACCAGGGGACACAGTCTTAGGATAAGGGGCAGGCCATTTAGGACTGAGCTGAGGAGAAACTTCTTCACTCAGAGAGTTGTTAACCTGTGGAATTCCCTACTGCAGAGAGTTGTTGATGCCAGTTCATTGGATATATTTTAGAGGGAGTTAGATATGGCCCTTACGGCTGAGGGGATCAAGGGGTATGGAGAGAAAACAGGAAAGGGGTACTGAAGGAATGATCAGCCATGATCTTATTGAATGGTGGTGCAGGCTCGAAGGGCCGAATGGCCTACTCCTGCACCTATTTTCTATGATTCTATGTTTCTCTCTCTACAACTGCTGCCTGACCTGCTGAGTATTTCCAGTATTTTCTGTTTTTATTTCAGATTTCCAGTATCCGGAGTATTTTGCATTTATTTGTATGAGTGAGCACTTTGAACTGTCGAAAATATTACATTTTAACCGGTGTATTGTATGGGGTTAATTATGATATTTAGTCATTCATAGGGTGTCTCTGCTCCCATGCCCCGTAGAATGTTCTTGCTATTTCGAGAGAGAGGAAAGTGACCTTGAGACGCACACCAGCTTGTTATGAGATGGTCTGCGGCTTGAGCTCTCATGCTTTATGGACAAGCACCTGGGGCCTTACAGATTAGCAGTTGGCCATAAGCCACATGCACCCATGTTGTGTTCAATAGTATGTTTATTTGATAGTATGAAGGTACAGCACTGTCCCGTAGCTCTTCGAACTTCACCTTGGACCATGATTCGCGAGCGGTGCCAGGATCCCCAATGCTCCAGACCAGCCGTCGCTTGTGGAGTTCCCGACGGGCAGAAGGCCGTGAGCTTTATTGCATCTTACCATACTTCTCTTTTCTTCGTAAACTGTATTATTAATGTTTCTTTTCTCTCAGTAAATGGTGTTTTATTCTTTACATCATTTGTCTTGTCTCTTATTTAACATTCATCCAGATCCTGAATCTGGGTCTATTATTGATCCAAAACAACCGGGAGTTTAATTGGTGCAATTTCAGATTCCGTTTCACTTACTCTCCCGTTTTATTACATCTTGCTCTACCTGAATATTGAAATCCCCTTTTTAAAAATGTGCCATGACAGGAAGCGGTGTATCAACTGTGGCTATCCACTGGCTGGGTGTCTTCGTAACGTCGCTGCCCCACCACATCAGTCTGGTCTGTTACTTGGAGCGTGGTGAACTGGGAGCAGAGGCTGCAGAGCAGGAGCCAGCTTTCAGGTGAACAAACAGCAGATGAGTCCCGTACTCCGGTGCCCATGAGCGAGTGTGCGTCGGACACAATCAGCTGTTGCCGCCATCGACCCATGGGTCGAGAGCCGGGAGAATGGGAGCAGCAAGCTTGCCGAGTGCCATAGATGAAGTGAAATGAGTTGCAGACGGACGTCCCCAGCCACCCCGCCCCCCCCAGCACCGGACTTGGGAATGCCCGATAAACAGAAGGTATAAGAATGAACCAAAGTGTTCATCCCTCACACTGCTCATCAATGTATTGGACTAGTGTGCATAAAGAGGGGGAGTGTACAGATGGACTGAATGACTTGAGGGCAGGTATGGCCTTGATAGCTTTTATTTATTTTTTAAACTTTGGCTAAAATAAGTTGGCCGAACAGAGATTGGAGCCCATGATATTCTGTTTTCAATGGAACAACATTTACATAAGAACATAAGAAATAAGAGCAGGAGTTGGCCATACGGCCCCTCGAGCCTGCTCCGCCATTCAATACGATCATGGCTGATCCGATCATGGACTCAGCTCCACTTCCCTGCCCGCTCTCGATAACCCCTTATTCCCTTATTGTTTAAGAAACTGTCTATTTCTGTCTTAAATTTATTCAATGTCCCAGCTTCCACAGCTCTCTGAGGCAGCAAATTCCACAGATCCACAACCCTCTGAGAGAAGAAATTTCTCCTCATATCAGTTTTAAATGGGCGGCCTCTTATTCTTATAATCATGCCCTCTAGTTCTAGTCTCCACCATCAGTGGAAACATCCTCTCTGCATCCACCTTGTCAAGCCCCGTCATAATCTTATATGTTTCAATAAGATCACCTCTCATTCTTCTGAATTCCAATGAGTAGAGGCCCAACCTACTCAACATTTCCTCATATCATAAGTCAATCCACTCATCCTCGGGATCAACCTAGTGAACCTTCTTTTGTAAATATGGAAACCAAAACCGCACGCAGTATTCCAGGTGTGGCCTCACAATACCCTGTACAACTGTAGCAAGACTTCCCTGCTTTTATACTCCATCCCCTTTGCAATAAAGGCCAAGATTCCATTGGCCTTCCTGATCACTTGCTGTACCTGTGCTACTGTGTCACCTAGTCATTCTTTATTGAGTACAAAAACAAGGAAGTTATGATGCACCTTAATTAAACACTGGTCCGACCTCAACTGGAGTATTGTGTCGAATTATGGGCAATGCTTTAGGAAGGATGTGAAGGCTTTATGGAGGGTGCAGAAAAGATTTACAAGAATGATTCCAGGGATGAGGGACTTCAATTACGTGGAGACTGGAGACTGGAGAAACTGGAGTTGTTCTCCTCAGAGCAGAGAAGATTGAGAGAAGATTTGATAGAGGTGTTCAAAATCATGCGGGGTCTGCACATAAGAGGTGGAGAGAACTGTTCCCATTGGCAGAAGGGTCAAGAACCAGAGGATGCAGATTTAAGCTGATTGGCAGGAGAACCAAAGGCGACACGAGGTACATCTTTTTTACACAGCGAGTGGTTAGGATCTGGAGCATATTGTATATGCAGGCACTCTGTTAATGACTCCACGAGGCAGGGTTATGGTACTTAAACTGTGAAGTCTGTAGTCCTTTATTGCATGTCCTCGAGTGCAGGCACCAAGGGGTGAGCTCCCTTTTATACTGGGTTACTAGGTCTCCAGCAGCAGCACCCTCTGGTGTACAGGTAAGGTGTAGGCAGGGTGAAGGTACATTCAATGTTACAGTACATCATAACATTACATCATAGCATTGTAGGCATGCATACACAACAGAGTGCATTGCCTGACAGGATAGTGGAGGCAGACTCAATCACGGTTTTCAAAAGGGAGTTGGATATGTACTTGAAAGAAAAAAAATTGCAGGGCTCCGGGGAAAGGGTGGGGAGTGGGACTCACTGAGGTGTACTTGCAGAGAGCCGGCAGGGGCTCGACAGGCCAAATGACCTCCTTCTGTGCTGTAATCATTCTGAGATTATGGGCTAGACTTTCCACTTCACATCGCCCATATGTCGCCCATATACCGCCCATATAACCCCCATATATCGCCCATATATCACTCAAAACGGGCTTTCAGCGGCCATTTTGACAAAAAAATGAAAATTCAGGCTGGATCATCGCCGAAAAATTATCCCCCTGACTTTCGGCTCACATCGCCGAGCTGATCGCTGAGGTGCTTCCCGCACATCGCCAGTCTAACTTCCGGCACATCGCCGGGCTGATCGCCGAGGTGCTTCCCGCACATCGCCAGTCTAACTTCCGGCACATCGCCGGGCTGATTGCTCGCTGACAACATTGCCGGGAAATAGTTGCTTTTCCCGGGCTTTACTCACAGAACTCGGCGCTACAGACGCCATTTTGATGCCATTTCGAATATTGGAGGAAAAGAGGGAGGCTGCAAAAACAAAAGTGCTTTAATAATTTGAGAGTTGTAAGTGTATTTGACAAATAGATCCAGTCAAATTTAAACTTATATAATTTATTCTAATTATTTTTTCATTTATTTCCGTAGAAAGATCAGTTTAGTAGTAGAAAAGACATTTATATAAGCAGTGAAAGAATGGGGGCTGCATCTTCTCTGCCATTACTTGTAAGTGCAGAACTGCTAGCATCTGAGCTTGAGTTAAGTGAAGGGTTTCGTGAAGGGGTCAATCGTAGAATTTGCAGAGTAACGCGTGGACATATGAGGAAACTGTTCTGCTTATAATAAAGTAATGCAACTGTGTATTGTAGATATGAGTAAGTGTGACCTTAGCTCCTTTATTCAAACTCCAGAGTGCTGGTACAACATGGGAGGCCTGCTTATATACAGTGCTCCCAAGGGATGCTGGGATCCCTTGGGACTCCAACAGGTATGCCCTCTGGTGGCAGTGTATGATACAGATTACCTAGGGTTGCATACATAACATCACTCCCTCCCAAAGTCAATAGTACACTTATTTACAGGGTGAGACGATCTGGGGCTTTTCGCTCCCTAGTCGATCGTCTCGGTACAAATGCAGGTGTGGGTGAGTTGGTTGGTTCTTGCTGGGCTGCTGGGCAGCTGGCCTTGCTGGGCTGCTGGGGATGGTGAGTTCAGCTTCGTGGTCAACCGTGATGTTGGTTGCCACTTGTGTGTGTGTTGGAGGGTCGAAGTTGGTGGTGTCCTCTTCGGGTTACTCATGGCTGTTTGTGAATCGCAGTTTTGTTTGATCCAAATGCTTTCTGCAAGTTAGTCCATTAGCAAGTTTGACCTGAAACATCCTACTCCCTTCTTTGGCTATGACAGTGCCAGCAGGCCATTTGGGACCATGTCCATAGTTGAGTACAAATACAGAGTCATTGACTTTAATGTCACATGACAAGTTTGCCGATCATGGTACATGCTTTGTTGATGCCGCCTGCCCTCGACATGATCATGGAGATCAGCATGGACAAGAGAGAGCCTTGTTTTGTGCACCCTTTTCATAAGCAGCTCGGCTGGGGGAACCCCAGTGAGGGAGTGGGGTCTGGTGCGGTAGCTGAGCAGGACTCGGAACAGGTGGGTCTCAGGGAGCCTTCCGACACACGTTTCAAGCTTTGCTTGATGGTTTGGACTGCCCATTCTGCCTGGCCGTTAGATGCGGGCTTGAACGGGGCAGATGTGACGTGCTTGATCCCATTGCGGGTCATGAATTCCTTGAATTCAGCGCTGGTGAAGCACGGCCCATTGTCACTGACAAGGACATCAGGCAGGCCGTTCGTGGCGAACATAACATAAGAACAAAAGAACATAAGAATTAGGAACAGGAGTAGGCCATCTAGCCTCTCGAGCCTGCTCCGCCATTCAACAAGATCATGGCTGATTTGGCCGTGGACTCAGATCCACTTAACCGCCCGCTCCCCGTAACCCTTAATTTCCTTATTGGTTAAAAATCTATCTATCTGTGACTTGAATGCATTCAATGAGCTAGCCTCAACTGCTTCCTTGGGCAGAGAATTCCACAGATTCACAACCCTCTGGGAGAAGAAATTCCTTCTCAACTCGGTTTTAAATTGGCTCCCCCGTATTTTGAGGCTGTGCCCCCTAGTTCTAGTCTCCCCGACCAGTGGAAACAACATCTCTGCCTCTATCTTGTCGATCCATTTCATTATTTTAAATGTTTCTATAAGATCACCCCTCATCCTTCTGAACTCCAACGAGTAAAGACCCAGTCTACTCAATCTATCATCATAAGGTAACTCCCTCATCTCCGGAATCAGCCCAGTGAATCGTCTCTGTACCCCCTCCAAAGCCAGTATATCTTTCCTTAAGTAAGGTGACCAAAACTGCACGCAGTACTCCAGGTGCGGCCTCACCAATACCCTATACAGTTGCAGCAGGACCTCCCTGCTTTTGTACTCCATCCCTCTCACAATGAAGGCCAACATTCCATTCGCCTTCCTGATTACCTGCTGCACCTGCAAACTAACTTTTTGGGATTCATGCACAAGAACCCCCAGGTCCCTCTGCACCTCAGCATGTTGTAATTTCTCCCCATTCAAATAATATTCCCTTTTACTGTTTTTTCTCCCAAGGTGGATGACCTCACACTTTCCGACATTGTATTCCATCTGCCAAACCTTAGCCCATTCGCTTAACCTATCCAAATCTCTTTGCAGCCTCTCTGTGTCCTCTACACAACCCGCTTTCCCACTAATCTTTGTGTCATCTGCAAATTTTGTTACACTACACTCTGTCCCCTCTTCCAGGTCATCTATGTATATTGTAAACAGTTGTGGTCCCAGCACCGATCCCTGTGGCACACCACTAACCACCGATTTCCAACCCGAAAAGGACCCATTTATCCCGACTCTCTGCTTTCTGTTCGGCAGCCAATTCTCTATCCATGCTAATACATTTCCTCTGACTCCGCGTATCTCTATCTTCTGCAGTAACCTTTTGTGTGGTATCTTATCGAATGCCTTTTGGAAATCTAAATACACCACATCCATCGGTACACCTCTATCCACCATGCTCATTATATCCTCAAATAATTCCAGTAAATTAGTTAAACATGATTTCCCCTTCATGAATCCATGTTGCTTCCGCTTGATTGCACTATTCCTATCCAGATGTCCCGCTATTTCTTCCTTAATGATAGCTTCAAGCATTTTCCCCACTACAGATGTTAAACTAACCAGCCTATAGTTACCTGCCTTTTATCTGCCCCCTTTTTTAAACAGAGGCGTTACATTAGCTGCTTTCCAATCCGCTGGTACCTCCCCAGAGTCCAGAGAATTTTGGTAGATTATAATGAATGCATCTGCTATAACTTCCGCCATCTCTTTTAATACCTGGGATGCATTTCATCAGGACCAGGGGACTTGTCTACCTTGAGTCCCATTAGCCTGTCCAACACTATCCCCCTAGTAATAGTGATTGTCTCAAGGTCCTCCCTTCCCACATTCCTGTGACCAGCAATTTTTGGCATGGTTTTTGTGTCTTCCACTGTGAAGACCGAAGCAAAATAATTGTTTAAGTTCTCAGCCATTTCCACATTTCCCATTATTAAATCCCCCTTCTCATCTTCTAAGGGACCAACATTTACTTTAGTCACTCTTTTCCGTTTTATATATCTGTAAAAGCTTTTACTATCTGTTTTTATGTTTTGCGCAAGTTTACCTTTGTAATCTATCTTTCCTTTCTTTATTGCTTTTTTAGTCATTCTTTGCTGTTGTTTAAAATGTTCCAAATCTTCTAGTTTTCCACTAACCTTGGCCACCTTATACGCATTGGTCTTTAATTTGATACTCTCCTTTATTTCCTTGGTTATCCATGGCTGGTTATCCCTTCTCTTCTCTTACCGCCGTTCTCTTACCGCCCTTCTTTTTCACTGGAATATATTTTTGTTGCGCACTATGAAAGAGCTCATTAAAAGTCCACTACTGTTCCTCAATTGTGCCACCATTTAGTCTGTATTTCCAGTCTACTTTAGCCAACTCTTCCCTCATCCCACTGTAGTCCCCTTTGTTTAAGTATAGTACGCTCGTTTCTGACACAGCTTCCTCGCCCTCAATCTGTATTACAAATTCAACCATACTGTGATCACTCATTCCGAGAGGATCTTTTATGAGGAGATCGTTTATTTTTCCTGTCTCATTACACAGGACCAGATCTAAGATAGCTTGCTCCCTTGTAGGTTCTGTAACATACTGTTCTAAGAAATAATCCCGTATGCATTCTATGAATTCCTCCTCCAGGCTACCCCGTGCGATTGGATTTGACCAATCGATATGTAGGTTAAAATCCCCCATGATTACTGCCGTTCCTTTTTCACATGCCTCCATTATTCCCTTGATTATTGTCCGCCCCACCGTGAAGTTATTATTTGGGGGCTTATAAACTACACCCACCAGTGACTTTTTCCCCTTACTATCTCTAATCTCCACCCACAATGATTCAACATTTTGTTCATTAGAGCCAATATCGTCTCTCATAACTGCCCTGATATCATCCTTTATTAACAGAGCTACCCCACCTCCTTTCCCTTCTTGTCTATCTTTCCGAATTGTCAGATACCCCTGTATGTTTAATTCCCAGTCTTGGCCACCCTGCAACCATGTTTCTGTAATGGCCACCAAATCATACCCATTTGTAATGATTTGTGCCGTCAACTCATTTATTTTATTTCGAATGCTGCGTGTGTTTAGGTAGAGTGTTTTAATCCTAGTTTTTAAACCATGATTTTTAGTTTTGACCCCTCCTGCAGCCCCTTTATATTCAGTGGCCCTTTTTGTTTTTTGCCTTGGGATTCTCTGCCATCCACTTTTACTCATCTCCTTTCTGTCTTTTGCTTTTGTCTCCTTTTTATTTCCCTCTGTCTCCCTGCATTGGTTCCCATCCCCCTGCCATATTAGTTTAACTCCTCCCCAACAGCACTAGCAAACACTCCCCCTAGGACATTGGTTCCGGTCCTGCCCAGGTGCAGACCGTCGGGTTTGTACTGGTCCCACCTCCCCCAGAACCGGTTCCAATGCCCCAGGAATTTGAATCCCTCCCTACTGCACCACTGCTCAAGCCACATATTCATCTGAGCTATCCTGCGATTCCTACTCTGACTAGCATGTGGCACTGGTAGCAATCCCGAGATTACTACTTTTGAGGTCCTATGTTTTAATTTAACATGGCTCATAGGCTTTCGATGGTGGCAGTGGATGTGCTAACAGACATTATTACACACTCAATCTATTTCGAATAAGCATCCACAACAACCAAAAACATTTTGCCTAGAAACGGCCCAGAAAATTCAACATGGATCTTAGACCACGGTTTGGAGGGCCATGACCACAAACTTAGCGGTGCCTCTCTGGGTGCATTGCTCAGTTGAGAGCAAATGTTGCATTGGCGCACGCATGACTCCAAATCTGAGTCGATGCCGGGCCACGACACATGGGATCTGGCTATAGCTTTCATCATTACTATGCCTGGGTGGGTACTGTGTAGGTCACGTATGAACGTTTCCCTGCCTTTCTTAGGTAAAACCACGCGATTGCTCCACAAAAGACAGGCTGTCTGTATGGACATTTCGTCTTTGCACCGCTGGAATGGCTTGATCTCTTCATGCATCTCCGCTGAGACTCTGGATCAGCTCCCACGGAGGACACAGTTTTTTACAAGGGACAGTAAAGGATCCTGGCTGGTCCATGTCCTGATCTGGCAGGCCATAACGGGTGACTTTTCATTTTCAAATGCATCCATCACCATGAGCAAGTCTGCAGGCTGTGCCATTTCCACCCGGTGTTGGGCAATGGTAGCCGACTGAGCATCAAAGTAGTTCTCTGTGTCTGGTCTGTGGTGGATTACATAGTTATATGCAGACAGCATGAACGCCCATCTTTGGATGCAGGCAGAGGCATTAGTATTAACCCCTTTGTTCTCTGAGAATAGCGATATGAGCAGCTTATGGTCAGTTTCTAACTCAAACTTGAGACCAAACATATACTGGTGCATTTTTTTCACCCTGTAAACGCATGCCAGAGCTTCTTTTTCAATCATGTTGTCGCCCTTTCGGCCTTAGACAAACTCCTGGACGCATAGGCGACCGGTTGCAATGTTCCTGATTTGTTTACTTGTTGTAACACACACCCGACCCCTTCCAAAGACGCATCGCAAGCTAGCACTAAACATTTACAAGCAGTTTGTTGGAAGATGACAGATTTCTGGCTTTCTCAAAAGCAGCCTCTTGTGATTTCCCCTATACCCAATCATCTCCCTTGCGTAGCAGCACATGTAGGGCTTTTAGCAAGGTAGGAAGTTACCAAAATAGTTGAGGAGTCCCAGGAACGACCGCAGCTCCGTCACGTTCTGTGGTCTTGGCACATTCTTGATGGCCTCCGTCTTGGCGTCGATGGGTCTGATGCCGTCTACCACGAGTCTTCTCCCTATGAATTCGACCTCTGGCACCAGGAAAACACATTTCAAGCATTTCAACCTGAGTCCCACTTAGCCGACTTAGAACCTCTTCCAGGTTCTTCAAGTGTTCGATCGTGTCCTGACCTGTGACCAGTATGTCGTCCTGGAAAACCACGGTGCGCGGAACCGACTTTAGCAAGCTTTCCATGTTCCTTTGAAAAATTGCCGCGGCCGATCGAATCCCAAACGGGCATCTGTTGTAGATTAACAGACCTTTGTTCTGTTGATGCAGGTGAGGCCTTTCAAAGATTCCGCCAGCTCCTGCGTCATGTAGGCCGAGGTCAGGTCCAACTTGGTGAACGTTTTTCCTCCAAACAGGGTCGTAAATAGGTCGTCTGCCCTGGGCCGGATCTCAAAGGCAATGGCATGGTCAGAATTTGTGGGGACTATAAAGTAACGATTTATCATTTTTAGCTACAGGACCAGTACCCGCTACCCAAGGCATTTTCTTTATCCCCCAGCATCCAACCGTGACCTAGTGGCTCATGACCCCCTGCGTAACCCCGTTACTGAGGCCGAGAAGCGTTACAATGAAAGCCACATTGCTACACGCAATATCGTCGAAAAGACAATTGGAGTCCTAAAACAGCACTTCAGATGCCTGGACCACTCAGGAGGCAGCCGACAGTACCATCCTGACCTTGGGGAGGACACTGAACCTGCCGATGAATCCATGCCCCCACGACCACCCGCAAGACTGGAAAAACCCCGTGGGAGTTACGCGGCTGCAAAAGTGTTGCGTGAGCAGCTCATAAATGAACGCTTTGCATGAACTTTCATTGTGGCCAGTCAGAGTTATAATTACATTTATCGCAAAACAACGGTTGTGTTTGCATGAGCGTTGAGCTACATTACCTCATTGCCCGGTCTGGTCGGCCATTGTTTACATTAATATGTTATTACGTTATTATAAGAAAATGCACAACAATTGTAAATTGTAAAATATAATAAAACATTTTTACTCAAACAAAATTTAAATTTCAACTGCAACAGGAGCAACCCAACAACCCACTCACCCTCCCACCCACTCACCCTCCCACCCACTCACCCTCCCACCCAACCTCTCCAAACAACATCCCAACAGTAAACAGTAAACCATTAACAGAGAAAACTAGAAACAATAGTCACACGTCACCTGCGGCCACATTTCCCTCCCTGTACTCTAGCCCCACCCGCCCAATTTAGTCCCCGGGCGGCACCGAGACATCGCGGGCATGCAACTGCCAACGGCAAGACTTCCTGCCGTGGTGGGGGAGCTGCTGGTACGATCGCCTGTTGGGGGTTGTAGGAGGGGAAGGCGAAGCAGGGGGGTCGCCTTCCTCTTGACCCGCTTGTGTGCTGGCGTTTGCGGTCTGCGGCATCACGTCACGTTGAGGTGCAGCACCGTGTCCCACATTGGTAGTGAAGGTCTGCTGAACCATCTGCTCCAGCGTCTGTTGTGCCACCCGGGAGAAGGTCTCCGTGAAGTCCAGAAACGCCTGGAGATGGTTCCGACTTATCGCGACTGTCTCCTTGCACATTTGAGCCAAGCCATCCATGCGATCAGCCAGGGTAGGCGTGTGCTCTACTCGCTGACTCAACCTCCGCAGGGTCTGCGAGGGCACTAATGCTCGCCTTGGTGTCGACAGTTGCACGCTGCTTGGTCCCGCTGCTTCTTCCGTCGAAGATGCCGATGTGATGGCCACAGGTCCCACAGGTGATTCCACCACGTGATGAGGGATGCCAGGGGCATCTTCCTCCAAATCCACTTCTTCCTCTTTCTCTTCCTCCTCAGGCTCTGTGGTATCTTCCTCCTCCTCCTCCTCCTCCTCCTCCCCACCCATGGTGAGGACCACCTGTAACGGAACTGCTGGTGATCTGCACATTTGTGTTGTGGGTGTTGTGGGCCCTGCAAAACACAAGTGAGCTTATTGAGTTTATTATAGCAGAGGGGTACACATTGTAGAGGAGCATCACTACTACAATAAATGACAATGTAACCTATGCATGGTGACTGGACAGCGTGAGACCATCAGCGGCAGGTCGGGGCCATAACAGGAGCGGCGAGCAGCGGCCCCTGGACAGCGTGGCAGCGTACCGCGGCAAGGTACAGCACGAGCTGGTGCAGGAGGGTGCCGGCAGCGAAGAGGGACGTCATCAAGGTCCAGGTCGGTGATTGGAGCATGGGCAGATACAGCAGGAGTGGTGAGGTCAGGGAGAAGGAGTGGCGAGAGATATAGAGGGACGTGATCGGGGCCCAGGAGAGGCGTGAGTTCAGGGCCCAGAATAGGCGAGGGCCCAGGGGCAGCACGGACGAGCCCGCACTGCGATAAGTGTGCGCACTAGGTCCATTCAGCAAAGCAGGTCTCCAGTCGTCTTGGTCAACCCTTGCCACTGGACCAAGACCTAGCTCTGTCAGGCCCGTGTGGTGGCTGGTGTGCAACGGTCACCACACGTTAAAAATATCCACAGGCACCTTCCACCTTTGAAGATATAGTTTGGGATCTGGAATATTAGGTCCTTCATTGAAACACCTGTGAACTCATCCCTTTTTGGCGTGGAAGCAAGTCATCCTCGTTTCGAGGGACCGCCTATGATGATGAAATGAGACCAGGAGACGCTGCGTAACAATGCATCATAAGTTAGTACATATGGTAGTACATCTATGCGGAATTGAGTAATACAGAGTTGTGGAGGCAGGATTAGTCTGAGATATACAGATTGATTAAGAGGACCATACATTCGTATATTGTCAGGAAACGACGTTACATTACTTTAACAGTGCTTGACACATTACTCATGTGACACATCAGTGGGCTCGGCAGATCCACGGGAAGTGGCCGCTCGACTGTAGTTCCCCACCAGAGCCGCAGCCTGCTCCTCAATGTCAGTCAGTGGTTGTAAGGCAGCTGTGCCCCCTCCCATGCGCCTCTGCTGGGCTCGGTTGTTCGATATCTTCCTCTGCAACAGTGGCAAAGTGCATGGCATAAACTGTGTGGTATGTGTACTATTATGGAAAGACATTTTCACAGTTATAACACATATCGGGGATAGGAGGTGATGATTGACGCAAACATCTCTCTCTCTAATACAATCTCCATTGAGGTTTGCAATGTCAGGAGCTAATGTACAAAAGTGTCCCGCTGTGTACAAAATATATTTCAATGCAGGCGATTTAATATTAAAATTGCAATAACATACACAAATGTACAAAATGTAAAATCTGTACTTACTCTTGCTGAAGCGACCAGGCTGTTCCAACGTTTGCGGCATTGGTTGGATCCCCTCGCCTCATTAGACGCCGCCGAGACGACATCCGAAATCTCAGCTCATATCTTCCTGTATGTCCAGGGTGGGGGTTCCCGGGTTAACTCGCCCCACCTTGCATACACTTCCTGAACGAGGACCTTGTTTGCCTCATCTGAGAAGGGCTTGGCCCTTTTGCGAGCCTCCTCCACATCTGATGATGATGCTGCTGACATTTTAATTACTTTTAAAATATTTTGAACTCACGTTTTCGACTACACTCAAATGTTTTTATCACCTTTTGCTCTCTTAATCCTCTCTTAATTCTCTCTTAATCTTAATTCTCTCTTAATCCTCTTGTAATCTTAATCCAGGCTCTCTTCTCCTCCTTCTTGCTCTCTCTCTCTCTCTCTCTCCCACCACAATCGACCTTACTGCGCATGTGTGGATGACCCCTGACCTCCAGAAACGCACAAAATGCTGTCAACCGGAAAACATTTTTTAAATCGCATGCGCAGAAGGCCATTGCGAGGGAAACTTTTGCCTTCTGCATCGCTGGCCGTTCCTTGTGCGAGCGTCACATCGCTGACCTTTTGCATCGCCCATTTGACATCGCTGGCCTATCGCCGAGTGGAAACTCGCGATCTGAAAAATGGGCGATGAGCCAGCGATCGGTAAGGCTGGGACATCAAACATCGCTGGAACATCGCCCATTTTTAGGGCGATAGACAGCAAAGTGGAAAGTCTAGCCCAATATGATTCTATGCTATGTTGTATTGCTGCTCATTTATTTTTCAAAACCTATTTAAAATGATTCTTAACTATTAAATGGTGCTTCCAATGCAACCTAGGAAGTAGCACATGCGTGTGTTTAATTGAGATGTTTGGTCTGGTGATATATATTCAGACACCAGTTAAATATCACATCAGTTTACTCCTAATTTAAAATCAGTGCAACTAGATTGTGCTCAATCTGATGAGAAGACAGAATTTACTGTACACAGTGTCCTAATAAATAAACCATTGCCTTTCTTCAGACTCACTTGATAACAAACATCGAACTATATAGTTCTCTCAAACATATTCCCCCAGTATAATTAGTCACTGAGAGTGAAAAAGGTGCTTATCATATCTCGGCGATGTCTCACCGCACTTCGTGGCCTCAGACAGATGCTGCACTGAAAGTGTATATAGAAAATAATCACACCTACATTTTGTTTGGAAGCCGTTGCTTGTTTTAGTGGTTTATAATGTTGCACTTCTTCAACCATCGATTTGTAATCAGGTGCAGAGGCCAAAGTACAATACATAT
Organism: Pristiophorus japonicus; assembly: GCF_044704955.1. NCBI lineage: Eukaryota > Metazoa > Chordata > Chondrichthyes > Pristiophoridae > Pristiophorus > Pristiophorus japonicus. The sequence continues at coordinate 138,044,300 of NC_091980.1, read as the reverse complement.
TGCATGACTTACTGCACAGGCTCACAGTATGAGCATGTTTTCATTGTGACTGATAGCCTACAGACTGACTCCAAATAAAGGTTTGCAGAATAAAATGAATGCGCGGAGAGCAATACCAGGAGAATCATTAAGAGGTTGGCTGTCTCCTATTACATCTTGGCATTTGCAGGCATTTCCCTGTGTCCTTCTGCAAGTAGGGCACTGCATTCTTAATGGGTATGGGAATGTCCATTAACCAGCTGCTTTGACATTTATATGACGGCATTTTAGTTGTCCAGGTACAAATTAACTAAATGTCAATTTGCCACATTAAAGTAATGTGACTTGAAATAATTTTTCCCTTGCTTTATATTCAATCCACAATACAAATGTTAAAGGTCCTTGAGATTAAATAATTGAATCACTAATTTGTGCGCTGGGATCTACCTCCACACTCAGAGTTCACAATTCACCATGGTCAGCAGGGATGACGCAATGCCAATCCGTGTTCTCCATTATATCATGTTTACTTTGGGTGCCAAATGATTTGTCACCTGGCTATGGAGCTCTAATGGTCTCTTTTCTGCTTCATACATTAACATTAAATCCGTGATTGGAAGTGTATTCTCAATATTTAAAGGGCCAACAGTCTGCTTTCCCTATTCCTGGGTAACTATTTGACAGCACCAGGTTTCCTTATCCCATTGCCTGTGTGTGTATGAGAGAGAAAGTGGCCAGAATTCCGGCAATTAGACCCGCCAGAAGTGGAGGTATTGCCTGGTAGAGCATGGGAAACTTGGAATTCCGGGTTTCCCCGCTCACTGTGGAGTTTTAACCCTCACAGCCTGCGTGGGACATCAGGAGCAGCTTCCCCACCTGGAAGTTAGCCAGATTGATAGGCTGGCTTCAAGTTGTCCGGGGAACACTGGACAACAAGCCACAGTTAGTGTGAGCCCCAAACGGGGCGGTGGTGGGTGGGGGAGGGGGGGGGCGGCTTTGGTGGGAGTTTAACACTTTAACCTCCCATCCAACACCAACCCACCTGTTTTTTGGAGTTAAAATTCCCCCAGTGTGTGTATGTGAGAAAGAGGGATAGAGAGAGAGTGTGTGTAAGTATGTGAGAGTGTGTGTGCATGTCTGTGAAAGAGAATGTGAGAGAGAGTATGTGTTTGTGTTTGTGTGTGTCTGTGAAAGTGTAAGAGTCTGAGAGAGTGAGTGTGTGTGTCTGTGAGAGAGTGTGTGTGTTTGTCTGTGAGAGAGAGTGTGTGTGTCTGTGAGAGTGTGTGTGTCTGTGAGAGAGAGTGTGTGTATGTCTGTGAGAGTGAGTGTGTGTATGTCTGTGAGAGTGTGTGTGTGTCTGTGAGAGAGTGTGTGTGTGTTTGTCTGTGAGAGAGAGTGTGTGTGTATGTCTGTGAGAGAGTGTGTGTGTCTGTGAGAGAGAGTGTGTGTATGTCTGTGAGAGTGAGTGTGTGTATGTCTGTGAGAGTGTGTGTGTGTCTGTGAGAGAGTGTGTGTGTGTATGTCTGTGAGAGTGTGTGTGTGTCTGTGAGAGAGTGTGTGTGTGTTTGTCTGTGAGAGAGAGTGTGTGTGTATGTCTGTGAGAGAGTGTGTGTGTCTGTGAGAGTGTGTGTGTGTCTGTGATAGAGAGAGTGTGTGTGTGTCTGTGAGAGTGTGTGTGTGTGTCTGTGAGTGAGTGTGTGTGTGTGTGTGTGTCTGTGAGAGAGAGTGTGTGTGTGTCTGTGAGAGAGTGTGTGTGTTTGTCTGTGAGAGAGTGTGTGTGTCTGTGAGAGTGTGTGTGTGTGTTTGTGAGAGTGTGTGTGTGTCTGTGAGCGAGTGTGTGTGTATGTGCCTGTGAGAGAGTGTGTGTGTATGCGTGGGTGTGTGCACCAACACTCTTCCCTCTGTACATTGCTTAATATTATTGAGCATTAGTAAAACCATTATTTGCACCAGTCAGATTCAGATTCGATCCCTGGTCTGTACTGCGTTACCCATTCTCTGTCCAGGTGGCATCTGTACAATTAGCTTGGGCTAGGGAAAGCAAACAAAGCACCTCAGCCACAGTTCCCTGAGTAATCCTGAATGACACTTGCTGGAAAGTAGGATTGTGTGACTGGGTGCGGGCAGCATTATGCTTGGCTGTGATGCATTCCATGGTAAAATACACTTCTGAGACACACTGTCCAATGAGTCACTGGCACCAGCGAAGGGAGCTCGTGTCATATTTGCTCCAATACAAAATTAATTTGTAGTACAAAAAGATGTTGGTGAACCGGTTTTATATGAATCATTATGGTATGATAATACACTGCTATAATACAGAAGAAAGGAAAATAATTCTATAGACATCAGCACAGACTTGTGCCGTTGCGAAGTGGTGACATTTACTTACCTTCCCAAAGCTGCCCTTGCCAATTGCTCTTAAGATCTGGAAATGGTCAAAGTTTACTAGAGGAACAAAAAGAGAAGAGTCAGATTCTGCAGGTCACAATAAAGCATCATTTATTTCTGTTACCTCCACAGAGTAATGTCACCTTCAAACACCGTCTTCATGAAAAAAACATTTGTTTGCGAGAGTTAAGTGTAATTTTTGTTGGGACACAGAAATGCATTTTGGCGGGATGGGTCATTGCCTTAGGTGTCTGTAAACAATGTTTTTTTTGAAAATGGTGCATCTTCCAACATTTTATGACAGATCACATGAAGACCAACCCCTTATGGAATGAACAGACCAATTGTATACAACACTAAATAGATTAACCCTTTGCACCAAGTCTGAGGAGGCATTTTTATTGGGGAAGAGGGGCAGATAACAACAACAATTTCATTTATATAGTGCCTTTAATGTAGTAAAGCGTCCCAAGTTGCGTTACAGCTATATAAATGAAATGGTTGTTGTTATCTGTTTGGAGCCACATAAGTGATATTAGGACAGATGACCAGAAGAGGTCAAAAAGGTAGGTTTTAAGGAGCATCTTAAATATGGAGAAAGAGATAGAGAGGTTTAGGGAGGGAATTCCAAAGCTTAGGGTCTAGGCAGTTGAAGTCTCGGCCGTCAATGGTGGAGCGACGAAAATCAGGAAAACGCAAGAGACCAGAACTGGAGGAATGCAGAGTTCGGAGGGTTGCAAAGTTGGAGGAGTTGACAGAGTTAGGGAGAAGCGAGCCATGGAGGGATTCGAAAACAAGAATGAGAATTTTTTTAATTGAGATTTTCCTGGACCAGGTGTCAATGTTGGTCAGCGAGCACAGGGGAGATGGGTGAACGGGACTTGGTGTGAGTTAGGATACAGGTAGCAGAGTTTTGGATGAGCTCATGTTAATAGAAGTTGGAAGATGGGAGGCCAGCCAGGAGAGTATTTTAATAGCGAAGTCTAGGGGTAACAAAGGCATGGGTGAGTTTTGCAGCTGCAGATAAGCTGAGGCAGGGTGGAGTCGGGCCATGTTACGGAGGTGGAAATAGGTGGTCTTGGTGATGGAACGGACATGTGGTCGGAAGCTCAGATCGGGGTCAAATACGAGACCAAGGTTGTGAATGGTCTGGTTCAGCCCCAGGCAGTTGCCAGGAGAGGGATGGCATTGGTGGCTAGGGAACGGAGTTTATATGGGGACCCAAGAAAATGGCCATGATCTTTCCAATATTTAACAAATAACAGTCCTTGTTAGAATGGTTGTTCATAAGATTATAAGAAATAGGAGCAGAAGTCAGCCATGTGGCCCCTCGAGCCTGCTCCACCATTCAATAAGATCATGGCTGATCTGATCATGGACTCAGCTCCACTTCCCTGCCCGCTTCCATATCATTCAAAAATCTGTCTATCTCTGCCTTAAGCGGGACAATATGGCAACACAGCATATCTGGGACCCTATGTGACTCCTGCACAAGCCCTGTAGGGTATCCAGTCAAAGATGAGCAAGAGGAAGACATTTCCCATAAGAGCGGAAAAAAAAATCAGAGGACAGTTACCCTCAAATCACTCTTGTATAGTCTTAGCAGCTGACCGTATAAATTCTGGCACTCAGATTGCACCACCTCCCTCCCCGCCCCCACTGATGACTCAGTGAATTGATCCAGTGAGTAGCTGAGCTGTACAGGCCAGAAAGGGCCAGTGTTCGATCCTTGGTCTGTCCTGAGTCAGCTGATCACAGCCAGTGCGGCAGTAGGGCTGCTACAACTGGCCTCAGGTTCGGGAAGGGAAGGTGAACCAGTGCTCCCATCTGGAAATGGACATGAGGTGAAGACAGTTTTGGGCTTGGCTTTGATGCCCACCACTCTCAGTTGTCGAATAGTCAGCTGCCATTCACTGCCAAATTGGTGAGGAAAAATCAGAGAAGCATTGGCAGGGACCTGAGAATATCTCATCTCAACTCGGGATGGTGCCAGACCTGTGAGAGGAACATAGGGAGAGGAATGGGCCATTCAACCTGTCACACCATTCAATTGGACCATGGCTGATATGGACCTCAATTCTTATCTCTCGATACCCTCACCAATTAAATCTCTGTCAATCTCACTCTTGAAAGTTTCAATTGACCCCCAGCATCCATCTTTTGGGGGAGAGAGTTCCAGATTTCTGCTACCCTTTGTGTGAAAAACTGCCCCTTGATTTCATTCCTGAGCAGCCTAGCTCTAATTTTAAGATTGTACCCCTTGTTCTGGATTGACACCACCAGAGGAAATGGTTTCTCTGTGTCTACTCTACTGAACCCTTTTATCATTTTAAATACCTTGATTAAATCACCTCTCAAACTTCTAAACTCAAGGGAATACATTATGAGGACAGCTAGGTTTATCCTGTCCTCATAATTTAATCCTCTTCGCCTCAGTATCAGTTTGTTAAACCTGTACTGTACTTTCTCCAAGGTCAATATAACCTTCCTGAGGTATGGTGCCCAGAACTGAACACAGTACTCCAAGTGGGATCTGACCAGGGCTCTGTACGGCTGATTCATATTCCACCCCTCGGGATAAAGGCCAACATTCCATTAGCATGTTGAGACAACAGAGAGAAGCAATGGGAAAAGGATAAGCATTTGTGACCTCTAAAGGAACAGAAACAGTTACTAGGCTCAAACAACATCACACCTTTCCTCCCTTATCTGCCAGATAAAATAATGTTGAAATAAAAATCAAAAAATACCTGGTTAACTTGAGAAATTAAATGGTTTCTACTTTTTATTTCCAACTGTCACCATATGGCTCAGGTGCAACTCAGGGCTGCCTCTGTATTGTGCCAACTAACATCAAACTAAAGAAAGTATCCCTCTCCATTAATTACCTCAAGCGCAACACATCCTTTCAGTACCTTTCGATATGCTTGCTCAATTCATGTTAAAATTGGAACAGTTCTGTGTTGTCACTAACGCCTGTTGCTTCTGGATTCAGATCTCCAATGAAATATTTTTCTGTACTTAACTGGGCTGAAATTTCCGATCGTTTATTTGTTGCACAATATTTGTCCAAACAAAATGATATGAATTACAGGAAAACGCACAGATGCCAAAAAGATCTGACAAATTACCTGAAATACAGCCGATTTTGTTGTGAAGAATTGATCTGCAACAAGTCAGGCTGACTAATAACCTTAGGGCTCAAATGTCTAAATTGACTTGAAAAAATAACAAAACAAGGCAATAAATATCAAAATACTAAAATTACTATAATTAGGTTATCACTTGACGGTTGCAAGCCTGTTCAACATCTGCACAGGTTATGTCGTTACTTCTCACCGCTTATGTCTTATCTAGGGTTGCCAACTCTGGTTCGACATATTCCTGGAGGTTTCATCACATGACCTCCTACCTCCAATATGCCCCGCCCCCACACTCCCGCCATTGGTCGCCCAACACATCCATTCTTGTGGTGCACCGCCTTCCCACGGCCCATTGGAAAGCAAAAAACTTTTCATTACCCAATCGGTTGCTTCTTGCCTATCAGTCAAACAGCCTTTCTTACCCCCATCTCCAATATTTTTATAACTGACAAACACAAGTTATGGAAATCCTCCCCTTACTGGCTCTATGGATAACTTACACGGCCCACATTGGTCAGGAAGCCCCCTGTTCAATTCCCAGATCTTCTGTGAGTTAACTGATCTTAGCTGGCGAACCAGTAAGGGTGCTTTGTGTTTTTCCGGGTTAGGCAGAGGACCATTCAGTTCAGGGTTTCCCTGCTCCACATTACTATCCAGTGATTCCTGTTGGAAGGTGCTTGTGGCTGGTTGTCAGGTGAGGGCAGAATTGGGCACAGCTGCATTGCCCCCTCCCCACAATTAGAACAGCCATCCAGATTCCCGTGCCAAGGCCCCACCCATTACTCGGTCGAGTCAGTGCCTTCAGGAGAGGTGGGGTTAACAAAACTAGTACGGAAAATATGCTATTTGAAAGACATAGGGGGAGAAATTGGGTTGGTTAGCACTACCCGTTAGTGCCCCAGAGGGGCAGTGCCCCCTGCCTGAGCTGCGCTACCAGCTTCAAATCCTTTCGCTATGAAGCCCAACATGCCATTTGCCTTCTTCACCACCTGCTGTACCTGTATGCTAACTTTCAATGACTGATGTACCATGACACCCAGTCTCATTGCACCTCCCCTTTTGCTAATCTGTCACCATTCAGAGAATAATCTGCCTTGTGACATCACCGAGTGTGCAACGCCCCCCCCCCCCCCCTCCCCGTAGCGCCGCATTTGCAAAATTCAGTCATTCTCCTGGTGCTGAGACCGGCAGGGGAAAGCAGTCGGTCCAGCGACGATCTCAGGGCAATATCGTCCGGAGTGCAAGGTAAGTGCTGAAATATCACTTTTTAAACTTGTATTTATTTGTTGTGGTAGTGGAGAAGTTTGGGTGCGGTTTATTGACATTTTCAGCAGCATTTTTTTTCCATTTTTAGACGCTAGTATTCCGACACCTCGTGCCAAAAGATTGAGTAGGCCTCCTGCGCTATCGCTCCATTAGCGCTCTAAGAGGAGTGTGGAACACTCCTTAGACAGGCTAAGTGAGTGGGCAAAAATTTGGCAGATGGAGTATAATGTTGGAAAGTGTGAGGTCATGCACTTTGACAGAAAAAAAAATCAAAGAGCAAGTTATTATTTAAATGGAGGAAGATTGCAAAGTGCTCCAGTACAGCAGGACCTGGGGGTACTTGTGCATGAAATGCAAAAGGATAGTATGCTGGTACAGCAAGTGATCAGGAAGGCCAATGGAATCTTGGGATCGAGAATAAAAGCAGGGAAGTCTTTCTACAGCTATATAAGGTATTGGTGAGGCCACACCTGGAATACTGCGTGCAGTTTTGGTTTCCATATTTACGCCTTCTTCACCACCTGCTGTACCTGTGGTGTATGTAGCACACAAATCACTGACTCCACACGGTCTGGTGTAAGTCTAACTGCTGTGACCTTCGTCCTTTATTGTTCAGCTCCAGAGTGCCTCCCAGGTGTAGTGGTCAGCCTTATATAGCCTTTGTTACAGGTACTACCAGGGTTTCCCACCGCAGCGCCCTCTGTGGTGTGGCATAGTACTTACAATACATTTAAGGTACTGGGACGATACACGCATCATTACATAACATCACCTTCCCCCCCCCCACCTGGACGCAGGACAACGATACACACATCATTACATAACATCACACTTGTCCAACGGAAGGCAGGTGGGCATAGACAGTGCGTTAGTATGGTACATATTATCTGGTATATTAACTGGTTATTGACTGGTAGCGGAACCTTGATTTCCTTGTTAACCGTTATCATTAATTGTACTTCATCCATTATTTTACACAAATACAGTAGCCATTCAGCATATGTTATCTCACATTAACATAGCTCATTTTAGACTCGCTCTGCCAAACAGAAGTCCTTTGTGGGGACCACCTCTTTGTAAGGCCCTTTTAAGACTCCCGGGTGCATTTCCTCTTTAAGGCGCCATCTTTGATGCAGGAGGATTCCACGAGGCTTCTCCTTGGGCGCTGCCATCTTTGATGCTCTGCAGCTCCGACATGAGGCCGCCGCCATCTTCTTCTCCGCTGCTCCGAATGCCCTCTGTCGTCACAGCCTCTGCTCCCCTCCGCTGCCACCTGACTTGCTGCCTCTCCAGCGGCCGCACTTGCCGCGTCCCCCGCGGCCTCCGTAGCCCCCGACCTCAAGCTGCTGCCGCCGCTAACAGCTCCTCTGCGGGGCCCTTCCGATCCGCCAGCCCCTGGATCCCTCAGCACCCCGCCCGCAGTGCCCCGCTGGCTCAACCCCCACCCCCCCTTGGGCCCCTCTGTGCAGGGCTGCTTGCCTGTGGGGGCTGGGGCTGCAGGATATCTGTGTGCGATCCAGGCCTGGGACTGGCCTGTGGGGGCTGGGGCTGCAGGATCTGTGTGTGAGGCCCGGGCCTGGGACTTGCCTGTGGGTGGATTGAGGCTGCAGGGTCTCTGTGTGAGGCCCGGGCCTGGGACTTGCCGGTGGGTGGATTGAGCTGCAGCTCCAGCTCGGTCGGCGCTGCTCTCTGGGGACCCGGGGCACGGCAGCACCCCGGGGAGCAGCAGCCTGTGGAGTGATGAAGTCTTCCCAGCTCCCACGGACCTTCCCCATCCACCTCCGGCCAAGGAGTGTCGGCCCATTGCCTGCAACGACCCACAAAGGTAAACCATGCATCTCGCCCCCGTGGGATACCTGCACCATCGCTCTGCCGAGAACAGGTATCAGTTCCCTGGTGTAGGTACGCAGCTTCGCTGTGACCGGGACCAGCTTGGGTCGTGCAGCTGGGTTAATCCACAGTTTATCAAAAGTTCTCCGACTCATCAACGACGGACCCGATCCCGTGTCCACTTCCATACTCACTGGGACTCCGTTGATTTTTACTTCACTTATCACTGGGGGCGAATCGTCGGTGCACGTGTACAGTCCCAAAACCTCATCTTCTTCTGCCTGCTCCTCGCTGAACAGTGGATCATCCCCCATCTCCTCAGCCACATGATGAGTCCGATTTCTTTTACACATACACTGAAGGTGGCCTTTAACGTGGCAGGTATTGCACGTATACTCCGCAAACCTGCACCGGTGAGCCCCATGGCTTCCTCCGCAGCGCCAGCATGGTGCTGCTTGATTGGCCCCCCTCGGCGGACTCTAAGTTCCAGGACCCCGAGGTCCGTGCTCTCTGCCCCGGGCAGAGCCACGTTCTGCAGTTTTGTCCGTGGTGGGCGCTATCCTGTGGACAGTGCCTGCCGGGTTCGAGACTGTGTGGATCATTTGCTTGGTGCTGCAAGTCGAGGTCATATATGCCTGGCTGATAGTGATGGCCTTTGTCAGAGTGACTGTGGGTTCCGTGGCTAGCAGCTTGTGAAGGAGGCCCTCATGGCCAATCCCCATAATGAAAACGTCCCGCAAAGCCTCGTCAAGGTGTGCGCCAAAATCACACGGCGCCGCGAGTCTCCTGGGGTCTGCAGCATATTTGGTGACATCCTGGCCCTCGGATCTGCAGTGATGGTAAAATTTGTATCTGGCCGTGAGGATGCTCTCCTTCGGTTTCAATTGGTCACGAATGAGTTCAGTCAGCTCCTCGTATGACTTGTCCCTGGCGCTCCCAGGTGCCAGCAAATTCCTGACGAGACAGTAAACCTCATCGCCACAACTGGAGAGCAATATCGCCTTATGCTTATCTCTCAGTGCGTATGTGTCCTCCGTCAGGTCATTTGCTGTGAAGTAGTACTCGAGCCTTTCCGTAAAGGCCTCCCAATCATTGCCCACGGTAAAATCCTTTAGCGAGCCCAGAGTAGCCATGCTTGCGTGGAGTTCGTCCGCTTTCTCATTGACAATGTGGTGTGTGTAGCACACAAATCACTGACTCCACACGGTCTGGTGTAAGTCCTGCTGTGACCTTCGTCCTTTATTGTTCAGCTCCAGAGTGCCTCCCAGGTGTGGTGGTCAGCCTTTGTTACAGGTACTACCAGGGTTTCCCACCGCAGCGCCCTCTGTGGTGTGGCATAGTACTTACAATACATTTAAGGTACTGGGACGATACACGCATCATTACATGACCTGTATGCTAACTTTCAATGACTGATGTACCATGACACCCAGGTCTCGTTGCACCTCCCCTTTTGCTAATCTGTCACCATTCAGATAATAATCTGCCTTGAGTGGCAGTTCGGAAAGGAGCAGCGAGGAGCGAGCAACGGCCTATAAAGGCCCAGCAGCAGTCCCAGGTTGGCGGCAGTTCGGGGAGGAGCAGGTAGCTGCAGCTGGTCCAGGGTCTAAAGTAAGAAAGAAGTAAAAAGTAATCAAAGTGTGACACCACAGCCAAGAGGGTAAGTGATTGGCTGGTTGAGTGGTGAGTAGTTTTTCCTTTTCCTCATCAATTTTCTTTTTCTTATCAGCAAGAAACCTTTGGCGTTGTTACCAAATAGGTAATCTAAGGATTAAGTCATGGCAGTAGAGCTCAGACCCGTGTCATGCTCCTTCTTTGCTATGTGGGAAATCAGGGACGTTTCCAGTGTCCCTGACTACGATGTGTGCAGGAAATGTGTCCAGCTGCAGCTCCTGCCAGACTGCATTGCGGCACTGGAGCTGCGCATGGATTCACTCTGGAGCATCCGCGATGCTGAGGATATCGTGAATAGCATGTTTAGTGAGTTGGTTACACCGCAGGTATAGGTTACACAGCCAGATAGGGAATGGATAACCATCAGGCAGAGCAGTGGAAGGAAGGTAGTGCAGAGGTCCTCTGCAGTCATCTCCCTCCAAAACAGATACACCACCTTGGGTACTGTTGGAGGAGATGACTCATCAGGGGAAGACAGCAACAGCCAAGTTCAGGGCACCGTTGGTGGCTCTGCTGCACAGGAGGGCAGGAAAAAGAGTGGGAGAGCTATAGTGATAGGGGATTCTATTGTAAGGGGAATAGATAGACGTTTTTACGGCCGCAAACGAGACTCCAGGATGGTATGGTGCCTCCCTAGTGCAAGGGTCAAGGATGTCTCGGAGCGGCTGCAGCGCATTTTGAAGGGGGAGGGTGAACAGCCAGCTGTTGGTGCATATAGGTACCAACGATACAGGTAAAAAACAGGATGAGGTCCTACAAGCTGAATTTAGGGAGCTAGGAGTTAAATTAAAAAGCAGGACCTCAAAGGTTAGCAATCTCAGGGTTGCTACCAGTGCCACGTGCTAGTCAGAGTAGGAATTGCAGGCTAGCTCAGATGAATACGTGGCTTGAGGAATGGTGCAAAGGGGAAGGATTCAAATTCCTGGGACATTGGAACTGGTTCTGGGGAAGGTGGGACCAGTACAAACCGGATGGTCTGCATTTGGGCAGGACCGGAACCAATGTTCTAGGTGGAGTGTTTGCTAGTGCTGTTGGGGACTAAAATGGCAGGGGGATGGGAATCTATGCAGGGAGACAGAGGGAAGTAAAAATGGGGCAGTAGCAAAAGGTAGGAAGAGAAAAGCAAGAGTGGAGGGCAGAGAAATCAAGGGCAAAAATCAGAAATGGCCACATTACAACATAATTCAAAAAGGACAAAGGGTGTTAAAAAAAACAAGCCTGAAGGCTCTGCGTCTAAATGCGAGGAGCATTCGGAATAAGGTGGATGAATTGACTGCGTAGATAGCAGTTAACGGATATGATGTAATTGGGATTACGGAGACATGGCTCCAGGGTAACCAAGGCTGGGAACTCAACATCCAGGGGTATTCAATATTCAGGAAGGAGAGGCAGGAAGGAAAAGGAGGTGGGGTAGTATTACTGGTTAAAGAGGAGATTAACGCAATAGCAAGGAAGGACATTAGCTTGGATGATGTGGAATCTATATGGGTAGAGCTGCGAAATACCAAAGGGCAGAAAACGTTAGTGGGAGTTGTGTACAGACCACCAAACAGTAGTAGCGAGGTTGGGGATGGCATCAAACAGGAAATTAGGGACACATGCAAAGCAGTTATCATGGGTGACTTTAATCTACATATTGATTGGGCTAGCCACACTGGTAGCAATACTGTGGAAGAGGATTTCCTGGAGTGTTTAAGGGATGGTTTCCTAGACCAATATGTCGAGGAACCAACGAGAGAGCAGGCCATCCTAGACTGGGTCTTGTGTAATGAGAGAGGATTAATTAAGAATCTGCTCGTGCGAGGCCCCTTGGGGAAGAGTGACCATAATATGGTAGAATTCTTCATTAAGGTGGAGAGTGACACAGTTAATTCAGAGACTAAGGTCCTGAGCTTAAAGAAAGGAAACTTCGACGGCATGAGATGTGAATTGGCTAGGATAGACTGGAGAATGATACTTAAAGTGTTGACGGTGGATAGGCAATGGCAGACATTTAAAGATCACATGGATGAACTGCAACAATTGTACATCCCTGTGTGGTGTAAGAATAAAATGAGGAAGGTGGCTCAACCGGGGCTAACAAGGGAAATTAGGGAAAGTGTTAAATCCAAGGAAGAGGCATATAAATTGGCCAGAAAAAGCAGCAAACCTGAGGACTGGGAGAAATTTAGAATTCAACAGAGGAGGACAAAGGGTTTAATTAAGAGTGGAAAATAGAGTATGAGAATAAGCTTGCCCGGAACATAAAAACTGACTGCAAAAGCTTCTATAGATATGTGAAGAGAAAAAGATTAGTGAAGACTGATGTCGGTCCCGGCAGTCAGAATCAAGTGAATTCATAATGGGGAACAAGGAAATGGCAGACCAACTGAACAAATATATTGGTTCTGTCTTCACTAAGGAAGACACGAATAACCTCCCGAAAATACTACGGGACAGAGGGTCTAGCGAGAAGGGGGAACTGAGGGAAATCCCTATCAGTCAGGAAATTGTGTTAGGGAAATTGAAGGGACTGAAGGCCGATAAATCCCCAGGGTCTGATAGTCTGCATCCCAGAGTACTTAAGGAAGTGGCCCTAGAAATAGTGGATGTAGTGGTGGTCATTTTCCAACTTTCCATGGACTCTGGATCAGTTCCTATGGATTAGAGGGTAGCTAATGGAACCCCACTTTTTAAAAAAGGAGGGAGAGAGAAAACAGGGAATTATAGACCGGTTAGCCTGACATCGGTGGTGGGGAAAATGCTGGAATCAAATATTAAAGATGTAATAGCAGCGCATCTGGAAAGCAGCGACAGGATCGGTCCAAGTCAGCATGGATTTATGAAAGGGAAATCATGCTTGACAAATCTTCAAGAGTTTTTTGAGGATGTAACTAGTAGAGTGGATAAGGGAGAACCAGTGGATGTGGTGTATTTGGACTTTCAAAAGGCTTTTGACAAGTTCCCACACAAGAGATTAGTATGCAAAATTAAGGCACATGGTATTGGGGGTAATGTATTGACGTGGATAGAGAACTGGTTGGCAGACAGGAAGCAAAGAGTGGGAATAAACGGGTCCCTTTCAGAATGGCAGGCAGTGACTAGTGGGGTTCAGTGCTGGGACCCCAGCTATTTACAATATACATCAATGATTTAGATGAAGGAATTGAGTGTAATATCTCCATGCTTGCAGATGACACTAAGCTGGGTAGCACTGTGAGCTGCGAGGAGGATGCTAAGAGGCTGCAGGGTGACTTGGACAGGTATGGGTGAATGGGAAAATGCATGGCAGATGCAGAATAATGTGGATAAATGTGAGGTTATCACTTTGGTGGCAAAAACAGGAAAGCAGATTATTATCTGAATGGTAACAGATTAGTAAAAGGGAGGTGCAAAGAGACCTGGTTGTCATGATACGTCAGTCATTGAAGGTAGGCATGCAGCTCCAGCAGGTATTAAAGAATGAAAATGGCATGCTGACCTTCATAGCAAGGGGATTTGAGTATAGGAGCAGAAAGGTCTTACTGCAGTTGTACAGGGCCTTGGTGAGGCCACACCTTGAGTATTGTGTGCAGTTTTGGTCTCCTAATCTGAGGAAGGACGTTCTTGCTGTTGAGGGAGTGCGGCGAAGGTTTACCAGACTGATTCCCGGGATGGCAGGACTGACATATGAGGAGAAACTGGATTGGCTAGGCGTATACTCACTGGAATTTAGAAGAATGAGAGGGGATCTCATAGAAACATATAAAATTTTGATGGGACTGGACAGGTTAGATGCAGGTAGAATGTTCCCGACGTTGGGGAAGTCCAGAACCAGGGGTCACAGTCTAAAGATAAGGGGTAAGCCATATAGGATCGAGATAAGGAGAAACTTTTTCACCCAGAGAGTTGTGAACCTGTGGAATTCTCTGCCACAGAAAGTTGTTGAGTCCCATTCGTTGGGCATATTCAAAAGGGAGTTAGATGTGGCCCTTACGACTAAAGGGATCAGAGGGTATGGAGAGAAGGCTGGGGTACGGTACTGAGGTTGCATGATCAGCCATGATCACATTGAATGGTGGTGCAGGCTTGAAGGGCCGAATGGCCTGCTCCTGCACCTATTTTCTACGTTTCCTGTTTTTACCACCAAAGTGGATAACCTCACACTTATCTGCAACCTAGAAGCATCAGGAGGATTGCTTTATCAGTTGAAGTGAAGGTTACAGCTGCACTTTCATTCTATGCATCTGGATCGTTCCAGGCTAGAACTGTGGATGTGTGCGCCATTTCTCAACTTGCAACACATATCTGCATTCGGCAGGTGACTGCTGCACTATATGCCCAGAGGAATGACTACATAAAGTTCCCCATGACCGCCCAGGCAATGTGTGACAGGGCTGTGGGCTTCTCCAGGCTTCCCAAAGGTACAGGGCTGCATTGATTGTACCCACATTGCCTTGCGAACACCTTTGGAGGATTTTGAGATGTACAGGAACAGAAAAGGCTTCCACTCCATTAATGTGCAGCTCGTGTGTGACGACGTGCATTGCATAAGTCAGTTGATGCAAGATACCCTGGGAGCACCCATGATGCGTTCATCCTACGTGAGAGCGTTATATCTGCCATGTTTCAGCAGCAGCCAGAAGGACAGAGCTGGCTACTGGGAGACAAAGGGTACGGCCTCGCCACCTGGCTTATGACGCCCCTACGCGTAACCCGGATAGAAGCTGACCGTCAATACATGTCTCACATTGCGACGCGCAGCATAATAGATGGACCATTGGCATCTTGAAACAGCGTTTCTGATGCCTGGACCATTCCCTAGGCTACATGCAATACTCCCCTGAGATTGTCGGTCAGTTCACTGTTGTCTGCTGCATGCTGCATAACTTAGCCATCATGAGGCAGCAGCAGCTGGTAGTAGAAGACCCACGTGAGGTGAGAGTGGCTTATGATGAGGAGGAAGATGCAGATGATGAGTAGGAGGAGGATAAGGATGACGAAGAGGAAGCCATGCAACTACCTGAACCTGGAGCACAACGGCGGAGGAGGGCGGGCCGTCATGCCCCTTTAACGACTGCTGGAGCCTTGCGCCAGCAGCTCATCTGTGAACGCTTTGCTGCCTGAAGGCTCAGCGGCAACTATTCCACATGGACCATGTTTGATGTTTGGACCCATTGATATTATCATTAACAAGTCCACCACCAGCATCATCCTGGACGTTGCCAACTACAAGATGCACTGCAATAACTTGCCATGGCATCTTCATCAGCACCTCCCAAACCCGTGGCCTCTACCACCTAGAAGGGCAAGGGCAGCAGGCGCATGGGAACACCACCACCTCCAAGTTCCCTTCCAAGTCACACACCATCCTGACTTGGAATTATATCGCCATTCCTTCATCATCGCTGGGTCAAAATCTTGGAGCTCCGTCCCGAACAGCATTGTGGGAGTACCTTCAACACACGGACTGCAGCGGTTCAAGAAGGCGGCTCACCAGCAATTTCTCAAAACCATCTAGGGAAGGACAATAAATTGTTGCCAGCGACGCTCACATCCCGTAATTAAATAAATAAAAAGAAAATTATCTATCTTTTGCTTTCCTTTATCTCTGTCCTATTACTTTTCTCTTTTTTTTAAATCTCTATTCTGACCTCTATTATTCAAACTTAACCTGGCTGTGACTGTAAAGACTTTCTTATTCTCCTCTTAATTTCTCACACCCCGGTGCAAGAAAGCAAGATAATGCTTTGGACACAAGGCTTTCCTGATGTGTCAGAATCCTACTCCATGTGGAAGGTACAAGGCCTGGCATTAATCCTACAGCTATAGCTGAGACTACAAAACCTGCTTAGATCCACATTACCCATACTTTGAAGAGCTGGAGTGTTTGCATCTCAACCTTTTCTGCAATGAGAACAGGTTAAGTTCTGATGGTATATTCTTCGAAGCACCATTTTGAGTCCAGTCATCCTGCCATGAACCCTCTCTAACACATTGTTGCTATGACGAAGCTGGGGGGAGGGGCTGAGATTTGGTAGTGGCACCCACCGTGAGGTAGGACTTCCTGCACCCGATACAGAAGTCCCACCCCAGCAGCAAAATTGGGGTTACCGCCTCCGTGAGAAAGTGCAGTGCAATGTCGCACACTCCACTTCCTCTCAGGGGAGGGACTGGGGAGCTAATTACGGGAATTTTCCAGTGCCGCGTAGAGCGCCCCGTACCCATAGTGCTGGTGGGAGCACAAGACCCTCCCCTTCTGTTAAAGGGGAGGGCACGCTGCCGACTCTGCTCGGGGAGAAGGGGCCACCACTTCACCACTGGGGAGTGGGGTGGCGTGGCTGCAACATCACAGCACGGACCCCGCGAATTGGAAAAGGCATGGCCGCAACCGGTAAGTCGCCCATTTTTTGTAAAGTGCGTCCACACCGCCCCTTTAATTTTCGCCCTGCGAGCGGAGTGAGGCCCGGTTTGTTATCCGCGAACCTGGCGCGGGCATTGCCCATGGTTGCCTCTGCCCGCGGCGGCCTCCAGAATTTTGCTCCACCAGAATTTTGCTCCAGGGAAAAAACAGGTTGTTGCGTATGGTGAGGACATCGTCATTGCCGGTGCAGTATCCTGGGGGGCTACCGGCAGGAGCGGGATGCTACCAGCTTGCGTCTCCGCTAACTCCAACGGAATTTCGGGAGCTAACGGGTGGCACAAACGATGCAAATTTTTCTCCGATGGTGTCAAAATTGCATACCATTTTACAAACATGGTTACATCAAATGAGTTCTAAAAGAGTTACAGCATCAGATTTTTAGATAAATCCTTCCTGTTGATGCATCTGTTTGACCAAGAAATGTTTCTAATCCCAGTTACATCATAATTCGTATCCACCTTTTCCAAGGAACACCTAGCCACTGTGGACATCTGGTTCACGTTTTCTGTGCATTTCCCCACAGTGAATGCCATTCTTGGCCCATTTCATTCACTTGGTTTTGATCGCTAGCAGTCTCCTCGGTGCCAGAGATTGCACCATCTGCAAATGTGGAGACAGTGCCAGAAGTGGCAACTCATTCACAAACAGGGCAAGCAACCCACACCAAATTCTCCTTGCTCCCTTGTTTGGGACTGAACTGTTCGACTCACACTTCACAGTTCCTGTGTTGTGGGAGAGAGACTTGAGAAAACACTTTTAAGAAAGGCAGCAAGTGCCTTATAAAAACAGATAATGTTCTGCAAAATTATAACACAATTAAAAATAATTATTCGACTTTGTATAGTAATACATGGGAGACTTCTAAATATAACATATTCTGAAATTCTGCTCAACTTGCTACTAAATTGGCACTGTCAGTTTTTATTAAAAAGCATTTAATACACTATATGCTGTATTTGTATTTTTGGTTTATAAGAAATATAGGCAAAGCTAATAATTAAGGTTAATATTTTTCCTGAAGTATCTGTGTCTCGAGAGCTGCACATAATCCACTCACCAGGGCCATCAGCAGAAAACAGCTTGTTCCACAGATTAGCTTTAGCCTCCCTCTCTCCATCCTATAACTCTATCTTCCACAGGTAATAGCTATCAGCAAAAAACACCTCCTACCCCAATCAGTACAAAACTACAGAATGATGGCAGCAGCAAGCTGAATCCATTCTGCAATCCCGAAAACAATGAAAGATATATGTGCTCAGTGACATCACTAATGTAAAGACTTGCATCGATACACAAAGCCGCAGCCACATGTAAAAGGTTCGGGGATATTTGGATTGTTGAGGGAAAGAGGAATGATTCAAATAATTTGGGGAAGAGCAGGAAAACATGCCGCTCATCCTCACCCGTTGCTGCACTTACATTTGCATGGAGCCTGATTCTGTCTCTCTGAGAGGCTACAAAGCACTTCACATACAATGAATGATGTTTAAGTACATTTAACTGTTGTTAAAGGACTGTTGCTACGTGGACAAACGTCAGAAAGCAAAGAAGAAAAAGCCATTGAGCTAATTCTAGCTCCGTCCTTCCACAGACCAGGCAGCATCTGCCACATTATGGACTAGACTTCAACAAAGTACATTGTAAAACATCGCGAAGCACTTCAGAGAGCATAATCAGGCAATTGACATCGAGCCAATGGAGGAGACATTAGGACAGGTGACCAAATGCTTAGTCAAAGAGGTAAGTTTTAAACAGCATCTTAAAAGAGGAGAGAGATGCGGAGAGGCGAAGAGGTTTGGGGAGGGAATCCCAGAGCTTATGGCTTGGACAGCTGAAAGGATTCATCTTTTAAGCTTGTGAGGGTAAGTTCCTTATAAATGCCTCCCTTGATGGATCTTCTCCCTGAAAGTAATAAAGTCTTTGAAAGGAGTAGGTTTCAGGAGCAGATTCCCCTTCCTCCTTCACTACTTTTTTCTCTTCCTATGCTGGAATATGAGCGAGATGGCCAATGCATCTGTCAGACATGTGATACCCAGAAGGATTGGCTACAATTTGGTAATGGCCTCGGAGGAGAATTACTGAAGTGCAGGAAATGGACCTTAGAATAGAGTGACCATGTCCTGCCAGTGTACATAAGGCACAGGCTTTAATTCCATACATGTGTCGGTGTCGGACTGATTACCCACTGTGTGTGCAAGGGATTCAGGACCTGAGCAAAAAATAAAAACAAAGTACGTAATAAAACATCCCAAAGCACTTCATAGGTAAATAGAGGGTGTATGGTCAGCAAACATAAGGCTCTGATTGCCTTTCTCTGCATCTGTGGTAGCTCCGCACTCCGACCATTAACAAACAGTCCCTACAGATCACACTGAAGCAGATTCACAGTACATCATCCTGTAAACGATTGTATCTGACAGTAATGGCAACTGTGTAAGGTTCTGTGCATGGAGATTAGTCCCTTTCACAAACATGTTTTCCAGAGAGTTTTAAAATCTGATGTATCCCTTGGAGTGTTTAAACCTTAGATGTGAAATCAATAGCATTGAAGCGGCCACTCAGATTTGATAGATGGGTCTTTACTATGATAAAACCAAGGGGAGGAAGGGATGGATAAATTAAACCTTGTATTTAAATACTGCTAGATCACAACAAAGTATCTTCATACAGTGAATTATTTATTTGGAAATCAAAGACTTGTTATGAAGACAAAAGACTGAGTACGATGGTTGATTCCCCAACCTTGGGGAAAATGTGGCCATGATCGCAATACTCTTGTACTGATGAAATGAGCAGCATTGAGCATTCAATTGAAAGGTCCCTGTACATCGCCCAGATTAATATGGAGTATTGTGGCAGCTGGTGGGCGAGAATAAAGAATCCAGCAGCTCTTAAAGAGCCTCACTTTATGTTTCCTGCAGGCTGACTGTTTTAGAACACTTCTGATGTGCCTGGAACAAACAGAGAGTCTTCCCCCCCCCCCGCCCCCTCCCCACCCTTTGCACCCACCCCTTCCCACTGAGAGACTGGAAGTGCCACTGGAGGAGGTACATCAGACCCAGACGGCGATTGTTAGGGGCGTAGAGGAGTCCTTCCACCAGAACCAACCTAGAGAAGGAGTCGCTAGGATCTTCCCACCACAACAAACATGCAGCAAGCAGGGCAGGAAGTGACCAAACAGGCAACTGCAGTTTTCCACAAATCATTAGCTGTGAGAGCAAAATAAGTACAAACCTGCATTTATGTAGTACTGTTCAGACCCTCAGGGCATCCCAAAATGTTTCACAGGAGAACTCTCTTGCACTTCTTTGAATAGTGCCATGCCAACTTAAAGACTGAAGTGCCAGCCTAGATGTTGTACTCAAGTCTCCAGAGTGGTGCTTGAACCCATAACACTGAGACTCAGAGGTGAGTGTGCTACACACTGAGCCACGGCTGACACATAAGAGAAGTGTCTGAAGGTAGGGTTAACGAAGTGTAACCACTCAAAGTAAATGAATGCACGCAACAAGCACTGGTGTTTGGAAAGCACTCCCTTCGCTACTCAGACTGAGGTGGCAATTAGATGGAGCATGAAACTATGGATTAGACAACAGACACCCTACACATTCACCAATGGAAAGCACCAGGGAAGGAAACACTGAATCAGATACATACAACCAAAGGAGGATAATAAAATGGTTGCACATCCTTTTATAAATCTATTGTCAAAATGTGGGGAACAGGCAGGGATAGTAGCCAAGGCAGTGGTGGTTAGGTTGAGCATGTTGCTAATGGGGCTAATGTAGTACAGAGAGAACAAAAGCTGTTGATGCATGGCACCAAGGTTAGCCCTTACATCGATTGATGACTCAAGCATCAATGTACCTGGCTGCCCATCCACCTGTTTCACTTCCTCCTTTGTCTCTGCCAAGGCTGTAGGCAAATCTTTCTGGCCCTCTAAATACATGGATTTCCTTCTCGGTATTACAAAAGTATGAGGATACAGCAGGCTGATCATTTTCAAAAACTTTCTGGGGCTGTCGAGAAGTACCCCACCAGCAGAATATCCAGTTCCATCAGCGCTGGGGTGGAGCTTCGAGCCTCATTCTATCCCTGTTGTATCCTCCAATTCTGGCCTCTTGCGCATCCCTGATTTAAATCGCTCTACTACTGGCGGCCATGCCTGCAGCTGCCAATGCACTAAGCTCTGGTATTCTCTCCCTAAATCTCCGCTTCTCTCCCTCTCTCTCCTCCTTTAAGACGCTTCTGAAAATCTACCTCTTTGACCAAGCTTTTGGTCATCTGTCCTAACATCTTCTCATATGGCTCTGTATCCAGTTTTGTTTTATAATAGTCCTGTGCAGCACCTTGGGCCGTTTCACTACGTAAAGGCATTATACAATGCAAGTTCTTGATGCTCTTGTTTGGTTTTGTTCCAGAATCTTAACTGGCATTAATAGCCAGGCCTTCAGGGGAGGTAGCCCAGCTCCCCTAAGGTGCCATCTGTTCAGCCTACCTGCTCCTTGAAACAGTGAAGTTTGCTGCAAGGATATCGCACATTCACTTGCAAATTAATGGAATGAAGACTTATCTTATTCGCATGTGTCACCAGCCTGCTGTTAGAGGCCTCGACAGCTACACCTGCACCATCAATGAAGCCCTGGACTTTAGGGAAGCCAGCCACCTGCTAAAAGTGCTATGTATGCCCGCTCATGCAATTGTCCTCATTTAAAAAGAGAAAAAAGACTTTCAAATGGCACATTTCACAATCTCAGGATGTCTCAAAGTGCTTTACAGCCAATGAAGTGCTTTTGAAGTGTGATCACTGTAGTAATGTAGAAAACATAGCAGTCAATTTGCACACTGCAAGTCCTCACAAACAGCAATGAGATATAGACAGATCATCTGATTCAGTACTGCTGGTTGAAGGCTACATCTTGGCTAGGATACTGGGGAGAGCTTCCCTGCTGTTCTTTGAAATAGTGCAAAGGGATCTTTTACATCCATCTAAGAGGGCAAATGGAGCCTTGGTTTGATGTCTCATCCCAAAGACACCAGCTCCAACACTGCAACAATCCCTCATTGCTGCACTAGAGTGTCAGCCTAGATTATGGGCTCAGGACTTTGGAGTGGGACTCAAACCCACAATCTTCTGACTTAAAGATTTGTCCCCATGGCAAACAAGGCTCCTGTGATCTGTTTAATGCATCGGTGTATTGGAGTCTGACGAACATGAATAATATCAGGTGTGCGAGCTTGAAATAATCTAATTCTGTAAAAGCTCAACTCTGTGGTGAGTTTCACAGCAATGGACAGGATTATCCATACATTGGATTGTTTCTGCAGGTCAGACTCAAGTAGACATCAGAAGTGTGTCACAGCCTCCCTCTTGAAGTAGACACGGAGAGGGCAATCAGCATGAGACATGGACAATTCGGCACATCTGGACCAGAGAACAGAATTCCTGGGCAGATTGTGGGTGGGTGCCGGAATCCCAACATGTCTGCATACGTGCTACTCTTTGCTCTGCATGAACTCCTTTTCCACCCCTAGATCCATGCCAACATTGGCAGGCCTAGCGGAATGCCCATGCTGAGCAGCGCTGCTCGAGTTGAGATTTGTAGCTGGTGACAGCAACATTGGTGTGGCTGGTGATCAGTATAAATGTTGCAGAAAAGGGCAGAAGAGAAGGATAGCAGAGGCAGCAGAAAAGCAAGTCAGAAAAGCAGCAAAAATAAATCACTTTCCAAGAAATAATCAGTCCCAGCTTTAAGAATGGACATTCTTGAGTCAAGGGCACACAAGGCACCAAATGCCCAATTAAAGCCGGTAAACGATGCACACAAAGAATTCAGAGGCGAAGGAAACCTATTCAAGTTAAAGAAATATTATAGCTATAATCAGGCCCTTGCCTGGCCTCAAGGAAACCTTCTTTCAGTCAAACTGAATCCAGAAGATGTGGCTGCCATGTTCGGGCCTAGCTGCTCAATCTGGTGCTGCATCTACCTCCCGAGCACAACTTTGGACAGGTGTACCTGTGGGGTTGGTTAGTGAGGAAAATGATCTACAGTTTAAATATAAAGACCATTCCGTGCGGAGTTTCATTGACTGAACCATCTGTGATACAATGAAGAGGCCGTTATGTGCAAATGGGATGTGAGGGAGAAATAAGAATGAACAGAAGAATCACCATCTGCTCATTTGTAGAACCAAACTATTATGAATTTTAAAAATGCTGAAGCACGCAGCTAGTTTGCACTCTGAGGAATAGTTGTACTTTATGATAATACGTACTACTCAGAAGCACCATTGTATGCGTGGCATAAATTGTCTGTCATTGAACAGTTACCTTTTTCTATTATTTTCTAGTCACAATAGTTTTATTTTCCACACAGTGCACCTGGGACAGTGCATCAAGCAGAAAATAAAGCCATGCAACTTAATTATTCTGATTAACATAGACAACAAACAACGGCCAATTATACGCTCTATTGTTTGGTAGCTCACACACTTGACGGACGGGAAGGTCAAATTGCACAAGTGCTCACCAAGAAATCCAGGAGGAAAGCAAGAAAGTCTTGGATAAGATAATTAAATAGTTTATAGAGCCGCACACAGAATTAACATTCGGCCCAACAGGTCTATGTCAGTGTTTATGCTCCACACGAGCCTCCTCCCACCTCACTCCATCTCACCCTATCAACATATCCTTCTATTCCTTTCTCCCTCACGTACTTATCTAGATTTTCCCTTACAACGCATGTTCTTCAGAATGTGCCAATGATATTTGCAGTAAGCACCGAAGTTGAGCTGTGTTTAATCATCTCCCCTTAAGTTGAAGAGGCCATGTTAATGTAAATGTGTGGTACGTTGGAGAAATTTGGCTCATAGGGCTGGATTTTGGGCTTTTTGGATTTCGGGGCGTTTTCACAGCGGAGCGTTAAAGTTAGCGCCTGAAAATAGTTCGCATCTTTGACTGCAAGTTTTGGCGAAAATGTAAGTTGGAGTAGCGTTAGCGTTAAGTCAGATGTTGCGCAACAGACTCTGTGCACCTGAGCCGAAACATGCAGCATCAAAGGAGGCAGCCATTTAGCACATGCACTGTGAATTTCGTTTTCCCGGTCGCAAACACTAATGCAGGGCGCGGCAGCTTCCCGCGCGCATATGCATATAAACTGTCCTACTTCAGCCACCTCTGCAGAGATGGAGGAGCAGGAGGGAAGGCAACATGCCAGGCGTTTCAGCATTGAGATGAGTGAGGCCATAGTGAACGCAGTTGAGAGGAGGTGGTCCTCACTCCATCTTGCTGGGGGAGCCAGACCACTACCACCTGGTTTTAAGAGATTGTGGAGGTGTCTGCTGCAGGCACTGTACCCAAAACTGGCTAACAGTATCGTAAAAAGTTCAATGACCTTACCAGGTTCGTTAAGGTGAGTACCATTTGCATTTATGTATGTCTCCTTTCCTTCTAACATGAATCTCACACACTATGTGAAGTTTTTCATGCATATGGTTCCTCTCAACAGTCTGTAGGGTGGCTCTCACAAAGCATATTAAAGATGAACGCTTACTTTTGGACCCTTTGGCCTCTAATGTTCGATGCACATAAACTTAATCATTTACATCGTCCCCCGCAATACATTCCCACTGCTGCTGTGCCTTTCAGAAAGATCACCTACAGCCCCCATGTTACATCCCTCTAACCCCCCAACAATTCCTCACGAAGCACATGCAACATCCAAACAGATTGAACGGAAGTCACTCGAACATTCACACAGTATCACCTATTGTACTAAGGTAGGCATATAAGAACATAAGAAATAGGAGCAGGAGTAGGCCATTTGACTTCTCGAGCCTGCTCCGCCATTCAATCAGATCATGGCTGATCTGATCATGGACTCAGCTCCACTTCCCTGCCCGCTCCACAGAATCCATTACTCCCTTATCGCTCAAAAATCTGTCTATCTCCGCCTTAAATATATTCAATGACCCAGCCTCCACAGCTCTCTGGGGCAAGAATTCCACTGATTTACAACCCTCTGAGAGAAGAAATTCCTCCTCGTCTGTTTTAAATGGGCGGCCCCTTATTCTAAGATTATGTCCCTTAGTTTTGGTTTTCCCTATGAGTGGAAATATCCTCTCTGCATCCACCTTGTCGAGCCCCCTCATTACCTTATAAGTTTCAATAAGATCACCTCTCATTCCTCTGAACTCCAATGAGTAGAGGCCCAACCTACTCAACCTATCCTCATAAGTCAACCCCCTCATCTCTGGAATCAACCGAGTAAACCTTCTCTGAACAGCCTCCAATGCAAGTTTATCCTTCCTTAAATACGGAGACCAAAACTAGGTATGGCCTCACCAATACCTTGTACAGTTGTAGCAGGACTTCTCTGCTTTTATACTCTAACCCCCTTGCAATAAAGTCCAACATTCCATTTGCCTTCCTGATTACTTGCTGTACCTGCAAGTATGTGCCACAACAACAGAGAAACCCTTTCTGAACCCTTTGTATTTTTCTCGTTGCAGTCGAAGCACTCCCACACCAGGAGCGAGCAGCTGCGGACAAGGTGTACCAGCTCGGGCCGTTTCCGGGGGCGATGCTGAGCCCCCTTCGGGTAGTGAGGGTGTATGTAAATGGATAGAGCGACTGAAGAGACTGCATTGAGACATAATGAAATGGCGGCGGGACTTCAAATGAACATGTGCAATGCCACCTTCCTCTTGTCACCCTGCCCCTCCCCTGCTGCTAACCACACATCTGTTGTTTTCTACTTGCAGATGACCAGCCACAAGCGCAGCATCCTTCAAGGGAGCCCTCCACATCTGGCCATTGGAGAGATGATGAGGGAGGGGAATAGTGTTCTGCTGAGCCTCAGAGCCCACCGGTTGCCCCGACTGGACTAACTACATCTGGGGACAATGCCAATTTCCCGGGGTTTGAGGAGTCGGAGGCTCCTGGTCCCAGTCGCCTACAGCAACACAGTGCGAGAGGGCAATCTCGCAGGCCAGCTCTCCAGAGGGTGAGTCGGCAAAACCGGTTTGCTCAATGATAGGCAGACATGGAATTGGACTTGATGGAAATGTCCAGGGAAAGCACAGGAATGCACCGTGAACTTATGGATGCATTGGGATAGATCCCAGAGAACATCGACAAGTTCACTGCGACTGTTGCAGAGGCAACATCACAGGTTGTCAGTGTGACTCGGGAGCTCAGCGAGGCCATCATTGCCCACACACAGAGGCTGGTGGCCTCCAGCAGCGACAGTGGCGTTCCAGAGAGTGTGTTTCTCGTGCCCTCGATCATGTCGCAGATTCGGGCGCATCGCAGGCACAAGCTTTGCTCCAGCTTGGTCAAGTGATGCAGTCGTTGTCTCTACAATACTCAACACTCTCCAATGGGGAAGGGACGGTGTCAAAGCAGTCCAGCAAGGTGTGGAGATACTTCGTGCTCCGGATGCTCATGTCCAGCCCCGTCGGAGAGTCAGTGGCTCCCAGGAAATGGAAGGTGCTGTCCTTCCTCAGGATGACAGCATTCCGACTCCTACTACTGACTCGTCAAACATGCACCATACACAGTTGACACTCCAGCCACCAGGGACTGCTCCTGCCGATAATGAGGCGTAGCAGTCCGCAGCCGGGCCTTCCAGGCCAAGAGCTGGTCCAAGTCGTCCTCAGATTCTGTCTGCATTGTCTGGACCCCCAACACAGCAGCTCTCTAGCAGTCTTCCTGTATGCACTCAGGCCTTATTGAGGAGGAGCAGCAGGCGTGGGAGCGAGTTGAAGGGAAGGGTGTGGGGTGTGGGGGGGAAGGGAGTGTGGATAAGAGCCATTAAGGCCTGGCATAAGTTAGTGCTCATAGATGTATGTAGCATTGTGAAAATTGTACATAGTTGAGTGATAACAATTGAGTCATATTGAATTGTCTTGCTGCAAGAAGCAGTTTACTGTGTATTGACATTTTGTTCACTGCAGGAAGCAGTTTTGTGTTAACTAACGTTTTGTTCACTGCAGGAAGCAGTTTTGTGTTAACTAACGTTTTGTTCACTGCAGGAAGCAGTTTTGTGTTAACTAACGTTTTGTTCACTGCAGGAAGCAGTTTTGCGTTAATTGACATTTTGTTTACTGCAGGAAACAGTTTTGTGTTTATTTCCAGTTACTGTAACCATTGTATAGTTTAGGGTTTTGTGGGGTAAACAGGTTAATTATTGATGTCTATAAAAATGTTTGTTTGACCTTTGCTATTGGTTGGGAGAATCCGTGCGTTCGGGAGTTCTTTAATTTCGGGAGGTCCAAGAGTTCAGGAAAGTTCGGGAGGTCCATGTGTTCAGGAGCTCTGAGAGTTCGGGAGGTCTGTGAGTTCAGGAGAGTCCGAGAGTTCGGGAGGTCCGAGAGTTCGGGAGAATCCGAGAGTTCGGGAGAGTCCGAGAGTTTGGGAGAGTCCAAGAATTCGGGAGAGTCCGAGAGTTCGGGAGGTCTGTGGGTTCGGGAGAGTCCGGGAGTTCGGGAGGTCTGGGAGCTCGGGAGAGGTCCGGGAGTTCGGGAGATCTGGGAGTTCGCGGGAGTTCGGGAGGTCTGGGAGCTCGGGAGAGTTCGGGAGGTCCGGGAGTTCGGGAGAGTCCGGGAGTTCGGGAGGTCTGGGAGCTCGGGAAAGTTCGGGAGGTCCGGGAGTCTGGGAGTTCAGGAGAGTCCGAGAGTTCAGGAGAATCCGGAGTTCGGTTGAGTCTGGGAGTTCGGGAGGCCAGGAGTCCGAGGAGCAGGATGCCGGAGGTAGGCGAGGAATTCGCTTCTGAGGAGAATCTCACAGCCCTTTGTCCGGGCAGGTAAATGGTTGGCTGTTTGATTGGTAAGAATCTCTCTTTTTTTATTTTTCTTTTTAATCAGATTTTAATTTGATAAGTCTAATTAGAGGGATAGCAGGGGAGCTCAGTCCTGTGGAGTGCACATCCTACAGCATGTGGGAAGTCCTGGACGTTTCACGCAGCCTACACAACCAAGTGTGCAGGAGGTGTCTCCAGCTTCAGCGACACGAGCTCCGCCTTTCGAAGCTTGAGCAGCGGCTGGAGTCAACACAGTGCATCTGTGAGGCTGAGAGCTACATGGATAGGGGAAGTGGGTGACCACCAGACGGATGAAGAATGCTAGGCAGGCAGTGCAGGAGTACCCCCCTGAGTCCATCTCGCTTTCAAACTGATATTCACTTCTGAGCATCGGAGAGGGCGATGGTGCCTCTGGGGAGTGCAGCCAGAGCCAATCCCAAGGCACCATGGGTGGCTCAGCTGCACAGGGGGGAGGATCAAAGAATAAAAGAGCTCTAGTGTTAGGGGATTCTACAGTTAGGCGAACAGACAGGCGTTTCGCCGACCGTGGACGTGACTCCAGAATGGTAGAAACATAGAAAATAGGTGCAGGAGTAGGCCATTCGGCCCTTCTAGTCTGCACCGCCATTCAATGTGTTCATGGCTGAACATGCAACTTCAGTACCCCATTCCTGCTTTCTCACCATACACCTTGATTCCCCTAGTAGTAAGGACTACATCTAACTCCCTTTTGAATATATTTAGTGAATTGGCCTCAACAACTTTCTGTGGTAGAGAATTCCACAGGTTCACCACTCTCTGGGTGAAGAAGTTCCTCCTCATCTCGATCCTAAATGGCATACCCCTTATCCTTAGACTGTGACCCCTGGTTCTGGACTTCCCCAACATTGCGAACATTCTTCCTGCATCTAACCTGTCTAAACCCATCAGAATTTTAAACATTTCTATGAGGTCCCCTCTCATTCTTCTGAACTCCAGTGAATACAAGCCCAGTTGATCCAGTCTTTCTTGATAGGTCAGTCCCGCCATCCCGGGAATCAGTCTGGTGAACCTTCGCTGCACTCCCTCAATAGCAAGAATGTCCTTCCTCGGGTTAGGAGACCAAAACTGTACACAATACTCCAGGTGTGGCCTCACCAATGCCCTGTACAACTGTAGCAACACCTCCCTGCCCCTGTACTCAAATCCCCTCGATATGAAGGCCAACATGCCATTTGCTTTCTTAACCGCCTGCTGTACCTGCATGCCAACCTTCAATGACTGATGTACCATGACACCCAGGTCTCGTTGCACCTCCCCTTTTCCTAATCTGTCACCATTCAGATAATAGTCTGTCTCTCTGTTTTTACCACCAAAGTGGATAACCTCACATTTATCCACATTATACTTCATCTGCCATGCATTTGCCCACTCACCTAACCTATCCAAGTCGCTCTGCAGCCTCATAGCATCCTCCTCGCAGCTCACACTGCCACCTAACTTCGTGTCATCCGCAAATTTGGAGATACTACATTTAATCCCCTCGTCTAAATCATTAATGTACAGTGTAAACAGCTGGGGCCCCAGCACAGAACCTTGCGGTACTCCACTAATCACCGCCTGCCATTCTGAAAAGTACCCATTTACTCCTACTCTTTGCTTCCTGTCTGACAACCAGTTCTCAATCCATGTCAGCACACTACCCCCAATCCCATGTGCTTTAACTTTGCACATTAATCTCTTGTGTGGGACCTTGTCAAAAGCCTTCTGAAAGTCCAAATATACCACATCAACTGGTTCTCCTTTGTCCACTCTACTGGAAACATCCTCAAAAAATTCTAGAAGATTTGTCAAGCATGATTTCCCTTTCATAAATCCATGCTGACTTGGACCTATCATGTCACCTCTTTCCAAATGCGCTGCTATGACATCCTTAATAATTGATTTCATCATCTTACCCACTACCGATGTCAGGCTTACCGGTCTATAATTCCCTGTTTTCTTTCTCCCTCCTTTTTTAAAAAGTGGGGTTACATTGGCTACCCTCCACTCGATAGGAACTGATCCAGAGTCAATGGAATGTTGGAAAATGACTGTCAATGCATCCGCTATTTCCAAGGCCACCTCCTTAAGTACTCTGGGATGCAGTCCATCAGGCCCTGGGGATTTATCGGCCTTCAATCCCATTAATTTCCCCAACACAATTTCCCGACTAATAAGGATTTCCCTCAGTTCCTCCTCCTTACTAGACTCTCTGACCCCTCTTATATCCGGAATGTTGTTAGTGTCCTCCTTAGTGAATACCGAACCAAAGTACTTGTTCAATTGGTCCGCCATTTCTTTGTTTCCCGTTATGACTTCCCCTGATTCTGACTGCAGGGGACCTACGTTTGTCTTTACTAACCTTTTTCTCTTTACATATCTATAGAAACTTTTGCAATCCGTCTTAATGTTCCCTGCAAGCTTCTTCTCGTACTCCATTTTCCCTGCCCTAATCAAACCCTTTGTCCTCCTCTGCTGAGTTCTAAATTTCTCCCAGTCTCCGGGTTCACTGCTATTTCTGGCCAATTTGTATGCCACTTCCTTGGCTTTAATACTATCCCTGATTTCCCTTGATAGCCACGGTTGATCCACCTTCCCTTTTTTATTTTTACGACAGACAGGAATGTACAATTGTTGTAGTTCATCCATGCGGTCTCTAAATGTCTGCCATTGCCCATCCACAGTCAACCCCTTAAGTATCATTCGCCAATCAATCCTAGCTAATTCACGCCTCAACTTCTAAGTTACCCTTCTTTAAGTTCTGGACCATGGTCTCTGAATTAACTGTTTCATTCTCCATCCTAATGCAGAATTCCTAATGTATATTATGGTCACTCTTCCCCAAGGGCCTCGCACAACGGTATTGCTAATTAATCCTCTCTCATTACACAACACCTAGTCTAAGATGGCCTCCCCCCTAGTTGGTTCCTCGACATATTGGTCTAGAAAACCATCGCTTATGTACTCCAGGAAATCCTCCTCCACCGTATTGCTTCCAGTTTGGTTAGCCCAATCTATGTGCATATTAAAGTCACCCATTATAACTGCTGCACCCTTATTGCATGCACCCCTAATTTCCTGTTTGATGCCCTTAGGAAGAAAACGAAAGAGTAGGACCTCAAAGGGAGTAATCTCCGGGTTACTACCGGTGCCACATGCTAATGAGTACAAGAATGGAAAGATAGAGAGGATGAATGGGTGGCTGAAGAGTTGGTGTAGGAGGGAGGGCTTTAAATTCTTGAGGCATTGGGACCACTTCTGGGGGAGATGGGACCTATACAAACCGGATGGGTTGCACCTCAACAGTGCTGGGACCAATATCCTTGCAGGGAGTTTTGCTCGTGCTGTTGGGCAGGGGGATGGGAACCTGAGAACAAATTCAATAGGGAAGGAAGTAAAGCAGAAATTGGATAGCAAGAATTTAGAAAGTGAATGTGTAAGTTAGAGGAAACAAGGGTTAGTAAGTAGTAATCAAGGCGGTCTTCCTGTGTTAAATGGTATATACTTTGATGCAAGGAGTATAGCAAATAAGATGGATGAGCTGAGAGCACAGGTAGATACTTGGAAGAATGACATTATAGCCATTACAGAGACATGGCTGAAAGAGGGGCAGGTTTTGCAGATCAATATTCCTGGTTACAGGATACTTAGACAAGACAGAGATGGGGGTAAAAAGATGGGGGGGGGGGGTCGCGGTATTGATTAAAGAAACTATTACAGCGGTGAGGAGGAATGATGTGTTGGAGGGATCATCAAAAGAGGCCAAATGGGTCAAATTGAAAAATAAAAAAGGGGCGATCACACTGGTGGGCATGTATTACAGACCCACAAACAGTGGGAGGGAGATAGAGGAGCAAATATGTAGGCAAATTACTGTGAAGTCCAAAATCCATAGGATAGTAATAGTAGGGGATTTTAACTATCCTAATATTGATTAGGACAAATATAGTGTGAAGGGTATAAAGGGTGCGGAATTCTTAAAATGCATTCAAGAGAACTTTTTAGTCAGTATGTAATAAGCCCAATATGGGAGGGGGTAGTTCTGGATTTAGTTTTGGGGAATGAAGCTGGGCAGGTTGAAGGGTTACTAGTGGGAGAGCACTTGAGTGCCAGTGACCATAATTCAGTCACATTCAAGTTAGTTATGGATAAGTACAAGGATAGGTCTGGAATAAAACCCCACAAATTGGGGAAAAACTAACTTTGCTGAGTTGAGGAGTGATTTGGCCACAGTGGACTGGAAACAGCTACTTGTGGGTATATCAGTGTCGGAACAGCGGGAGGCATTCAAGGAGGAGATCTGGAAGGCTCAGGCCAAACATGTGCCCTTAAAGAAAAAGGGTGGGAATAGCAATTCTAGAGCCCCCTGAATGTCTAGGGACTTACAGGGGAGGATAACGAAAAAAGGAAAGCTTATGTCATATACCGACGGCTAAATATTATAGAATATTTGGAAGAATATCGAAAGTTAAGAAGTAAAATTAAAAAGGATATTAGGAATGCTAAGAGAGAGCATGAAAAATTCTTGGCTAGTAAAATTAAGGAAAACCCAAAGATATTCTATAAATATATATTAAGAGCAAGAGGGTAACTAAAGAAAGGATAGCGCCTATTAGAGACCATGAGGGTAATCTTTCTGTGGAGGCGGAAGATGTTGGTATAGTTCTTAATGAATACTTTGCGTCTGATTTCACAAAGGAAAGGGGTAATGCAGATACTGCTATCGAGGAGGAATGTGAAATTCTGGATGTAATAAACATTGTGAGAGAGGAGGTATTAAGGGGTTTAGAGCTTTGAAAGTAGATAAGTCCCCAGACCCGGATGAAATGCATCCCAGGCTGTTGAGCGAAGTAAAACAGGAAATAGCAGAGGCCTTGACCATCATTTTCCTGTCTGCTTTGGATTTGGGCACGGTGCCAGAGGACTGGAGAACTGCTAATGTGGTACCCTTGTTTAAGAAGGGAGATAGGGATAGGTCGAGTAATTACAGGCCTATCAGCCTAACCTCAGTGGTGGGAAAATTATTGGAAAAAATCCTGAAAGACAGGATAAATCTACATTTGGAAAGGCAAGGATTAATTAGGGACAGTCAGCACGGATTTGTTAAGGGATGATCGTGTTTGACTAACCTGATTGAATTTTTTGAGGAGGTAACCAAGAGGGTCAATGAGGGTAACGCATACGATGTAGTGTATATGGACTTTCGCAAAGTTTTTGATAAGGTCCCACATGATAGACTGGTCACAAAGGTTAAAGCCCATGGGATCCAGGGCAAAATGGCGAGTTGGATCCAAAATTGGCTTAGAAGTAGGAAGCAAAGGGTAATGGTTGATGGATGTTTTTGTAACTTGAAGAATGTTTCCAGTGGGATTCCGCAGGGATCATTACTGGGTCCCTTGCTTTTTGTGGTATATATCAATGATTTAGATTTGAACATAGGGAGTGTGATTAAGAAGTTTGCAGATGACACTAAAATTGACTGTGTGGTTGATAATGAAAAGCAACGTCATGGACTGCAGGAGGATATCAATCCACTGGATAGGTGGGCAGAGCAGTGGCAAATGGAATTTAATTCGGAGAAGTGTGAGGTAATGCACTTATGGAGGGCTAATAAGGAAAGGGTATACACATTAAGCAGTAGGCCACTTTTATGTTCAGCCATCAAAGAACTCACTTTGGGAGTGGAAGCAAGTCCTCCTCGATTCCGAGGGACTGTCTATGATGATGAGGCCACTTAAAAGTGTAGATGAACAAAGGGACCTTGGAGTGCTTGTCCACAGATCCCTGAAAGTAGAAGGCCAGGTGGAGAAGTTGGTTAAGAAGGCATATGGAATGCTTACCTTTATTGGCCAAGGCATAGAATACAAGAGCAGGGAGATTATGCTTAAATTGTATAATACTCTGGCCACGGCTGGAGTACTGCGTGCAGTTCTGGTCGCCGTATTATCATCATCATCATAGGCAGTCCCTCGGAATCGAGGAAGACTTGTTTCCACTCCTGAAGTGAGTTCTTTGGTGGCTGAACAGTCCAATACGAGAGCCACAGACTCTGTCACAGGTGGGACAGATAGTCGTTGAGGGAAGGAGTGGGTGAGACTGGTTTGCCGCACGCTCTTTCCACTGCCTGCACTTGATTTCTGCACGCTCTCGGCGTTGAGACTCGAAGTGCTCAATGCCCTCCCAGATGCACTTTCTCCACTTAGGGCGGTCTTTGGCCAGGGACTCCCAGATGTCAGTGGTGATGTTGCACTTTATCAGGGAGGCTTTGAGGGTGTCCTTGTAACATTTCCGCTGCCCACTTTTGGCTCGTTTGCCGTGAAGGAGCTCCGCATCGAGCACTTGCTTTGGGAGTCTCGTGTCTGGCATGCGAACTATGTGAGCAGCGAAGCTGATCGAGTGTGGTCAGTGCTCCAATGCTGCGGATGTTAGCCTGGACGAGGACACTGATGTTGATGCACCTGTCCTCCCAGGGGATTTGTAGGATCTTGCGGAGACATCATTGGTGATATATCTCCAGCGACTTGAGGTGTCTTCTGTACATCGTCCATGCCTCTGAGCCATACAGGAGGGCGGGTGTTACTACAGCCCTGTCGACCATGAGCTTGGTGGTAGATTTGAGGGCCTGGTCTTCGAACACTCTTTTCCTCAGGTAGCTGAAGGCTGCGTTGGCGCACTGGAGGCGGTGTTGAATCTCCACATCAATGTCTGCTTTTGTTGATAAGAAACTCCTGAGGTATGTGGAAATGGTCCACGTTGTCCAGGGCCGCGCCATGGATCTTGATGACTGGGGGGCAGTGCTGTGCGGCGAGGACAGGCTGGTGGAGGACCTTTGTCTTACAAATGTTTAGCGTAAGGCCCATGCTTTCGTATGCCTCAGTAAATATGTCAACTGTATCCTGGAGTTTAGCCTCAGAATGTGCACAGACACAAGCATTGTCCGCGTACTGCAGCTCAATGACAGAAGTTGGGGTGATCTTGGACCTGACCTGGAGGCGGCATAAGTTAAACAGCTTCACACTGGTTCTATAGTTTAGTTCCACTCCAAAGGGGAGCTTGTTGACTGTGAGGTGGAGCATGGCAGCGAGGAAGATTGAGAAGAGGGTTGGAGTGATGACGCAGCCCTGTTTGACCCCGGTCCAGATGTGGATTGGGTCTGTAATGGATCTGTTGGTAAGGATCACGGTCTGCATGTCATCATGGAGCAGGCGAAGGATGTAGTCAAACTTTTGGGACATCTGAAACGGAGGAGGACGCTCCATAGACCCTCACGGTTGAGAGTGTCAAAGGCCTTTGTAAGGTCGAAAAAGGCCATGATTAAGGGCTGGCGCTGCTCCCTGCATTTTTCCTGCAGCTGTTGCGCTGCAAAGATCATGTCCGCCGTGCCCCATAGTGGACGAAATCTGTACTGAGACTCTGGGAGGAGCTCCTCGGCCACACGGAGAAGATGGTTGAGGAGGACTCCAGCGACAACTTTCACAATGGCTGATAGCAGGGAGATTCCGCTGTAATTACCGCAGTCGGACTTGTCCCCTTTTTTAAAGATGGTCACGATCACTGCATCTCTGAGATCTCCCAGCATGCTCGCCTCCCTCCAGGTGATAGAGATGAGGTCATGCATCCGTGCCAACAGTGCCTCTCCACCATACTTTAGCACCTCAGCAGGGATTCCATCCACTCCCATAGCCTTGTTGTTCTAGAGCAGTTTTACGGCTTTTCCTAGCTCGTGCAACGTTGGGGTTTCACTGAGGTGGTGGCAGGTCACATGCTGTGCAATGGAGTCGAGAACACTCGAGTCAAAGGCAGAGTTTCGATTGAGAAGATCTTCGAAGTGCTCCTTCCAGCGGGCCCTGACAGCCTCGGTGTCCTTGATGAGTGTTTCCCCGTTCCTGGCCAGCAGTGGGGTGGGACCTTGGGAGTTTGGACTGTAGGTGGCCTTGACTGCGATGAAGAATCCTCGCATATCGTGACTGTCGTTGTTGTATCTCCTGTGCTTTCTCCATTCACCACCTGTTCTTTAGGTCCTGAGATTTTTGTTGGACCTCAGCCTTGAGCCGCCTGTAATGTTGCTTTGCTGCTCCTGAGTTGGGTTGTTGCTTGAGGCTCAGAAATGCTCTGCGCTTGCGATCTATTAGTTCTTGGATCTCCTGATCATTCTCATCAAACCAGTCCTGGTGTTTTCTGGTTGAGTGACGAAGTGTCTCTTCACAGGCACTGGTTATGGAGGCCTAGAGGGCCGACCAAGCGCAGTGGGCATTCAGCATCTCAGGGTCATCGAGGCACGCCAGGTTAGCTGTGAGGCGCTGACTGTATAGGGCTCTCTTGCTGGATATTTAAGTGCCCGGCATTAACTTTTTTGCGGCACTGCCTCTGCTGTCCCCTCCGCTTTGGGGCTATGTAAATGTCGACGATGGATCGGATTAGGTGGTGGTCCATCCAGCGGTCGTCAGCTCCTGTCATGGTGCGGGTGATGCACCCATCCTTGCGATCGCTGGCTTGGACGATGACATATTCGAGCAGGTGCCAGTGTTTGGAGCGAGGGTGTTGCCACGATATCTTGTATTTGTCCTCTGGCAGAACAGGGTGTTGGTGATGAGAAGTTCATGTTCTAGATGTTTTGTCAGGAGTAGGGTACCGCTGGAATTGGCTTTCCCTACCCCCTCACTGCCAATCATGCCTCCCAAGAGGGATGTGTCTTTGCCGACCCTGGTGTCGAAGTCAGCTAGGAGGATCAGTTTGTCGTCCGCAGGGACGCAGGACAGGGATTTTTTTGAGGTTGGAGTAAAAACCCTCTTTGGTCTCATCCGTTGATTCGAGTGTTGGGGCGTACGCACTGATGACTCTGGCGCATTGGTTCTGGGATAGGGTGATTCGAAGAGTCATGAGACGTTCGTTAACTCCACAAGGAGAGTCTTTGAGGCGGTCAACCAGCTCATTTTTGAGGGTTTCTGCATCCACCACTCTTCCAGGCAGTGAGTTCCATACCCCCACAACATTCTGTGTGAAGAAGCCCCTCCTCAAATCGCTATTAAAGGAAGGAAATGATCACACGAGAGGATGCAGAGATTTACTAGGATGCTGCCTGGAATGGAGAATCTTAGCTATGAGGACAGATTGGATAGGCTGGGCTTGTTCTCATTGGTACAGAGGAGGTTAAGAGGAGACCTCATTGAGGTGTACAACATTTTGAGGGGTCTGGATATAGTGGATAGCAAGGGCCTATTTCTATTGGTGGAGGGGTCTATTATGAGGGGGTGGTGGTTTTAAGGTGGTTGGTGGAAAGCTCAGAAGGGATTTGAGGGGGGGGCTTCTTCACACAGAGTTGTGGGGGTCTGTAACTGTCTGGAAGAGCGGTGGATGCAGAAACCCTCACCACATTTAAAAGGTGCTTGGATGGGCACTTAAAGTGCCGTAACCCTGACCTAGAGCTGGTAATTGGCATTAGACTGGATGACCTTTCGTTGGCTGGTGCAGATACGATGGTAAGTACTGCAATGAATCGAATACGGCCAGGATGATCTCCTGGACTAATTTCAATAGCCTGGATGGGTTGGAGAGAAATTTTATCAGATTTTTTTCCCCCAATTGGCCTGGGTTTTTATCTGGTTTTTGCCTCTCCCAGGAGATCATATGGCTCCAGTTGGGGTGGAGTGTAGAATGTTTCAGTATAAGGGGTGTCACAGTTGTGTGGAGCGGACTGGTTGGGCTGGGTGCTCTTTACCTTTCCGCCATTGTTCATAGGTTTATATGTAACCTTCAGGGCTGCTGACCAAGGCCGTGTTGTCTTTGTCGGCCGGCGCAGACACGATGGGCTGAAATGGCCTCCTTCTGCGCTGTAAATTTCTATGTTTCTATGTTTCTATGGTGTCTTCTGTCTCATTGCAGAATTAAATGTAGATTAGCCGATATGTGGCATAGAGTAGTGAGTCAATGCTGCAACCCCACTTTCTTCATTTAAACAAACCGGTCAATGATGAGCTGCCGATGTAAGGCTCTTGCTGCAGCCAAAACTCCACGCTGCCTCCCCTGTGGTTGTGGTCTCGTCACAATGGGTTCCTCGCCAGGCTCCTCCTCCTCGTCTTCTTCCTCCTCCTCGAGGTGCTCCTGCAATCTCCACTGCAATGCCTGGCCCCTCATGATGGCTAAGTTGTGTAGCATGCACCACACGACAATGAATTCAGAGACTTGTTATGGGGAGTACTGAAGGCTGCCTCCCGAGCGGTCCAGGCATCGGAAGCGCTGCTTCAGCTTGCCAATTGTCTGTTCGATTATATGTTGCTGATCGCTGCATGGCTCTCATTATAGTGCTGCTCGGCTTCTGTGGCAGTGTTCTGGAGGGGGGGTCATGAACGATAGGCTGCCGAACTAGTATTATCCCATTGAAATCTCTCACTGACCTAAGGGAAGTGTCAGGGCATATAAAAGTGACGTATCCTCTGTCCCTGATCAGCCAGCCCTTGTCTGGTCTTAGTTGCTGAAACACTCATGAGACACTGCTCTCATGCAGGATGAAAGCATCATGTATGCTCCCTGGATAGCAGGCATTCACTGCGAGGATGCGCTGTGTGTGGTTGCAGACCAGCTATATGTTTAGGGAGTGGTATTCCTTTCGGTTTCTGAAGACCTTTGCGTTGTGTACGGTGCTCACAAGGTGATGAGTGTACAGTCAATGGCACCTGGAACTTTGGGGAAGGCTGAAAATTGTCCAAACCCGAGACCCCTCTCATTCTGGCTCTCCCTGCTCATTGGGAATTTTATGAAGTCCATGCTGCATGCACACAGTGCCGTTGTAACCTGACAAATGCAGCAATGTACAGCGTGCTGCGAGATGCTGCATATGTCCCCTGCTGCTGCCTGGAAGGAGCTGGAGGCATAGAAGGCCATCGCCACACTAACCTTCATTTCGACGGTCAGCGCAGTCCTGTTGGCGCTGGTAGGCTGTAGGTCTGCCTGTCGGAGCTGGCATATCCCTGTCAGCAGCTCTTTTTGGAAGCGTAGCCTTCAAATGCACTGCGCCTCAAAGATGTGGAAGTATGAGCGATGCTCCCTGTAAACCCGTAGGGGGTAAGACCACCTCCCCATACGTCTGCGACCTCCGAATCCGTGGCCCAACATGGCTAAGAACCCTTCTTCCAGCTTGAAGCCGCCTGCCAAAAGCACGATAGGCTGCCGAACTAGTATTGTCCCCATTGAAATCTCTCACTGACCTAAGGGAAGTGTCAGGGCATATAAAAGTGACGTTTGCAACTTGGAGCCTCACGCAGCGTTCTGCGCGCAACCACAGCAGTCACTGACAACTGCGATATAAGGTCCTCCAGCCTCCCTTTAAATATGCCACCAGTAGCGCCTGCTGCATCCTGGGACGGCCTGTTTTATTCAGGTGTTTCCTGGGGCGGTCACTAAATGAGGCGTTAGGGCTGAGAATTCCATCCGGGGCGCGAGTGCAGCCTTGCACAACAATTGACATCATATGCTGAAAACGGAGGGCAAGGCGGAAAGTTTTTGCACTGGCGCAAACCAATAGACGAATCTTCCAGTCAGACGCTAAATCCTGGTTGGCCGGCATCATGCCCAGAAACAGCATTTAACGTCCCGCTGGGGCACTAAACGAGGCGCAAAATAGCCGAAATTCCAGCCCAATATGTTGAATGACCTTTTCCACATTCTACATTTTGTATTCATAAACCAAATATATATCCATTTACTGTTATCCATCAGAGACTCCCCAAGTGCTTCAGAATTGCCCCTCCCACCCCCACTCCCTTCATGATCTATAGAACTTGGATTGCTGCAATGGATCTTGTAGATGGTACACACTGCAGCCACGGTGCGCCGGTGGTGGAGGGAGTGAATGTTGAAGGTGGTGGGTGGGCTGCCAATCAAACGGGCTGCTTTGTCCTGGATGGTGTCGAGCTTCTTGAATGTTGTTGGAGCTGCACTCATCCAGGCAAGTGGAGAGTATTCCATCACACTCCTGACTTGTTCCTTGTAGATCGTGGAAAGGCTTTGGGGAGTCAGGAGGTGAGACACTCGACGCAGAATACCCAGCCTCTGACCTGGTCTTGTTGCCACAGTGTTTATGTGGCTGGTCCAGTTAAGTTTCTGCTCAATGGTAAGACCCAGGATGTTGACGGTGGGGGATTCAGCGATGGTTCCATTACCTTCTGACCCAGTGGAGCCAGTATATTTCCTGTAATGGCTTTTTATCCCACCTTCATATGTTCGCATCAAATATGGCCTTCCCGCCACCACCTTTTTTTTTTCCTTATATACGTTGTCGCTTGGCTCCATCACTCATAGCCATGGGGTGCGTCGCTGAGGCGTGAGTCCGGGGTCGGCGAGAGGCCTATAAAAGCCGCGAGTTCAGCAGTCGGGAGGTGCGTCGCTGAGGCGTGAGTCCGGGGTCGGCGACAGGTCTCTAAAGGCCGCGAGTTCAGCAGTCAGGATGTGCGTCGCTCAGGCGTGAGTCCGGGGTCGGCGAGAGGCCTATAAAGGCCGCGAGATCAGGAGTCAGGAGGTGCGTCGCTGAGGCGTGAGTCCGGGGTCGGCGAGAGGCCTATAAAGGCTGCGAGATCAGGAGTCAGGAGGTGCGTCGCTGAGGCGTGAGTCCGGGGTCGGCGAGAGGCCTATAAAGGCTGCGAGATCAGGAGTCGGGAGGTGCGTCGCTGAGGCGTGAGTCCGGGGTCGGCGAGAGGCCTATAAAGGCTGCGAGATCAGGAGTCAGGAGGTGCGTCGCTGAGGCGTGAGTCCGGGATCGGCGAGAGGCCTATAAAGGCTGCGAGATCAGGAGTCAGGAGGTGCGTCGCTGAGGCGTGAGTCCGGGGTCGGCGAGAGGCCTATAAAGGCTGCGAGATCAGGAGTCAGGAGGTGCGTCGCTGAGGCGTGAGTCCGGGGTCGGCGAGAGGCCTATAAAGGCTGCGAGATCAGGAGTCGGGAGGTGCGTCGCTGAGGCGTGAGTCCGGGGTCGGCGAGAGGCCTATAAAGGCTGCGAGATCAGGAGTCAGGAGGTGCGTCGCTGAGGCGTGAGTCCGGGATCGGCGAGAGGCCTATAAAGGCTGCGAGATCAGGAGTCGGGAGGTGCGTCGCTGAGGCGTGAGTCCGGGGTCGGCGAGAGGCCTATAAAGGCTGCGAGATCAGGAGTCGGGAGGTGCGTCGCTGAGGCGTGAGTCCGGAGTCGGCGAGAGGCCTATAAAGGCTGCGAGATCAGGAGTCGGGAGGTGCGTCGCTGAGGCGTGAGTCCGGAGTCGGCGAGAGGCCTATAAAGGCTGCGAGATCAGGAGTCGGGAGGTGCGTCGCTGAGGCGTGAGTCCGGAGTCGGCGATAGGTCTCTAAAGGCTGCGAGATCAGGAGTCGGGAGGTGCGTCGCTGAGGCGTGAGTACGGGGTCGGCGAGAG
The DNA here is from genome assembly GCF_044704955.1 of Pristiophorus japonicus. NCBI lineage: Eukaryota > Metazoa > Chordata > Chondrichthyes > Pristiophoridae > Pristiophorus > Pristiophorus japonicus. The sequence goes on along the minus strand of NC_091980.1, from coordinate 138,003,421 downwards.
GCCTATAAAGGCTGCGAGATCAGGAGTCGGGAGGTGCGTCGCTGAGGCGTGAGTACGGGGTCGGCGAGAGGCCTATAAAGACCACGAGGTCGGGAGGTGAGTCGCTGAGTCAGGAGTCCGTGAGTCAGAGAGGCCTATAAAGGCCACGAGGTCGGGAGGTGCGTCGCTGAGGCGTGAGTCCGGGGTCGGTGAGAGGCCTATAAAGGCGGAGCTTGTGCAGCTACAGGGAGAAGGCAAAAAAGAAGTAGAAAGAAATAGAAAGGTGACGTCACAGCCAAGGGGATAAGTGATTGGCTGGTGATTGGTAAGTAGTTTTTCTTTTTTATTTTCGCTATCAGTGAGTAACATTTAGCATTGTTGTTGTCAATTTAAGTGTATCTAAGGGTTAAATCATGGCAGGAAAGCTCGGACACGTGTTATGCTCCTCCTGTACTATGTGGGAAATCAGGTACGCCTCCGGTGTCCCTGACGACTACATGTGCGGGAAGTGTATCCGCCTCCAGCTCCTGACGGACCGCGTTGCGGAACTGGAACTGCGGGTGGATTCACTCTGGAGCATCCACGATGCTGAGAATGACATGAATAGCACGTTTAGTGAGTTGGTCTTACCGCAGGTAAAGGGTACACAGCCAGATAGGGAATGGGAGACCAGCAGGAAGAGTAGTGCAAGGAAGGTAGTGCAGGGGTCCCCTGTGGTCATCCCCCTGCAAAACAGATACACCGCTTTGGGTACTGTTGAGGGGGATGACTCATCAGGGGAGAGCAGCAGCAGCCAGGTTCATGGCACCATGGTGGGCTCTGCTGCACAGGAGGGCAGGAAAAAGAGTGGGAGAGCAATAGTGATAGGGGATTCAATTGTAAGGGGAATATAAGTGTTTCTGTGGCCACTACCGAGACTCCAGAATGGTATGTTGCCTCCCTGGTGCAAGGGTCAAGGATGTCTCGGAGCGGGTGCAGGACATTCTGAAAAGGGAGGGTGAACAGCCAGCTGTCGTGGTGCATATAGGCACCAACGAAAAAGATAAAAATCGGGATCAGGTCCTACGAGGCGAATTTAGGGAGCTAGGAGCTAAATTAAAACGTAGGACCTCAAAAGTAGTAATCTCAGGATTGCTACCAGTGCCACGTGCTAGTCAGAATAGGAATCGCAGGATAGCTCAGATGAATACATGGCTTGAGGAGCGGTGCAGAAGAGAGGGATTCAAATTCCTGGGACATTGGAACCGGTTCTGGGGAAGGTGGGACCAGTAGAAACCGGACGGTCTGCACCTGGGCAGGACCGGAACCAATTTCCGAGGGGGAGTGTTTGCTAGTACTGTTGGGGAGGAGTTAAACTAATATGGCAGGGGGATGGGAACCTATGCAGAGAGACAGAGAGAAATAAAAAGGAGGCAGAAGCAAAATATGGAAAGGAGAATAGTAAAAGTGGAGGGCAGAGAAACCCAAGGCAAAAAACAAAAAGGGCCACATTACAGCAAAATTCTAAAGGGGCAAAGTGTGTTAAAAAAACAAGCCTGAAGGCTCTGTGCCTCAATGCGAGGAGTATTCGGAATAAGGTGGATGAATTAACTACGCAGATAGCAGTTAACGGATACGATGTGATTGGCATCATGGAGACATGGCTCCAGGGGGACCAAGGCTGGGAACTCAACATCCAAGGGTATTCAGCATTTAGGAAGGATAGACAGAAAGGAAAAGGAGGCAGGGTGCCGTTGCTAGTTAAAGATGAAATCAATGCAATTGTAAGGAAGGTCATTAGCCTGGATGATGTGGAATCGGTATGGGTGGAGCTGCGGAATTCCAAAGGGCAGAAAACGCTAGTGGGAGTTGTGTACAGACCACCAAATAGTAGTAGTGAGGTTGGGGACAGCATCAAACAAGAAATAAGGGATGTGTGCAATAAAGGTACAGCAGTAATCATGAGCAACTTTAATCTACACATTGATTAGCCTAACCTAACTGGTAGCAATGCAGTGGAGGAGGATTTCCTGGAGTGTATTAGGGATGGTTTTCTCGACCAATATGTCGAGGAACCAACCAGGGAGCTGGCCATCCTAGACTGGGTGATGTGTAATGAGAAGGGACTAATTCACAATCTTGTTGTGCGAGGCCCCTTGGGGAAAAGTGACCATAATATGGTAGAATTCCTTATTAAGATGGAGAGTGACAAAGTTAATTCGGAAACTAAGGTCCTGAACTTAAGGAAAGGTAACTTCGACGGTATGAGGCGTGAATTGGCTAGAATAGACTGGCAAACGATACTAAAAGGGTTGACGGTGGATAAGCAATGGCAAACATTTAAAGATCACATGGGTGAACTTCAGCAAATGTACATCCCTGCCTGGAGTAAAAATAAAACGGGGAAGGTGGCTCAACCATGGCTAACAAAGGAAATTAAGGATAGCGTTAAAGGCAAGGAAGAGGCATAAAAATTGGCTAGAAAAAGAACAAACCTGAGGACTGGGAGAAATTTAGAATTCAACAGAGGAGAACTAAGGGTTTAATTAAGAGAGGGAAAATAGAGTACGAGAGGAAGCTTGCAGGGAATATAAAAACTGACTGCAAAAGCTTCTATAAATATGTGAAGACAAAAAGATTAGTGAAGACAAACGTAGGTCCCTTGCAGTCGGATTCAGGTGAAATTATAATGGGGAACAAAGAAATGGCAGACCAATTGAACCAATACTTCGGTTCTGTCTTCACGAAGGAAAATGCAAATAACCTTCCGAAGGTACGAGGGGACAGTGGGTCTAGTGAGAAGGAGAAACTGAAGGATATCTTTATTCGGCGGGAAATTGTGTTCGGGAAATTGATGGGATTGAAGGCCGATAAATCCCCAGGGCCTGATAGTCTGCATCCCAGAGTGCTCAAGGAAGTGGCCCTAGAAATAGTGGATGCATTGGTGATCATTTTACAACAGTCTATCGACTCTGAATCAGTTCCCATGGACTGGAGGGTAGCTAATGTAACACCACTTTTTAAAAAAGGAGGGAGAGAGAAAACTGGTAATTATAGACCGGTTAGCTTGACATCAGTAGTGGGGAAAATGTTGGAATCGATCATGAAGGACGAAATAGCAGCACATTTGGAAAGCGGTGACAGGATCGGATCAAGTCAGCATGGATTTATGAAAGGGAAATCATGCTTAACGAATCTTCTGGAATTTTTTGAGGATGTAACTAGCAGAGTGGACAAGGGAGAACCAGTGGATGTGGTGTATTTGGACTTTCAGAAAGCTTTTGACAAGGTCCCGCACAAGAGATTGTTGTGCAAAATCAAAGCACACGGTATTGGGGGTAATATACTGACTTGGATAGAGAACTGGTTGGCAGACAGGAAGCAGAGAGTCGGGATAAACGGGTCCTTTTCAGAATGGCAGGCAGTGACTAGTGGATTGCCGCAGGGCTCAGTGTTGGGACCCCAGCTCTTTACAATATACATTAACGATTTGGATGAAGGAATAGAGTGTAATATCTCCAAGTTTGCAGATGACACTAAACTGGGTGGCGGTGTGAGCTGTGAGGAGGACGCTAAGAGGCTGCAGGGTGACTTGGACAGGTTAGGTGAGTGGGCAAATGCATGGCAGATGCAGTATAATGTGGATAAATGTGAGGTTATCCATTTTAGGGGCAAAAACACGAAGGCAGACTATTATCTGAATGGCGGCAGACTAGGAAAAGGGGAGGTGCAACGAGACCTGGCTGTCATGGTTCATCAGTCACTGAAAGTGGGCACGTAGGTACAGCAGGCGGTAAAGAAGGCAAATGGTATGTTGGCCTTCATAGCTAGGGGATTTGAGTATAGAAGCAGGGAGGTCATACTGCAGTTGTACAGGGCCTTAGTGAGGCCTCACCTGGAATATTGTGTTCAGTTTTGGTCTCCTAATCTGAGGAAGGACGTTTTTGCTATTGAGGGAGTGCAGCGAAGGTTCACCAGACTGATTCCAGGGATGGCTGGGCTGTCATATGAAGAGAGACTGGATCAACTGGGCCTTTATTCACTGGAGTTTAGAAGGATGAGAGGGGATCTCATAGAAACGTATAAGATTCTGACGGGACTGGGCAGATTAAATGCGAGAAGAATGTTCCCGATGTTGGGGAAGTCCAACACCAGGGGACATAGTCTTAGGATAAGGGGTAGGCCATTTAGGACTGAGATGAGGAGAAACTTTTTCATTCAGAGAGTTGTTAACCTGTGGAATTCCCTGCTGCAGAGAGTTGTTGATGCCAGTTCACTGGATATATTCAAGAGGGAGTTAGATATGGCTCTTACGGTTAAGGGGATCAAGGGGTATGGAGAGAAAGCAGGAAAGGGGCACTGAAGGAATGATCAGCCATGATCTTATTGAATGGCGGTGCAGGCTCGAAGGCCGAATGGCCTACTCCTGCACCTATTTTTCTATGTTTCTATGTCTCTATGTTAGCTTTCAGGTGTATGCTGATACCGCCTAGCTTTTTACCTCTCTACCACTACTTGATTCTTCAACCACCACTGTATTGTTCGAGTACTTAGCTGATATCCAGTTCTGGATAAGAATGAATTTCGTTCATCTCAACATCAGCAAGACGAAAGAAAGGCTTGCATTTATATAGCGCCTTTCTCGACCACCGGACATCTCTTTACAACCAATGAAATACTTTTGAAGTGTAGCCACTGTTGTAATGTGGGAAAGGCAGCAGCCAACTTTTATACAGCAAGCTCCCAAAAACAGCAATGTGATAATGACCAGGTAACTCTGTTTTTTGTTATGTTGATTGAGGGATATATATTAGCCAGGACACTGGGGATAACTCCCCTGCTCTTCTTCGAAATAATGCCATCAGATCTTTTACATCCAACCGAGAGAGCAGACGTTTAACGTTTCATCCAAAAGATGGCACCTCCGACAGTATAGCGTTCCCCCGTACTGCACTGGACTGCCAGCCTGGATTTATGTGCTCAAGTTCCTGGAGTGGGACTTGAAGCCACAACCTTCTGACTCAGAGTGCAGCCTCAAACGCTGCACCTCAGCACCTAACTCTGTCTGTATCCCTGTTAGCTCCCTCACCCCGAGCCAGTAGAGTGTGTAGCTACAGTGACGAGCTCCAAACCCCACATCCCTGCTGCCTATTTTGACCTTTACAATATCGTCCATCTCCATCATGACCTGACCCCACTGCTGAAAGAGCTCCATATTTGGCGTGCTGCATTTTATGAGTGCTGCATTTTACAGATTGCAACTTGTCAAACATTCCTTTGCCCAAACTCTATTGCTTACTAATCCCGTTTCTTATAACCCAGGTGCTCCGTAACCTCTTATTGGATTCTTATCCACCTATGCATCAGTTTCAAAATCCTTACACTCATCGAGAAACCTTCATGACCTCGCCCCACCCAACCCCCCACCTCCACGCCCCTCCCTCCCTCTGCAATCTCATTCAACTCTATGCATTCCCCCAATTCTCTTTGTTTCTATTTCAGCTGCAATGTTCAGTCACCTCGCCCCACGATGGATTTCTGTCCCTAGAATCGTCCATCTTGCTACTTCTCTCCTTTCTGTGTGTGCATCTATCCTGTCTACATGTGGGTGTGCGTGTGTGCATGTAAAACATTCATTTCCTCTCCCCTTCTCAGTGCTGAAGCTGCTTCATTTGATCTTGGCTGGATTCAGGCTCTCTGACATGTTCTGGATCTGTGTGGTAGATTAATTTCAAAACATGCCTGTGGCCCTGTAAACTTGTAAAATTATTCTCAATCCCAGGAGTCATTAATCAAAGAGATGTGTCTTTCAACCTTAAACAAATGAATTTACTCTTCAGCGTCAGTGAGTAAAACAATTATGGGAACAGTAATAAATTATTCATCAAATGAAGGGTGTTAATAATAAATGGACCTTATAGCTGTTAATAAAACAAAGTGAGTATGCACCACCAGAGATTAGTGAGATGCCGTTATTGATCACAGCGCCTTATAGGCCAATTATATTATATATTATGAGGTCGGTTAATTTTCGCCAACTGCATCATATAATCTGGATGTGAATCCGGACCAGGCGACCCTGCCCGACCTCGGGGCCTCGCCGCTGCCCGACCTCGGGGCCTCGCCGCTGCCCGACCTCGGGGCCTCGCCAATGCCCGACCTCGGGGCCTCGCCGCTGCCCGACCTCGGGGCCTCGCCAATGCCCGACCTCGGGGCCTTGCCGCTGCCCGACCTCGGGGCCTCGCCGCTGCCCGACCTCGGGGCCTCGCCGCTGCCCATCCTCGGGGCCTCGCCGCTGCCCGATCTCGGGGCCTCGCCGCTGCCCGACCTCGGGGCCTCGCCGCTGCCCGACCTCGGGGCCTCGCCGCCGCCCTTAACTCAGGGCCGCCTAGAGTTACATTTAAAATGGAGATTCAAAATGAGGTACAGGTGCAGCGTCCAAAATCCGGAGTTCCTTATGCAGAGTAGACATCAAGTACAATTACAGCACAAGAGAAAATGCATTTGAGCTGATCAATGCAAATTAAATCGAATATCAATCTGTATGCAGCAGGAGAAATTTACCCAATTACCTGTCACATTAATATCCTCTTTATATAGGTTAACAGACCCAAACGAATTCAACGCAATGTACAATACATTGTGAAATGAGCAAGTGAAAAAGAGTGAATAATTTATATTGTGAAATATCTCAATATTTGGTGCACATTTAATATTAAAGGACTGCAAGATTGCCAGAAACATCTGCAGAGATCAGTTTAGAATTAGCCCCTCTCTTTTACTTCAAGCATCTGTTTGAATTACCTCGAATAAAGTCATTTCCGACTAATATGTCAAACTGTTTCAATGTGCGAATCCAGTTAGCAAAAGCCCCAACTATTTCACTTGGGAGAAATTGCACCATGCAATATTGTCATTGAAATATAACAGTGCATTCATAGCAAAATCCCTTCCTGCTATCTAACCAGGGGCATCAACCCACCTGATGTTAAGCAGATAACACCTTACATTAAAGCAGCGGACAAAGGAATTTTCTACACATTAGTTCACATGTTTGTACAGTAATATTGCATCGAGTGGTTCGTCCCCATCGGCTGTGCTTTGTGGCGAGGAGCTCAATGACATTAATTTGTTGAAAAGCTGAACAATTAGTTTTAAATCTTTTATTTAGTTCCTACTGAGCTTCAATACGCATGCCCCAAACATCACGTAATGCCATATCCTTCTTTGCATGTGCCAGCTGGGTTAGCTGAGCTCATTTCCTAAATAGTGGGAAACAAACTTCATTGTACTCTCAATTTTTAATCTTCTATTTCAAACATTTATATCGAATCAAAATTGTACATTATCAGTTTAATCAAAGTATTTTCTGTGACTTTCTTAATAAACACATCGTTGTTTATTCTAAAGTAGCTTCCTGCAAATTTTTATACATCATTACATAACTCGTGTTTCAATTAACACTCCACTAAATGTAGGAGGAAATCTATATTTACATTATTCCTGGGACTTGTCAGAACGACAGAGAAAATAATGGTTTGTGTTTTTCCCCTCTTTTGATTCTCTTCCTAACTGTCTTATTGATATTTTTTTAAAGTCAATAAAAAATAATATGCAACTCCTACAAATCCTCCTCAACAGTAAGGTTGCATGTTTGTGTAAAGCTACTCACTTCAGTCGATCGATCAAAACCAAATATTGAAACATTTTAATTTTAAAACATTTTAAGCATTTCAGAACCTCTTTGAAGAAAAAAATCAAAAAGCAAATTATAATTTAATTAGAGAAAAATTGCAGAGTGCTGCAGTACAGAGGGACCTGGGGGTCCTTGTGCATGAAGCACAAAACGTTAGTATGCAGGTACAGCAATAATCAGGAAGGCAAATGGAATGTTGGCCTTTATTATAAGGGGGATGGAGTATAAAAGCAGAGAAGTCCTTTAACCTGAAGTACAGGTTACTGGTGAGGCCACACCTAGAGTACTGCGTATAGTTTTGGTCTCCGTATTTAAGGAAGGATATACTTGCATTGGAGGCAGTTCAGAGAAGGTTCACGAGGTAGATTCTGGAGATGAGGGAGTTGACTTATGAAGATAGGTTGAGTAGGTTGGGCCTATACACATTGCAGTTCAGAAGAATGAGAGGTGATCTTATCGAAACATATAAGATAATAAGGGGGCTCGACAAGGTGGATGCAGAGAGGATATTTCCACTCATAGGGGAAACTAAAACTAGGGGACATAGTCTTAGAATAAGGGGTCGCTCATTTAAAATTGTGATGAGGAGGAATTTCTTCTCTCAGAGGGTTGTAAATCTGTGGAATTCTCTGCCCCAGAGAGCTTTGGAGGCTGGGTCATTGAATATATTTAAGGCGGAGATAAACCGATTTTTGAGCGATAAGGGAGTAGAGGGTTATGGGAAGTGGGCAGGGAAGTGGAGCTGAGTCCATGATCAGATCAGCCATGATCTTATTGAATGGCGGAGCAGGCTCGAGGGGCCAAATGGTCTACTCCTGCTCCTATTTCTTATGTTCTTATGTTTAAAAGTGTTTGGACTTCAAGACCTGGTTGAAACTTATTTAAATGAGGGGAGAATTGATTTTTCTTTCTGTTTCTTCCAAAATCATATTCAAAACTTAAGGGGGAAAAAGTGTTTTTAACACACATTTTTTGTGAAAAGTTCATTAAAAAATCTTTAAATTCTTTCAAGTCTCGTTGCAGCATTGACAGAAGTTGCTCCAAGTTTTCCTATCCCTCTTCAACGCTGTTGTTAAACCTACAACAAAAAATAATAAAATAAACTCAAATTCCAAACGGAGCTCAAATAAGAAAGTGAATAAAGTGGGTAAATGTCCCAAGAAGGCGGTGAGGTTAACTATCCGCAGCCTTGCTGATGACTTGGAATCAGTTTTGGAGAAGTAGTTTAATCTTTTTCTGCTGCCGCTCCCTCCGCCTCTCAGACTCTGAGGTACAAACGGGGGCACAAACTTCTTCCCCTCACTCACAGCATGATTTAAATAACCCTGAAAGACTCTTTCAAACAGGAGACAACACCTAGCAAAATTTAACTGGAACTTACCCCAGGACATTCAACATCACTTTCCCGTATTTTTTTCTGGCTTTAAACAATTTTCAGAATTTAAAAAAAATTAGCATTTTTGTTTCACCGGGGTCCTAAAGCCTCCTTCCAGTGGCCATTGTACATGTGCTGCACCTTCACCTGTGTTGTTCCAAAATGCAGCCACCGTTCACTTCCCCGAAATGGGCTACACGTGTTTGGACCCTCTCTCTCCCACCGTCTCTCCGTCTCTCTCTCTCTCTCTCTCCCTCTCTCTGTCTCCTTCTCCCTCTCTCTCCAAACACCATCTCCCTCTCCATTCCCATCCCCTCGCTCCATCCCCATCCCCTTCTCTCCCCTGTCCCTTTCTCTCTCCGCCCTCCTCTCTCCCTCTGTCCCCCTCTCTCTCTGCCCTCCTCTCTCTCTCCGTCCACCTCTCTCCCTCTGTCCCCCTCTCTCTCCGTCCCCCTCTCTCTTTCCATCCCCTCTCTCTCCGTCCCCCTCTCTCTCCATCCTCCTCTCTCTCCATCCCCCTCTCTTCCTCTGTCCCCCTCTCTCTCCATCTCTTTCTCTCCCTCTGTCCCCCTCTCTCTCCATCCCACTCTCTCCCTCTGTCCCCCCTCTCCCCCCTGTCCCCTTCTCTCTCTCCGTCCCTCTCTCTCCATCCCCCCCTCTCTCTCTGTCCTCCTCTCTCTCCATCCCCCTCTCTCTCCATCCCCCCCTCTCTCTCTATCCTCCTCTCTCTCCATCTTCCTCTCTCTCCATCCCCCTCTCTCCCTCTGTCCCCCTCTCTCTCCATCCCCCTCTCTCCCTCTGTCCCCTCTCTCTCCATTCCCTTCTCTCCCTCTGTTCCCCTCTCTCCATCTGTCCCCCTCTCTCTCTCCATCTCTCTCGCCCTCCATTCCCCTTTTTCTCCATCCCCTCTCTCCCTCTGTTTTCTCTCTCCATCCCTCTCTCCCTCTGTCCTCCTCTCTCCCCATCCTTCTCTCCTCCAGTCTCTCTTCATCTCTCTCCATCCACCTCACTCTCCATCTCTCTCTCTCTCTCTCCCCCAGTCTCTCTCTCTCCTCAATCTTCTCCCTACTGACCACCAGCAGATCTCCTGACCTCTGCATGGAGCCGCCGAAAGCGTGGCCCAACTGAAAGGTTAAAGGTCAAGGGAGAAAACCAAACCCCTTCTGGCGATATACAGCAACCCATCAACAATCAGAACAGGCACTCCAAGAGTTGCAATTGGGATCAGCTTTGAGGTTCCACGACTCACAGTCGAGCCTGTTTGGATTTCCAGGGCCACTGTGTATTGGGCCCCTGCCCACTCTAACTACTGTCCAGTTCTCTGTGCGACATTTCAGATCCACCGTGTGCAAGCTCGGGGATCAGTCCACAAGCGCACACCCTGGAGGGAACAGTGACTCTGCCCAGTTTTGGTCCCCCACATAGTGAGGGATATAATGATCTTGGAAGAGCTTGGAAGAGCTACAAGAATGATTCCTAGATTAAAGAACGTCAGTTACTCAGATAAACTCAAGCACCTCGGTCCATTTACTTTAGAGCATCTTAGACTTAGAGGTGACATGATAGAGGTCTATAAAATCATTAAAGAGCTGGATAGAATCCCTATTGATAGATATTCCAGATGAACATGTTGGGGAGGGCCAGGCGACACAAGTTTAAATTGTGTAAGAATAGGAAGAGACTGAGGTTAGGTGATTTTTCTTTTCCCAGAGAATTATGAGCCTCTGAAATACATTGCCAGATGGTGTGGTGGCTGCGGACTCTGCTTTCAAGAGGGAGCTGCACCTGTTCCAGACTGGGGCAGAGAGTGCACCATGTAGATGGTAAGTGTCTTTATAGATAATACTTGGTTCATGTTATCTCCGAGACTGCTTTTGATTACCCGAGGGAGTCAGAGAGGAATTTTACAGATAATTTTTTTTCCCTTAGGGGGAAAACCTTAAAGGCGCTATATAAATACAAGTAGTTGTTGTTATTATTGGCTCTGTGTTTTTTCTGCATGTTTGCCTCTCCCAGGGGATGAAATGGTTGCGGGGTAGGTGTGAATTGGGGGGAGGTCAGGGAGGGATTTAGCCATGATGGCCCAGCTATCGAGGTGTTGGGCAGGCTTGATGGACCAGCTACGTCTTTTCCTGCCTGTCGTTTTCGTATGTTCGTATATATTAAATATCTTTCATTTACACATGCTTCCTATCATCTTTTTCCATTGTAAATTCTCAAGTCTCTATTTATGAAGTCTATGTTAGCTAGTCATGCTGTAATTGCACCCTCCCACCAGTGGAGACACTGCAGTGCCACAACAGGCAGGATGACGTAATTACAGTGTGACAAGTTCACATGGGCAGTTTCCATTATAAATAATGGCGTAGGAATTTATACTGAAACTATAAAAAAGGGAAAAATGCATGACTTTAAAATGGAGACTCAATTCTCTCTGCGGCCTGTTTCAAATTATTCCCAGCTTCTAAATCCACTAATGTACACTTGGCCTCGACTCCGTGTGTGCAACATCATGGGAGATTGATTAGTAATACATTCAAAGTCATACGTCAGTGCACATTCTAGTCAGCTTTTCCCATTATAAATTCCGACATCCATACTTATAATGAAAACTGCTTATGTAAACATGTCACATTGCAATTACATCTTCTCACCAGTGGTGGTGCTGTAGTCCCTCAGTTTTTGCATCTCCCGGCTCCTCAGCCTGCACTCAGAGAAACCCAAATACCCCAATCAACTCTACTTCGACTTCCCAAATTGCTGCACATTTTACTATTTAACAATAAATAGTAATGTAAAATCAAATTATTATATAGAAACAAGAACGGAATGTATGACTTTAATGTGGAGACTGAACTACATCTGCATACCCTGGCCCCAATATCTCCTCCCATTGACCCTGTTTCACCCAAGGACCACACTCCCCACGAGCAATGCCACAGGAGATTGATTTGTGACCATTTAAATCCATGGGTAAATTCATCAATCCCATGCTCCCAGCAGGGAGTTACACTGAAGGGAAGGATCAGAGTCACAGCTACAACATTGCAATGTCAATTCTCCAACTTGCATTATTTTCGCACACAGCTCCCCACTGGGGAGTACAGGACTGGCGGATTGACCCTATATTGTTTATATTTTTGCACTAATTGACAGATGATGTATGCCATAAAACAATCTCATGTAGATTGCAGTTGACAAGTGATGAATGTCCCTAGGACACAGCTTTGCAGAGAAAAAAAAGCAACATTTTATTGTGCCAAAGCCACATTTAAATCATAACACCAACAACTTTATTCAAATAGACAAGAAAAAAATAATAAGTAATTCTTACTGCATATATTTATATCTGTAGAGTGTCATGTTATAAACATTCCACTATACAAGTCACTGTTTAAAAAAAACAACTTGGTTGGTAATCACAGCTCAATCACATCTCATTACTCAAGTTCTGTCTCACACATGATTTGATCTTTTGAAGATACTTATTTGTATTTGAGCTTAGTGGCAGGATTACAGTAGACTCCAAAATTCTGGGAAGTGCACCAAGAAAAATAATGAAAAATCAGAAATATTCTGGGGTGGCCTGCCTCCAAATCCCTCCCCTCCGAAAACACAAACCGTACACTTTCAGCATTCAATCCCTTCAGACATATCTAAATACATTCACGTCTTTATCTTATCTTTTAAGAATGTCGGGTATACCTTCAGCTTCTGTTAACTCAGGAGATAAGTTAAGTGGAGCCGATTTTGCTCTCTCAAGTGGACATAAAAGATCCCATGGCACTATTTCGTAGAACAGCAGGGGAGTTATCCCTGGTGTCCAGGCCAATATTTATCCCTCAATCAACATAACAAAAACAGATTCTCTGGTCAACATCACATTGCTGTTTGTGGGAGCTTGCTGTATGCAAATTGGCTGCTGCGTTTCCTACATTAAAACAGTGGCCTCAATTTTCCCCAGTTATCTGCGCCATTTTTTGGGGAGAAAATTAAAATCTCCAAGTCTCCCAAAGTTTCTGCGCCAGCATAACTCAGCTAGTTACAATTTTTATAGGTTAGAATTTTTTTCGGATTTAAGAGAATTTGGCCAATTTACATTTTTCCTATGACGTCGTATGTGACCACTCCCAAAAAATCTTCTGGGCACTTAACAAAAATCAGCGCACATTACAAAATCGGTGCAGAAAGATACCATTGTTTTTAGGCGACGGTTTTGGAGGGATTCAAAAAGACAAAGAATATGAATCGTTAAGCTTAATTTTTCAATGTCAAAAGGGAGAAAATGAAAGTCGAATGCAATTCTTTAATTTTTGATTTTTTTCAAAGTACCACGCCACCACCAAACCTCTCCTCACCGGGCTCGAGGGTCGGAGCGTCGGTCGGTAGATTCGCTCCCTCGCCCAGACACAGGGGCTCGGGGCTCGGCTTCAAAAGAAGCCCGGGAAGGTAGGGTGAGGTAGAAGCCAAACTAAAGGGATGAGAACCTTTAGGCTATACAGCAACTTCAAAAGAAGCCGGGGTGGGGGGGGGCGGGGTGGACACCGAGCCCGTGTCCGGGGCTAGGAAGCGATTCTGCCGGCCGATCCTCGAGCCCCGTGAGGAGACGTTCGGTGGTGAGGTGGAACGTTGAAAAAAATCAAAAATTAAAGAATTACATTGGACTTAATTGCCTCAAATCACTGAATGCCTAGCTTCCCGTTCTAAGCAAGCCTATTGCGCGTGCGCAGACCAAGTCGTCGACCTTGGGGAGAGAGAGAGAGGGAAGAAGAGGTATAAATGCTTTGTCCTGCTGTTTTGAGTTTCTTGCAAAGCTACAAGTAAATTATTGGGCCAATATTGACAATGCCATACCTCGTGCAAGCCTTCTGCATGATGGTGCTGCAGAGGAGAAGATTCATTGGACATCATCACCCGAGGAACCTCAGAGCACGTAGGATGATGGGCAGGAGGCTATCCCACATCGGGTATATCGAGACAGGCATTCATATCTGCACCTGAGTGATGCAGACTGTGTCAGAAGGCTGTATTTCCACAAAGAAGTTGTAACCGAGATCTGTGAGTTAGTAAAAGCAGACCTGCACCCTAGAAGCGTCAGGAGGACTGCTTTGTCAGTTGAAGTAAAGGTTACAGATGCACTTTCATTTTATGCATTCAGGATCATTCCAGGCCACAAGTGGGGATGTGTGCACCATTTCTCAACATGCAAAACATATCTGCATTTGGCAGGTGACTGCTGCACTATATGCCTGGAGGAATGACTACATAAAGTTCCCCATGACCGCCCAGGCAATGCATGACAGGGCTGTGGGCTTCTCAAGGATTGCTGGCTTCCCCAAGGTACAGGGCAGCATTGATTGTACCCACATCGCCTTGTGAGTACCTTTGAAGGATTCCAAGATGTACAGGAACAGAAAAGGCTTCCACTCTGTGAATATGCAGCTCGTCTGTGATGACATGCATCGCATCATGTCAGTTGATGCAAGATACCCTGGGAGCACCCATGATGCGGTCATCCTACGCGAGAGCATTACATCTGCCATGTTTCAGCAGCAGCCAGAAGGGTAGAGCTGGCTACTGGGAGACAAAGGTACAGCCTCACGACCTAGCTCATAATGCTCTTACGCGTAACCCGTCAATACAACATGTCACCCATTGCGATGCATAATAGAGAGGACCATTGGTATCTTGAAGCAGCGATTCCGATGCCTGGACCATTCCGGAGTCTACTTGCTATACTCCCTTAAGATTGTCGGTCAGTTCACTGTTGTGTGCTGCATGCTGTATAACTTAGCCATCATGAGGCAGCAGCAGCTGGTAGTAGAAGACCCACCTGAGGTGAGAGTGGCTGATGATGAGGAGGAAGATGCAGATGACGATGAGGAGGAGAACGAAGATGAAGAGGGCGGGCCGTCGTGCCCGTTTAATGGTTGCTCGAGCCTTGCGCCAGCAGCTCATCCATGAACGCTTTACTGCCTGAAGGCCCAGCGGCAACTATCCAAATAGACCATGTTTATTGTTTGGACCTGTTGCGTAATGTTGTGTTAATGGAACAAATAATGGAAATAATTCTTCTTTAGTTCAAAAAGTTGTTGTAATAATGGAACAAATAATGTAAATGATTCAGTTATAATTTAAAATATATTTTATTCAAAAGTTTAACACTTGTTTGTACTTTACTTAACTTAACTTTAATAAAAATATTCTTGTATCAAACTTTAAAGTTTTCAGTTAAGATGACTTACAAACTATAAGATCACTTTCAAACTATAAGATCACTTATAACTTACAAACTTTTAAACTTGTAAATTGACATCACTTACAAAAAATGTTTAATTTGAGAACAGTTACAACAGTAACAACAATAATAATAACAACAACAGCAGCAAAGAAAGGTTGCACCCATCTCTCCTCCACCTTATTCTAAGACGGCCCGCTGCGCTTGGTCTTGGTGACTCCACCCCTGCCCTCAGGCAGTGGCGCAGCGTTTCTCAGGTTGGTACCAAGCTTATTCTTTCAAGCAACTCGGGTAATGCGCACTTCTTGATGGGGGGCATGGGCAGGTGGTAATGTGGAAGACCCGGCTTGGGCCTCTTCAGAGCCTGGTCTGGGAATTGGACTGGGAGTGGCAGTTGATTCTGTCAATGGCCTGGGGGGCTCTGGGCGTGTTCCCTTATTGCGGCAGCTAATTCCGACATTCTCTCCCTCGTGTGCCCTGACAATGTCTCAACTACCTGCGACATTCCCTCCTTCATGTTCACCAACAGTGTATCAGCTACCTGCGACATTCCACCACCCAGATAGTGTTCCCATTTCATGTGAGAGTATTGTTACTTCTCCTGACAGTCCCGATACCTCTTCACCCACCCCACTGATGGTGTCCAGGAGTGATCGCGTAAGGTCATTGCTCTCCGCACTCATTGCCATCATCTGAACCACACCTGTTAGATCCTGCACCTCAGGAGAGTGCTGTCGCGATCTCCTTCCCCTCTTCACCCTGGGTGTGGCTAGCTGCACCCTTCTGGGACCCGCAGCCTTGGACTGTGTGAAACCATGGAATGCCCCAACACTCGTACCACTCAGGAAAGGGGCTGGCACCTCAATGGACGGCACCAGCACCACCTCGAGAGTGAGTACAAGAGTGGGAGCTTCATCCTCCCCTCCCCCTCCCCCTCCCCCTCACACCCATGCTCTTGGTCTGGAAGGTGGGTTTGGAAGATGTTATCCTCTTCAGGCTCATCCGTGTCTGAATCTTCTTCTGCATCGGCTTCAGCCTCATCAGGGTTGGCCTCAAGTTCTACAAAATATAACAGTTTAGACAAATAGTTACCATTAGAGGAGGGGACAGGGTGGCATGAGTAGGCTCACACAGCGCAGGCAGCAGGCTCATTTGAAGGACCACGATGAATGATAGCACACTGCATCAACCGAAGCGTAGCTGATGGAGACATCCCCATGAACCGAAACATGGCTAGCCCGCGCAGTATTCAACATTGAGCAAAGCTAGACTGTGGAATTTGCAGGACGTAGCCTCTCCCTTGAGTGGGCCCAGCTTGTGCAGTGGTGGTTGTTTTTCTCCAGGCAGGACCCAACAAAGCAGCGACCTTGTCTTCCACGGGTGTCAATGGCTGCAGATTTTCCGGGTCTCCTCCTGTTCGAGTTCTCTCTTTTGTTATGTGCCACCTTCCTCTGCACTGATGAAAATATAACTTTTTAGAGAGGGTATCTTTCTGCTGGATGGGAGATACAGATGGTCACATTTACAATTGCAATTCCAGTGAATAAATGAAAATATTACTTACACTAACTACTTGACCAAGGTCCTGCTACTTCTTATTGCACTGGCCTCCAGACCTCGGGGTGGTCACCATTGCACAGTAATCTTCTGCAAGTTGGTTCCAGCGTTTCTTCATTTCTTTTGGTGAATTTTTTATGTGACCTTTGTTGATGACCTCCTGCCATCTGGCCTCAATTACAGTAACTAGTGTCTCCACTTCATCCTGTGAGAAATTCTTGGTCTTTGAGCCGCGTTGCATATTGCAGCTCCGATTTCTTTCCACTGAGAATGAAAGTTCTCACACTGTTCTTACACACTATTGGCTCTTTAAAAATGGCCAAATGCAGACCAGGAGGTATATTGAGCATGTGCACCCATAGCAGTCACGTAAAAAACGTCGGGTTTTTTAGCGCGCATGAGCAGAAGGGGGGACATCCTTTTTTCGGTGCAGACATTAAACTCCACCCTCGAAGCAAAAGGAGAGGCAGCACAGCGCCAATTTTAATCATTAGAACATGGAAACTTTAAAATCATTTTTTTGGAGTCGTCGTGGCCAAAACAAAAATGGACGTAACTCTTGAATTACGCCAAAAAACGGCATTGGGGAAAATTGAGCCCAGTGATTACACTCCAAAAATACTTCATTGGCTGTAAAGTGCTTTGAAGTGGTTGGGAAAGGTGCTATATAAATCCAAATCGTTCTTTCTTTTTTCCTCAAGTTTTAAAAGGTCTGATGTGGAGCTTAAGGTATCGTCCATCACTAATCACCTAGGTTTATTGTAAACTTAATGTTACTGAGATAAGCCTCTGTGCTTGAACTCATTCCTATGTGACCAGGAGATTAAAAGCGTCAACTGATAATGAAACCGCCATTGTAGGTGGCTAATTGATGAAAACAATGGGAAGAATGCAGTGGCAATATTACAATAGCAAAATACTGCAGATGCTGTAAATCTGAAATATAAACAGAAAATGCTGGAATACTCAGCAGGTCAGACAGCCTCTGTGGAGAGAGAAACAGCGTTTACGTTTCAGGCAATGTTACCGTGGTCTGTTCTGCAATTGTTTTTTAAATGGCCACCATTTTAGCCTGATTCCAACCTATCAATATTCACCAATTCCCTCAGATCATCAGTGCTTCACAAATCTAATTTCTTATCTCGCTTACTAAAAAGGGATAAATACCAATTGGTTTTGAGCTCATTTAGCCAGTCTAGAATCTGAACCATATTTATAAAATCATGCAGCACAGAAGGAAGCCATCCAGCCCAGCATGCCTCTGCCGGCTCTCTGAAAGAGCTGTCTAATTAGCGATCTAAGTAACTTTTGAAAGTCCCTATTGACTTCAGCTCATAACCTGGACTACTGCTTCAATGAGGCACTGAGAGAGTCCAACCACCTACCCTTGATATTCAATGGCATTACCATCACTGAATCCCCCTCTATCAACATCCTGGGGGGTCACCATTGACCAGAAACTTAACTGGACCAGCCACATAAATACTGTAGCTACAAGAGCAGGTCAGAGACTGGGTATTCTGTGGTGAGTGTCTCACCTTCTGACTCCCCAAAGCCTTTCCACCATCTACAAGGCACAAGTCAGGAGTGTGATGGAATACTCTTCATTTTCCTGGATGAATGTAGCTCCAACAACACTCATAAAGCTCGACACCATCCAGGACAAAGCAGCCCGCTTGATTGGCACCCATTCACTCCCTCCACCACCAGTGGCCCCTGGCTGCAGTGTGTACCATCTACAAGATGCATTGTAGCAACTTCCAAACCCGCGATTTCTACCACCTAGAAGGACAAGGGCAGCAGGCGCATGGGAACACCATCACCTGCAAGTTCCCCTCCAAGTCATACACGATCCTGACTTGGAAATGTATCACTGTTCCTTCGTCGTCGCTGGGTCAAAATCCTGGAACTCCCTCCTTAACGATACTGTGGGAGTACTTTCACCAGGGGGACTGCAGCGGTTCAAGAAGGGGCTTACCACCACCTCTCGAGGGCAATTATAGATGGGCAATAAATGCTGGCCTTGCCAGCGACGCCTGTATCATGGAATGATACTTTTTTTAATTCTCAGAGATGCCGTCTTTTAGATGTGATGTTAAACTGAGGCCCCGTTTACTTGTTCAGGTAGAATGAAAGATCCTACAATGTCATTCAAAGAAAATTAGGAGCGTTTCTCTGGTATCATGGCCAGCATTCACCCCTCAACCAACTGCACCATCTTCCTACCTCGACTCCAATTTTTCTCCCCTTCTCCAGTCTCTTCCCACCTACACCCGCTACTGTTCTAATGCCCTCCGCCACTTTAACAGTTTCCAATTTCCTGGCCCCAACTATCTCCTTTTCACTATGGACATCCAATCCCTCTACACTTCCATCCCCCACCAGGATGGCCTGAGGGTGCTCTGCTTCTTACTTGAACAGAGGCCCAACCAGTCCCCATCCACCACCAACCTCCTCCTCCTGGCTGAACTTGTTTTCACATTGAACAACTTTTCCTTTAACACCACTCACTTCCACCAAATTAAAGGTGTTGCTATGAGAACCCACATGGGTCTGAGCTATGCCTGACTTTTCATGGGATATGTGGAACATTCTTTATTCCACTCCTACTCGTGCCCCCTCCCTCACCTCTTTTTCCGGTACATTGATACCCTGAACTTGAAAATTTCATTCACTTTGCTTCCAATTTCCACCGTTCCCTCCCTTTCATATGGTCAATCTCTGACTCTTGCTTTCCCTTTCTCGACTTCACTGACTCCATTTCTGGGAATACGCTATTGACAAACATCTACTATAAGCCCAGTGACTCCCACAGCTACCTGGACTACACTTCCTCCCACCCCGCATCCTGTAAGGACTCCATTGCATTCTCCCAATTTCTCCATCTGCGGCACATCTGTTCTGACGATGCTACCTTCCATACTAGTGCTTCCGATATGTCTTCCTTTTTCTTCAACCAAAGATTCCCCTCTACCGTGGTTCACATGGCCTCGACCATGTCCATTCTATTTCCTACACTTCTGCTCTCACCCCTTCCCCTTCCTCTCAGAACTACGATAGGGTTCCCCTTGTTCTCACCTTTCACCCCACCAGCCTCCACAATCAACAGATCATCCTCCGCCATTTCCACCACTTCCAGCGTGATCCCACCAGCAATCACATCTTCCCCTCCCCTCCCGTCCCCATTCCAAAGGGATTGCTCCCTCCGGGATACCGTGGTCCATTCCACAATTACCCCCAGCACCCCTCCCCTTCCCACGGCACCTTCCTGTGCCAGCACAGAAGATGCAACACCTGCCCTTTTACCTGCTCCCTTCCCACTATCCAGGGCCCCAAACACTCCTTCCAGGTGAAACAGCGATTTACTTGTACTTCTTGCAGCTTAGTATACTGTATTCACTGCTCACGGTGATGTCTCCTCTACATTGGGGAGAGCAAACACAGATTGGATAACCTCTTTGAGGAACACCTCCGTTCAGTCCGTATGGGTGACCCTGAGCTTCCAGTCGCCTGTCACTTTAATTCCCCGCTCCATTCCCACTGTGACTTCTCTGTCCTCGGCCTCTTACACTGTTCCAATGAAACTCAACGTAAGCGCGAGGAACAGCACCTCATCTTTCGATTGGGCACTTTACAGCCTTCTGGACTCAACATCGAGTTCAACAATTTCTGACCAGAGCCTCTGCCCATATTTATTGCTCTCTCTTTTTCTTTTTTGTCTGTTGTTTTCTCTTTCCCATGGCAGCTGTTGATGCTTCTGCTATGTCCATTTATACCCTATATAGACTCATCTTTTGTTTCTCAACTTGCCCCATTACCATCTCCTTTTGCTTTGTGCAATCATCCCTTTTGTCTCTTAATCTCTCCTGACTTCCATCCTATCACAGATCTTCGCTTTTGTTCTATCCACCCCTCCCCCCTTTCATAAGAACATAAGAACATAAGAATTAGGAACAGGAGTAGGCCATCTAGCCCCTCGAGCCTGCTCCGCCACTCAAAAAGATCATGGCTGATCTGGCCGTGGACTCAGCTCCACTTACCCGCCCGCTCCCCGTAACCCTTAATTTCCTTATTGGTTAAAAATCTATCTATCTGTGATTTGAATATATTCAATGAGCTAGCCTCAACTGCTTCCTTGGGCAGAGAATTCCACAGATTCACAACCCTCTGGGAGAAGAAATTCCTTCTCAACTCGGTTTTAAATTGGCTCCCCCGTATTTTGAGGCTGTGCCCCCTAGTTCTAGTCTCCCCGACCAGTGGAAACAACCTCTCTGCCTCTATCTTGTCTATCCCTTTCATTATTTTAAATGTTTTTATAAGATCACCCCTCATCCTTCTGAACTCCAACGAGTAAAGACCCAGCCTACTCAATCTATCATCATATGGGAACCCCCTCATCTCCGGAATCAGCCGAGTGAATCGTCACTGTACCCAGTCCAAGGCTAGTATATCCTTACTTATGTAAGGTGACCAAAACTGCACGCAGTACTCCAGGTGCGGCCTCACCAATACTCTGTACAGTTGCAGCAGGACCTCCCTGCTTTTGTACTCCATCCCTCTCACAATGAAGGCCAACATTCCATTCGCCTTCCTGATTACCTGCTGCACCTGCAAACTAACTTTTTGGGATTCATGCACAAGGACCCCCAGGTCCCTCTGCACCGCAGCATGTTGTAATTTCTCCCCATTCAAATAATATTCCCTTTTACAGTTTTTTTTTCCAAGGTGGATGACCTCACATTTTCCGACATTGTATTCCATCTGCCAAACCTTAGCCCATTCGCTTAACCTATCTAAATCTCTTTGCAGCTTCTCTGTATCCTCTACACAACCCGCTTTCCCACTAATCTTTGTGTCATCTGCAAATTTTGTTACACTACACTCTGTCCCCTCTTCCAGGTCATCTATGTATATTGTAAACAGTTTTGGTCCCAGCACCGATCCCTGTGGCACACCAATAACCACCGATTTCCAACCTGAAATGGACCCATTTATCCCGACTCTCTGCTTTCTGTTAGCCAGCCAATTCTCGATCCATGCTAATACATTTCCTCTGACTCCGCGTACCTTTATCTTCTGCAGTAACCTTTTGTGTGGCACCTTATCGAATGCCTTTTGGAAATCTAAATACACCTCATCCATCGGTACACCTCTATCCACCATGCTCGTTATATCCTCAAAGAATTCCAGTAAATTAGTTAAACATGATTTCCCCTTCATGAATCCAGGTTGCGTCTGCTTGATTGCACTATTCCTATCTAGATGTCCCGCTATTTCTTCCTTAATGATAGCTTCAAGTATTTTCCCCACTACAGATGTTAAACTAACCGGCCTATAGTTACCTGCCTTTTGTCTGCCCCCTTTTTTAAACAGAGGCATTACATTAACTGCTTTCCAATCCACTGGTGCCTCCCCAGAGTCCAGAGAATTTTGGTAGATTATAACGAATGCATCTGCTATAACTTCCGCCATCTCTTTTAATACCCTGGGATGCATTTCATCAGGACCAGGGGACTTGTCTGCCTTGAGTCCCATTAGTCTGTCCAGCACTACCTCCCTAGTGATAGTGATTGTCTCAAGGTCCTCCCTTCCCACATTCCCGTGACCAGCAATTTTTGGCCACTGTGAAGACCGAAGCAAAATAATTGTTTAAGGTCTCAGCCATTTCCACATTTCCCATTACTAAATCCCCCTTCTCATCTTCTAAAGGACCAACATTTACTTTAGTCACTCTTTTCCGTTTTATATATCGGTAAAAGCTTTTACTATCTGTTTTTATGTTTTGCGCAAGTTTACTTTCGTAATCTATCTTTCCTTTCTTTATTACTTTCTTAGTCATTCTTTGCTGTCGTTTAAAATTTTCCCAATCTTCTAGTTTCCCACTAACCTTGGCCACCTTATACGCATTGGTTTTTAATTTGATACTCTCCTTTATTTCCTTGGTTATCCACGGCTGGTTATCCCTTCTCTTACCGCCCTTCTTTTTCACTGGAATATATTTTTGTTGAGCACTATGAAAGAGCTCCTTAAAAGTCCTCCACTGTTCCTCAATTGTGCCACCGTTTAGTCTGTGTTCCCAGTCTACTATAGCTAACTCTGCCCTCATCCCACTGTAGTCCCCTTTGTTTAAGCATAGTATGCTTGTTTGAGACACTACTTCCTCACCCTCAATCTGTATTACAAATTCAACCATACTGTGATCACTCATTCCAAGAGGATCTTTTGCCAGGAGATCATTTATTATTCCTGTCTCATTACATAGGACCAGATCTAAGATAGCTTGCTCCCTTGTAGGTTCTGTAACATACTGTTCTAAGAAACAATCCCGTATGCATTCTATGAATTTCTCCTCCAGGCTACCCCGTGCGATTTGATTTGACCAATCAATATGTCGGTGAAAATCTCCCATGATTACTACCATTCCTTTTTCACATGTCTCCATTATTCCCTTGATTATTGTCCGCCCCACTGTGAAGTTATTATTTGGGGGCCTATAAACTACGCCCACCAGTGACTTTTTCCCCTTACTATCTCTAATCTCCACCCACAATGATTCAACATTTTGTTCATTAGAGCCAATATCATTTCTCACAACTGCTCTCATATCATCCTTTATTAACAGAGCTACCCCACCTCCTTTCCCTTCTTGTCTATCCTTCCGAATTGTCAGATACCCCTGTACGTTTAATTCCCAGTCTTGGCCACCCTGCAACCACGTTTCTGTAATGGCCACCAAATCATACCCATTTTAAATGATTTGTGCCGTCAACTCATTTACTTTATTTCGAATGCTGCATGCGTTTAGGTAGAGTGTTTTAATACTAGTTTTTAAACCATGATTTTTAGTTTTGACCCCTCCTGCAGCCCATTTATATTCATACATATTGTCCCTTCCTGTCACTTTGTGGTTTACATTTAGCCCAGTGCTACTCTGCTCTGTTGCCTCCTGCCTTTTGCATTCTTTCTTGGGGTCCTGTTCATCTGCGCTCTCACCCACTTTAACTAGCTCAGAGCCCTCTCCTGGGTTCCGAATACTCCTCGCATTGAGGCACCGAGCCTTCAGGCTTGCCTTTTTATTACACTTTGACCCTTTAGAATTTTGCTATACAGTGGCCCTTTTTGTTTTTTGCCTTGGGTTTCTCTGCCCTCCACTTTTACTCATCTCCTTTCTGTCTTTTGCTTCTGTCTCCATTTTGTTTCCCTCTGTCTCCCTGCATTGGTTCCCATCCCCCTGCCATATTAGTTTACCTCCTCCCCAATAGCACTAGCAAACACTCCCCCTCGGATATTGGTTCCAGTCCTGCCCAGGTGTACTGGTCCCACCTCCCCCAGAACCGGTTCCAATGCCCCAGGAATTTGAATCCCTCCCTGCTGCACCACTGCTCAAGCCACGTATTCACCTGCGCTATCCTGCGATTCCTACTCTGACTAGCAATCCCGAGATTACCACTTTTGAGGTCCTACGTTTTAATTTAGCTCCTAGCTCCTTAAATTCGTATCGTAGGACCTCATCCCTTTTTTTACCTATATCGTTTGTACCAATGTGCACCACGACAACTGGCTGTTCTCCCTCCCTTTTCAGAATGTCCTGCACCTGCTCCGAGACATCCTTGACCCTTGCACCAGGGAGGCAACATACCATCCTGGAGTCTCGGTTGCGGCCGCAGAAACGCCTATCTATTCCCCTTACAATTGAATCCCCTATCACTATCGCTCTCCCACTCTTTTTCCTGCCCTCCTGTGCAACAGAGCCAGCCACGGTGCCATGAACTTGGCTGCTGCTGCCCTCCCCTGATGAGTCATCCCCCTGAACAGTACTCAAAGCAGTGTATCTGTTTTGCAGGGGGATGACCGCAGGGGACCCCTGCACTACCTTCCTTGCACTGCTCTTCCTGCTAGTCTTCCATTCCCTAGTTGGCTGTGGACCCTTCACCTGCGGTAAGACCAACGCGCTACACGTGCTACTCACGTCATTCTCAGCATCGTGGATGCTCCAGAGTGAATCCACTCTCAGCTCCAATTCCGCAATGCGGACCGTCAGGAGCTGGAGGTGGATACACTTTCCATACACATAGTCGTCAGGGACACCGGAAGTGTCCCTGAGTTCCCACATGGTACAGGAGGAGCATATCACGTGACCGAGCTCTCCTGCCATGACTTAACCCTTAGATACACTTAATTTGGCGACAAAAATGTTAACAGGTTACTTACTGATATAAAAAAGAAAAAGAAAAGCTACTCACCAATCATCAGCCAACCACTTACCCCTTTGGCTGTGACATCACCTTTTGATTCCTTTCTACTTCTTTTTTGCTTTTTCTCCCGGCTGGAGCTGCACAAGCTGGGCCTTTTATAGGCCTCACTCCGCACCTCGAGCTCCCGCCTCCAATCTGCTGCTGCCTCTCGCAGCCGCTGGGCCTTTTATAGGCCTCACTCCGCACCTCGAGCTCCCGCCTCCAATCTGCCCCGCCTCTCGCAGCCGCTGGGCCTTTTATAGGCCTCACTCCGCACCTCGAGCTCCCGCCTCCGATCTGCCCCGCCTCTCGCAGCCGCTGGGCCTTTTATAGGCTTCACTCCGCACCTCGAGCTCCCGCCTCCGATCTGCCCCGCCTCTCGCAGCCGCTGGGCCTTTTATAGGCCTCACTCCGCACCTCGAGCTCCCGCCTCCGATCTGCCGCCGCCTCTCGCAGCCGCTGGGCCTTTTATAGGCCTCACCCCGCACCTCGAGCTCCCGCCTCCGATCTGCCGCCGCCTCTCGCAGCCGCTGTGCCATTTATAGGCCTCACCCCGCACCTCGAGCTCCCGCCTCCGATCTGCTGCCTCCTCTCGCAGCCGCTGGGCCTTTATAGGCCTCACTCCGCACCTCGAGCTCTTGCCTCCGATCTGCTGCCGCCTCTCGCAGCCGCTGGGCCTTTATAGGCCTCACCCCGCACCTCGAGCTCCCCGATCTGCTGCCGCTTCTCGCAGCCACTGGGCCTTTTGTCGGCCTCACCCCGCACCTCGAGCTCCCGCCTCCGATCTGCCGCTGCCTCGCACAGCCGCTGGGCCTTTTGTCGGCCTCACCACACACCGACACTTGTTCGATCTCTAACTATTTTCCAGTTCTGACGAAGGGTCATCGACCTGAAACGTTAACTCTGTTTCTCTCTCCACAGATGCTGCCGGACCTGCTGAATATTTTCATCATTTTTTGTTTTTAATTCATCTCATTCACAGTTTGTGGAACCTTGCTGTGCACAAATTGGTTGCTACATTCGTGTACAAAGCAACACTGACTACACTTGAAAAATAATTCATTGGCTGCGAAGCACTTTCGGACATCCAGAAAACATAAACGGTGCTATAGAAATGCAAGTTATTTCTTCCATGAGCATAAAATTTACAAAATAAAAAAGAAGAAGCTGAGTTGGATTTCTGCAGTTTACTATTTATTGCAAAATTGTAACTGGATTCTTTCTACATTGCAACAGTAAAACACTTCTCCCTGACTGCTTAGTTCAGTGACTCGCAGATAGCTGAACGTTCAAGGAATGACAGTCTTTTGTTATAAAACTAAAGTGAGTGAGATGAAAGAAAATTGATCAAAATAGTAATTTTTAAATCTAATGGCAGGCACTCAGGCAGGCATTTACTGTTCAACAGCCCGAGCTTCTTCACTCAAAGAACAGCAAGAGTTTTGAAGGTTTCATACTGCCAAGACCTTGTGCCAGACTAGTATTATTTCATGGCTACTGATGTGAATAGTGAAAGCTTTACTTCAAGCCGACTGAACATCTGAAATGGAGGAAACATTGTTGTGGCCTCAGTTTGTGAGGAGAACTTAAGTTCAAATATCAAGCACCGCAGTGAGTTTTAAATGTATTCAAATAAAAATCATCGATAAATTAAAATAACTGGAGTTTCGGGGAGGGTTTTCTGATAATAATAAGAATTCTAAATTAAATCTTTGAGCCAATGCTTGAAACAAAGGTTGTTGATTTAAACACAGATACGCATTGGAAAACCTTTCCCGCACACAGCGGGGGGGGGGGGGGCAATTTTCAGTCAGATGTCATCCACAGCCCACCCGATACATTTTTTGACCAGGCCTTGACTTAGGTGGCTAGAGCTTCCATTGGAAACAAGAGGGAGCCCCGTTAATGTATTTACATCCGGGCTCCGAAAGCATGTTAATGACCTCAGTGCGCCCTTAGTGATCTATAGAGCCTTCTGCAGGCCGCTCCAAAACAGTTGACAAAAAATACTGTGTGGTATTTGTGGGGCCAGGATAAGCACGAATGTTTCTTCTCGCGCAACAAAAATCTTGCCACTCGCTGCAGTTTGTCTCCATGGCCCCTCACCAGCTCGGGATTGCCACCGCCTTCTTCGAGTGAGAAACTTCCCGCTTGACTCCATGCACGATGCAGCAGAATTCCTTCCCCCATCCCCCCACCCCGCCCCTCCGGATCGCCCACCTGCCGATCAGTACTCCTGACCACGAAAATGTATCCCGCCAAAGTGATTGGGCGGGTGGAGTGGGCATTGAGTTCACCAGCCGCCCGATGTACAGCAGGTACCAAAAGCAACCCCAAGGTCCCCTTGTGGAACCAGTACTCGGAAATGCATGCAGTTCTGGTCACCACATGACAGGAAAGATATGATTGCACAAGAGAGGGTGCAGAGGAGATTTACGAGGATGCTGCCTGGACTGGAGAATTTTAGCTATGAGGAAAGATTCTTTGGAACAGAGGAGGCTGAGGGAATTGAGGTGTATAAAATTATAAGGGTCCTAGATTGAGTGGATAGCAAAGACTTATTTCCCTTGGCAGAGGGGTCAATAAACAGGGTGCATAGATTTAAAGTAATTGGGGGGAGGTTTAGAGGGGATTTGAGGGAAATTTTCTTCACCCAGAGGGTGGTGGGGATCTGGAACTCACTGCCTGAAAAGGAGTACAGGCAGAAACCCTCACCACATTAAAAAAGTACTTGGATAGGAACATGAAGTGCCATAACCTACAGGGCTACGGACCAAGAGCTGCAAATTGGGATAGGGGCGAATAGCCCTTGGTCAGAGCGGACACAGTGGGCCAAAATGGCCTCCTTCCGTGCTGTAAATTTCCATGGTTCTATGAAATGGCATTTAAAGGGAAAGGCAACACTGTTGGTCACCACCACCTTAAGTTATATTCGAGAACCACCAAGACAATTTGATTTTCCTTTACG
The DNA here is from genome assembly GCF_044704955.1 of Pristiophorus japonicus. Classification (NCBI taxonomy): domain Eukaryota; kingdom Metazoa; phylum Chordata; class Chondrichthyes; family Pristiophoridae; genus Pristiophorus; species Pristiophorus japonicus. Next base: position 137,975,395 of record NC_091980.1, on the reverse strand, counting down.
AGGTTCTCCCAGCTTGAAGGCACAGACTGCTGTATGCACACAAAGCAACTTCCAGCACTCCACACACGTGGAGTGTGTTTTGACAGTGGATGTCGCCAAGCTGTTCAGTCATGTTGGAGCACGGGCCATCAAAGCTGAAGCTTAGCTTGACGTACTCTGTCATGTATTCAACTGTCATTGTAACCCATGTATAAACTAAGCTAAGTTGTACACCGTGAGAACATTGACCACTAGGTGGTGAACTTGTGGGAGACACTTCTAACCTGGACTTTCAGGTATAAAAGGGGAAGCTCCACCCAACTTCATCACTTCAGTGCTGGCTAATAAAGGTTACTGGTCACAGAGTGACCTTCTTTCAAGTATGGGCCTCGTGTGCATTTATACTGTAGAGTAAGAACATATTATTGGCAACGAGAATCTGGGATTTAAACCACGCGAGCATGGCCACTAGCAGCACAGACGAGAGGGACTGTGTTGGTGATGATTGGGACGATTTTATTGAGAGACGACAGCAAAGTTTCGTCACTAAGGAATGGCTAGGACAGGATTCGGCCGACAAACGCAGGGCTCATCTCCTGACGGTTTGTGGATCCAGGATGTACTCCCTGATGAAGGACCTTCTAGTGCCAGAGAAGCTAGCCGGACAAGAATTTTGAAGAGCTCAGTAAGTTGATCAAGGAACACTTTAAACCGGCGAGCAGCAAGCACATGGTGAGTCACCGGTTTTCCACGCACCGGCGGCGAGAAGGACAAAGCGTTCCAGACTTTGTGGCAGACCTCCGGCGACTGGCGAGCCTATGTAAGTTCCCAGATGCTTGCAGAGCGGAGATGCTGCGAGACTTTTTTATTGAGGGCATCGGGCACGCTGGGGTTTTCAGGAAACTGATTGAGACCAAAGACTTGACCCTGGAAATGGCGGCTTTGATGGCCCAGACATTTATCTCAGGGGAGGAAGAGACCAGAATGATGTTTGACAAAAATCTTGGTTTAAATGCAGCAAATGGACAGGGAGTCAACATTGTTAACACAGCACACAGTTCTCCAGGCAGACAGGGGCAATCGGACATGCCCGTGCATGTAGTCGAACCCAAAGGGGGAATTCAACAGAGACAATGGCTAGCTGAACGGCGATTCATGCCATCGCAAGGGACAATGCGGCCAGTAATGGAGCCATCAATACCTGTCAATAGTGCGCTTAAGGGCAGTTACAGAGACAGTCAGAGACGATCGATTGGTAATGGACCTTTTGTTTTCAACAACAGCTCATGTTGGAGGTGTGGAGGCAAACACCCAGCCAGAGCTTGCAGGTATCAGCAACATGCCTGCAGAAACTGCAACGTCAGCAGTCACTTGGCGCGTATGTGCAGCAAGCCTGCAGCCAGGTTGATGTACGAGGAGGACGGGGACGATGTAATCCCTACGAGGCCAAATGAATACTGGGGGAAATCACTGGAAGCTGAAGTTCAGCGAGTTCATGTGGAGCACGTATACAGTTCATACACCAGGAAGCCACCGATAATGATGAAAGTGCTCCTCAATGGCATCCCAGTATAAATGGAGTATCAAACAGTTTGACAAGTTGTGGGCGTCCAAGGCCAGGAGGCCAAAATTATTGCCAATTGATTCACAGCTACGGACATATACAAAGGAGATCATTCCGGTGCTAGGCAGCGCCACGGTAGTCGTGACCCACAAAGATTCGGAGAACAGTTTGCCACTCTGGATTGTCCCGGGGGCCGATCCCACACTGCTGGGGAGGAGTTGGCTGGCTGTCATGAACTGGAAATGGGGCGATGTCAATGCAATTTCTTCTGTGGAGCGAATATCATGCTCACAGGTCCTGGAAAAATTTGACTCATTATTTCAACCCGGCATTGGCACTTTCATGGGGACCAAGGTAGTGATTCACATAAACTCGGACGCCAGGCCAGTACACCACAAGGCCAGAGCGGTGCCGTATGTGATGTGGGAAAAGATAGAAGGCGAATTGGACTGCCTGCTGGGGGAAGGCATCATCTCGCCAATCGAATTCAGTGACTGGGCGAGCCCGATTGTGCCGGTGCTCAAGGCGGATGGGTCGGTCAGGAGATGTGGTGATTACAAGGCCACCATCAATCGGGTGTCACTCCAAGACCAGTACCCACTACCGAGAGCGGAGGTCCTCTTTGCGACTCTATCCGGTGGCAAACTTTTTTCAAAATTGTACCTGACTTCAGCTAACGTGACCCAGGAGCTGGCAAGTGAATCGAAGAAGCTGACCACCATCACGACACACAAGGGATTGTTTGAGTACAACAGATGTCTGTTTGGGATTCACTTGGCCGCCATGATCTTTCAACGAAATATGGAAAGCCTCCTCAAGTAAATTCCAAGGACAGTGGTTTTTCAAGACGACATCCTCATCACGGGTTGATACTGAAGAACACCTCCGCAACCTGGAGGAGGTGCTACACAGACTGGACCGGGTAGGTCTGCGACTGAAAAAGAAGAAGTGCGTCTTCCTAGCTCGAGGGGTAGAATTCATGGAGATGAGGGTAGCAGCAGATGGGATCAGATCTACTGCGTCCAAAACAGAAGCGATCCAGAGTGCACCCAGACCCCATAACATGACGGAGCTGCGTTCGTTCCTGGGGATCCTGAACTATTTTCGTAACTTTCTTCCCAAATTGAGCACACTGTTAGAGCCGCTACACGTGCTCCTATGCAAAGGTCGCGAATGGGTCTGGGGGGACAGCCAGGAAAAGGATTTTGATAGAGCACGCAACTTGTTATGCTCCAACAATCTGTTAACGCTATATGACACATGTAAGAAACTTATTTTAACGTGCGATGCGTCGTCCTATGGTGTCGGGTGTGTGTTGCAGCATGTCAATGCCAAGGGTCAGTTACAGCCGGTAGCTTATGCCTCCAGAAGTCTGTCCCAGGCAGAATGGGGCAGCAGGATGATAGAAAAGGAAGCGTTTGCATATGTATATGCTGTAAAAAAAATGCATCAGTCGCTGTTTGGAAGGAAATTTGAGCTGGAGACAGATCACAAACCCCAAACGTCCCTTTTGGCTGACAACAAGGCCATAAATGCAAATGCTTCGGCCCGCATACAGAGGTGAGCACTCACGTTCGCCGCCTATGACTATACAATTCGGCACAGACCGGGCACTGTGCCGATGCACTCAGCAGGCTTCCACTAGCCACATCGAGCGGGCAACCGAGCATGCTGCTGAGATGGTCATGGCTGTGGAAGCTTTCGAAAGCGAAGGCTCACGCGTGACAGCCCGTCAGATTAAAATCTGGACAAACAGAGACCCGCTACTGTCTTTAGTCAAGAAATGTGTCCTGAATGGGGACTGGGCAGCCACGTACAGGGCATGCCCTGAGGAATACAAACCATTTCACAGGCGCAGGGATGAACTCTCGATTCAGGTCGATTGCCTACTATGGGGAAATCGCGTAGTCATGCCCCAGATGGGTAGACAGATGTTCATCAGAGAACTCCACAATGAGAACTTGGGCATTGTCATGATGAAGGCAATTGCCAGGTCATATGTTTGGTGGCCAGGGATAGATGCAGACCTGGAACTTTGTGTTCACAGGTGCAACACGTGTGCTCAGCTGGGCAATGTGCCCAGGGAAGTCCCCCTTAGCCCCTGGTCCTGGCCCGCCAAGCCATGGTGATGCATCCATGTGGACTATGCAGGTTCTTTCATGGGAAAAATATTTTTGGTTGTAGTAAATGCCTACTCCAAATGGATCGAGTGTGACATTCTCAATTCAAGCACATCCTCTGCCACGGTAGAAAGTCTACGGGCAATGTCTGCCGCCCATGGTCCACCGGACGTCTTGGTCAGGGACAATGGCCCGTGCTTTACAAGCATTGAATTCCAGGACTTCATGGCAGGAAATGGTATCAACCATGTCAGAACGGCACCGTTCAAGCTGGCCTCAAACGGCCAGGCGGAACGAGCAGTGCAGATAATCAAACAGTGGATGCTCAGAATCCAAGGGAGTTCCCTACAAAGCCGCTTATCACGCCTCCTGTTGGCCAATAGATCCCAACCACACTTGCTCACAGGGGTCCCACCCGCAGAGCTCAAAACCAGGTTATCCCTTATACACCCCACCATGAAAGCAATTGTTGAGAGCAGGTGCCAGTCACATTGTGACTACCATGACGGGAATGCGAGGGCGCGATGTATTGATGTCAATGACCCTGTCTCTGTCCTCAACTACGCTGCAGGGCCTAAATGGCTCGCAGGCACTGTGATTGCCAAAGATGGGAATAGGATTCTGGTAGTTAAACTTACCAATGGACAAATCTGCCGCCAACACGTGGCTCAAACAAAAAGGAGGTTCAGCAACCCCACAGAAGAAGCAGAGGAAGAACATGATGTAGAGTTCACTCCTCCACAGGTGACCGAACACCGGAACCAAGCGGAGGAGAGCCCAGTCACTGTGGGCAGTCCGGACAGGCATGAGGCACCGCAAACAGCAGACACTCAGGGCAGCGCCCAACATCCGGAGCCCCAACTCAGGCGCTCTACAAGGGAGTGTAAACCACCAGCGAGACTTAACCTGTGATCCCAATAAGACTTTGGGGAGGAAGTAATGTCATGTATTCAACTGTCATTGTAACCCATGTATAAGCTGACCTAAGTTGTACACCTTGAGAACATTGACCACTAGGTGGTAAACTTGTGGGAGACACTCCTAACCTGGACTTTCAGGTATAAAAGGGGACGCTCCACCCACCTTCATCACTTCAGTGCTGGCTAATAAAGGTTACTGGTCACAGAGTGACCTTCTCTCAAGTACGGGCCTCTTGTGCATTTGTACTGTATAGTAAGGACATGTTATACTCAACAATCAAAAACCTAGCACTTTCCAGCAGGAGCCACTCATCCTGCTTTGACGCATGAGTAAATCTCATTCTTCCAATGGCTTCATGGGTAAAGGAACCATCTATTGTGCGACGGCGCCAAAGATCCCAGATTTGTATTCAATGAACTGTTTTGATTTGGATTGCACTGCCTGAAAGGATGGAGGAAGCAGATTCAATAGTAACTTTCAAAAGGGTATTGGATATATACCTGAGAAAGTAAAGTATGTGGAACTATGGGGAAAGTACAGGGAAGGGACTAATTTCTTTTTATTCGCTCATGAGATGTGGGTGTTGCTGGCAAGGCCAGCATTTATTGACCATCCCTAATGGACCTTGAGAAGATGGTGGTGAGCCTCCTTCTTGAACAGCTGCAAACCTGATGGTGAAGCAACTCCCACAGTGCTGCTAGGGAGGGAGTTCCAGGATTTTGACCCAGCAACGATGAAGGAACGGTTATATACATCCAAATCAGGGTGGTGTGTGACTTGGAGGGGACCGTGGAGGTGGTGGTGGACAGTTCTTTCAGAGAGCCGGCACAGCCGCGATGGGCCGAATGGCCTCCTCCTGTGCTGTAGGATTCTATGAGCTGGTGATCTCAGCCAGGACAGCAGTTGGGGATCTGTTTTCCGAGACCAGTAGAGAATGGGGGGAGTGAGCAGAAAAGAATAAGAATTAGCCAGGCTGTCCTGTCCAGCCCATGATTGAATGGCCTCCTCCCTGCTAGAAAGTGAAAGTATGCAGATGTCAGACAAAATGGGTTCAAGCTCGGCCATAGTCGTGCTGGCCTCCCACTATTACTGACTGTTAGGTTTACACCTGCTAACTGGCTGCTGGAACCCATGGAACTGTAATCCAGTAACAATCAGGAGAAAAGGGAATGAAACCACCATTAAGTAACCGGGCGATGTGGATGTGTTTTAACAGACTTTAATATCTGCCACTACAACCCAGCAAGACCACACCGACCTGTGACTTGTAACACTTCAGCTGCTATGAAACTCATTAGGTATCTGAAATCTCATTTACAAGACACATCCTCTCCATTTTCTTCACCAATCTTTCAAAGGATGATTTTAGCTTCACTGTAATTAATGGTGCATTGGGATTAGGTGGAACCCACTTCCTCAAAATATTGCCGTGACTGAAGTGGAGGAGAGATGTGATTTGAATATTACAAATTGCTTTAGCTGTTCGTTAAGTGACGATGAGAATAAATTAACCAGATTGAAACTGGGACTGGAGATAGAAGTGTGAAAATAAAGATTGCCTAGGGGAAAAAAATGTTTTTGTGTGAACTTCATACAGATGGTGAGAACTTGGCTTTCTTTACGTTGTGCTTTCAAACTTGTTCGAAATTTGGCTGATCACAAAACTAACATTTGCCAACATTTTTTAATTGGTTTCCTCAACTCCAATACACAGACACACACAATCTCTCACACATAGACACACACAAAACTCACACAATAAGCCTCTTCACCACTAACAGGGTCATCAAATGTCGGGTACACTTTTTACAACATCCTCATACACTGATGATTAATCGTCAGACTCAATAAATATTTCTCTCTAACCAGGGGCATGCAATTATTTGGGCTGGAGGCCCACTTAACAAGTTTTGGTGAGCTGTTGAGGGCCGCACACCACTGGTCATCATCTTCCAGAATTCTCGAACAGTCCCCAAGGATTGGAAACATAGAAACATGGAAAATAGGTGCAGTAGTAGGCCATTTGGCCCTTCGATCCTGCACCAACATTCAACAAGATCATGGCTGATCATTCACCTCAGTGCCCCTTTCCTGCTTTCTCTCCATATCCCTTGATCCCTTTAGCCGTAAGGGCCATATGTAACTCCCTCTTGAGTATATCCAATGAACTGGCATCAACAACTCTCTGCTGTAGGGAATTCCACAGGTTAACAATGCTCTGAGTGAAGAGGTTTCTCCTCATCTCGGTCCTAAATGGCTTACCCCTTATCCTTAGACTATGTCCCCTAGTTCTGGACTTCCCCAACATCGGGAACATTCTTCCTGCATCTAACCTGTCCAGTCCCGTCAGAATTTTATATGTTTCTATGAGATCCCCTCTCATCCTTCTAAACTCCAGTGAATACAGGCTCAGTCGATCCAGTCGCTCCTCATATGTCAGTCCAGCCATCCCGGGAATCAGTCTGGTGAACCTTCGCTGCACTCCCTCAATAGCAAGAACATCCTTCCTCAGATTAGGAGACCAAAACTGAACATAATGTTCCAGGTGAGGTCTCACCAAGGCCCTGTGCAACTGCAATAAGATCTCCATGCTCCTATACTCAAATCCCCTAGCTATGAAGGCCAACCTGCCATTTGCCTTCTTCACCGCCTGCTGTTCCTGCATGCCAACTTTCAATGACTGATGTACCATGGCACCCAGGTCTCGTTGCATCGCCCCTTCACCTAATCTGCCACCATTCAGACAATATTCTGCCATCGTGTTTTTGCTACCAAAGTGGATAACCTCACATTTATCCACATTATACTGCAGCTACCATGCATTTGCCCACTCACCAAGTCAGTCTGCAGCCTCTTAGCATCCTCCTCACAGCTCACACTGCCACCCAGCATAGTGTCATCTGAAAACTTGGAGATATTACACTCAATTCCTTCATCTAAATCATTGATGTATATTGTAAATAGCTGGAGTCCCAGCACTAGTCACTGCCTGCCATTCTGTCTGTCAACCAGTTCTCTATCCACGTCAATACATTACCCCCAATAACATGTGCTTTAATTTTGCACACCAATCTCTTGTGTGGGACCTTGTCAAAAGCCTTTTGTTAACTTTTCAACTGTAAAAGATGTAAAAATAACCCTGCTATTTAAGAAAGGAGGAAGAGAAAAAACGGAATTAGCCTGACATCAGTAGTAGGCAAAATGCTTGAATCTATTATTAGGGACGTGGTAAAGGCACTTAGAAAATCTTTGTCATGTATTCAACCAGCATTGTAACCCATGTATAATCTGACCTAAGTTGTACACTGTGAGAACACTGACCACTAGGTGGTGAACTTGTGGGAGACACTCCGAACCTAGACCTTCAGATATAAAAGGGGAAGCTCCACCCACTTCCATCACTTGAGTGCTATGAAATAAAGGACAGGTCACAGACTGACCTTCTCACAAGCATGGGCCTCCTGTGCATTTATACTGTACAGTAAGGACGTATCAATGGCGACGAGAAACTGGGATTTAAACCACGCGAGCATGGCCACTAGCAGAACAGACGAGAGGTACTGTGTAAAGGAATGGTTGGGACAGAGATTCAACATTGTTAAAGCAGCACACAATTCTCCAGGCAGACAAGGGCAGTCGGGCATGCCGCAACACGTAGTCGAACCCAGAGGGGGAGTTCGACGGAGACAATGGCAAGCTGAACGGTGATTCATGCCATTGCAAGGGACAATGCGGCCAGTAATGGGGCCATCAACATCTGTTAATGGTACATTCAAGGGCAATGACAGGGGCAGTCAGGGACGATCGACTGGCAAGGGACCTTTTGTTTCAAACAGCAGCTCATGCTGGAGGCGTGGAGGAACACACTCAGCCGGAGTTTGCAGAGGTGAGCAAAATACCTGCAGAAATTGCAGAAATGAACGCTGGGGGAAATCGCTGGAAGCTGAAGTTCAGCGAGTTCATGTGGAGCACGTATACAGTTCATACACCAGGACGCCACCGATAATGATGAAAGTGCTCCTCAATGGCATCCCAGTATCAATGGAGTTAGACACGGGGGCCAGCCAGTCCCTGATAGGTATCAAACAGTTCGAAAAGTTGTGGGCGTCCAAGGCCAGGAGGCCAAAATTATCGCCGATTGACGCACAGCTACGGACTTAAACAAAGCAGATCATTCCGGTGCTAGGCAGCGCCACGGTAGTCGTGACCCACAAAGATTCGGAGAACAGGTTGCCACTCTGGATTGTCCCAGGGGACGGTCCCGCACTACTGGGGAGGAGTTGGCTTGCTGTCATGAACTGGAAATGGGGCGATGTCAATGCAATTTCCTCTGTGGAGCGAGTATCATGCTCACAGATCCTGGACAAATTTGACTCATTATTTCAACCCGGCATTGGCACTTTCATGCCAGGCCAGTACACCACAAGGCCAGAGCGGTGCCGTACGTGATGCGGGAAAAGATAGAAGGCGAATTGGACCGCCTGCTGAGGGAAGGCATCATCTCGCCAGTCGAATTCAGTGACTGGGCGAGCTCGATTGTGCCGGTGCTCAAGGCGGATGGGTCGGTCAGGATATGTGGCGATTACAAGGCCACCATCAATCGGGTGTCACTCCAAGACCAGTACCCGCTACCGAGAGCAGAGGACCTCTTTGCTACACTATTCGGTGGCAAACTTTTTTCAAAATTGTACCTGACCTCAGCTTACATGACCGAGGAGCTGGCGAGTGAGTCGAAGAAGCTGACCACCATCACGACACACAAGGGGTTGTTTGAGTACAACAGATGTCCGTTCGGGATTCGCTCGGCCGCCGCGATCTTCCAATGAAATATGGAAAACCTCCTCAAGTCGATTCCAGGGATGGTGGTTTTTCAGGACGACATCCTCATTACGGGTTACGATACTGAAGAACACCTCCACAACCTGGAGGAGGTGCTACGCAGACTAGACCGGGTAGGGCTGCGACTGAAAAAGGCGAAGTGCGTCTTCCTAGCTCCAGAGATAGAATTCCTGGGGATGAGGGTAGCAGCAGACAGGATCAGCCCTACTGCGTCCAAGACGGAAGCGATCCAGAGAGCACCCAGACCTCGCAACACGACGGAACTGCGTTCATTCCTGGGGCTCCTGAACTATTTTGGTAACTTTCTTTCCAAATTGAGCATGCTGCTAGAGCCGCTACACGTGCTCCTACACAAAGGTCGCGAATGGGTCTGGGGGGACAGCCAGGAAAGGGCTTTTAATAGAGCACGCAATTTGTTATGTTCCAACAATCTGTTAACGCTATATGACCCATGTAAGAAACTTGTGTTAACGTGCGATGCGTCGTCCTATGGTGTCGGGTGTGTGTTGTAGCATGTCAATGTCAAGGGTCAGTTACAGCCGGTAGCTTATGCCTCCAGAAGTCTGTCCCAGGCAGAAAAGGGCTACGGGATGGTAGAATAGGAGGCGCTCGCATGTGTATATGCGGTAAAGAAAATGAGCAGTACCTGTTTGGCAGGAAATTTGAGCTGGAGACAGATCACAAACCCCTAACGTCCCTTTTGGCCGACAACAAGGCCATAAATGCAAACTCATCGGCCCGCATACAGAGGTGGGCGCTCACGTTAGCCGCCTATGACTACACAATTCGGCACAGACCGGGCACCGAAAACTGTGCCGATGCACTCAGCAGGCTCCCACTAGCCACCACTGAGGGGGCTACCGAGCATGCTGCTGAGATGGTCATGGCTGTTGAAGCTTTCCGAAGCGAAGGCTCACCCGTGACAGCCCGTCAGATTAAACTCTGGACAAATAGAGACCCGCTATTGTCTCTAGTCAAGTAATGTGTCCTGAATGGGGACTGGGCAGCCACGTACAGGGCATGCCCTGAGAAATTTAAACCATTTCACAGGCGCAAGGATGAACTCTCGATTCAGGCCGATTGCCTACTGCGGGGAAACCGCGTAGTCATGCCCCAGATGGGCAGAGAGGTGTTTATCAGAGAACTCCACAATGAGCACCCGGGCATTGTCACGATGAATGCAACTGCCAGGTCACACGTTTGGTGGCCAGGGATAGACGCAGATCTGGAACTTTGTGTTCGCAGGTGCACCACGTGTGCCCAGCTGGGCAATGCGCTCAGGGAAGCCTCCCTGAGCTCCTGGCCATGGCCCACCAAGCCTTGGTCACGCATCCATGTGAACTACGCACGTCCTTTCATGGGAAAAATGTTTTTGGGTGTAGTAGACGCCTACTCCAAATGGATCGAGTGTGACATTTTAAATTCAAGTACATCCTCTGCCATGGTAGAAAGTCTACGGGCAATGTTCGCCGCCCACGGTCTATCTTGGTCAGCGACAATGACCCGTGCTTCACAAGCACTGAATTCCAGGACTTCATGGCAGGCAATGGAATTAACCATGTTAGAACGGCACCGTTCAAGCCGGCCTCAAACGGCCAGGCAGAACGAGCAGTGCAGATAATCAAGCAGGGGATGCTCAGAATCCAAGGGGGTTCTCTACAATGCCGCTTATCACGCCTCCTGTTGGCCTACAGATCCCGACCACACTCGCTCACAGGGGTTCCACCCGCAGAGCTGCTAATGAAAAGGACGCTCAAAACCCGGTTATCCCTTATACACCCCACCATGAAAGAAACTGTTGAGAGCAGGCGCCAGTCATAATATGACTACCATGACAGGAATGCGAGGGCGCGATGGATTGATATTAAATGACCCTGTTTTTGTCCTCAACTATGCTGCAGGGCCCAAATGGCTCGCAGGCACTGTGGTTGTCAAAGAGGGAAATAGGATTCTGGTAGTTAAACTTACCAATGGACAAATCTGCCGCAAACATGTGGATCAAACAAAAAGGAGGTTCAGCAACCCCATAGAAGAAGCAGAGGAAGAACACAATGTAGAGTTCACTCCACCACAGGTGACCGAACACAGGAACCAAAGGGAGGAGGGCCCAGTCACTGTGGGCAGTCCTGACAGTCCTAAGTCACCACAAACGGCAGACACTCAGGCCAGCGCCCAACAACCGCAGCCCCAACTCAGGCGCTCTACAAGGGAGCGTAAACCACCAGAGAGACTCAACCTGTGATCCCAATAAGACTTTGGCGAGGGAGGTGATGTCATGTATTCAACCAGCATTGTAACCCATGTATAATCTGACCTAAGTTGGACACTGTGAGAACACTGACCACTAGGTGGTGAACTTGTGGGAGACACTCCTAACCTAGACCTTCAGATGTAAAAGGGAAAGCTCCACCCACTTCCATCACTTGAGTGCTATGAAATAAAGGACAGGTCACAGACTGACCTTCTCTCAAGCATGGGCCTCGTGTGCATTTATACTGCACAGTAAGGACGTATCAATGGTGACGAGAAACTGGGATTTAAACCACGCGAGCATGGCCACTAGCAGAACAGACGAGAGGTACTGTGTAAAGGAATGATTGGGACAGAGATTCAACATTGTTAAAGCAGCACACAATTCTCCAGGCAGACAAGGGCAGTCGGGCATGCCGCAACACGTAGTCGAACCCAGAGGGGGAGTTCGACGGAGACAATGGCAAGCTGAACGGCGATTCATGCCATTGCAAGGGACAATGCGGCCAGTAATGGGGCCATCAACATCTGTTAATGGCGCACTCAAGCGCAATAACAGGGGCAGTCAGGGACGATCGACTGGCAAGGGACCTTTTGTTTCAAACAGCAGCTCATGCTGGAGGCGTGGAGGAACACACTCAGCCGGAGTTTGCAGAGGTGAGCAAAATACCTGCAGAAATTGCAGAAATGAACGCTGGAGGAAATCGCTGGAAGCTGAAGTTCAGCGAGTTCATGTGGAGCACGTATACAGTTCATACACCAGGACGCCACCGATAATGATGAAAGTGCTCCTCAATGGCATCCCAGTATCAATGGAGTTAGACACGGGGGCCACCCAGTCCCTGATAGGTATCAAACAGTTCGAAAAGTTGTGGGCGTCCAAGGCCAGGAGGCCAAAATTATCGCCGATTGACGCACAGCTACGGACTTAAACAAAACAGATCATTCCGGTGCTAGGCAGCGCCACGGTAGTCGTGACCCACAAAGATTCGGAGAACAGGTTGCCACTCTGGATTGTCCCAGGGGACGGTCGCGCACTACTGGGGAGGAGTTGGCTTGCTGTCATGAACTGGAAATGGGGCGATGTCAATGCAATTTCCTCTGTGGAGCGAGTATCATGCTCACAGATCCTGGACAAATTTGACTCATTATTTCAACCCGGCATTGGCACTTTCATGGGGGCCAAGGTAGTGATTCTCATAAACCCGGACGCCAGGCCAGTACACCACAAGGCCAGAGCGGTGTCGTACGTGATGCGGGAAAAGATAGAAGGCGAATTGGACCGCCTGCTGAGGGAAGACATCATCTCGCCAGTCGAATTCAGTGACTGGGCGAGCTCGATTGTGCCGGTGCTCAAGGCGGATGGGTCGGTCAGGATATGTGGCGATTACAAGGCCACCATCAATCGGGTGTCACTCCAAGACCAGTACCCGCTACCGAGAGCAGAGGACCTCTTTGCTACACTATTCGGTGGCAAACTTTTTTCAAAATTATACCTGACCTCAGCTTACATGACCCAGGAGCTGGCGAGTGAGTCGAAGAAGCTGACCACCATCATGACACACAAGGGGTTGTTTGAGTACAACAGATGTCCGTTCGGGATTCCCTCGGCCGCCGCGATCTTCCAATGAAATATGGAAAACCTCCTCAAGTCGATTCCAGGGATGGTGGTTTTTCAGGACGACATCCTCATTACGGGTTACGATACTGAAGAACACCTCCACAACCTGGAGGAGGTGCTACGCAGACTAGACCGGGTAGGGCTGCGACTGAAAAAGGCGAAGTGCGTCTTCCTAGCTCCAGAGATAGAATTCCTGGGGATGAGGGTAGCAGCAGACAGGATCAGCCCTACTGCGTCCAAGACGGAAGCGATCCAGAGAGCACCCAGACCTCGCAACACGACGGAACTGCGTTCATTCCTGGGGCTCCTGAACTATTTTGGTAACTTTCTTCCCAAATTGAGCATGCTGCTAGAGCCGCTACACGTGCTCCTACACAAAGGTCGCGAATGGGTCTGGGGGGACAGCCAGGAAAGGGCTTTTAATAGAGCACGCAATTTGTTATGTTCCAACAATCTGTTAACGCTATATGACCCATGTAAGAAACTTGTGTTAACGTGCGATGCATCGTCCTATGGTGTCGGGTGTGTGTTGTAGCATGTCAATGTCAAGGGTCAGTTACAGCCGGTAGCTTATGCCTCCAGAAGTCTGTCCCAGGCAGAAAGGGGCTACGGGATGGTGGAATTGGAGGCGCTCGCATGTGTATATGCGGTAAAGAAAATGCAGCAGTATCTGTTTGGCAGGAAATTTGAGCTGGAGACAGATCACAAACCCCTAACGTCCCTTTTGGCCGACAACAAGGCCATAAATGCAAACTCATCGGCCCGCATACAGAGGTGGGCCCTCATGTTAGCTGCCTATGACTACACAATTCGGCACAGACCGGGCACCGAAAACTGTGCCGATGCACTCAGCAGGCCCCCACTAGCCACCACTGAGGGGGCTACCGAGCATGCTGCTGAGATGGTCATGGCTGTTGAAGCTTTCGGAAGCGAAGGCTCACCCGTGACAGCCCGTCAGATTAAACTCTGGACAAATAGAGACCCGCTATTGTCTCTAGTCAAGAAATATGTCCTGAATGGGGACTGGGCAGCCATGTACAGGGCATGCCCTGAGAAATTTAAACCATTTCACAGGCGCAAGGATGAACTCTCGATTCAGGCCGATTGCCTACTGTGGGGAAACCGCGTAGTCATGCCCCAGATGGGCAGAGAGGTTTTCATCAGAGAACTCCACAATGAGCACCCGGGCATTGTCACGATGAAGGCAATTGCCAGGTCACACGTTTGGTGGCCAGGGATAGACGCAGATCTGGAACTTTGTGTTCGCAGGTGCAACACGTGTGCCCAGCTGGGCAATGCGCCCAGGGAAGCCTCCCTGAGCCCCTGGCCATGGCCCACCAAGCCTTGGTCACGCATCCATGTGGACTACGCACGTCCTTTCATTGGAAAAATGTTTTTGGTTGTAGTAGACGCCTACTCCAAATGAATCGAGTGCGATATTTTAAATTCATGTACATCCTCTGCCACGGTAGAAAGTCTACGGGCAATGTTCGCCGCCCACGGTCTACTGAACATCTTGGTCAGCGACAATGACCCGTGCTTCACAAGCACTGAATTCCAGGACTTCATGGCAGGCAATGGAATTAACCATGTTAGAACGGCACTGTTCAAGCCGGCCTCAAACGGCCAGACAGAACGAGCAGTGCAGATAATCAAACAGGGGATGCTCAGAATCCAAGGGGGTTCTCTACAATGCCGCTTATCACGCCTCCTGTTGGCCTACAGATCCCGACCACACTCGCTCACAGGGATTCCACCCACAGAGCTGCTAATGAAAAGGACGCTCAAAACCCGGTTATCCCTTATACACCCCACCATGAAAGAAATTGTCGAGAGCAGGCGCCAGTCATAATATGACTACCATGACAGGAATGCGAGGGCGCGATGGATTGATGTAAATGACCCTGTTTTTGTCCTCAACTACGCTGCAGGGCCCAAATGGCTCGCAGGCACTGTGGTTGCCAAAGAGGGAAATAGGATTCTGGTAGTTAAACTTACCAATGGACAAATCTGCCGCAAACATGTGGATCAAACAAAAAGGAGGTTCAGCAACCCCATAGAAGAAGCAGAGGAAGAACACGATGTAGAGTTCACTCCACCACAGGTGACCGAACACAGGAACCAAAGGGAGGAGAGCCCAGTCACTGTGGGCAGTCCGGACAGGCCTGAGGCACCACAAACGGCAGACAATCAGGCCAGCGCCCAACAACTGGAGCCCCAACTCAGGCGCTCTACAAGGGAGCGTAAACCACCAGAGAGACTCAACCTGTGATCCCAATAAGACTTTGGCGAGGGAGGTGATGTCATGTATTCAACCAGCATTGTAATTTATGTATAATCTGACCTAAGTTGTACACTGTGAGAACACTGACCACTAGGTGGTGAACTTGTGGGAGACACTCCTAACCTAGACCTTCAGATATAAAAGGGGAAGCTCCACCCTCTTCCATCACTTGAGTGCTATGAAATAAAGGACAGGTCACAGACTGACCTTCTCTCAAGCATGGGCCTCGTGTGCATTTATACTGTATAGTAAGGACGTATCAATCTTAATATGATTAAGCAGAGTAAATGGTTTTATGAAAGGGAAATCGTGTTTGACAAATCTGTTAGAGTTTTTTGAAGATGTAACTGCTAGGATGGATAAGGGAGAACTCGTGGACATAGTGTATTTGTATTTTCAAAAAGCATTCGATAAGGTCCCACATAGAGGTTGTGACAAAAAATTAGGACTCATGGGATTGGGGGTAATATAACATATTGGGGGTGATATATTATCGACACGATGGGCCGAAATGGCCTCCTTCTGCGCTGTAAATTTCTATGTTTCTATGTTTCTATTTGCATGGATTGAGGATTGTTTAATGGACAGAAATCAGAGAGTAGGAATAAATGGGACAAGTGGGGAATTACAACGATCAGTGCTATCTCCAATTTATATTAATGACTGAGATGACGGAACTGAGTGAAACCTATTCAAGTTTTCTGGTGATACAATGTTAGATGGGAAAGTAGGCTGTGATGAGGACGCAAAGAGGCTGCAGAGAGATATAGACAGGTTGACTGAGTGGGCAAGAACATGGCAAATGGAATACAATGTGGCGAAGTATAAAGTTATCTACTTTGGTCGGAAAAGCAAAAAATGCAGAATATTTTTTGAATGGTGAGAAACTGGGAACTGTTTGCAGTCAGAGGGACCTGGGTGTCCTTGTACATGAATCACAAAAAGTTAACATGCAAATATAGCAAGCAATTAGGATAGCAAATGGTATGTTAGCTTTTGTTGACTGCTGACCACACATCTTCCTTTTCTGACTCCCATATTAGCTGACACTGTTAACCTCTCTTCTTAGGTACTGTCAAATCTGCTCGTTCAAATCTGCCATCATCACCCCACTCCTCAAAAAAAAAACCTTGACCCCACTGTGCTTGCATCTCCAACCTCCCTTTCCTCTCCAAAATCCTTGAATGTGTTTTCACCTCCCAAATCCGTGCCAATCTTTCCCGGAACTCTGTGTTTGAATCCCTTCAATTTGGTTTCCGCCCCACCACAGTACCGAAATGGCTCACATCAAAGTCACAAATGACATCCTTTGTGACTGTGACAAAGATAAACTATCCCTCCTCCTCCTTCTCAAGCTGTCTGCAGTCTTTGACACTGTTGACCACTCCATCCTTCTCCAAAGCCTCACCACCATCGTCCAGCTGGGTGGGACTACACTCGCTTGGTTCCATTCTTATCGATCTAATTGTAGCCAGAGAATCACCTGCAATGGCTTCTCATCTCACTCTTGTATCGTTACCTCTGGTGTCCCCCAAGGGTCTATCCTTGGCCCCCTCCTATTTATCATCTATATGCTGCCCCTTGACGACATCATCCGAAAATATGGCATCAGTTTCCATCTGTACGCTGACGACATCCAGCTCTACCTCACTACCATTTCTCTCGAACCCTCCACGGACTCTAAATTGTCAGACTGCTCGTCTGACATCCAGTACTGGATGAGCAGAAATGTTCTCCAATTAAATAGGGGAAGACCAAAGCCATTGTCTTTTGACCCTGCCACAAACTGTTCCCGAGCCACCAACTCCATCCCAATAGTGGATAATCAAGGGGCTATAGGGAGGCAGGAACTTAATACAATCACTATCACTAATGAAATAGTACTCGGTAAAATAATGGGACTAAAGGCGGACAAGTCCCCTGGAACTGATGGCTTACATCCTAGGGTCTTAAACGAGGTGGCTGCAGAGATTGGTGGATGCATTGGTTGTTATCTACCAAAATTCTGGATTCTGGGGCGGTCCCAGCAGATTGTAAAACTGCAAATGTAACGCTCCTATTTAAAAAAAGAGGCAGACAAAAAGCAGGAATCTATAGACCAGTTAGCCTAACATCTGTCGTTGGGAAAATACTGAAGTCCATTATTAAGGAAGCTGTAGCAGGACATTTGGAAAAACATAATTCAATCAAGCAGAGTCAGCATAGTTTTATGAAAGGGAAATCATGTTTGACAAATTTGCTGGAATTCTTTGAGGATGTAACGAGCAGGATGGATAAGGGGGAACCAGTGGATGTGGTGTATTTGGATATCTAAAAGGCATTCGATAAGGTGCCACATAAAAGGCACAAGATAAAGGTTCACGGGGTTGGGGATAATATATTAGCATGGATAAAAGATTGGCTAACTAACTGAAAACAGAGATTCGGGATAAGTGGGTCATTCTACGGTTGACAAACAGTGACTAGTGGGGTGCCGCAGGGATTGGTACTGGGTCCTCAACTATTTACAATCTTTATTATTGACTGGGTTGAAGGGACCGAGTGTAATGTAGCCAAGTTAGCTGATGATGCAAAGATGGGTGGGAAAGCAAATTGTGAGGACACTAAAAATCTGCAAAGGGATATAGGGCTCAATCTTGCCCAACCCCTTTTTTCGGCGCATTTACCTTAAGTGTGCCGACTTTGCATGCTGAAAATGGCGCCTGTGGTGTCCTTACACCTTACTATAGAATCACACGAGGCATGTACTGCAGACAAGGTCGCTATGTGACCTGCACCTTTATGTCCAGGACCAAGAAGTGACGACCCTCCGTGGGACTTCCCTTTATATACCTGGACGATCAGATGAAGAGTGTCTCCCACAAGTTCACCCCCTGTGGTCAAGGTGTGCATTTCACAGTTGGATATAGTGTTGTTACATAAAGGTTACAGTTATGTGAAGGTTACAAACATGACATCACCTCCCCCCAACGTCTTTAGGTCAAAGATTGAGTCTTTCAGGCGGTCGACGCTCTCTCGTGGAGCGCCGCAGTTGGAGCTCTGTTGGTTGAGCTTCGGCATGCGTCTCTGTCGCCTGAGCTGATTCCGGCCTGTCCGGGCTGGCCGCAGGGACTGTGCATGCTGTTGAATGTCCTTGTTGCTCCTTCACTGGCAGTGGTGTGGGTAACATCTCATGGTCTTCCTCAGGTTCGAAAGTGTCCATGCTGAACCTTTTCTTTACTTGGTCCAGATGTTTGCGGCATATCTGCCCATTGTTAAGTCTGACCGCTATGACCCTATTGCCCTTTTTGCCTATTACAGTGCCCTCAAGCCACTTGGGTCCCAAAGTGTGATTGAGAACGAATACTGGGTCATCAATTTCTATGCATCTCCCCACTGGGTTGCAATCATGGCACTCGACTTGGGACTGGCGCTTGCCCTCAACAATGTCTGACAAGGCTGGATGAATGAGGGACAGCCGCGTTTTAAGCGTGCGGGCGGGCGGGACTCCCATGAGCGAATGCGGGCGGGACCTATAGGCCAGCAGGAGGCGCGATAGGCGGTACTGAAGGGAAGGCCCTTGAATCCGGAGCATGCCCTGTTTTATGATTTGAACCGCACGTTCTGCCTGGCCATAGGAAGCCAGCTTGAACGGTGATGTCCTGACGTGTTTGATACCATTACCCGACATAAACTCCTGGAATTCATAGCTAGTGAAACACGGGCCATTGTCGCTAACCAGGATGTCCGGCAAGCCGTGGGTTGCAAAAACCATGCGCAGACTCTCCACAGTGGTGGATGTCGTGCACGAATTCAATATGATGCACTCGATCCATTTCAAGTATGCATCGACAACGATCAGGAACATTTTTCCCATGAACAGGCCCACGTAGTCTACGTGAATGCGTGACCATGGCTTGATGGGCCAGGGCCACGGGCTGAGTGGGGCCACCCTAGGGGCATTTCCCAACTGAGCACACGTCGTGCACCTGCGAACACAGTGTTCCAGGTCTGAGTCAATTCCCAGCTACCATAGATGTGACCGGGCAATGGCCTTCATTAGCACGATGCCTGGGTTCCCTGATGAACGCTTCCTTTCCTTTCTGGAGCATGACTACCCGGCTGCCCCATAGCAGGCAGTTGGCTTGGATGGAGAGCTCGTCCATCCGTCTGTGAAACGGTCTGACCTCCTCGGGGCACGCTCCGTGTGCGGGCGCCCAATCCTCAGTCAGGTCACACTTCTTTATCAGGGATAGGAGGGGATCTCTGTTGGTCCAGATTTTGATCTGGCGGGTTGTGATGGGAGAGCCTGCGGTGTCGAAAGCCTCAACGGCCATGATCATCTCAGCGCTTTAGTCCGACGCCCCCTCAGTGGTCGCCAGTGGGAGCCTGCTGAGCACGTCAGCGCAATTTTCGGATGCCTGGCCGGTGCCGTATGGTGTAGTCATACGCAGCCAGCGTGAGGGTCCACCGCTGTATGCGAGCTGATGCATTGGTATTGACAGCCTTGCTGTCGGACAACAGGGATGTTAAAGGCTTGTGGTCCGTTTCCATTTCGAACCTTCCGCCGAAGAGGTACTGGTGCATCTTTTTCACCCCGTATACATATGCGAGTGCTTCCTTTTCAACCATCCCATATTTCCGCTCTGCCTGGGAGAGCGACCTGGAGGTATAAGCCACAGGTTGAAGTCGGCCCTCATCATTACTCTGCTGCAACACACACCCAACCCCATAGGATGATGCATCACATGTTAAAACCAGTTTCTTACAGGGGTTGTACAAGGTCAACAGCTTATTAGAACAAAGCAGGTTCCGCGCTCGATTGAAAGCCCGTTCTTGACAGTCCCCCCAAAACCATTCGCAACCCTTACGTAGGAGCATGTGTAGCGGCTCCAACAATGTGCTTAAGTTCGGCAGAAAGTTCCCGAAGTAGTTCAAGAGTCCCAGGAATGACCGCAACTCCGATGTGTTGCCGGGCCTGGACGGATCGCCTCCGTTTTGGATTCGGTAGGCCGGATCGCCTCCGTTTTGCGGCAACCCTCCTGCACATAAATTCGACCTCTGGGGCCAAAAACACACACTTCTCCGGTCGCTCCAGAGTAAGTCAGTTAGATACGATCTTTTTTAGGTCCGTTTTTTTTTTCCAAAGGGGGTGTTCCCAGACACTTTTGCCAGTTTTGACTATTTATGCCACTTTCGCCAGCTAAAACTTACTCTAAATCGACTTAGGTCAGCGTATGGCCAGCTCTGAAAACCCTTGCGGGCAGTGAAGAAAAAGCAGCGCACATTCGGCAGATATTAGGGCAGGGATAGGAGAGGGACTCCCGGTGCCCGTCTTCCCTCCCCTACACCAGGCCAAATGGCCTCACGCACAGACCAGCCCGCTGCTTTCCAGGGCTGACTTCAAAGATCGCGGTAGGATTTACTTCATTTTTATCAGTATTTTAATTGTTTGAGCTTTTCCTTGCAATGTTTGGTGCTTGGTTGTTGAGGTCCTCTCCAGTTCCCTTCCCTCCCCTATCCCTGCCCTAATATCTGCTGAATGTGCGCTGCTTTTTCTTCACTGCCTGCAAGGGTTTTCAGAGCTGGCCATACGCTGACCGAAGTCGATTTGGAGCAAGTTTTAGCTGGCCAAAGTGCCATAAATAGCCAAAACTGGCACAAGTGTCTGGGAACGCCCCCTTTTGAAAAAAAAACAGACCTAAAAATGATTGTATCTAACTGACTTACTCTGGAGCAAATTTTGGGGGGAAAATGGCATTTTTTAACTTACGCCAGGAAAAACAACTTACTCCAAAAAAATTGATGCAAATCATGGCCAAAGTTGGACCCATAGACAGGCTAAGTAGCCCTTCTCTGGTACAACTGTACAGGTTATTGATGAGGCCACATCTGGAGTACAGCGTACAGTTTTGGTCTCCGTATTTAAGGAAGGATATACTTGCAATGGGGGATGTTCACAGAAGGTTCACGAGGTTGATTTCGGAGATGAGGGGGTTGACTTATGAAGATAGATTGAGTAGGTTGGGCCTATACTTTTTGGAGTTCTTTTTGAAAAATGAGAGGTGATCTTATCGAAACATATAAGATAATGAGGGGGCTCGACAAGGTGGATGCAGAGAGAATATTTCCCCTGATGGGGGAGACTAAAACTAGGGGACATAGGGGCCGAAATTCACTGTCCCCAAAGGGACGGCTCCCCCGGAGTTTGGGTGGGCGACCGAAAAAAGGATGATTTCCCCTCCCCGAACCATATTCAGCTCGGGGGGGATTTGAGCGGTGTGCACTCCTGCCGGAAATGGCGCAGTGAAGTTGCTGTAAAGGAGACATTCCAGCGGAGAGCTGTGTAGCGTGGGGGCCACTGGAAAGCGGCAAGGACAGAGATTTCCAGCTGCAAAAAGGTCAGTCTTTTCCCAGCAGTGGCCCCGCGAGGTATTCCAGTCAGTGCTTGAACGGGACACCGCTGGAGTGTTGCCGCAATTGGGCCCTTTGGTAGGGAAATCGTTTTATTCATTTTTATATTTTTATTTAAGATTACAGCATCCACTGTATTTATCTTTTAATAGTTTTATTAATTATTCGTGTTTTTATTTAAGATTACAGTATGCACTGTATTTATCTTTTAATAGTTTTATGAATTATTCGTGTTTTTATTTAAGATTACAGCATCCACTGTATTTATCGTTTAGTAGTTTTATTATTGTTTTGGCTCCATTCAACCTGCTGAGTGCTGCTCAGAGGTTTGCCCTTACTTTTGTACAACTTTCAGGTCTGACTCTTTAGTGGAGGCCTGTGGGCTGTAGAGACCTGCTTGACAGGGTTCACCCTGAGGATGGGAGGAGTGTTGGGAGGCTGACACCTGGTCAGAAGCAGGGCAACACGCAGGAGATGGCATCGCTGTCAGCATCGTGCAGAGAGGCAGCGGGCAAGGGAGGCAGCAGCCATGATTCGTTCATTCTGCGCCAGACCAGTGTGCCCGCGTCTTCACCTGCCCCAATCAGGATTGCGATTGGCTGCTTGGTATCCCCTGTCCACTTGGCTGCTCACTCCACTGCGGGACCCCAGGACAGCGCCAGAGCATGCATACAATGACGCTCATTATGCCACCAGGTGCATCATCAAGCAGTGCATAGGCATCATTAAGCAGAGGTTCCAGTGCCTGGACCACTCTGGTGGCACCTTGCAGTACTCTCCTCAATGGGTTTCCATCATCGTCGTAGTCTGCTGCATGTTGCACAACCTGACCATCATGAGGGGACAGCCGCTGGAGGGCGAGCCAGCAGTACCACCTGAGGAGGAGGAGGAGGAGGAGGTGCAAGAGGAGGGAGGAGGAGGAGGAGGAGCAGGAGGAGGGAGGAGGAGGAGGAGGAGGTGCAGGAGGAGGAGGAGGAGCAGGAGGAGAGGAGGAGTTGGTGGTGCAGGAGGAAGAGGAGCAGGAGGAGGGAGGAGGAGCAGGAGGAGGGAGGAGGAGCAGGAGGAGGTTCAGGAGGAGGTGTAAGAGGAGAGGAGGAGGAGGTGCAGGAGGAGGAGGTGCAGGAGGAGGAGGAGGTACAGGAGGAGGAGGAGGTGGTGCAGGAGGAGGAGGAGGAGCAGGAGGAGGAGAAGGAGGAGGAGGAGGAGGAGTTGGTGGTGCATGAGGAGGGGGAGAAGGCGGAGGAGGAGGAGGAGGTGCAGGAGGAGGAGGAGGAGCAGGAGGAGGAGGTGCAGGAGGAGGCGCAGAAGGAGGAGGAGAAGGAGGTGCAGGAGGAGGAGGAGGTGCAGGAGCAGGAGGAGCAGGAGGAGGAGGTGCAGGAGGAGGAGGAGGCGCAGAAGGAGGAGGAGGAGGAGCAGGAGGAGAGGAGGAGGAGGAGTTGGTGGTGCAGGAGGAGGAGGAGTTAGTGGTGCAGGAGGAGGAGGTGCAGGAGGAGGAGGAGGAGGAGCAGGAGGAGGAGGAGGAGTTGGTGGTGCAGGAGGAGGAGGAGTTAGTGGTGCAGGAGGAGGAGGTGCAGGAGGAGGAGGAGGAGGAGCAGGAGGAGGAGGAGGCGCAGAAGGAGGAGGAGGAGGCGCAGAAGGAGGAGGAGGAGGAGCAGGAGGTGGAGGAAGAGGTGCAGGAGGAGGAGGAGGATCCCCGTCGCCCCAGAGCTAGGAGGTGTTGACCCATCGCCACCCTGGAAGGGCCAGGTGCAGACTGGCCAGCATCCTCCTGGGAGGGTGTGTCCTCACATATATGAAGGTGCCTGACACCTCCCCTGCAATCTCCCTCCATGCATTATGTACTGCCTGTCTGCCAGGTCTCCCCACATCAGGAAACAGTATTCTTCTTCTGTCCTCTACACCGTCCATCAGTGTCTCCAGCTCCATTTCAGTGAACCTGTTGGTTCTCCTTGCATCTCTTACACCAGCCATCATTCCAAACTCCTTCCCCGCTCAGGGCCTTGCTGAAAACCCTGCCCTTTAAAAAGGCCAGGGAGCAGCTGGCTCATTACAAACCCTTACCTGCATGCTGAACTTCTGAGTGGTTATAATGCTCAAATTAAGACAGCCACATCGCTGAAAAATCCACTTTGGAAGGGTTCATTAGCACTGGAACACATTTGTTCACTTTTGGAGCTGAATATGGGGTGGCCCAGCCACGGAAAAATTTTGGCGCTAATGGCCACAAAAAGGTGGGGGGGGCACCAGCTTTCCAGTGGTACTGAATTTCGGGCCCCTAGTCTCAGAATAAGGGGCCGCCCATTTAAAACTCAGATGAGGAGGAATTACTTCTCTCAGAGGATTGTAAATCTATAGAATTCTCTGCCCCAGAGAGCTGTGGAGGTTGGGTCACTGAATATATTTAAGGCAGAGATAGCCAGATTTTTGAGCGATAAGGGAATAAAGGGTTATGGGGAGCGGGCAGGGAAGTGGAACTGAGTCTATGATCAGATCAGCCATGATCTTATTGAATGGCGGAGCAGGCTCGAGGGACCAAATGGCCTAATCCTGCTCCTATATTTTATATTCTTATGTTCTATCCCTCTCCCCAGCATCTGTCTGAGGTTGAACCAGACTGTTCGCAACCTAGGTGTCATATTTGACCCTGAAATTAACTTCAGGCCACATATCCATGGCATAACTAAGACCGCCTATTTCCACCACCATAACATCGCCCGTCTCCGTCCCTGCTTCAGCTCATCTGCTGCGGAAACCCTCATTCATGCCTTTGTTACTTCTAGACTTGACTATTTCAACGCACTCCTGGCTGGCCTAAACTTGAGGTGATCCAAAACTTGCCTGCCCGTGTTCTAACTTGTATCAAATCTCACTCACCCATCACCCCTGTGCTCGCTGACCTACATTGGCTCCCGGTTAAGCAATGCCGCAATTTCAAAATTCTCATCCTTGTTTAGAAAAGCCTCCATGACCTCACCCCTCCCTATATCTGTAATCTTCTCCAGCCCCACCACCTCTAGAGGAGTTATAATCAGGAATGCTCCTCAAATTCTGCCCTCTTGAGCATTCCTGATTATAACTCCTCAACCATCGGTGGTTGTGCCTTCAGCTGCCTTGGCCCTAAGCTCTGGAACTCCCTCCCAAAACCTCTCTGCCTCTCTACCTCTCTTGCCTCCTTCAAGTGCTCCTTAAAACCTTACCTCTTTCTGCCGTAATTTCTTTTTATCTGGCTCGTTGACAAGTTTATTTTTTTGTCTTGGGAAATTTCACTACATTCAAGGCTCTGTATAAATACAAGTTGTTGTTTTTTTGAATCTCGTCGTCAATGTCTGCTCTTGTTGATAAGAGGCTCCCGAGATATTGGAAATGGTCCACATTGTCCAGGGCCATGCCATGGATCTTGATGACTGGGGGGTCAGTGCTGTGCGGCGAGGACAGGCTGGTGGAGGACCTTTGTCTTACGGATGTTTAGCGTAAGGCTCATGCTTTTGCACGCCTCAGTAAATACGTCGACTATTTCCTGGAGTTCAGCCTCTGTATGTGCACAGATGCAGGTGATCAGCTCAGCTGGGCAGGCCACATCGTTCGCATGCCAGACACGAGACTCCCAAAGCAAGCGCTCTACTCGGAACTCCTTCACGGCAAACAAGCCAAAGGTGGGCAGAGGAAATGTTACAGGGACACCCTCAAAGCCTCCCTGATAAAGTGCAACATCCCCACTGACACCTGGGAGTCCCTGGCCAAATATCGCACTAAGTGGAGGAAGTGCATCCGGGAGGGCACTGAGCACCTCGAGTCTCATCGCTGAGTACATGCAGAAATCAAGCACAGGCAGTGGAAAGAGCGTGCGGCAAACCTGTCCCACCCAACCCTTCCCTCAACAACTATCTGTCCCACCTATGACAGGGACTGTGGCTCTCGTATTGGACTATTCAGCCACCTAAGGACTCATTTTAAGAGTGGAAGCAAGTCTTCCTCGATTCTGAGTGACTGCCTATGATGGTGATGACGATGATGGTTGGTTTTTTTAAAAAGGGATTAGAGTATAAGAGTAAAGAAGTCTTAGTACAATTATACAGGGCATTGGTGAGGCCACACCTGGAGTACTGTGTACAGTTCTGGCCTCCATACCTAAGGAAAATCATACATGCCTTAGAGGGAATGCAACGAAGGTTCAATAGACTGGTTCCTGGAATATGGGGATTGCCCTATGAGGAGAGAATGAGTAGATTAGGCGTATATTCTCTAGAGTTTAGAAGAATGAGAGGTGATCTAATTGAAATATATAAAATTCTTAGGGGGCTTGACAGGATTAATGCTGAGAAAATGTTTCCAATGGCTGGAGGATCTAAAACACGGGGTCACAATCTCAGAATAAGGGGTCGACCATTTAGGACTGAGATTAGGAGAAATTTCTTCACTCACAGTGTAGTGAATCTTTGGAATTCTCTATCCCAGAGAGCTGTATATGCTCAATCGTTGAATATATTCAAGGTTGATAAATTGAGGGATATGGGAATAGTGCAGGAAGGTGGAGTTGAGGTAGAAGATCAGCCATGATTTTATTGAATGGTGGAGCAGGATCAAAGGGCCAAATGATCTACTCCAGCTCCTATTTCGTATGTTTTTATGTTGCTCCCGGCCGCACAGTCATGCACCAATTCCTGCACTGGGAGGGATACCCAGAACGTGGCTGTGCAGCAAATTTAAAGGTACCACATGTCGAAAAAAAATTAGTGGGTACATTGCCACTAACATAAAATTAATCATGTTAACAACAGCTACCATTTAAATTTGTTATGGCATTTATTGTATGAAGAACCCGTCATGTCATTTCCACACTTAATAAAAGTAACAATACTTATTAACATGCTAACGAGCATGGTACAAGTTACGAGTCACATTGAAAAGTGCAGATCAGTGTATTCCAAATGCTCTAAATTCATTCTTATAGTGGTAAATGAGAGATCGACTCGCTTCCACTGGCAATTATAAACAAGGTATAAAGCACAATTAAGAATAAAATCATTTATTCAACCTTTAAAAATTGCACGTGTAAGTGCTACTTTGCTGTTTTTGAAACCTCACTAAGAAATAATTAGGTGACTCGGAAAATGATTTATAACACAAATGCCATCCCAGATCAGCCATCAAATTGGGCTTGTTCATTGTCAATGTACTATCACTCCGGAGACGCCTGTAGAATTTGTGGACTTTCACTTGAGAATGGGCACACCATTATAATACACATTTCTTCCTGTCTTCCGCAAGCATTATTTATTACCAGGACCGGCCAATGATATACATATCCACAACCCTCTTCCAGTCATGACAATAAACTTACATTGTTCGTGATATGGGGAAAAGGGCTTAAATTAAAAACAGTGAATGCAATGTCCAATATACCCGGTCCATTTAGTTATGGCTCTACTATGTTAATTAAGTGGGATAATATTAAAATGAGTGAATAATTGTGCAAGAATTAAAAACCCTGAGTGTCATTTGTGCGAGCAAAGTGTAAAGTTGGTGAATTTGAAACAGGCCAACTCATAGCGGTGGATTTTACTAACCTCGGCGGGTCCAGGGCGGGCGACATCCTTGGTGAGTCCCAACCCTGCAGCTGTACTGATCCCGGCTTCCGACATGATCTTACCTTGGTGGGGTTCCCGGCCAATTAAAAGGAAGCGGATCAGCCGGTTTCCTTAAAGGGACCATGTCCACATATATTTTGACAGTTATTCTGTCAGTGTTCTGAAGCATTGAGGTGCTGCAAACACTGACAAGCACTGCGCAAAGGTGCACGGCTGCACCAAGGCTCTCCCATCACTCCCTCCAGATGCTTCTGGAGAGAGTCACAGCACGCAGGGAGGTTCTCTTCCCTTCCCATGTGTAATGTCTGTAAGCTTGTAATGTTTGTAGCTCCACACTGTGGATGTGGACATATTGTGTACTGCAAGTGCAGGGTTAATAATAAACAGAACCAAGCAGATTTCCGGAGGTTTTCCGAGAGAGCTACCTGCCATGCTAGGAGCTGTGTGTGCTGTACTCTGTGAATATATCACATTTGGCGACGAGGATGGGATTTTTTCGGATGATTTAAAGCTTAAATTTTGTTGGTGACAGCCGACAGAGAGACTTTGGAAGTTTCTGTCTTTGGAAAAAGCTACAAAATCTGAGGTAAAATACTGTGTTGGAATGTAAGAAAGCGATCTTCTTATCGGTGGCAGGTCCGGCATTATACGAAACCCTTGTAAATCTACTTGTGCCTGATGAGCCAAAGGACACAACACTTAAAGAGATTTTAACAAAGCTGGAGCAGCACTATAACCCCAAACCGTTAGAAATTGCTGAAAGCTATCGTTTTGGGATTCGGAACCAAAAGACTGATTAAAGTATCAGTGATTACATTGTAGCATTAAAAAAGCTATCGATGCATTGTAATTTTGGAAACTTTCAAAACCGAGCATTACGGGATCGTTTTGTTTGTGGGGTGAAAAATGATGCGATCAGAAGGAAGTTATTAACGACGGATGACTTGATTTTTGAGATTGTTTGTCTGACAGTGAGGTCGATGGGCATGGCCGAACAATATTCCCGAGAATTAAATAATAATTATGGTCGTCAGTCAACCGAGGTAAATCACCTGCAGGTTCAAAGTAAAAGACGGTGGAGGCCAAAAGTCTCAGAAACTGGAAATTCTAACAGAGCTATAGGTGCCTGGGACAACACATTGCTCAAAGTTGTCCATACGTGAAGGCAGAGTGTTTCTTCTGCAGAAAGACTAGGCATCTTGCGAAGGCGACTGAAGGGTAAACCAGCTTCCAAAGCTATGAGACCAGCATTCAAAGCTTTGAGTAGAAATCCCAAGAGACTACATAGCATGGAAGAACAACAGCAGGACGAGGAGATGTTAGAGTTACACGTCATCAGGATCACGAGGTTAACGGACAGCGATTTGGAAACATCAAAATCCACATAGATGTTGCGGGATTCAAGATACCAATGGAAATTGACACGATTTCCATTGGTAAGTGTAATACCGTGAGTGTAATACTGGAGTCGCTGTACGTCGACAAATTGCGTGATTTCCAACTGGAGAAATCCAAGATAGAGCTGCGAGGCTACTCGGGAGAGAAAATTCCTGTGGTAGGTCGTATCACCGTACTGGTGAAATATGAAGATCAATTTCAGAACTTGCCTCTAATAGTAGTGAAAGGAGACAAGCCTGCCTTACTAGGAAGAAATTGGTTGAGCTCACTGAAGCCGGATTGGAGTAAGGTTTTCTGTGTGGAAGCGAGATTTTCATCAACGGATGAGGTTATCAAGAAGTATCCGAAGGTGTTCTGCGAAATGGGCAGTCCGATCCAAGGCTTCAAGGCGAGTGTCAGGGTACAGAAGGACGCCAGGTCGGTTTACTACAAGCCACATTCTATACCATATGCACTCAAGGAGAAAGTTGAGCAAGAACTCAAAAGACTAGAGACTGAGAACATTATTTGTAAGATAGATCGATGTAGTTGGGCTACACCCATTGTTGTTGTACCTAAGTCCGATGGTAAGGTAAGATTGTGTGGTGATTATAAAGTAACTGTAAACCAGGTTCTAGAGGGTAATGTCCCCAATACATTGCCGAATATAGAAGATTTGTTCACAACACTGACAGGTGGTCAGATCTTACGAATGCCGACTTACAGCTTGAACTAGATGAGGAGGCCAAGTCATGTTTGACTATAAATACTCATCTAGGCTTATATCAATTTAATAGGATACCGTTTGGACTGTCTTCTTCCCCTGCCATATTCCAAGGGGTGATGAATCAGATTTTTAAAGGTATTGAAGGGGTAGTATGTTATTTGGATGACATACTCATTTCAGCACCAAATAGGCAAATTCATAATAACATATTGAATGAAGTCCTCAAACGGCTGGAGAAGCACAGAGTACGAGTGTCTGCTCGTAAGTGTGAGTTATTTAAAAACTCAGTGGAGTACTTTGGGTACAGAGTAGACAAAGATGGTTTACATCCAACCATGGAACAATTGGATGCGATCAGAAATGCACCCACTCCCAGGAATGTCACTGAACTTCGTTCATTTGAACTATTATGGGAAGTTCCTACCAAAATTTGGCTACAGTATTGCATCCACTGAATGAACTTTTGAAAAAACAGGTCCATTGGAAGTGGTCAAAAGAATGCGATACAGCATTCAAGGAGTGTAAAAGCAAATTGGTAGAGAGCACCATATTAGTTCACTATGACATATCTAAGGAGATTAAGCTAGCATGTGATGCCTCTCCATATGGAGTTGGGGCAGTAATCTCTCATGTATCATGTAGTGGGGAGGAGAGACCAATTGCTTTTGCTTCACACACTCTCAGTGCCAGTGAGAGTAATTATGCGCAAATTGAAAGGGAAGCTTTGGCATTAATTTTTGGGGTCAAGAAGTTTCACAAATACTTGTATGGTCGTAAGTTTACCATCGTTATGGACCATAAGGGCCTAACAGCAATCCTCCATCCAGAGTCCCCAGTTCCAACATTAGCTGCAGCCCAATTGCAGAGATGGGCTTTGATTTTGTCAGCATATACATATGATATTGAATACAGACAATCAGCTGATCACAGTAATGCTGATGCAATGTCTAGATTGCCTTCCCCATCATAAGTTACACCCGATAGGGAAGAAGTGTTTTATTTTTCATACATTGATGAACTACCAGTCACAGCTGAAGAGATTGGTAGAGCAACCAAACGTGACTCAGTGATGTCAAAGGTGTATGAGTATATTGCAAATGGATGGCCAAACTAGGTAACAGACAAAGATACACATCCATTCTTCATTCGTAGGAATGAATTATCAGTCGATAAAGATTGTATCATGTGGGGTGCAAGAGTGTTATATCAAATAAATTCAGGTCAAATTATTAGGAGACCTCCATGACCAGCACCTGGGAATGTGTTTGACCAAGAGTTTTGCACGCAGTTATTTATGGTGGCCAGGTCTTGATAAAGATATAGATTACATCGTGAGTCAGTGTACGACATGTCAATCAGTAAGCAAGCAATCACTATCAGTACAATTACAGCCATGGAAATGGCCTCCCAGGGTGTGGCAAAGGCTACATATTGATTTTGCTGAGTTAGAAGGACAACAATTGTTCATTGTGATTGATAGCCATTTGAAGTGGGTTGAGGTGTTTCCAATGTGGAAAATAACAACAAGTAAAACATTGGACATTTTACGAAAATTATTTTCTTCATTTGGCCTCCCTGAAGAAATTGTTTCGGATAATGGACCACAATTTCAATCAGAAGAATTTGCACAATTCACGAGCAAAAATGGTGTGAAACATACAAAGGTTCCACCATACCATCCTGCTTCGAATGGTGCAGCAGAGCGCAATGTACAAATTGTAAAATGTGCCCTCATAAAACAAATGTTAGATCCAAATCCAAGGAAACGACAGTTGTCATTGGATCACAAATTGGCTAGTTTTTTGATTACATATCGAAATACTCCTCATACAACTACTTGTAGAACACCAGCTGAGTTGTTTCTCAAACGACAGCCACGAACCAGATTCTCGTTGTTAAAGCCAAATTTGGCACAGTCTATAGAAGAGACACAATTAAGACAGAAGGAGAATCATGATAGAGGTAGAGTGAAGGAGAGAAGTGTGAAATTAAACCAGAAGGTTAGAGTGAAGAACCATCACCATAAATGGTTAAAGTGGTTACCAGGAAGAGTGGTGAAGATATGTGGTCCTCGCACATATTTGGTAAAGATGTTTGATGATGGACAGGTTAGGTTTGTTCATATTGATCATATTTTACCTACAGACATGGAAGGAGTTGAAGGTGGGAATGATTCAATTATTTCTGACTCATCAGATAGTTTTGATATACCAGTAGCAAATCCTAAATCCAATGTACTGGAAACAAATCCAGGAGAGAATCAGAATGAAAGTCAAGAGTCCGAGTCAGGAAAACAAAGAGCCTGAAGTTAGAGTGAGTTCAAATGAAAATCAAGACAATTCTGTGGAGGAAAACGTTCCTCAGGATGAGCCTCAAATGAGTGTGAAATCGACACCATGTTTGGAAGGTTCTGTTCGAGAGCAAAGGTATCCTCTTTGAAACAGAAAACAAGTGGTAAAGTTAAATTTGTAAATATGGAAAAAAATAAGTTTATATCCTGTGTTATGTATAAACATGAAAGTTATGTATGATGTTTGTTATAATAACTTCTTCATTAAGGGGGGGGAGAAGTGTAATGTCTGTAAGCTTGTAATGTTTGTAGCGCCACACTGTGGATGTGGACGTATTGTGTACTGCATAAACAGAACCAGGAAGATTTCCGGAGGTTTTCCGAGAGAGCTGCCTGCCATGTTAGGAGCTGTGTGTGCAGTGCTCTGTGAATATATCACACCATGGTTGGAAGAGACCTCCCCAAGAGACACCAACACAGCCTGGTTGCACGTTGTACAGGAGGGCACAAGCAGGGATGTCATCAGGAGGACTAGGCTGCAGTGGAACACACCTTTCAATGATCTCAGTGGATCACAAAATGTTACTGCAAACCACACTCAACCTCATCCTGCTGTGCCACTCATAACATCCCCATCACTCTGCCTTCTCTACTCTACTTCTGCACATCCTTACTCACACCAACTTATCTTGCGCCTCCGCCCATCTCTCTCGATCTACATTCTCATATGCCAACCCTCACACTCACCCTCTCTCTGTCTATCTACATTATTAAATCCCCATCTCATTAGCCATCTCTCACACTCACCCTCATCCTTGTCCAATCATACCAACTAACAACACACAAGGGTGGGCACTTGGGTCTTTTAGCCAATGCTGATGTAAAGTTTATGCTAATGTGTTGTCAAACATTGAAATCAATATGTTCAACACTTTGCATTCTTGGACAGATCTGTGTGCACCTTTGACAGCTTAGTGAGTTGCAGTGAATGGTGAGACCTAACAGTACATCCACCCAATTGTGATGAGTGTGAAAGGAATGGCTTAGACATTGTACGGATGCTTTATGGTGTTGGTGTGGAGTGGTGCCAACGTGGCGCATCATGTGGCAGCCAGGGTGTACAGTGTCAAGTGAAGTAAATCTGGCCATGGTGAGGCCATCCCTGGCGTATCGGGCAGCAATGTGGTCAGCTCCTGATGCCCTGTGTCCTGTGCAGCATCAGATGATTGCGGAGAAAGTTGATGTTGGTGCTGATGGTGTGCCTGGTGATGTTGGTGTTGGGGCTGATCATGGTGGGATTCTGAGGACCAAGGTGAGATTTTATTCAAGGCATCGATGCAGATGGAATAGATGGCAGGTGAAGTTGAGATGACAGAAGCGATCTGTCAATGGTGAGACAGGTTGCTCCAAGGAGGTGACAGTGGATAGAAAGTTCATAGGAAACACTTCATAAAGCTGAAAAGTGTACTCTAAATCCTGAAGGCTCCAGCTTCTTTGATTGGAAATTGAATAGCTGTGAAATGGAAGCTTTTATACCACTTCTGCAGTTGTCAACTAGTCAAACCAATGCAAAGTTGTTGAGAACCCGACACACGTAATGCCCGAGGGATGTGAACCTTGTAAAAAACTTGGAAAAATCCTTTGGACTTGGTAAAATGCTGCTTAAATAGCTGTAAGCAGCTTCTTAACTCACACAGTTGCCTGACATGCCGCTTAATGATAGGTCTGCAAACCGCAGCCAGAACAGGCACTTTGGAAATTCACAAGGAGGGTTCAGAGTGAACTTCCACCCTGCTGTCAATCAAGGCCATTTTGACAGTGGGCCTGCCTCCAAACTTGCACTCGCAGGGCTGGTAAGGTTACTGTTGATGATCACTCTCACGTCTACCCTCCCAATAATTTATAAACATAAATTCAGAAAGTAGTCAGATACTATCTTAAGTACACAAAATGTAGTGTAAGATCGTAAAATCTTCCATTGCTAAATGAATGAAATCAATGATCGATCGAATATATGTTAGATTAAAGTCTCCCTGGCGATTTGGCAGAGCGGTTTGTGTCTGCGGTGCCTCGGACATGCTGAGTACGGCAGCCCAAGGCTTCGCAAGGCCTGAACTACAATCGCATGCTGTTACTTGGAGTCTTTGTGCTCCAGGATCCACTCCCGTGTCTAAGATGGCAATGCGAGCCCTCTAGCCGTTGTACTCTGCGTACCGGGAGAGGAAAGAGTCATTGTGATGAGCAACCATGACTCGACTCAGCCTAATGATCAGCTCGAGTTCTGGCTCGCGTTCTATTCCTGTCCAGAGAGAATGAAGCGGTGGGCCGGATACGGTCACTGGCCACATTTGGCCCACCCCTGTCCAAACCTGACCCCAATATTTTCAGTGCCTTGGACAAATCTTGGAAAGAGTCCAAAATCATCCAAGCTGCATTCTTTCATCTGCTCACCGCCCCACCCGGAAGTTCCAACAACAATCAAATTATTTAAAGTAAAATCTTAAATTCTAGAACAAAATGTAATGACATCAGGTGTTCTACTACATCTGAGCTGTTTTGAGTATTACCAACACTTTGATGGAATTGAGACAAGAGCACAGTTCAATTCATTTACAGGAAATAATCTAACGTTGCAATATTCTGATGACATCCACAGTCAGTAGTTGACCAGAAAATTATAATTCAGTAACAGGGCTCCTGATTGTATTAGTTTTTTAGAAGTATCCTCTGTATAGCATTGCCGATTCTCAAAGGGAAGTCCCAACACCGACAAAGTTATTTTACATTAATGTTATCGTGTTCAATAAAAAACAAGATACATGGACCTAGAATTTGTGATGAGAATAACAGTGACGCCATCGGCGCTCACAGTTATATCTGCACATGCGCAGTTAAATGTGTAAAACCAGAAGTTGCTGCCAGAGATGCTCTGCTCCTCACAGGATGCACTGTTGCAGTCCTCGCCGATAGGCTCAACACTGAAATTACTGCAACAGCGTCAATTTGCCAGCTGTGGCTCAGTGGGATGCAATCCCCCCTTTGATGTATCATTTGGTCACTTCCCCATCCTGGGTCAGTGAATAGTCCATTATCACACAAAGAAATGTCCTCCAAGGTTTGATTGTTCAACAAGTATCAAATTGTTTTTGATGGCGAGTTTCAGGTCTTCTGCATTTTTTGATGTTCAACTATTATCACACAAAGTGCTTTTGATGGGGAGTTTCGGGTCTATAATGGGGTTTTCACTCCTGCAATAAGGTTGACATTAGAATTTCTAAAGGGTGAGGCAACCACTCCAGACTTGGTGGGGCCGTGGTCATCAAGTTCATATGGGGGATAGGGGTAGGGCACCAGTAAATGGGGGATTGGGGGGGAGCATCAGAAAATGGGGGGAGGGAATAGGGGTGGGGCACCAGTAAATGGGGGGATAGGGAGGGGCACCAGTAAATGGGGGGATAGGGGTGGTGCACCAGTAAATGGAGGATGGGGAGGGGCTCCAGTAAATGGGGGATAGGGGTGGGGCACCAATAAATGAGGGATAGGGAGGGGTCACCAGTAAATGGGAGGGGGAATAGGGGGGGGAATAGGGAGGGGCACCAGTAAATGGGGGAATAGGGAGGGGCACCAGTAAATGGGGGAGTGGGGTGGGGCACCAGTAAATGGGGCATAGAGGAGGGGCACCAGTAATGGGGGATAGGGGCACCAGTAAATGGGGGATTGGAGAGGGGCACCAGTAAATGGGGGATAGGGGAACCAGCCCACACTGCGATATATGCGTGCACTAGGTCCGTGCAGCAGGGCAGGTCTCCAGTCATCCTGGTTAACCCTTGCCACTGGATAAAGGCCTAGCTCTGTCAAGCCCGTGTGGTGGCTGATGTGTAACGGTCACCACACATTAAAAAAAATCCATGCACAGGCATCTTCCATCCTTCAATTGGAGTTCAGGACTGGAACATCAGGTCCTTCATTGAAACATCTGTGAACTCATGTGGAAGCAAGTCATCCTCGTTCAAGGGACCGCCTATAATGGATGAGCACATTTGCCTCTGAGTCAGATGGTTGTGGGTTCAAGTCCCTCTGCAGGGACTTGAGCACAAAAATCTCGACTGACACTCCAGTGCTGAGGGAGTGCTGCATTGTCAGAGGTGCCATCTTTCGGATGAGACGTTAAACCGAGGCCCCGTCTGCCATCTCAAGTGGATGTAAAAGATCCCATGGCACTATTTCGAAGAAGAGCAGGGGAGTTATCCCCGGTGTCCTGGCCAATATTTATCCATCAATCAACATAACAAAAACAGATTATCTGGTCATTATCACATTGCTGCTTATGTGCAAATGTTTCCTACATTACAACAGTGACTACACTCCAAAAGTACTTCATTGGCTGTAAAGCACTTTGAGATGTCTGGAGACCGTGAAAGGCGCTATATAAATCCAAGTCTTTTTTTCTTTTCTTTCCCACTAGTTCCACACTAAAAACAGCTGAAGAGGTTAGGGCTGGTGCATTCAGGAGTAAGTGAGCTTTTAACTGCGTGATAAGTGATAAATACTGCTGAACAGCCTCTCTGGCCCTGAAAAATACATTTTCGGAGTGTGGAGCCTCTTTCCCTCAGAAGAAACTTAATTTTAGAGATTTTAAAAAATGTAAAAAAAAATTTTTACCTTTTATGCTTGTCTTGTGTATCTCTCTCCCTTAGTTCCATCTCTATGTCCCAATTAATATTTCATTTTCTGTATGTCATTTAAATCT
Source organism: Pristiophorus japonicus (assembly GCF_044704955.1). Taxonomy (NCBI): domain Eukaryota; kingdom Metazoa; phylum Chordata; class Chondrichthyes; family Pristiophoridae; genus Pristiophorus; species Pristiophorus japonicus. The sequence goes on along the minus strand of NC_091980.1, from coordinate 137,938,692 downwards.
AATTTATACTTCCTGGTTTAGACTCTGCGTGTCTCAGTGAGGATTCTTCAATCTGATTGGTTTGAAGAGCCTCACTGTTACTTGCCCTGTTCACAGATGTCATAGATCTCCTGTAGAGGGCGCTGCGTTAGAAAAGACACTGGATTGGAGGAGATCCCCATCGATACGCCCGCAAACTGTCTGTCGGCAGCTGTCAGCGAAGAGAACGGCAAACACCATTCCTTTGCCGCTGACAGCAAAATCCAGGCTGGGAATAAATACAAGAATGCAGAACTCACTGCCATAGAGGGCCACAGATGTAAAATTAATTGAGGTCTTTCAAATAATGCTGGAAAGCTGCTTAGAAAGTAAAATCGAAAGGACTTGCATTCACATGGTGTTACATCCCTCAGGACATTCCAAAACGTTTCACAGCTAATGAAGTGCATTTGAAGCGTAAACTATTGTTTCGTAAACAAATGTGGCAACCAAGTTGTGCACAGCAAGGTCCCACAAACAGCAATGAGATAAATGACCAGATAATCTGTGGTTTAGTAGTTTTGACCATGGATAAATGTTCACCAGGCCTCTGGGAGAACTCCCCTGCTCTTCTTCGAATAGTGCCACAGGATCATTACCATTCACCTGAGGGAGCAGGTAGGGCCTCGAATTAATTTCCCATCCGAAATACGGCACCGCCGACAATTTAGCACTTCCCTGCGACTGTGCTGGAGTGCCAGCCGAGATCATGTGCTCAAGTCCCTGGAGTGGGGATTGAACTCATGGCCTTGTGACAGAGGCAAGAGTGCTACACTGAGCCATGGCAAGCAGTCTCAGGAAGCATGGGTCTGAGAAGAGTCTCAGACCCAAGGGAAATACGGGGGAGCCAATTTAAAACCGAGTTGAGAAGGAATTTCTTCTCCCAGAGGGTTGTGAATCTGTGGAATTCTCTGCCCAAGGAAGCAGTTTGAGGCTAGCTCATTGAATGTATTCAAATTACAGATAGATAGATTTTTAACCAATAAGGGAATTAAGGGTTATGGGGAGCGGGCGGGTAAGTGGAGCTGAGTCCACGGCCAGATCAGCCATGATCTTGTTGAATGGCGGAGCAGGCTCGAGGGGCTAGATAGCCTACTCCTGTTCCTAATTCTTGTGTTCTTATGTTCTTATGGGTGCAGTTTTGGTTCATATTTACAAAAGGATATACTTGCTTTGGAGGCAGTTCAGAGCAGGTTCACTAGATTGATTCCGGGGATGAGGGAGTTGACTTATGAGGAAAGGTTGAGTAGGTTGGGCTTCATTGGAATTCAGAAGAATGAGAGCTGATCTTATCGAAACGTATAAAATTATGAGGGGGCTTGACGAGCTGGATGCAGAGAGGATGTTTCCACTGATGGGGGAGACTAGAACTAGAGGGCATGATCTTAGAATAAGGGGCCGTTCATTTAAAACAGATGAGGAGGAATTTCTTCTCTCAGAGGGTTGTAAATCTGTGGAATTCGCTGCCTCAGAGAGCTGTGGAAGCTGGGACATTGAATAAATTTAAGACAGAAATAGACAGTTTCTTAAACGATAAGGGGATAAGGGGTCATGGGGAGCGGGCGGGGAAGTGGAGCTGAGTCCATAATCAGATCAGCCATGATCTTATTGAATGGCAGAGCAGGCTCGAGGGGCCGTACGGCCTACTCCTGTTCCTATTTCTTATGTTCTTATGTTCTTATAGGACAACAGTGGTGTATCCCGGAATCTCAGACGTACATTTACTGCTGGCACGGCTCTGCACTTGGAGCATGCAATCGAAAAAGAAGCTGGAATTGAGATTAAAACAGACGAATGGGGTCGTTTCATGATCCCCTATTCCCAGTGGAGAACCGTGCTCGCAGAAAGCGTGGGTCGGAGAATTGGTGCCATCCTGTAATCCTATCTCACATTGATGTTTCCTGTGAGAGTGGCTCCCACTGGGAGTGCAGAATGACCATTGAAAGAACTACCATAGCTAATGAAATGGTTGGGCAGACTCAGATGGTCGAACAGCCTGCTCCTATTTCTATGTTCCAAGTTCCCTTTCATATTTCGTGTTGCCCAGGAACTCAGAAAATAAAGACAAAATAATTTCACAGATTATGGTCTCTTGGTGCACGATGCCAGTGATTTTAATCTCCCAACTATGATTTGCTCCTTTCTTTGACACCTCTCACTTTAACTGGGACCCTGTTTCGAGTTCCAGTGGTCTGCCCCTAAATTCAACTGTAAAGGAAGTTGTCAGCTAGTTTTACCTGTCAATATTTTCTCCACTCTGACTCAAATCAGACAGCAAGTTAAAGCAGTGCTAGAGAGCAGGGCAGAGGCCACATTGACCAAGACTAGCTGGTACAATGTAACCTCCTCCATGCTCGGGCAGCAGGGGGAAAGCAGGGTGCTGGCATTTTAAACAAGCTCTCTGTCACAGGTGGGACAGACAGTGGTTGATGGGAAGGGTGGGCGGGGAGCCTGGTTTGGCACATACTCCTTCCGCTGCCTACGCTTGTTTTCTTCATGCTCTCGGTGATGAGATTCGAGGTGCTCAGCGCCCTCCCGGATGCTCTTCCACCACTTAGGGCAGTCTTTGGCCAGGGACTCCCAGATGTCGGTGGAGATGTTGCATTTTATCAAGGAGGCTTTGAGGGTGTCCTTGAAACATTTCCTCTGCCCACCGGGGATGGCTTGCAGTGTAGGAGTTCCAAGTAGAGCACTTGCTTTAGGAGTTTTGTGTCGGGCATGCGGACAATCTGGCTCGCCCAACGGAGCTGATCGAGTGTGGTCAGTGCTTCGATGCTGGGGATGTTGGCCTGATTGAGTTGATGCGCCTATCCTCCCAGGGGATTTGCAGGATCTTGCGGAGACATCGTTGGTGGTATTTTTCCAGCGATTTGAGGTGTCTGCTGTATATGGTCCATGGGTCTGAGCCATACAGGAGAGCGGGTATCACTACAGCCCTTTAGACCATAAGTTTGATGCGAGATTTGAGGGCCTGATTCTCGAACACTCTCTTCCTCGGTTAATATCATAATATTATAAAGAAAATAGGTGCATTCTGTGCCTGCTTAGAAAAACATTATATTAAAACATACAAAATGATAAGAGCTTATTTGAATTAATCTTTCAGAAAAGGGACCAAACAAAGAAGCCTAATGCTCCTAATCGCTGATGTACTGACAAGCGATTGCCAGGGAATATGCATTAAATAACCCATTTAACAGAATGCCCAAAGAAAGCAGATTTACAGCCAACATTAGGGCTATGATGCCAATTAGAGACCTATTGTTGGCGCTGTTATTATGTCTGACAGCTGCAGTCGCCCTACTTCTAAATGCTTTCCACTGCCACTGTGATAAGACTTTGCAAACAAAGTTATGGAAGATGAAACACTCTATGTGGCAAGGGCTTTCAAATCTTTCTGCATGGAAGACCCTGTTTACTATTAACACACTCCCAGGGACCCCTTGCAAATATTAAAGTAGTCACATGGACCTCACCAAATACTGACACCCTTTGGGGACCCTCCGCAAATACTGAAACATGAACGGGTCCCTCGATGAATATTGACTCACTCCCAAGGGCCTCCTGTAAATATTGAGTCTCTCTCAAAAGCCTGCTGTAAATATTGTCTCAGTCTCAAGGGGCCTATATAAATATTGACATATACCTGACACAGCCTCTAAATGTGAACATATTCCTGCTTACCCCATGTAAATACCCAGCAGGAATCAGTCGGAACACAGTTGGAAAACCCCTCTATATGTTGACACACTCGCAGGCAACGCCTGCAAATGTGACCGCTGCCAAAGATTCACATAGTATGAACTTCCAAAGAATAGTGTCAGTTATCCAAAGGGAAACAGTGCTAGCATTGCCGGAATTGTTGAATTAACATATATAGCAATACTATGCTAGTCAATCAACAAATGTAGACAAATACAAAATATTAGGACAGGCGGACAGAGATCTGGTGACGTCAGGGTTCTTGGCAACTTATGTGATAGCTTCCTGGCCTAATTGGTGTGAATTGGAAAATCAATCTCACTTTTGTACGCACACACACACCCCAAATAGCAGCACAATGCACTTGATTCGGGACTGAGATTGTAAGCTTGAAAAATTTGATACAAGGTTCAGTCAAGTGCAGCCTCTGTAACAAGCAGTTCTACTGGTGGTAACTTAAGGTGAGACGATGTATAAAGCAGATTTATTTATTTAGCTTGCTGTGTAGTTTGTGGCTTGATGACTCAGGCTGGGTAAAGTATAGTAAGCAAGTTTAGTTCCAGCACGGCATCAGTTGAACCATACTGATGGACAAGCGACTTCCTGCCTACTAACTGCAACGCTGTGTCCCCTCTACATCTCTCTACATCTATAAAATCCTTCTTAAAATGAAATGCTTCAACCAAGCTTGCAATGTTATCTACCCACATAGACTGTTCCTTCTTCTACTGGGAAGTGCTTTGGGATGTTTAAATGTAAGGTGTTCTTCTATCAATGACCTGTAGCACTCCACCTAATGTAAACAGGGCATGGTCTGCTTCGAGAGCCTCCATTATATGTCTCCTCACAGCCAAAGTTAATCTTTTCTAAATTTTAAAAGGTTAACTGAATTTCATCACAACAGTGAAGGGTTCTAGTCAAAGGGGCCGCAAGTAACAAATGAGGTTAGGAAAAAGCCAGGAAGTCAGGGAGAACTTTATTCACCCAAATAACAGCAAAATACTGCGGATGCTGGAATCCGAAATAAAAACAAGAAAGCTGGAAATCTCAGCGGGTCAGGCAGCATCTGTGGAGAGAAACAGGGTTAACGTTTCAGGTCTGTGACCCTTCGTCTGAATTGGCGAATGATCGAAATGAACAGATCTTAAGGAGCACTGAAAGGGGGAGGAGGGAAAATAACAAAAGGAAAGTTCCGTGATAGGATGGAAGGCAGGAGAGATTTGAGAGACAAAAGGGATAATGGGCCGACTTGAGATCAAATAGCAGAAGTTAGAAAAATAGTAAATTTCATTTACTTTACATCCAATTTCCACTCTTTCCTCACCTTCACATAGAAACATTGAAACATAGAAAGTAGGTGCAGGAGTAGGCCATTCGGCCCTTCGAGCCTGCACCACCATTCAATATGATCATGGCTGATCATGTAACTTCAGTACCTCATTCCTGCTTTCTCTCTATACCCCTTGATCCCTTTAGCCGTAAGGGCCACATCTAACACCCTTTTGAATATATCTAACGAACTGGCCGCAGCAACTTTCTGTGGTAGAGAATTCCACAGGTGAAGAAGTTTCTCCTCATCTCGGTCCTAAATGTCTTACCCCTTATCCTTAGACTGTGACCCCTGGTTCTGGACTTCCCCAACATCAGGAACATTCTTCCTGCATCTAACCTGTCCAATCCCATCAGAATTGTATGTTTCTATGAGATCCCCTCTCATTCTTCTAAATTCCAGTGAATATAAGCCCAGTCGATCCAGTCTTTCTTCATATGTCAGTCCTGCCATCCCGGGAATCAGTCTGGTGAACCTTCGCTGCACTCCCACAATAGCAAGAATGTCCTTCCTCAGATTAGGAGACCAAAATTGTACACAATCTTCAAGGTGTGGCCTCACCAAGGCCCTGTACAACTGGAGTAAGACCTCCCTGCTCCTATACTCAAATCCCCTAGCTATGAAGGCCAACATGCCATTTGCATTCTTCACCGTCTGCTGTACCTGCATGCCAACTTTCAATGACTGATGTACCATGACACCCAGGTCTTGTTGCACCTCCCTTTTTACTAATCTGTCACCATTCAGATAATATTCTGCCTTCCTGTTTTTGCCACCAAAGTGGATAACCTCACATTTATCTACATTATACTGCATCTGCCAAGCATTTTCCCACTCACCTAACCTGTCCAAGTCACCCTGCAGCCTCTTAGCATCCTCCTCACAGCTCATACTGCCACCCAGCTCAATTTCCCTAACAAAATTTTCTGACTAATAAGGATTTCCTTCAGTTCCTCCTCCTCATTAGATCCTCAGTCCCCTAGTATTTTCGGGAGGTTATTCGTGTCTTCCTTAGTGAAGACAGAACCAAAGTATTTGTTCAATTGGTCTGCCATTTCTTTGTTCCCCATTATAAATTCACCTGATTCTGACTGCAAGGGACTTACATTAGTCTTCACTAATCTTTTTCTCTTCACATATGTATAGAAGATTTTGCAGTCTTGTTTTTATGTTCCCTGCAAGCTTACTCTCATACTCTATTTCCCCCCTCCTAATAAACCCTTTGTCCTCCTCTGCTGAATTCTAAATTTCTCCCAGTCCTCTTGTACTTTTTTCAATACTGTATTCACTGCTCACGATGTGGCCTCCTCTACACTGGGGAGACCAAACGCAGATTGGGTGACTGCTTTGAGGAACACCTCCGTTCAGTCCATAAGTTTGACCCCGAGCTTCCGGTCGCCTGTCACTTTAATTCTCTGCTCCTTTCCCACTCTGACATCTCCATCCTCGGCCTCCTACACTGTTCCAATAAAGCTCAATGCAAATTCGAGGAACAGCACCTCATCTTTCATTTAGGCATTTTACAGCTTTCTGGACTCAACATCGAGTTCAACAATTTCAGACCATAACTTCTTTCTCTATTTTGCTCCTTTTCCTTTTTTTTTAAACCTCCTCCCCGCCACCGCCACACCCCCCTCCTCCCACCTGATGTAATTTTTTCTCTTTGGTTCCCATGGCAGCTGATAATTATTCCGCCACTCACACCCTATCTAGACTAATCTTTTTTCTAACTTCTGCTATTACCATCTCAAGTCGGCCCATCATCCCTTTTGTCTCTCTAATCTCTCCTGCCTTCCACCCTATCACAGACCTTCCCATTTGTTCTTTCCTCCCCTCCCCCTTTCAGTGCTCCTTAAGAATCTGTTCATAGCGAACATTTGCCAGTTGTGACGAAGGGTCATCGACCTAAAATATAACTCTGTTTCCCTCCACAGATGCTGCCTGACCCGCTGAGATTTCCAACATTTATATAACGTCTTTACCATAGTAAAACATCCCAAGGTGCTTCACAGGAGTGTTATCAAACAAAATTTGACACTGAGCCAAATAGGGAGATATTAGGGCAGGTGATCAAAAGCTTGGTCAAAGAGGTAGGTTTTAAGGAGATCGTAAAGGAGGAAAGAGAGGTAGAGAGGCACAAGGGTTTAGGGAGGGAATTCCAGAGCTTAGGACCGAGACAGCTGAAGGCATGACTGCCAATGGTGAAGTGATTAAGATCAGGGATGCTCAAGAGGTCAGAATTGGCAGAGTGCAGATATCTCAGGGGATTGTAGGCTGAAGGGGATTACAGAGATAGGGAGGGGCGAGGCCATGGAGGGATTTGAAAAATTGAATGATAATTTTAAAATCGAGGCATTACTTAACCAGGAGCCAATGTAGATCAGCAAGCACAGGGGAGATGGGTGAGCAGGACTTGGTGCAAAATACTATACAGGCAATTATCTCAAGTATATAGATGGCAGAACTAGGGAGGCCAGCCAGAAATGTGTTGGAATTGTTAAGTCTCGAGGTAACAAATGCATGGATGAGGGTTTCAGTAGCAGATAAGCTGATGCAAAGGCGAAGACGGGCAATGTTATGGAGGTGGAAATAGGTGCGGGTGCAGGACATTCTAAAAAGGGAGGGAGAACAGCCAGTTGTCGTGGTGCACATTGGTACCAATGACATAGGTAAAAAAAGGGATGAGTTCCTACGAAATGAATTTAAGGAGCTAGGAGCTAAATTAAAAAGTAGGACCTCAAAAGTAGTAATCTCGGGATTGCTACCAGTGCCACGTGCTAGTCAGAGTAGGAATCGCAGGATAGCTCAGATGAATACATGGCTTGAGCAATGGTGCAGCAGGGAGGGATTCAAATTCCTGGGGCATTGGAACCGGTTCTGGGGGAGGTGGGACCAGTACAATCCGGACGGTCTGCACCTGGGCAGAATCGGAACCAATGTCCTCGGGGGAGTGTTTGCTAGTGCTGTTGGGGAGGAGTTAAACTAATATGGCAGGGGGGTGGGAACCAATGCAGGGAGATAGAGGGAAACAAAAAGGAGGCAAAAACAAAAGACAGAAAGGAGATGAGGAAAAGTGGAGGGCAGAGAAACCCAAGGCAAAGAACAAAAAGGGCCATTGTACAGCAAAATTCTAAAAGGACAGAGGGTGTTAAAAAAAACAAGCCTAAAGGCTTTGTGTCTTAATGCAAGGAGTATCCGCAATAAGGTGGATGAACTAACTGTGCAAATAGATGTTAACAAATATGATGTGATTGGGATTACGGAGACGTGGCTCCAGGATGATCAGGGCTGGGAACTCAACATCCAGGGGTATTCAACATTCAGGAAGGATAGAATAAAAGGAAAAGGAGGTGGGGTAGCATTGCTGGTTAAGGAGGAGATTAAGGCAATAGTTAGGAAGGACATTAGCTTGGATGATGTGGAATCTATATGGGTAGAGCTGCAGAACACCAAAGGGCAAAAAACGTTAGTGGGAGTTGTGTACAGACCTCCAAACAGTAGTAGTGATGTTGGGGAGGGCATCAAACATGAAATTAGGGGTGCGTGCAATAAAGGTGCAGCAGTTATAATGGGTGACTTTAATATGCACATAGATTGGGCTAACCAAACTGGAAGCAATACGGTGGAGGAGGATTTTCTGGAGTGCATAAGGGATGGTTTTTTAGACCAATATGTCGAGGAACCAACTAGGGGGGAGGCCATCTTAGACTGGGTGTTATGTAATGAGAGAGGATTAATTAGCAATCTCGTTGTGCGAGGCCCCTTGGGGAAGAGTGACCATAATATGGTGGAATTCTGCATTGGGATGGAGAATGAAACAGTTAATTCAGAGACCATGGTCCAGAACTTAAAGAAGGCTAACTTTGAAGGTATGAGGCGTGAATTGGCTGGGATGGATTGGCGAATGATACTTAAGGGGTTGACTGTGGATGGGCAATGGCAGACATTTAGAGACCGCATGGATGAACTACAACAATTGTACATTCCTGTCTGGCATAAAAATAAAAAAGGGAAGGTGGCTCAACCGTGGCTATCAAGGGAAATCAGGGATAGTATTAAAGCCAAGGAAGTGGCATACAAATTGGCCAGAAATAGCAGCGAACCTGGGAACTGGGAGAAATTTAGAACTCAGCAGAGGAGGACAAAGGGTTTGATTAGGGCAGGGAAAATGGAGTATGAGAAGAAGCTCTCAGGGAACATTAAGACGGATTGCAAAAGTTTCTATAGATATGTAAAGAGAAAAAGGTTAGTAAAGACAAACATAGGTCCCCTGCAGTCAGAATCAGGGGAAGTCATAACGGGGAACAAAGAAATGGCAGACCAATTGAACAAGTACTTTGGTTCGGTATTCACGAAGGAGGACACGAACAACCTTCCGGTTATAAAAGGGGTCGGGGGGTCTAGTAAGGAGGAGGAACTGAGGGAAATCCTTATTAGCCGGGAAATTGTGTTGGGGAAATTGATGGGATTGAAGGCCGATAAATCCCCAGGGCCTGATGGACTGCATCCCAGAGTACTTAAGGAGGTGGCCTTGGAAATAGTGCATGCGTTGACAGTCATTTTCCAACATTCCATTGACTCTGGATCAGTTCCTATGGAGTGGAGGGTAGCCAATGTAACCCCACTTTTTAAAAAAGGAGGGAGAGAGAAAACAGGGAATTATAGACCGGTCAGCCTGACATCGGTAGTGGGTAAAATGATGGAATCAATTATTAAGGATGTCATAGCAGTGCATTTGGAAAGAGGTGACATGATAGGTCCAAGTCAGCATGGATTTGTGAAAGGGAAATCATGCTTGACAAATCTTCTGGAATTTTTTGAGGATGTTTCCAGTAGAGTGGATAAGGGAGAACCAGTTGATGTGATATATTTGGACTTTCAGAAGGCGTTCGACAAGGTCCCACACAAGAGATTGATGTGCAAAGTTAGAGCACATGGGATTGGGGGTAGTGTACTGACATGGATTGAGAACTGGTTGTCAGACAGGAAGCAAAGAGTAGGAGTAAATGGGTACTTTTCAGAATGGCAGGCAGTGACTAGTGGGGTACCGCAAGGTTCTGTGCTGGGGCCCCAGCTGTTTACACTGTACATTAATGATTTAGATGAGGGGATTAAATGTAGTATCTCCAAATTTGCGGATGACACGAAGTTGGGTGGCAGTGTGAGCTGCGAGGAGGATGCTGTGAGGCTGCAGAGCGACTTGGATAGGTTAGGTGAGTGGGCAAATGCATGGCAGATGAAGTATAATGTGGATAAATGTGAGGTTATCCACTTTGGTGGTAAAAACAGAGAGACAGACTATTATCTGAATGGTGACAGATTAGGAAAAGGGGAGGTGCAAAGAGACCTGGGTGTCATGGTACATCAGTCATTGAAGGTTGGCATGCAGGTGCAGCAGGCGGTTAAGAAAGCAAATGGCATGTTGGCCTTCATAGCAAGGGGATTTGAGTACAGGGGCAGGGAGGTGTTGCTACAGTTGTACAGGGCATTGGTGAGGCCACACCTGGAGTATTGTGTACAGTTTTGGTCTCCTAACCTGAGGAAGGACATTCTTGCTATTGAGGGAGTGCAGCGAAGGTTCACCAGACTGATTCCCGGGATGGCGGGACTGACCTATCAAGAAAGACTGGATCAACTGGGCTTGTATTCACTGGAGTTCAGAAGAATGAGAGGGGACCTCATAGAAACATTTAAAATTCTGACGGGGTTAGACAGGTTAGATGCAGGAAGAATGTTCCCAATGTTGGGGAAGTCCAGAACCAGAGGTCACAGTCTAAGGATAAGGGGTAAGCCATTTAGGACCGAGATGCGGAGAAACTTCTTCACCCAGAGAGTGGTGAACCTGTGGAATTCTCTACCACAGAAAGTTGTTGAGGCCAATTCACTAAATATATTCAAAAAGGAGTTAGATGAGGTCCTTACTACTCGGGGGATCAAGGGGTATGGCGAGAAAGCAGGAATGGGGTACTGAAGTTGAATGTTCAGCCATGAACTCATTGAATGGCGGTGCAGGCTAGAAGGGCCGAATGGCCTACTCCTGCACCTATTTTCTATGTTTCTATGTTTCTATGTTTCTTAGAGATGGCGTGGATATGAGGTATGAAGCTCAGCTCGGGGTCAAGTGTAACACCAAGTTTGCGAACAGTCTGGTTCAGCCTCAGAAAGTTGCCAGGGAGAGGGAGGGAATCGGTGGCTAGAGGTTTATGGTAGGGACCGAAGATAATGGCTTCGGTCTTCCCAATATTTAATTGAAGGAATTTCTGCTCATCCAGTACTGGATGTTTAGCAAGCAGTGTGACAGTTCGGAGACAGTGGAGGGATCAAGAGAAGTGATGGTGAGGTAAAGCTGGACATTGTCAGCGTACATGTGGAAACTGACGCTGTGTCGTCGGATGATGTCGCCAAGGGGCAGCATGTAGATGAGAAATAGGAGGGGGCCTGGCCAAGGATAGATCCTTGGGGCACACCAGCAGTAATGGCGCTGGAGTGGGAAGAGGTGATTCTGTGGCTATGACTGAATAGATAAGAATAGAACCAGGCACGTGAAGTTCCCCACCCAGTTGAACGATGGTGAAGAGGCGTTGGAGCAGAATTGTGTGTCAAAGGCTGCAGACAGGTTGAGAAAGATGAGGAAGGATAGTTTACCTTTGTCACAGTCAACTAAGATGTCATTTGTGATGTTGGGAAGAGTCATTTTGTTACTGTAGTGGAGATAGAAACCTGTTTGGAGGAATTCAAACGAGGGATTCCGGGAAAGATAGGCACGGATTTGGGAGGTGACAACAGAGTCAAGATTTTGGAGAAGGACGGGAGGATGAAGATGGGGCGATAGTTTGCAAGGACAGAGGGGTCAAGGGTTGTTTTTTTGAGAGGGATGATGACGGCAGATTTGAAGGAGATGGAGACAGTACCTGAGGAGAGAGAACCGTTAATAATATCAACTAACATGGGAGTCAGGAAGGGAAATTGGATGGGAAGCAGTTTAGTGGGAATAGGGTTGAGAGAGCAGGATGTAGGACTCATCGGCAAGATGAGCTTTGAGAGGGCATGAGGGGAGATAGGAGAGAAACTAGACAAATATCCAAATTCAGGGTTCAGGCAAGGGGGAACCTTAGAGGAAGTTAGGCCCGGTGGGCTAAGGGAAGGGACAGTTGAATGGATGTTTTCAATCTTTGTAACAAAAAAAATTCCATGAGCTCCTTGCTGCAGGGCAATTGAGTTCTGGAATAACTTAGCAGGAAAGGCAATTAAAGCAAAGCAGTGTGAAAGGATTTAAGCGACAATTAGACATCTTTCTAGGTAGAGACTGGCGGATACAGTAAGAAGGTTGGGTTGATGTATGAATATGTGAATAAGTGGCCCTGTTAGGTCTAATGATGCATTTTTACTGTTTCAATAAATTACTATTTTCTAATTTCAGTTATTTTTTGTATCAATATTTTTTCCGTGATATAAAAAATAATGAACACCCAGACACAGGGGGCTTCAGTATATTAAAGATATAACTGAAGAATATAGCATAAAGAGTGCTAATCTTAGAACACATTAAGCGTCCTGAAGAATTTAAATGAACAGGAGTGGATTCATGGACTCCCAGCTGACAAACAGCTCCTGTGATACTCCTCAGAGAAAGTGTGCTATTTTTTCCACAGATAATTACTGCTGCACTGATTTCAGTAGTAGAGTGATGAATAATGTAATTAAAGCCTTTTCAAACACAATAATGTTAATTCAGTACGGCTAGAAAAAACACAGGCGCTTTTTGACTTGTTGCGGTATTCCCGAGGTGACAGCATCGGAGGTTTGACAGCAGCCTCCACACAACGGAGCTCCGAGTTATGTGTGTGCTTTTTCTTTTTCTTCTCCCCATGCTCTCGCTCATTAAAACCTTTGGCTGGCAATATAGTTCAGCGAATGCCAGGTGCCCTCCGAAACATCCCTTGAGTAGTTATTCTTTGTGGATGAGCTTCGACAGCACACGTCAAGCTACATATACGACCACCAGGGATCTCAGAACTGAGGCAAATCCAGCCCTCACCAGATAAGAGGGCCGAAATTCAGCCTCGCGATAAGGCCTGTTACCGCCGGAAAATGGTGGCCAAGCGGCGGTGTCAAATGGCTGCCGATTCTTTTGTCGAAAGGCCGTCGCTCGCGAAATTCTCCTCGGTGGTTTTTCCGGCGGTCCTCGCTTCTGCCCGCTGCTGCCGAACCCTCCTAAGTGCATCATCAAAGCGCGCACTGCCGATGTCCCACCCCGCAAGCAAAATTCACCGTAGAAAATCTTGCGGTGCCCCCGACAGTTTTTCCTGTCAGTGCACTGTGTTTGCAGTGTGTGTAAAATGGCGGTGCGGCCGCCATTAAAGGTGAGGGCGCACTGCCGCGGCCGCCATCTTATTTTTTTTTTGTCAGCCGACTGCCAGGTCTGCCCGACAATTATGCCGCCCCCCCCGGTTTCGGCCGTTGGCCCTGCCGAAACCCTCCCTGGTGGCCCAGTGGGCCTAACTAAAATAATCGCAGAGCTCGCAGCGGCTCTCCCCTTTAAGTGAAGGGAAGAGATGTGGTGACGCACACGCATCATGACATCATCAGTGCTACGCTGATGACTGACAGCGGCAGACACTCCGCCCGCCCCCACTTTTGCTCCTCTTATGACCGATCTTCTGCTCTCGGCCCCACTTCCGCTCCCATTATGACCGACTTCCGCCCCGCTCAAAAAAAAGACACAGAGCTGAATTTCGCGCAAGATGCCATCGCATCCACCATTGCGGTGAAAACGATAGGTGCGACCAGTTTCCAGCGGGGGTGAATCTCTGCCCCAAGCACTCCCCATAGGCGTCAGGTGTGTGAACACTGGTTAGTTCCAGTCTCACCCTCTGTAACCCAGAGGCGGTGAGGTCAATGGGGGAAGCCCTACCATCGCCCCAGTTGGGTTCAGCACACTCTAGGGGTTGAACCTGAGGCCGTCCTGGGCTATATGGCTCAGCTACTCGTTGAATTCACAAAGCCACTGAGAACCATTAAAATTAGGTTTAAAAAAAAATAACAATAATAAGATCTAAATAGGAGGGTACAGTAGCCTAGTGGTTATGGTACAGGAAATCAGTGGTCCTGCTTCAAGCTCCACCATGGCACATTGTGAGTCAATCCAGTGAATCAGATCATTGTGGAGCAGCAGCAGATATTTAACCATGGTTCTGAATGGTCCAAAAAACCCAACAGGTTCACTAATGTCCTTCAGGGAAGCGAACCTACTACCCCTTACCCAAACTCACCTACTGGTGACTCCAGTTCCACAACAACTACAAACAACAATTTACATTTATATAGCGCCTTTAATGTAATAAACATTTCCCTGGAGCTTCACAGGACCATTATCCAACAAAATGTGTCACCAAGCCACGTAAGGGGATAAAAGGGCAGGTGACGCTCCTGAGCTTCGTAAAGAAGAGAGCAGTGGTTTACGGAAGGAATTCTGTAGCTCAGGGCCAAAGCACGACAATGGTGGAGCGATGAAAATCAGAGAGGCGCAAGAGGCAAGAATTGGAGAAGAGCAGAGATCTTGGAAGGTTGTGGGGCTGAAGGAGGTTACAGAGGTAGGGAGAGTTGAGGCCATGGATGGGTCAGAAAACAAGGATGAAAATGTTAAAATCGAGGTGTTACCGGACCGGGAGCCTAACTAGGTCAGTGACCACAGGGGTGATGGGTCGAAGGGATTTGATGCGAGTTGGGATACGGGCAGCAGAGTTTTGGGTGAGTATTTTTACAAAGGGTGTAAGGTGGGAGGCCGGGCAGGGCAGCAGTGAAATAGCTGAGTCTAGAGTTAGCAAAAGCATGGATGAGGGTTTCAGCAGCAGATGGGCTGAGGCAGGGAGGAGACGGCGATGTTACTGAAGTGGGTGGTCTTGGTGATGGAGAGGATATGGGGTTGGAAGCTCAGCTCAGGGTAGAATAGAACTGTCTGCTTCAGACTCAGACAGTAGCCTGGGAGAAGGATAGAACCATGGCTAGGGAATGAAGGTTATGGTTGATACTGAAGGCAATGGCTTCGGTCTTCCCAATATTTCATTGGAGAAAAGTTCCGTTCATCCAATGACAAGCAGCATAACAAATCAGATCCAGTGGAGGGGTCGAGAGAGGTGGTGGTGAGCTAGTGCTGGATGTTGTCAGCAAACACCGGAACCTGACATACTTTCAGATGATGCCAACAAGCAGCAGCATGTAGATGAGAAATAGGAGAGGGTTGAGAATATGTCCTTGAGGGTCTCCTGAGGTAACCGTGCAAGAATGGGAAGAGAATCCAATGCAGGAGATTCCCTGGTTGGCTTAGATAGATCAGAATGGAAGCAGACGATTGCAGTCCCATCCAACTGGACAATTGAGGAGAGACATTGGAGGAGGATGATGTGGTCAACCCTGTCAAAGGCTGCAGACAGTGCAGGAAGATGGAAAGGGATAGTTCATCCTAGTCATAGACATCCCTAAGTCTATGGGGATGTCTATGACCCCTGCAACATCCCCACCGACACCTGGGAGTCCCTGGCCAATGACCTCCTTAAGTGGAGGAAGAGCATCCGGGAGGGCGCTAAGCACCTCAAGTCTCGACGCCGAGAGCATGCAGAAAACAAGCGCAGGCAGCGGAAGGAGCGTGCGGCAAACCAGTCCCACCCACCCTTTCCTTCAGCGACTGTCTGTCCCACCTGTGACAGAGACTGTAATTCCCGTATTGGACTGTTCAGTCACCTGAGAACTCACTTTTAGAGTGGAAGCAAGTCTTCCGCGATTTTGAGGGACTGCCTACGATGATGATGGAGTTACATAGGATGTAATTTGTGACTATGATAAAGGCCGTTTCAGAGCCGTGGTGGGGCAGAAACCTGATTGGAGAGGTTCAGACACGGAATTACGGTTGACTCTAACTGCCTTTGCAGAAGTGTCATCCAGATCCCAAGCAGAAATTTTAAAAATACAGTAATACCAACCATTGGTTTACTGTGAAGATTTTTGTCACATCATCCAAAACAACAAATCATGAATACTGATGGATAAAGCTGCACAAAATCCTGACAGTAAATGGTGTAGGGGCTTGAATGGAAAAACTGGAACCTAACTGACAATGTAAAAACAAAAGCTGGTGCTCTCAAATCCCTGTGCTAGGTTTTAAATTGGTATTGAGGTCAATTTGTACATTCAATCTTTTAACTAGCACCGTAACTCTTAAAGTAATTCAATAAAATATACCAGCTCCAAAATAATACTAGCTATTGATTTCAGTAATGTGATCCCCGCAGGGCTTTATGATTAGTCCATCATTATTGTTACATTCAGTGCCCGCGTCCTACTAACTGCCTCATCTCCTACTGGCATGTGCTAGTTGATTTTTATAATATTTTTATAATATACAGAGACTGTGGTCGTTTCTTTTATCAGTCAGGAGATCTCCTGGCTAGAATTGGATAGATTAAAATGGAACCAGACGAGTGCAGTCCCACCCAGCTGGATAGTGGAGGAGAGGCGTTGGAGGAGGATGGTGTGGTCAACCGTGCCAAAGGCTGCAGACAGGTCGAGAAGCAAGAGGAGGGATTGTTCACCCTGGTCATAGTCACATAAGATGTCATTTGTGAGAGACGTCCTGTATCTGCAGGGGGCAGGAAGGCCCTCCAGACATGTGCTCAGGAGGCAGGGGGGCAGGAGGACCTCCAGACATGTGCTCAGGAGGCCCTCCAGACATGTGTTCAGGAGGCAGGGGGGCAGGAGAGCCTCCAGACATGTGCTCAGGAGGCCCTCCAGATATGTATTCAGGAGGCAGGGGGCAGGAGGACTGCCAGACATGTGCTCAGGAGGCAGGGGGGCAGGAGTGCCTCCAGACATGTGTTCAGGAGGCAGGGGGGCAGGAGGACCTCCAGACATGTGCTCAGGAGGCCCTCCAGACATGTGCTCAGGAGGCCCTCCAGACGTGTGCTCAGGAGGCAGGGGGGCAGGAGAGTCTCCATACATGTGCTCAGGAGGCCCTCCAGACATGTGCTCAGGAGGCCCTCCAGACATGTGCTCAGGAGGCAGGGGGGCAGGAGAGTCTCCAGACATGTGCTCAGGAGGCCCTCCAGACATGTGCTCAGGAGGCAGGGGGCAGGAGGACCTCCAGACATGTGCTCAGGAGGCCCTCCAGACATGTGTTCAGGAGGCAGGGGGCAGGAGGGCTGCCAGACATGTGCTCAGGAGGCAGGGGGGCAGGAGTGCCTCCAGACATGTGTTCAGGAGGCAGGGGGGCAGGAGGACCTCCAGACATGTGCTCAGGATGCCCTCCAGACATGTGCTCAGGAGGCAGGGGGCAGGAGGACCTCCAGATATGTGCTCAGAAGGCCCTCCAGACATGTGCTCAGGAGGCCCTCCAGGCATGTTCTCAGGAGGCCCTCCAGACATGTGCTCAGGAGGCCCTCCAGACATGTTCTCAGGAGGCCCTCCAGACATGCCTAGGAGGCAGGGGGCAGGAGGGCCGCCAGACATGTGTTCAGGAGGCAGTGGGAACAAGTAACAGGGAAGGCCAATGAGAGGAGTGTTGCTCCAAGAACATGGCTGCAGTGCAGGAAGAAGTTTAACAATCTCACACGAGTTATCAAGATCAGTGGATTCAACCTCGCACAGTTGAACATAACGTTAAACATCGAGAAGGACTCCAACCATCTCTATTTAAAGGGACCATTGCTTACAAGTTTGCTGCTTGATTCTTTCTTATGGCTGCTGTATATGTTTTTGGAGCTTTCCTATACTTGCCCAAAGTTTGAATAGTCTACACGTGGCTTAAATTTGAGGTCCGGTGCTCTTTTAAGTTGTGCTGAGTTTCAGCCACCTCACCTGTCTATGTCTGTCCTGTCTCCCCAGCATGTCCCTCACCAGCCTAGGCTCCTGGTCTGTCCCTCACCCACAGTCTCCATCCAGCCTTCTGCTCAATCTCTTTCTGCCTGGACTTTGCAGCCTATCATTCTCCCACATGGCCCTTGGTCTATCCCTCTCTCGCTCACCATCCTGGTATTGTGATCTTCCCTCTCCAAACCATACTCTTGCTCCCCATCCTAGCCTCCCAGTCTGACTCCATTCCCAACCTGCCATTACCTCATGACCTCTTAGCCGGTGACCCTCCCCCATGGTTGTCCCTTTTCCTCTTTGGCCTGGCACTGCTTCCTTTGGTACTGATTCCGTGGGCTAGATCTTCCCCACCTGGCCGGTAATTTGTTGCAGCGGATCATCCGCCCTTAATAGAACCTGCAAAATCACTGGGTGAAAATAGGGTGGATTTTATAAAGGATGGGTGATCCACTTCACCAGGCAGTGAAGACGGAAAGCTAACCACATGACTCCAATCTATACAGTCAGTGTTTTTTTCAGAAGCCAGCACCAACAGCCCACCTGTAGGGGACTGATAGTCCAATCACATCACTCCACTGTTTGAGAGGTTGGGCTGTAGCATGAAGTACTTCTGATCAGGGGCTAACCTCAGTTGCTTCTCCCTTCGGTCGCTCAGCAGCTGATTCATTTCTTATTTGGACCTTTAATTTTTTTAACCCTCTCCTATCTTTACTCGCATCCTCTCAGATGTCTATCTTTCTCAGTAAATCTTTTTCCCTCTTACAGCTGAAAGGCCGGCCAAACCCCTTCATGTAAAAAGATGCTGCGCCCTAAATCTTCCTCCAACTCACTCAACTGGATGTTGCATCCATCCATCAAAATCTTCTACCCACTGAAGAGCGGTAGTTTATTAATATCTCCATCTCCAGAACCCTGCCTAATGATGGAGGTACACCTTGTAATCTATCTAACCCATAAATAGGTTAATGTACTACAAAGTGAATTGAAAAGAAAACAGCACTGATAAGTCGGATAGAAGCACGAGAAGAGATGAGCTCCATTCTATTGGATGCTACTTCTATGGGCTCAATTTTCCCCAGTGATTTGCGGCGTTTTTTTTGGAGCAGGTCGGTTTTTTTGGCCTGAGTTAAAAAACAGTTTCCCCAATCAATTTGCACCAGCATAACTCAGTTAGTTACGATCTTTTTAGGTACATTTTTTTTCAGCCAAAGGGGGCATAACCTGTCACCCACTTAGGCAAGTTTGGCCAGCTGAGAGTTACTCCAGTTCTGCTTAGGCCAGAGTATATGGCCTTTGCAGAAAAACCTTCTGGAGAGTTAAAGAAACCGGCGCAGTAAAGAAATCGGTGCAGGTAAGTGCAGCAGATGCCCGGACAGCAGCAGTAGGAGAGGTAAGACAGAGGAGGAGGTGGGGGGAAGGTGTGGGGTGGAGAGAAAGGTGGGGGAGAGAGGGGGGAGAAAAGGGGTGGGAGGAAGCCTTTTGGGTGTAGTTATGTGCGGTAACTGGGAAGGAGGAGGCCATTCGGCCTGGGATAGGGACGGGGGAGCGGACCGGGAGACCATTCTGGGCCAGGGTCGGGCGGGGGAATGGACCAGCAAGCCCTTCAGCCAGGGCTAGGGGCGTGGGACCGGGACCAATAAGACACTTGGGATGGGGTGGGGGGGATGGGGGAGCTGGAGCTGGACCGGCACCGGCAAAGGGCTCAGGGCGGGCTAGGGAAGTGGACCGGCAAGCCCTTCGGCCAGGGCTAGGGGCGGTGAATGGGACCGGTTTTAATAATTGGAGGTAAGTAGCTGCAGTATATTTTTATGTGTTTTTAAGTTGATGCAATGAGTTTTAATGTGTGAGCTGGATGTATGTTTCACTTTGCAGCCTCAGCTTGTATTGTATCCCTGGTTACCAAGGCAACTCGATCTTTTTGGTGCAGATCAAGGCTCCACTCCCAAAACTAAAGGTCAGGTTAGGCCACGCCAAAATGAAAAAATCCAATAGGGAAACTTGGTGTACTTGGGCTCCCAAAAAATGGGCGTAACTCTTCAAGTACACCAAAAAAATTTGGGGGGAAAAATTGAGCTCATATGTTATTACACTTCCGTTAGGTCTCGTTGATGTGCACTGTTTGGAGCAATTTTATTACTTCCTACAATGAAACATGTGTATCAGTTGTATTTTTGTAACTCGTTAAGATGACAAGACAATAGCAAAATGCACATTATCTGACAGTACTCCAGTGATAAAGGTGACCCAAGCTGGTTACCATGGTGATATAACTTCCATAGTGCACTCAAAAGCACATTTCACTTCTGTAGCACACTGAACCATTTCATGTTTTCTGTGTGACGTTGAGATGGTTGGATTACCAGAGGTTAGAGTTGCTGCAGGAGCCAGTTAGTACAAACTGCAAAGTCTAAGATGTTTGAAGCAACAGATTTGAATTGTTCTGAATGACATCTTGAGCCCATATTCACATCAACTTCTACTTTTATTACGTTTCTTTCCTTCCTACCAGGAAAATATCTCTACCCTCTGCCGAGTGTACATAGTGCCTTATCACATCGCTCTGAAATGTCTCAAAGTGCTTCACATACAATGAATTACTTTACATACAGAGCCCGTTGTTATGCAGACACATGTGGCAGTGATTTTGCCCACAAGCAAAGTCATGCAAACTGTAATGTGATGAATGAGCAGTTATTCAATTTTTGGTGATGTTGGTTGTGGGAGGAATGTTAGCCAGGACACCAGGCGAACTCCCTACTCTTCTACAAATAGTGTTCTTGGGATCTTTAACATTCATTCAGCAGATATTTACTTCAAGTTTGTAAGGATAGGCACATATAGATTATTAAATAGAATAAGCTAGTTAACATCATATAATAGAGCTAGAATGTAGGGTTTTTAGATTAAAACACACTTCAGAAACACATACAGATGGACAAGACAGGCTTTTAAAAGCACAATACGGGGAGGAAGTGTGGGAAAGGAATATTGATTGGTGAATGGGCTCCAGTGTAGATATGTTCCTTTTGCAATAAAGATCGGAAGAGATTAAAGATCAAAGGCAAGCTTAACAAATGATAACAGCTAACCTTAACACTAAATGGTTGCAGCTGTATCAACACCATACCCGCAGAGCATGATAACGTATGGTACACACATTTGTTCTACGTAATGAAACGTATAAATGTACAAAACACTGGAGCTCCTGGGGAATCTCTATCTAGTCGTGCTGAGGTGAGCATAAGCAGTCAAAATGACATGCTTGCAATCTCCTGAAGGAGGCCTTGGAATGTGAATATTATTGGTGCAAATATCTCATATACACTGAATGCAAGAATTTGTGTTTGATTATTTCATTGATTTGATTTAGCAAAGAGTATTAACCAGGTGTTTTCAGTGTTACCCTGGTCCTCGAACCTGTATTAGAGGTAAAGGATGTATAGGGAAGTAGGGATATATGACATAACCGTAAACCCGACAAGGTTAATGTCTCTTCAGTGCAGCACTCAATCAGTATTGCACTGGAGAGTCAGCCTATATTACATGCTCAAATTCTAGAGTGAGGCTTGAACCCACAACCTTCTCACCGGGAGCCATTTTGAAACCCTCAAAGCTAAGGTTGCTGTGGTCAGTGCTGAAAATGGTTTGTTTAGTACTCAACGTTAAGTGCTGAAGAGCTGAAACAGTTTTGCAATGCAGCCTCCTGACACATCTAGGAGTGCAGAAGCAGAACTGGTGTAGCTAAAATTATAGCACGGCATGTTCAATGGGCTGAATGACCTACTGCTGTTCCTTTCAATCTAACCTTATTTCCTATACTATTCAGGACTTACCAAAGCACTTTACAGCCAATGAAGTACTTTTAAAGTGTAGTCACTGCTGTAATGCAGGAAACACGGCAGCAAATTTGTGCACAGCAAGCTCCCACTCACAGTAATGTGATAGTGACCAGATCATCTGTTTTAGTGATGTTGATTGAGGGATAAATATTGGCCGGACACCAGCGGCGTGAAATGGGGTGGCGAGGACTCCTGCATCCTGTCGCGAACTTCGAGTCGTGTTTTGCGGCAGCGCTGAGCAGAACCGCCAGGAACAGCTATGCCAGGTGTGCAACGCCTCTCGTTGCAACACCGTTCGAGTTTTGACTCGAACCCGACCCGCCCGCCTGCAATCGCGCCTCACAATGAGAAACCAGATGGGTCCAGCCAGGCCTCTCTCAGAAGCGCACATGGCCCGGCACTTTAGTCGCGAGTTTGTATTTTTGTGCCTCGAAAGTTATACAACGCCTCCCTTCACGCTGCGCACCCTGACACATGGCCCAGATGGCGAAAATTCCTTACAAAAGCGCAACCTATTCCCGGCTGGTAAATTTCCCACCCCGCCTCCGTTTTCACACCAGAAACAGAAAAGCCTAAAAT
This sequence comes from Pristiophorus japonicus, assembly GCF_044704955.1. Lineage (NCBI taxonomy): Eukaryota > Metazoa > Chordata > Chondrichthyes > Pristiophoridae > Pristiophorus > Pristiophorus japonicus. The sequence continues at coordinate 137,916,363 of NC_091980.1, read as the reverse complement.
TCAGCCCCAAGGCTGATTAACCAATGAAACTAGCCAGTGAGTACAGCTCGCTAAGTCAGCTCATCAGTCTGGAGCACACAATTTGTGAAGCAGCAAATTCAGCAACCAGAAATTTCCAATCATTTTGGAACTATTACCAGTAGTGTGCAAGAGCTTCGTTACAGCTCCTAATTTAAGGCAATTACATGGAAATTGGTCCCATGCCAAAGTCACCCTATTCACTTCATTAGTGCTCTTCAACCATATAAACATGCTCCTGGGGTTTACTCCTCTGGGCTTTGGGAGTTCACTTCATAAGCATCGTTTCACATTTTATTTTGCCTTTAGATATATTCATCTGCATTCTCTTGTTGCTAGTGTTTGATGCTTTTTTTTTTCCATTGCAAGACTTTTATTTTCCAATCCTTTTCCAGTAACTGTCTTGCAGACAGTTGCTATTTTACTAGCTTTCTACTGACTCAATAATTTATTCCAGGAGTGTTAGACAATGAAAATTGATTGAAATTATTCTGTCACAAAAGCATTATTATCGACACAGGAGTTCCATGGATATAGGGAAAGAATCTATCTCTGCGTTGGAGTGTCAGCCTAGATTTTGTGCTCAAGTCCCTGGAGTGGGATTTGAACCCACAATCTTCTGACTCAGACATAAGTGCTACCAACTGAGCTCCAGCTGACACCTTAAAGCATCATTTATAGCACCTGTCACTGTGGAGAATCAATAGGAGATCTTTACTCCAGTAGGATTGTCGAAAATAACAATGTGTCAGGTGCTATTCATATTTTATTGGAAGGGATGATTTCAGAACTCCCCAACAATACCAGTAATGATTAATACCATTAAAGCACAGTTCTAAGACAATGTAATCCCACTGTTTCCATTGGCGTGCTGACAGCAGGTAAACACTGAAGATATTTAAGCTGCCCAATGGTATCATGAGGAAGTTGCTATGACACCATAAATGACTGTATTTATTGTGTGCAGTTTGGGAGCACAGATATAGAAGATAACACCCCATGTGCAATGTGTTACGAGACAGTAACACATTGAAAATGTAACCATAAACTGATGCAGTTTTTTTACTGTCTCTCCACAGGATGCGTCGTGCTTCAGAACACACGCCAGGGTGTGTACATGACTGGTAAATCTCCATGGCCATCGCTGACTGGTAGACTGGCACCTAGATTGTGTTTTGTGAACTTTCCTGTGGTCACATGACAGTAGCGGCAACCCATCGCAGTAATACAGCCAGTTCACTGAAGCAGTTATCATGTGAGGTAAAAATACTGCACACCATGTCAACACGGATAAATATCTGGATTAAAAATGTGCCCATTATTTCACAAAACATGCTTAAGATACAAGTACCTTTGTAGTTCTCTGTCTGTCTTATTCTCAGCTATTTACATTGGGTTTTTTCTGTTTTACCTTCCATTGAGAGTTTGCTGCATTTAGTTAAGTTGCAAATACTTGTTTATTTTTTCCCTCTTCTCTCCTCAAAACTTTCCTTCATTCTCTCAGTTCCCACAGGATTTTGAAATATTTTCCTTTTCCCCTTAATACACACCGTTGATTTGCAGCCTCTGCTGAAACTGTCAGATCTGTCTTTTTCTAAAAATATATAAATTGTGCAATAGAGATACTCCAATACTTCCTGAATATTAGTCCAGGTACCACACAAGAAAGTTAAACGCACCCTGCAGGAAAAGGCAGGGGAAGGGCTCATCTAAATATCAGGCAGTCCCTCAAAAGTTGCTTTGGAGAGGGACTAAAAACCTGGGAGAAAGGTCTTATGCCCCTTTGCCTCTTCCTGCCAGTGATCACTTACATTTCAGGAAAAGGGGATGAGTATATTCCTTCCCTACTGCCAGGTGAGGCGGGGAAAAGACTCTATCACCCTGGATCTGGGAATCACATTATAAAAACTATTTAAAGTTCCCTTCCTGGGCAGGGGAAGACAAACACACTGCTGTTGCCCTTCCCAGCTCGATAGTGCATACAGATAAACTATAGAATCATAGACACTGCACAGAAGGCAGCCATTTGGCACTGTTGTGTATAGAAGAACTCCACGAGGCTGAGTACTGTGAGCTAAACTTAATGTGACCTTAGTCTTCTTTATTACAACTCCAGAGTGCCTAAACAACATGGCAGCCAACCTTTTATACTGGCCCTTAGGACTCCAATAGTCGTGCCCTCTGGTGGCAAGTATTACATAGTTACATACATAACATCACTCCCCCCCCCCCCAAATTCTTCGGTACAAGTTATTTATAAGTTAAGGCGATCCGGAGCCCTTCGCTCCCTGGTTGATCGTCTAAGTTCAAACCCTGGCGTGTGTGAGTTGGCCGGACCATTACTGCACTGCACCACGGCTGGACTGACCGGACTGTCAGGAATGGTGGGTTCATCCTCATGATTGACAGCGAGGTCGATTGCTGGTTGGGTGTGTGTTGGTGGATCGTCGATGGTGATGTCCTCTTCAAGTCGTTCCTGGTTGTCAGTAAATCGCAATTTGGTCTGATTTAAATGTTTTCTGCATGTTTGGCCATTTAACAGTTTGACTATAAACACGCTATTCCCTTCCTTGGCCAAAACAGTGCCAGCAACCCACTTGGGACTATGACCATAAGTCAGGACTAACACAGAGTCGTTAACATCAATGTCACATGAAACAGCCGCACGATCGTGGTACATGCCGGGTTTCTACGTGATCATTAAGATCTGGACAGACTAGGGAGAGCCTGGTTTTGAGGGCTCTCTTCATTAACAATTCTGTTGGGAGAACCCCGGTGAGCGAGTGGGGTCACGTCCGGTAACTGAGCAGAATGCGAGACAAGCAGGTCTGCAGGAGCCGTCTGTCACGCGTTTCATGGTCTGCTTGATTGTTTGGACTGCCCTGCTCCGCTTGACCATTAGACGTGGGCTTAAACGGAGCAGACCTGACATGCTTGATGCCATTGCGGGTCATAAACTCGTTGAATTCCGAGCTGGTGAAACACGGTCCATTGTCGCCGACAAGGACATCGGGCAAGCCATGGGTGGCGATCATGGCCCGGAGGCTTTCAATGGTGGCTGTGGACGTGCTGGATGACATGATTACGCATTCAATCCATTTGGAGTAAGCGTCCACCACTATTAAAAACATCTTTCCTAGAAAAGGGCCGGCAAAATCTACGTGGATCCTGGACCACAGTTTGGAGGGCCATGACCACAGATTCAGTGGAGCCTCCCTTGGTGCATTGCTCAGTTGTGAGCATGTGTTGCACTGATGCACGCATGACTCCAATCTGAGTCAATGCCGGGCCACCAACATGCGACCTGGCAATTGCCTTCATCATGACAATGCCTGGGTGGGTACTGTGTAGGTCGCGTATAAACGTTTCTCTGCCTTTTTTTGGTAAAACCACACGATTACCCCTCAAGAGTACAATCCGACTGGATGAACATTTCATCTTTGCGTTGGTGAAACGGCTTCATTTCATCTTGCATTTCCCTGGGAACGGCCGAACATTTCCCATTTAGGACGCAACTCTTTACTAATGATAGCACAGGAGCCGTGACGGGTGACCACTCGCTCTCAAAAGCATCCATGACCAGTAGCAAGTCTGTGGGCTGCGCCATTTCAACCCCAATGATGGGTAATGGTAGCCGGCTGAGAGCATCGGCACAGTTTTCAGTGCCTGGTCTGTGGGAGATAACATAGTCATAAGCGAATAATGTTAGTGCCCATCTTTGGATGCAGAACGAAGCACTGGTAGTTATACCTTTGCTTTCTGAAACTAGCAAAATGAGCGGCTTGTGGTCAGTTTCAAGCTCAAATCGAAGTCCAAATAGGTATTGGTGCATTTTCTTAACCCCATATACACATGCTAATGCCTCTTTCTCGACCATACTATAGGCTCTCTCAGCCTTACACAGACTTCTAGACACGTATGCAACTGGTTGGATGTTGCCCGAGACTTTGGCTTGCTGTAACACACAGCCAACCCCGTACAATGAGGCATCACAAGCTAGCACTAAATGTTTACATGAGTCATAGTGTACAAGTAACTTATTTGAACATAGCTATTCCTGGTCTTCTCAAAGGCTGTGTCTTGAGATTTGCCCCAAACCCAGTTGTCACCCTTACATAGCAACATGTGCAAAGGCTCTAACAACATGCTCAACCCAGGTAGAAAGTTACCAAAATAGTTGAGGAGTCCCAGGAACGAATACAGCTCCATCACATTCTGTGGTCTGGGTGCATCCTTGATGGCCTCTATCTTTGAGTCCATGGGTCTGATGCCGTCTGCTGCAATCTTTCTCCCCAAAAATTCGACTTCTGATGCTAGGAAAACACACTTGGAGCGTTTCAGCCTGAGTCCCACTCTGTCTAGGTTACTTAGAACCTCTTCCAGGTTGTGTAGATGTTCGATGATTTCACGACCAGTGATCAGGATGTCATCTTGAAACACAGCTGTGCGCAGAACGGATTTCAGAAAACTCTCCATGTTTCTCTGGAAAATGGCTGCAGCTGAGCGAATCCCGAAAGGGCACCTGTGGTATATGAACAGCCCTTTGTGTGTGTTGATGCACATCAGTCTTTTCAAAGATTCAGCCAGCTCCTGTGTCATGTAGGCAGAGATTAGGTCCAACTTGGTGAACGACTTCCCCCCCGCTACCGTTGCGAACAGGTCATCCGTCTTGGGCAGCGGGTACTGGTCCTCTAGTGAGACTCGGTTAATCGTTATCTTGTAGTCTCCGCAGATTCTGACCATGCCATCGATTTTCAGCACCGGATCAATTGGAATGGCCCATTCGTTGAGCACGACTGGCGATATAATTCTTTCGCGTTGGAGTCTGTCCAGTTCGATCTCGACTTTCTCCCTCATCATGTATGGAATCGCCCGACCCTTGTGATGGACGGGCCATGCATCGGGACCTAGATGGATCTGTACCTTGGTGCCTGTGAAGTTGCCGATGCCTGGTTCGAATAGCGAGGGAAACTTGCTCAGCACTTGAGCACACGAGGCGTCATTCACTGAAGATAGTGCTTTGATGTCGTTCCAATTCCATCTAGTCTTTTCTAGCCAGCTTCTGCCGAACAGCGTTGGGCCATTGCCTGGAACAATCCACAATGATAAGTCATGCACAGCTCCATCATACGATAGCTTCACTGCCGCACTTCCAATGACTGGTATGAGCTCTTTAGTGTAGGTTCGCAGCTTTGCATTAATCGGGCTCAGTTTGGGCCTTTGTGCTTTATTGCCCCACAGTTTCTTGAAAACCTTCTGGCTCATTATTGACTGACTCGCATCCGTGTCCAACTCCATGGATACAGGAACTCCATGTAATTTGACTTTCAGTATTATAGGAGGGCTCTTGGTGATGAAGGTATGTACCCCATACACTTCTTCCTCAGGTTGAGTTGCCTAAGCTGCGTGATCCGCCATGTGGTATGTTGCAGCACGTTTGCACATTCGTTGGAGGTGCCCCATCATTGCGCAGCCTTTGCTTGAATCGACATTGATGGGCCCGATGATTACCCCAGCAGCGCCAACACGGTGCTAATGGATTCACGTTCACCCCGATGACGGACTCTGAGTTATCACAGGTCTTGCAGCCGCAGACATATAGGCCCTGCCATTTGCAGTTCGGCCTGCTAGCGACGTCATTTTATTCACTTTATGCACAGTACTTGCTGGTGAGCTTCGATGTTGAGAAGATATCTGTTTGGTGTTATCGTCCGTGTGGCCATGCATGCCTGGGCGATCGCGCTGGCCCTGCTCAGGTCTAGGGTTTCGGCAGCCAGTAGCTTTCGAAGAATGACCTCGTGGCTGATGCCCAGCACGAAAAAGTCCCGCAGCATTTGCCCCAAAGCAGCTCCAAAATCGCAAGGTCCCGCGAGGCGTCTCAGTTCGGCGACATAATCCGCCACATCCTGGCCCCCGGGGCAATGGTGCGTGTAAAAACGATATCTGGCCATGAGGATACTCTCCTTTGGTTTGAGGTGGTCTCGAACCAACGTGCACAACTCTGTATATTCCTTCTCCGTTGGTTTTGTCAGTGCGAGCAGATTCTTGATGAGGCCGTATATTTTAGGTCCACAGACAGTGAGGAGAACCGCCCTGCACTTGGCCGTGTTAGTGTCTCCTTCCAGCTCGTTGGCCACGAAGTACTGGTAGAGACTCTCGAGGAAGACTTCCCAATCATCACACTCTACGAATCTCTCTAATATTTCAACGGCAGCCATGGTTGCAAGAAGGTTCATATTCTGTTACTCGTCGCCAATTGTTGTGTATAGAAGAACTCCACAAGACTGAGTACTAAACTGAGTGTGACTTTAGACTTCTTTATTACAACTCAGAGTGCCTAAACAACATGGCAGCAACCTTTTATACTGGCCCTGCATGTGTGTGCAGGTGACCATTAGGACTCCAACAGTCGCGCCTTCTGGTGGCAACTATTACATAGTTACATACATAACAGGCCCAACTACTGCCTTCATGCTAGCTTCTTAACTGGAGTCTAATACTCCAATTCCATTTCACTGACCTTCCCCTGATGTTTTTTATTTTTCCTTTTCAATTAATTTTCCAATTCCATTTCATATATTAGAGTTTCTACCTCAAAAGCCACTTGTGGTAAAGCATCAATTTCCAAGCAACCTCTAAAAAAAAAGTTTACCTTTCCCCTGTGTTCTTGTATTGATAATTCCTAAGTTTTTACCTCTTTGTTACCAATCCCCCAATCAGTGGAAACTATCTTTCACTGTTTATCCTCTCAAACACTGTTGTAAACTCAATTAGACTCCCCTCTAGATCCTTCTGTATCACAATGAAAAAGCCCCAATTTTCATGTCTTTCTTTATACCCCTGATTTGTGGTATTGTTCTAGTGAAATCTTGGCTGTACCCTTTTCATGGTTCAAATTTCCTCTACATAATCACATTCAATACCTAACTGTGGCCTAAAAAATAACAACAACTTGCATTTATATAGAACCTTTAACATAGTAAAATGTTTCACCAGAGCTTTATCAATCAAAGTTGACACTGAGCCATATAAGAGGATATTAGGAAAGGTTGGTCAAAGAGGTAGGTTTTAAGGAGCATCTTAAAGGAGGAGACAGAGAGAGAGAGGCTTAGGGAGGGAATTCTAGAATTTAGGGCCTAGGCAGCTAAAGGTAAGGCTGCCAATGGTGAGGCAATCAAAATCAGGGATGCGTAAGAGGCCAGAATTGGGGGATCACAGAGATCTCAGCGGGTTGGTGGGCTGATGGAGATTTCAGAGATTGGGAGGGGTGAGGCCATTGGAGGCATTTGAAATCAAGGATGAGAATTTTTAAATCAAGGCGTTGCTGAACCGAGAGCCAATGAAGGTTAGCGAGCACAGGGCTGATGGGTGAACGGGACTTGGTGCGAGTTACGACCGGGCAGCAGAGTTTTAGATGAGCTAAAGTTTACGGAGGGGTAAAAAAGCTTAGTGTAATGTAACTGTAATACTAACATACACCATTATACAAGAACATTGTAAAGAAACAAGACTAACCTACTACAATCTTACAGTAAGTTGTTTTAGAGTAGCTTACAAACATGCACAAACGCACCAACATATTAACCCAGAATTTCGTGAAACGGCTGATTGCCAAATTACACTGAAATGTACACAGAAATTTCCTGTAAATTTCATATACAAGCACGTAAAAATTAATGCAAAACAAGTAAAAATCAGCATAGACATTCGGAGTTTGAGGAACACTGATCTTACAATCGCAGCGGATTGGAAGGTAGTTAATGTAATACCGCTATTCAAGAAAGGAGGGAGAGAGAAAACTGGGAACTACAGGTCAATTAGCCTGACATCAGTCATCAGAAAATTGCTGGAATCCATTATTAAGGAAGTGGTAACAGAGCACATGGAAAATCATAATATGATTAGGCAAAGTCAACACTGTTTTATGAAAGAAAATCGTGTGAGTATTTGGAGGATGTAACTAATAGGGTAGATAAAGGGGAACCAATGGAAGTAGTATATTTAGATTTCCAAAAGGCTTTCGATAAGGTGCCACATAAAAGGTTGTTATGTAAGATAAGAATTCATGGGATTGGGGGTAATATATTAACATGGATAGAGGATTGGCTAACGGAAGAAAACAGAGAGTAGGGATAGGCAGGGATGAGAGGACTGTTCTATGAGGAGAGATTAAGTAGAATGGGCCTATACTCTCTGGAGTTTTCAGAATGAGAGGTGATCTCATTGAAACACAGAAGATTCTGAGGAGGATTGTCAGGGTAGATGCTGAGAGGTTGTTTCCTCTGGCTGGAGAATCTAGAACTAGGAGGCATAGTCTCAGGATAAAGGGTTGACTATTTAAGACAGAGATCAGGAGGAACTTCTTCACTCAGAGAGTTGTGAATCTTTGGAATTCTCCACCCCTAAGGGCTGTGGATGCTGAGTCGTTAAGTATATTCCTTTGGGGTGGAGAATTCCAAAGATTCACAACCCTCTGAATGAAGAAATTCCTCCTCATCTCTGTCTTAAATAGCCAACCCTTTATCCTGAGACTATCTATCCGGGATAGATAGATTTTTGGACTCGAGGAATATGAGGATCGGGCAGAAAAGTGGAACATTTTGAGGTCGATGATCAGCCATGATCTTATTGAATGGCGGGGCAGGTTCGAGGGGCCATACAGCCTACTCCTGCTCCTAATTATTATGTTATGTTTTTATACCTTAATTATTCTTCAAATCCCTCTTTTGAAGTTTGAAATGATAAAATCATCATGCATGCAAATTAGGCACAGCATGTTTAAGAAAATGCAACTGTGGAACCTTTTCAAGTTTTAATGCGACTCATTCTGATGCCATATATTCAAAGCTACAGAAAATACTCTGTAAGTCTGAATATGGAAAAATGACAACAAATGCTTATGCAGATCCAGGGCTTAGCATTCCAAATTTGTGCATGGGTACTGCTGGAGTTTAACCAGCTAAAGCTGTGCAGCCTACAAGCCAACGCCATCCTACTCATTAGGCCTGCACCCTGCAGGATAACTGGAGCCAAGTGGACAGAGTCCCAGATCCAAGTGCAGAGCTACTCCTCCAGTTCCCATTAGTGAGCTCGGCTGGTTGGTCAATCATCAACAGTGCCCCGTGGACCTGCTTGGCTCAGGTATTGAACCACCCGAGTCTGCCAAGAGACACGGAGATAAAGAGACTTTATTTGGTTCTGAACTTCATCAGGCTCATCATCACAGAGCCTAGGGTTGCCATCCCTTCAGGTCTGTTCTGGAGTCTCCAGGAATTAAAGATTAATTGCCGGGACACCGTTGTGAGCAATCTAAGAGGAAAATCATTAAAACAGAAGCGTGCTTTATTTATTTTCTTTGAACATTTCATTTATAAAAATATTGGCGATTGTGAATAAACAGACTGTTTGACTGAGTGGAGGCAGGAGGTCATGTGATGAAACCTCCAGGAATACCTCCAACCAAAATTGGCAATTCTATTGCAGCCACCTTAACCCCCAAAAAGAGATCCTGCTTCTCTTCTCCTCCTCTTTGGTGGTGAAACACTAGCTGCTCATTGGACAACTGACCAAATGAAGCTCTACTGACCCCTCAATAGATAGAAAGCAGGAGCTCTTTGTGAGTGATAAGGTGAGCAACAGAACTCCCATAAAATGCTCCTCGCCACAAGATCAACACACAAAATAATGGCTCCAGCAACTGAAGGTGAGGATTCTGAGCTCAACTACATTAGGCACCGAGTCCTGGAGGCATAAGGATAATCTTGTACAGTTGTGTCTAATTTGCAAACTGAACCATGGTTTTCTTCAGCAAGGAACCATCATGGCAGCTGTATCATGTGTTTTTCATAACGTGTGACAATTTTATTTTTAAATGGAAGTTATTTACGAGATGGAAAACTAGGAAAATACAGACACTATAATCGTTTAATTATACAAAACTAGACTTTTAAATCTGTAACTATTATGACATTCATCACAGTCAACTCCAATCCTGTCTATCCCTCATTTCCTTAAACAAGCCCTTTCCAGCAGATAGCAATAAGGAGCTAGGTGGTCTTTTCTTTTCCTAGCTCAAGGGCATAAGAGACGAGTTGTAGGATTTCTGTTATCTGTGATGAAACAGTAGCTCCCTGGCAGCAAAGTCTATTTCTCTCGAGTGTTCTCACCCCCACAATATTCTCCAAATGCATTTCATATGTGTGCAACGCAAACATTTTCAGATACACTAGTGTCAAACAATGGTAGTCAGTGTGAAGTAGGATGCCAATTTTACGGTAAAGGTAATTTAGTTAACAAGAAGATGTTAATAAACTTGCAGAACGGGCATGTAAATGGCAAATCAATTTCAAGATTGGTAAGTGTAAGGTAATGCATTTTGGTAGGAGGAATAAAGAGGCCACATGCTGCTTGGAAATTAAGGGCTGAATTTTCCGGGGTGCTTGTGTGTGAGATCGGTGGCGGGTTGGGTGGAAAAGTTGTTATTTGTGACAGCAGGTCAAGAACTCGCTGTTATCTCGCTCCCACGCATCTTTTCCCCAGGCACAGCTGTTATCTCGGAGCCAACCCGACTGGCAGCGGCGGAGGACCCAATTCAGATGATTATCAGGTAGTTTACAGGCACTTGAGGTCATTTTCTCACTTAGTTTTAAAATTTCCCTGCATGTCCACGGGATTCACACAGCTCAGGAACCACATCTGTCAGCCTGAGGCGGGAGTTCCATGGTCATTGCTCCAGCTGATTACTGGGCAGCATGGCAAACAAACCAAAATAATAACATGTTGATTACATCAGCTAACAGATTGATGAAGTTGTGTTCTACTTGAAAAGCTACTGGTAAATGTTAATTCAAAAATTCCTGAAGGGATGCGAGTGATGAATATTTCCCTCCTACCCTGGATGGTGAGGGAAACATATTTTTCACTGGCCATTCTCGGCTGTTGCATTCCAACTCAACAGTAATTACAGTGAATTGATCTGCACTATAAAAGTGACATGTATCATTTAAATACATTTTTGTGTTGTTTGTGGTCAGGTTTTTCTCTAATTATACTGTGATTGTCCAGTTACACATTAAATCAAGGCATCAACCATAACCATTCCATTCTTAACACTTATTCCACTGATTCAATTTTTCGTGTAATTTTTCAGTCTGAGACTTTGGGGGTGAATTTCTGGGGAGTTTCTCTCACTTGTCCATTGTTAACCTCAATGGAAGAGCTGCAGAAATCCCAGAAACACATAAGCACCACTTACACTGTTTGTTAGGGTTTCCATAGCTCTTCCGCTGAACTTGCTTAAGATTGTAAATCCACCCTTTTACGATTATATTTAAAATTGCTTAATTTTATATATTACCTATACACACACATATTTTATTTGTACCAGTTACTGATGCAAAATCTATAAAAGCACCAATAACATCTCAATTAATGTACTTTTTAAATGATGTTCTTGATCGTATTTGTAGATGGCGTCATATTACTCCATGATAATATTATTTCAATATTTCTTTGCCCCTCGTATATAACTTTAATTATATTGTTTTAGAGTAAAGATTCAACACCCACTTTATTAGATTAAACGTAAAATATAATGTGGCTTTAACTATCCCGGCTGAAAAGGCATCATGAGTGACGTCACCAGCCCCACTCCATCTCATTGGGCCGGGTAATTCGCTGGACTTAATAGGCCCCATTAGGGATGGACAATAAATGCTGGCCTTGCCAGTGATACTCACATCCCATGAACAAATTTTTAAAAAGTTAATTTCCATCAGCGGGATGGAGCCAGCAGCGGTGTCAGGACTTGCCACAAACCCCACCCACACCGCACCCATCCAGGTCGGCAAAGGTCCGGCCAAAGAATTTAACTGGGATCTAAAGGTGCACATTCACAAATTATTAAAAGTACCAATGCAAGTAAACAAGGCATAAAAAATGCAAACAAGCACTGGAGTCCGTTTCTATAGGAATAGAATTGAAAATCAGGGAATTTATGTTAAATTTAAATGGAACCTTGGTTAGATCATACTTAAGTACTGTATACAGTTCTAGTCTCCATGGGCTAGATTTTCCACAAAATCCACCAGCGCCATATTGCCGTCCAAAATACCACTAAGATTTTAAAATTACTGCCGGCAAAAAATTCCATAAAAAAAGGAAAAAATTCCACCCGCCATGAATAAAAATGGACCTTACACTCCAATTCTCGGCAGAAAATGGAATCTTGGGCCGATTGGGCGGTTCTTAAACAAAATGCACAGTAATTACTAAAATTTACACCGAGGCTGAGGGTTGGGCCTAGGAGGAGGCCCAAAAATATTTTTCCCAAAAAAACGTAAAATAAAAAATCAGAAAGCATTCTCAGGACCCTTTTCACCTTAATCACCTGTAAGAAAATGTTTAAATAATTATTAAAAACCCATTAACTTACCTTTGTTTGCAGGGATACTCACCTACCGCCCAGCACCGTCCAGCTCCCGCTGCTTCTCATGGGTGTTTTTTTCTACTTACCTATGGGTCACCGTTGATCGGGCGATGGCGGTCTTTGGACGGTGCATGCCGGCAGTCCGCTCCCCAGCGGTACTTCAAAACCACCGCCGGAACTCTGTGGAAAATTTTCGCCGACCCAGTTTTCGCCCAAAATGACAATACCGCCGAGAAACCGGGCGGAGATGCTGTGCTAGTTCTAGCCCTAAATTACAAAAAAAAGATATAGAGGCACTGGAGAAGGTGCAAAAAAGATTCACAGAACTGAGAGGTTATAACTTTCAGGAAAAACTGAACAGGCTGGGGCTCTTTCTTATAGAAAAGAGAAGGCTGAGGGGTGACCTGATAGAGGTATTTAAAATGAAGAGGGAGTTTGATAGGGTAGACATAGAGCTTGGGTCGTCTTGAGTAAACCTTGCCACTGGACCAAGACCTAGTTCTGCCAAGCCTGTGTGATGGCTGGTGTGTGGTGGCTGGTGTGCAACGGCCACCACACGTTAAAAAAATCCACGCATAGGCATCTTCCACCCTTCAGGATGTAGTTCAGGACCTGGAATATCAGGTCCTTCATTGGAACACCTGTGAACTCATCCTTTTTTGGCGTGGAAGCAAGTCATCCTCATTTTGAGCCTAAGAGCAAGAAACATAGAGCAGATGTTTCCACTTGTGGGTGAGACCAGAACTAGGGGTCATGAATATAAGATAGTCACTAATATATCCAATAGGAAATCCATGAGAAACTTATTTACCCAGAGAGTGGTTAAAATGTGAAACTTGCAACTGTATGGAGTAGTTGAGGTGAACAGAATTAGATGCATTTAGGGGGAAGCTAGATAAGCACATGAGGGAGAAAGCAATAGAAATGCTGATAGGCTGTGGTGAAGAAAGATGGGAGGAGGCTTGTGTGGAGCATAAACACCGGCACGGAGCAGTTGGGCCGAGTGGCTCATTTCTATGCTGTTAATTCTATGGAATGTAAATCAGACTAAAGCAGTTTAATTGCCTCAATCACTCAAGGGTTTGTCTGCCTAGTAATTTATAGTTCAGCTAAAATAAGTCAAAATGTTTAATTTTTCTGTGGCCTCTAATGCAAACTGTAAAGTGATTTGTGCTTTACCTTCTCCAGTTGAATTGATCAGAAAATAAAACAAAATCAAACTAACCCAGCAGTCTGATAGAGAGCAGAGCTGGATTTGCAAGCCAGAGGGACAATTTTTCTCGGCTTTGCGCCCAGAGGGTGTTTGCATCCCAGGTACAAAGTACAGGAGTGAGTGGAGACCCATCGGACCAGGTCTCCAGCATCTCCACGCTGCCCTCGTACTTTTGTAGCAAGTGCTTTCACCCGACTTGGGCGCAGCATTCAAAGGCTCTGCGAATCAGGCAAAGTGGACTTCTTCATCCCTCCTGCCTCATTGTGTTGGGTCTTTGTTTGGTAGAGGCCCAAGTGGAGTGGCTAGGAGGGCGACTACTTGCACCCAGAAACATCTCCCTCCCACACCATGCACATCAGCATTTCTAGTTTCTACATTTTTGCTCTGCAAGAATTTTTGCGGAAATTGGATCGTACTTTTGCAACTCCAGCTAATCTAACTGATTTTTCACAGAATCTAGGTTCTTGATGCAGCAGAATAATTAGTTGATGTCTGGATGGCTAATAACTGGTAGAATCAATTATCCATGCAGATCTAATATTTAGTTTTAGGAGGAGGTCAATGGGGGTCAGGTCTTCAGGTCTTGGAGACCAGAAGTTGGGTTGCCAGCACTTCCACTCCCCCCTATTTAAATATCCATTGAAGGAGTGGTCTTGTCCATATTGGCTGATATAGAGATTCCATTGTATAAAATTTTTAGGGTTAAATATTCTTGATATGCACTTTTGTGAATAATTAAGTCTGTTAAATTATCTAAATAATTAACGGAGCAAGCTATCAGGCTATTACACAGAAATCTTCTACTTTAGATGAATGTCTCATTTTAAAATGAGATAGCAGGCCCATAGTTTTATCTGAATGCTTAAAATATGTCGCCAATTATTCCTCCCCCTGCCCTGCAATTTTGTCCTTCCTCTCTTGGAGCAGCACCCTCTGGTATCTTGCCCAGATGCTGCTCTTCAATGTGGACAGTGAGTGTCAGCAAGCTATTTGACAATGATCATCACCACCCTAATCCGGTCCTCGGCAGACATTTACACAAACCTTCCTCCTGCAGGAGTCACTCAATACCGATCAGCAGAGGGAGTCTGGACCGAACCATCCCCGTCCACCGATGCAGATGTTAATTGCGGGACCCTTACCATTACCCCGGTGGAGATCAGCTCACAACACCGACCAGCGATCAAACTTGATCATAGCTCGATATCACATTGGGCAGCAAACGTAATAGATGGTCCATCAAAGGAGCCACTGATGAGTCTATAAAATCACAAGTAGAATGGCGCACAGTAACGCTCCATATAATATATCAATGATCTGTCATGTGATAATACTGAGTGGCAGAATATTTCCATTTCTTCACATAGTGAGTTCCGTATCCTAGTCCTGTTGTCAGAGAGAGGTGCCAAATGCAGCCAGGCACTTTCCCAAAGGGAGGTAGCAGGCGTTAGCATCTTTTAGAGTCAACTTGCCTCAGTTGGTAGCACTGTCATCTCTGAATCAGAAGGCCAGGAAATCAAATCCCACTCCAGGACTTAAGCACATGAAATACAGAGCAAGAGTATTATTTGAAGTGTTATCCTTTGGAAGAGGCATCAACCCAAGATCCTGTCTGCCTATTTATGTGATGCAGATGAGCCTAAAGAAACGATAAGATTATTCAAAGACGAGCAGGGCGTTCTCCCAGTGTCTTAACCACCATTCCTCTTTCAACCAAAACCACCAGAAAACATTGACAGCCGCTCCATCTGATTGTTGTTTGTGGGACATTGTTGTGCACACATTTTATTGTATTGTAAATTTAAAATAGATTAGCAGATCTCACATGTTCTTTCTCATTGACAGTCTGGAGCATGGGGTGTGCATGGATTATATAGGTGCAAATCTGGGCTGCTGATTTAAAGCCATTGCACAAGTACTCCTTGTGGAAAGCCAGCCAATTGTAGTGGAGGTCAGTTACACTCAATTACTTGTAAATTTCACACTCCAGGTTGCTGATTGGTTTATTTTTCCCCTTAACAGATTGTTTTCTTCCTCTAACAAAGTTTTGGCTTCTGACATGTGACTCAGAGAGGCTGTTTCCACTGATGGGGGAGACTAGAACTAGTGGGTACGATCTTAGAGTAAGGAGCCACCCATTTAAAACAGAGATGTGGAGAAATTTCTTCTCTCAGAGGGTTGTAAATCTGTGGAATTCGCTGCCTCAGGGAGCTGTGGAAGCTGGGACATTGAATAAATTTAAGACAGAAATAGACAGTTTCTTAAACGATAGATACGGGATTATGGGGAGTGGGTGGGGAAGTGGAGCTGAGTCCATGATCAGATCAGCCACGATCTTATTGAATGGCAGAGCAGGCTCGAGGGGCCTTATGGCCTACTCCTGTTTCTAGTTCTTATATTCGTTATGTACCATAAGCCAGGAGACAACATTTTATATGTTCCAACTACACTAAAAAGTTCAAACTCCCAGTGCGAGAAAACATTTCATAAGCATCAAAAGCACACAAGATGGAACAAATGCCTGTACTGGGGAATGAAACTCTTTCTACTTCAGGCACCCACTGTGCGCATCAAGCAACTCCAGATTAGTTACAGTATAGTAGAGCTCCCTCTGCTCTATCCCAACCTCAGAATTCAGAGAGACTTTTATTACACCATCGTGACATTTTCCATTTCCCAAAGAAAAACAGCCGTTATATTGGATTGTTTTTACCAGATGGAAACGCATGGAAATCAGACATTGTGTGGAGGAATTGTCCATTTCCCGAAGACATTTTGTTCTGGTAGCAACCCACAAATTCAATTTCACAACTTTCTATGATGGCACTTCGATTTGCAATCTCTAGGTCGCTAGTCTGGTATTATAACCACTATGCTACTGTACCTCTTGGCAATGACACTCAGAGGCCAATTGTTGAGGTGACAGGGTGGCTGGTTTGTGCTGAATTAGGATCTTCAGCAATGGGGATGTTACAATTGTCTTCAGTGCTCCAGGGGAGAGGGGTGGGGGCGGGGTCGGGGGTGTTGGGGGCAAGAGTCAGGATTCATGCTTCTGACCATTACCTGCAGACCCCTGCTGGAAATACCCATATTTGGACATCCGATGAGGATAGGATCGGCTCCAGCCTTGATGTGGTCACTCATTGCCTGAGCTCCGCCATGAATATGGCCAGTTGGGCCTAGTATGGGAGGGCTGTGAGCACTTATGCACCCCTGCATGAGTTAGCACCTTCAAGGCACAATGGTGGAGAAAAGAAAAAGATATACACGTACATTAAAAAATGGTATTAAAAAAAAGGAGAAATGATTTCCCTTTCCTTTATCTCTCACATGTTTCTCCTGTGCACTTTGTAAAGAGCACTGCGCTTTGTGCCAGAATGCAATAACTAGAAGTAGCTGAGCCTATTCTCAGCTGGCAGCCCATACAAAGAAGCCAATTTTTAATCAGATTATTGAATTAACTACTTGTTG
The DNA here is from genome assembly GCF_044704955.1 of Pristiophorus japonicus. NCBI lineage: Eukaryota > Metazoa > Chordata > Chondrichthyes > Pristiophoridae > Pristiophorus > Pristiophorus japonicus. The sequence continues at coordinate 137,899,234 of NC_091980.1, read as the reverse complement.
AACATACATTAAAGAACAGCCATGTAAGCAAGTTATTGCTTTTTAAAATATTAATATGCCCCAAAATGTTGACCTAACCTCATTAATCCAGTCACTTTCAATGCGGAGTTCCACTAGGCTGATAACATCAGCATTTTTAGCAACATAGAAAGCATCGGCAATTTAATGTATCCTTTTAACAAAATCATTTGTGATTTACGTCAGACATCTTAGAAGAAAATGAACATGAGGGAGGGGGTGCACCACAGAACAACCTGGGGACCCACTGGCTCCCCCTATTGTATATTATGTTCATAAAACATATGTGCAACTAAGTTTTATTTGATGAAAATTGAGTTAGTGTCTATAGAGAGGAATGGAAGTCCTGCAGCACTTTAACTCTGTGTGGCGAAGACGTTCACTCGTTCTATTCTGAGGGGCCATGGAACCAGTATATTTATCAGCTAGCGGTGCCTTCTTTTTGTAGTGTCAGCTGTGGCTCAGTGGGTAGCCCCTTTGCTCTCTGAATCAGAAGGATTGTGGGTTCAAATCCCACTCCAGAGACTTGAGCACATAATTTAGACTGACACTCCAATGCAGTACTGAGAGAGTGCTACACTGTTGGAGGTGTGGTCTTTTGGATGAGATATTAAACTGAAGCCCCATCCACCCTCTCAAGTGGACAAAAAGATCCCATGGCACAATTTTGAAGAAGAGCAGGGGAGTTATCCCCGGTGTCCTTGGCCAATATTTATCCCTCAATCAACATAACAAAAACAGATTATCTGGTCATTATCACTTGCTGTTTGTGGGAGCTTGCTGTGCGCAAGTTGGCTGCTGCGATTCCCACATTACAACAGTGACTACACTCCAAAAGTACTTCATTGGCTGTAAAGTGCTTTGAGATGTCTATATATATGCAAGTCTTTCTTTCTTTCTGAATTCCGTATTAGATTTATTAGTTATTACAAACAGTCTTTAGCCAACAAAATGCATTTTTGCACAGGTTGATTTCAATTGCAAAATGAGGTGAGTGAGGCAGAGGGAAAGATAAGTGGTGAATTATAGATTTTTAAACTTCTTAAAGGTAGTTTATGGAATGGTTAAAATGGGTTATATTGGGTTGAATGACGAAAATTAAAATTGAAAAAAATCGAGGAGGAGAGAATCGGGAATATAAACAGTAGGAAACAAGAGGATCAGAAAATATTATTTTAGGATTAATACAAGACCATCCCTTATATCTGAGTAGCTTTAGTAGTGTGTTAGTCTTTCTTTCCCCCAACAGCTGGTGGGCCCAGCAAAAGAGGAATATCCCTGAATTTACTGACAGTTTAAGAATTGTTCGGTGGACTTTGCCTAACCTTTCTCTAAACATCACCGATTTCTGTTGCTGAGGAGGGATTAAGCATTGCATTCATCACCTCAGCAGCACATCCTGTTCCACATGTCCGTAGCATCGCCTGCCTTCACCCATGCCTCAGCTCATCTGCTGCCGAAACCCTCATCCATGTCTTTGTTAACTCTAGGCGTGACTATTCCAATGCTCTCCTGGCTGGCCACCCATTTTCCATAAACTTGATTTCATCCAAAGCTCTGTTGCCGTATCTCAATTCACACCAAGTCCCGCTCACCCATCACCTGTTCTCGCCGACCTACAATGGCTCCCAGTCCAGCAACGACTCAATTTTAAAATTCTCATCCTTGTTTTCAAATCCATCCATGGCCTCACCCCTCCTATCTCTGTAACTTCCTTCAGCCCCACAACCCACGAAGATATGTGCACTCCTGCAATTCTGGCCTTTAGTGCAACCCCAATTTTAATTGCTCCAGCATTGGGTACCATACCGTCAGCTGCCTGTTCCCTCGGCTCTGAAATTCCCTCCCTAAACCTCTTCGATTCTGTACCTCTCCCTTCTCCTTTAAGATGCACTTTGACCAAGCTTTTGCTCACCTGTCCTAATATCTCCTTATGTTGCTCGGTGTCAAATTTTGTCTGATAACTACTGTGAAGCGCCTTGGGACGTTTCATTGCATTAAAAGCGTTATATGAATGCAGGTTATTGCAGTTGTTTTATGAGTAAATCAGGGATATATATATAAATCCTTGAAGTATTTTTTAATTCTGCTGCATTAAAAAGTCATTTACCACTTTAAATGCCATGTTTTTGTACTGCTGCCCAAAAATGTGAAATGTTTAGCAAATCAGGAGAGTGAAGTAATACCAGACTCTTTCACTTTTGTTTAAATATCTCACTTTCATATGATAACAGATGGATGTATCACAGTGAACAACGTTACTATTAAGATGGAGTAATACAGATGTATATATGCAAAAGACAAGTTGTATCAGGGAAAGCCATAAAAAGTTTGTCTCTCCTAACATACATTACACCGAATGTACAGCACAAAAACAGGTCTATGCTGGTGTTTATACTCCACATGAGCCTTCTCCATCCCTCCATCTCACCCTATCAGCATATCCCTCTATTCCCTTCTCCCTCATGTGTTTGTCTAGCTTCCCCTTAAACGTATCAAAAGCTATTCGCTTCAACTACTCGTGGTCGCAAGTTCCGACATTACAACAATGACCACACTCCAAAAGTACTTTATTGGCTGTGAAGCGCTTTGAGATGCCCGATGGTCGTGAAAGACACTATATGAATCCAAGTCTTTCTTTTATGGCCCCTAGTTTTGGTCATCCCCACAAGTAGAAACACATTCTCTACGTCTACCCCATCAACCCTTATAATCTTAAAGACCTCTATTAGGTCACCCCTGAACATTCCAGGGAAGAGCCCCTGTGTGATCAGTCTTTCCTGATCAGTATAACCTCTCAGTTATGGTATCATCTTTGTAAATCTTTGTTGCACCTTCTCCAGTGGAACCACCATCTCTTCCAGCCCCCCTCCCCAGTACACTGCAACCACACCTCTGATCCGTGATGTGAAGAGCTCATAAAGGTATTTTTTCTAAAAATAGCTGTCTCTGCCTCTTCCTTTCTCAGACCCCTCCACCCCCCCCCCCCCTTTCCTGACTCAACCCTCTCTCTGTGGCTTCTCCCAGCTCTCAAAGTCATTGCCTCATAGAGCTTACTCCCCCAACTCCGACCCAATCCAGCTCCTGGTTACCCAACCTCTGAGTTTTGGCTCGTTCCTTGCCAAAATAGAAATATTTCCTTATCCCCTGGCACTGTCCTCACCTTCTTATACTGCCACCTTTGACCTTCTCAATCGACCACCCGATCTCGAACCTGTCCTTTCTCGCCAAGGTTCTTCAACCTGCCATTGCTACCTAACGTCTGCACCCAGGGCAGGATCGGGCTCGACTGTGGTGCCCACCTCAGTCGAATAGCCTGCCTGCACTCACAGTTACAAGAGTATTGGAAGGCAGCTGTGGGTCGGTGGAGCAAGGCACCGGCAAGCAGGCAGTTTCGGGAGTGGTGCAGGAGAATATTGTTTCATTCCTTCTGAAATTATTAAAACTTGGTGCTAACACCGTTTGTTTAGCTCAGTTTCTGACATACCAGCAAACCTTTCGATCGAAATACAAAACAAACCCCGGGTCACTGGACTGTGTACTCTGATTAATGGAAAGAAATAATCCACATGTTTTTCCGATGATTTTTCAGCGTTTATAAATTGAAACAGAACCGGTCTGCTGAAGTTACAATCAATCTACCTTTCCAGTCACTATTTATAATCCCTTTCGTTTTTATTTCCCATGTCCTCCAGCTCGCACGCGGACATCCACCCTTATTTCAGAAGGGCGTTTGATCAGTTTGAGAACAGAGCGAAACATATTTGTTTCATTGTTGGAGTCGAAGGAAACGGCATTTTCACCTGTTCAAACAACGAGCCAAAGTTTGCGCCGAGTGAACTAAGCGCTCTCTTACCGTCCTCGTTCTCATCAAAAACTGGCGTTTTGTGGGAATGAGCGGCCCCCATCTTCAGCTCCTCGCAGCGCTGTTTCGGACCGGCTACAGAAGATCAGAAGCCGGTTTGAGGCATCGCGGATATTGACATGTCCAGCCCTGGGTGCAGGTCAGATTCAGCGCCGAGTCTATCGCCGGGTGGCTGGGGTGGAAACTCTGTCAGGTCTTAAAGGGGCTGCCAGAGAGGTGCAGGAGATGCCAAGCTACTCATCGCCAGAACACCAACACTTCCATCTATAACCACCTCCGTCTATTCCTGAAGAACTTTTCAACAACAACAAAATCATGCGGATTCTCAGTGCTGTCCTCTCCTGACCTGGCGGGCTCCAAGTGCGATGAGAGAGAGACAGAGAGAGGTGGGTGTATGAATAATTCGGTCAGGCGTTTTCCAGTTGCTGGGGAGCCGGCTGTCTAGGAAGGGATTGTAGGTATCACCGAATCACTATAGGCATCACACCGCCTTGTTGTCAATCTATAGACATTTAAGGGTCTTCATATTGAAGTGTTCAGGCTTAGCTTTGCTAAGAAATACAACAATCCGCCCCCCTTAAAAAAGAGTTTGAAGCTTTGATATATATACACACAATGCAACAGACACCTGCACCGAGGTTTGTAGCTTAAACCAGTTGCAATGTTTGTTTAATTCGTCCAGTCACTGGGAATAAAATGAAGCTGTGGGCTGGAGCGGTGGTGCCGGTAAGAGCAGGGTTTGAAGTTGCTGGACTTGTCTCTCGGCTGGGCTGACGGTCGCTCTCTCCCTGGGCACATTGATGGAGATGACTACAATTCCTCACCTCTCCTGGGAACTGGTTATCATCGAGCTGCGAGTTGAACACGTGTCTCCGGCACCACCACCCCCAGCGTAACTACAAGAGCAACTTGCATTGAGCTAGAAGCATAACACGCTGGAAATACCCAGCGAAGTCAGGCAGCATCTGTAGAGAGAAAAGCACCGTTAACTCTCTCTCTCTCTCTCTCCACAGATGCTGCCTGACCTGCCGAGTATTTCCAGCACTTTCTGCTTTTATTTCAGATTTCTAACATCCGCAGCATTTTGCTTTTGCATCTAAACAGCGTGGCTGCAAACAGGGAATTGGGCTATAACAAAAGAAACACTGGGCAGAAAATGGAATCACAAATAGCCAAAAGAGAAACAGTAATTCTGCGGCGCGATGCAACGGGGAAAAGCCAGGGCGAGGGTGATGAATACACACAATTGATACATGTGTGTGGCCTGTGGAACCAAGTTACATTGTTGATAATGGGACACTGAGAATTTACAAGAATGGATACAATATCATCGATGGAGCTCTAACAGGATAAATATTTTAACTCAGTTTAATTGTTAGTATAAAATGCTGTAAATAGCCATCCATAATGCAACGTAATCAATTAAGTTTTTAAAAACTATTGGATAGTATTTATTTTTAAAACGAGTAATTCATTAAAATGCTGTTCTAAGAGTTGTATGTGTTCTCTCGCTCCATCCATACTTAGGTTATGGTTTCTCTCCGTCCTTTCGTTTCTCAGTGCCAAAGGAAATAACTAGCGCTCTAGCGTGACATCTGCTGGAGGAAATAGATCACCGACTACTGACACTGGAAAACAGCAGCGACTTACCAACTGTTCTGTGGGGGAACCCGGAGAATGTTAAACCAGTCCTAGGGATCGTCCACAAATACTGACACACAGACCCTACAAATACAGACACACAGTCCAATTACTGACACACAGTCCCTACAATTACTGACACACAGATCTTACAAATACTGACACACAGACCCTACAAATACTGACACACAGACCCTACAAATACTGACACACAGTCCCTACAAATACTGACACACAGTCCCTACAATTACTGACACACAGTCCCTACAAATACTGACACACAGTCCCTACAAATACTGACACACAGACCCTACACACAGAACAATTACTGACACACAGACCCTACAAATACTGACACACAGACCCTACAATTACTGACACACAGTCCCTACAATTACTGACACACAGACCCTACAAATACTGACACACAGACCCTACAATTACTAACAGACCCTACAATTACTGACACACAGACCCTACAAATACTGACACACAGAACAAATACTGACACACAGATCTTACAAATACTGACACACAGTCCCTACAAATACTGAAACACATACCCTACAAATACTGACACACAGTCCCTACAAATACTGACACACAGACCCTACAAATACTGACACACAGTCCCTACAAATACTGACACACAGACCCTACAAATACTGACACACGGTCCCTACAAATACTGACACACTGACCCTACAAATACTGACACACAGTCCCTACAAATACTGACACACAGACCCTACAAATACTGACACACAGACCCTACAAATACTGACACACAGAACAAATACTGACACACAGTCCCTACAAATACTGACACACAGAACAAATACTGACACACAGACCCTACAAATACTGACAGAGACCCTACAAATACTGACACACAGTCCCTACAAATACTGACACACAGACCCTACAAATACTGACACACAGTCCCTACAAATACTGACACACAGACCTCTACAAATACTGACACACAGACCCTACAAATACTGACACACAGACCCTACAAATACTGACAGAGACCCTACAAATACTGACACACAGACCCTACAAATACTGACAGAGACCCTACAAATACTGACACACAGACCCTACAAATACTGACAGAGACCCTAGAAATACTGACACACAGACCCTACAAATACTGACAGAGACCCTACAAATACTGACACACAGCCCCTACAAATACTGACAGAGACCCTACAAATACTGACACACAAACCCTATAAATACTGACAGAGACCCTACAAATACTGACACACAAACCCTATAAATACTGACAGAGACCCTACAAATACTGACACAGAGGGCTCAATTTTCCCCAATTATCTGCACCATTTTTTTTTGGCATGCACCATTTTGTTTGGAGTAAATAAATATCTCCAAGTTTCCCCAAAGTTTCTGCGCCAATTTTTTTAGGTTACGATTTTTTTGCATCACAACCTGATGAATGCGCCAGTTTTTCAGATTTAAGCAAGTTTGGCCAACTTCCATTTTCCTAGGACGGCATATGTGACCACTCCCAAAAAACCTTCTGGGCACGTCACAAAATTGGCGCAGAAAGACGCCAGTGTTTTTAGCCGAAGTTTTGGAGGGAGTGAAGGAGGCACATAAATTTTAATTTTTTCAAAGTCAAAAGGAAGAAATTGGAAGTGTAACGCAATTCTTTAATTTTTTTCAAATTACCACCCCACCACCGAACGTCTCCTCACCAGGCTCGAGGGTTGGTGCGTCTGCTGGCAGAAATGCTCCCTCTCCTGGTCACAGGGCCTCGGCTTCAATATAAGCCTGGGAGTGAGGAGGGGTGGAAGGCAAACTGAACAGCCAGCCACTTATAATTCTTATATAAGGGATGAGAATCCTTAGGCTATTAATTATCAATTTCTAAAATCTCTGTTTTCATCCTCAATACTGTCCACCTCAACAGCTTCAAAAGAAGCCCGGGTGGGGGTGGGGGGAGGAGGGGGTGTGGGGGGGGATGTGGGCTGTGGAAGCCGAGCCCCGAGCCCCTGTGTCCGAGAGAGGTTTGGTGGTGGGGTGGTACTTCGAAAAAAATCAAAAATGAAAGAATTGCATTCGACTTTGTTGCCCCTAATGTCTTCATTGAATGCCTAGCTTCCCGTTGTAAGCAAGCCTATTTCGCATGCACAGACCATTATGGTCCATACTAGGGCGTGCACCTTGGAGAGAGAGGAAAGAACAGGTGTGAATGCTTTGTCCTACTGTTTTGAGGTTGTTGCAAAGCTACAATTTAATTATGGTGTCACTATTGACAATGCCTTACCTCGTGCAAGCCTTCTCCATGATGGTGCTGCAGAGGAGAAGATTGATTCGATAGCATCACTTGAGGAACCTCAGAGCATGTAGGATGATGGGAGTGAGGCCTTACCCACATCGGGTATATCAAGACAGGCATTCATACCTGCACCTGAGTGATGCAGGCTGCGTTTCCGCAAAGAAATTGTAACCGAGATCTGTGAGTTAGATAGTGTTTGAAGACCAGGACCTCAAATCTGGCAGCAAGCTTATGGTCTACAGGGCAGTAGTGATACCCGCCCTCCTGTATGGCTCAGAGACGTGGACCATATACAGCAGACATCTCAAAATGCTGAGAAATACCACCAACGCTGCTCCGCAAGATCCTGCAAATCCACTGGGAGGATAGATGCATCAAAGTCAGTGTTCTCGCTCAGGCCAACATCCCCAGCATCGAAGCACTGCCTATGCTTGACCAGCTCCATCGGGTGGGCCACATCATCCGCATGCCCAACACAAGATTCCCAAAGCAAGCGTTCTGCTCGAAACTCCTACACGGCAAGCGAGCCCCAGGTGGGCGGAGAAAATGTTTCAAGGACATCCTCAAAGCCTCCTTGATAAAGTGCAACATCCCCACCGTCACATGGGAATCCCTGGCCCAAGACTGTCCAAAATGGAGGAAGAACATCCGGGAGGATGCTGAGCACCTTAAGTCTCGTCACCGAGAGCTTGCAAAAATCAAGCGTAGACAGCGGAAGGAGCGTGCAGCCAACCAGTCTCCCCACCCACCCTTTTCTTCAACCACTGTCTGTTCCACCTGTAACAGAGACGGTAATTCCCACATTGGACTGTACCTGAGAACTCACTTTTAGAGTGGAAGCAAGTCTTTCTCGATTCCAAGGGACTGCCTATGATGACCTTCACCCTAGAAGTGTCAGGAGGACTGCTTTGTCAGTTGAAGTAAAGGTTACAGCTGCACTTTCATTTTATGCATCTGGATCATTTCAGGCCACAACTGGGGATGTGTGAGCCATTTCTCAACAAGCAACACATATCTGCATTCAGCAGGTGACTGCTGCACTATATGCCCGGAGGAATGACTACACAAAGTTCCCCATGACCGCCCATGCAATACGTGATAGGTCTGTGGGCTTCTCAAAGGATTGCTGGCTTCTCAAAGGTACAGGACTACATTGATTGTACCCACACCGCCTTGCGAACACCTTTGGAGGATTCCAATGTGTACAGGAACAAAAAAGGCTTCCACTCCATGAACGTGCAGCTCGTCTGTGACGACATGCATCGCATCATAGCAGTTGATGCGAGATGCCCTGGGAGCACCCATAATGCGTTCATTATATCTGCCAGGTTGCAGCAGCAGCCAGAAGGGCACAGCTGGCTGCTGGGGGACAAAGGGTATGACCTCGCCACATGGCTCATGACACCCCTACGCATAACCCGAATGGAAGCTGACCGGGAATACAACATGTCACACATTGCGATGCACAGCATAATAGAGAGGACCATTGACATCTTGAAGCAGCGTTTCCGATGCCTGGACCATTCCGGAGGCTACTTGCAATACTCCCCTGAGATTGTCGGTTAGTTAACTGTTGTGTGCTGCATGCTGCACAACTTAGCGGCAGCAGCTGGTAGTAGAAGACCCACCTGAGGTGAGAGTGGCTTATGATGAGGAGGAAGATGCAGATGACGAGCAAGAGGACCAGGACGAGGACCAGAAAGCCATGCAAGAACGTGAACCCGGAGCACGATGGCGGAGGAGGGCGGGCCATCGTGCCCTTTAACGATTGCTCGAATCTTGCACCTGCAACTCATCAGTGAACACTTTGCTGCCTGAAGGCTCAGTGGCAACTATTCCAAATGGACCATGTTTACTGTTTGGACCTGTTCCATACTGTTGTGTTGTGTTAATGGAACATATAATGGAAATTATTCTTCTTTAGTTCAAAAAGATGTGTTAATAATGGAACAAATAATGTAAATGATTCAGTTATAATTTAAAATATATTTTATTCAGAATTTTAACACTTGCTTGTACTTAACTTAAATTTAATAAAAATATTCTTGTATCAAACTTTGAACTATTCAGTTAAGATCACTTACAAACTTTTAAACTTGTAAATTACATCACTTACAAAAAATTTTAAATTTGAGAACAGTTACAACAGTCACAACAATAATAACAATAACAACAACAGCAGCAGCAAAGAAAGGCTGCACCCATCTCTCCTCCACCTTATTCTAAGACCGCCTGCTGCGCTTGGTCTTGGTGACTCCACCCCTGACTGCAGGCAGTGGCGCAGTGTTTCTTGGGTTGGTACCAAGTTTATTTTTTCGAACATCTCGGGTAATGCGCACTTCTTGTTGGGGGGATGTGGGCAGGTGGTAATGTGGAAGACCTGGCTTGGGCCTCTTCAGAGGCTGGTCTGGGGATTGGAGTGGGAGTGGTAGTTGATTCCGTCAATGGCCGCGGGGACTGGGGGTGATTCCTTCTTGCAGCAGCTATGTGCAACATTCCCTCCCTAATGTTCACCAACAGTGTATCAGGTATCTGCAACATTCCCTCCCTAATGTTCACCAACAGTGTATCAGGTACCTGCGACATTCCCTCCCTAATGTTCACCAACAGTGTATCAGCTACCTGCGACATTCCCTCCCTAATGTTCACCAACAGTGTATCAGCTACCTGCAACATTCCCTCCCTAATGTTCACCGACAGTGTATCAGGTACCTGCGACATTCCCTCCCTAATGTTCACCAACAGTGTATCAGCTACCTGCGACATTCCCTCTGTCATGTTTGTATGCTTGGGTTTACTAGCCACCAGGTGGCGTCACTGTCGGAGGTCATTGGGCTGTGCGGTCCAGATATAAAAGGCCAGCCATCTTCTAATGTAATCACATTGGTCCCTAATAAAGTAGAGCCAGGTTTGTATCTGTTCAGAGTTTGCAGTATTCAGTCTATTGGGTTATTGCATACTCATTTAGCGACGAGGTAACAAGAACCTTCGCATGCAAAAATGAGCACATTTGGAATTCTGGAGCGATTTGTGGAGGAAGAAGATTGGGCAGACTTTGTAGTCCGCTTAAACCGGTACTTCGTGGTCAACAAAATGGAAAAAGAGGCAGACGCAGTTCAGCACTGGGCAGTCCTCCTCCGGCTTGCGGTGTGAAAATCTATGGACTCATAAAGAATCTCCTCTCGCCCTTAAGTCCAACGTACAAGGACTATGAAACATTGTGTGCTCTGGTACGTGACTATCTCAAACCAGATTAAGGCATCACCATCTCAAGATAGCGATTCTATACGCACGTTCGTTCTGAGGGCCAGGATGTATTGGAATTCGTTGCCAACCTAAGACGTCTAGCTGGACTGTGTAAGTTCGAAACTGCGTTGGCAGACATGCTGCGGGACTTCTTTGTAATCAGCATCAACCACGAGGTGATCCTGCGTAAACTACTGGCGGCGGAGACGCTGGATTTGAGCAAGGCCACCATGATTGCCCAATCATGCATGATGACGGACAAAAGCTTAAAGCAGATATCATTGAAAAATCGGAACTCGGCAGTACTGTAAACAAGATAGGATCGTCGTTTGGCAGAGCTGCATATGGCAGGGCCTACCCGACTGCGTACACGAAACCTGTAGCTGCTCAAAGTCTGCCAACGGGAATGAATACGATATCACCATGTTGGCGTTGTAGGGAAATCATCGGCATCATCAGTGTCGGTTTACACAGAAGGCTGTCAAGAGTGGGGCATTTCCAGCACATGTGTCTGCAACTGAGCAAACGTGCTGTGACACACCACGTGGAGGATGATGACCAGTCTAGCACGGATCTGGATATGCAGATACCAGAGGAGGAAGAGTATCGACTGTATTCGTTCCTAATAAAGAGCCAACCGATAATGATTAATGTAAAACTTAATGGTGTGCTGGTATCGATGGAATTGGACACAGGTGAGAGTCAATCAATAATGAGCCAGAGGTCATTCGACAGGCTGTGGGATACTAAGGCTGTGAGGCCTAAGTTGAGACTAGTCAATGCCAAGTTGCGTACGTACAGTAAATAACTCATAACAGTGATTGGCAGTGCAGTAATCAAGGTGTCGTATGATAGTGCGGTTCACGATTTACCGTTATGGATTGTTCCAGGCAATGGTCCATTGCTGTTCGGCAGGAACTGGTTAGTAAAAATCAAATGGAACTGGAATGAGATCAAAGCATTGTCGTCCGAGGAGGATTCTCCATGTGCTCAAGTGCTGAGCAAGTTCCCCTCGTTGTTTGAACCAGGCATCGGCAATTTCACAGGAGCCAAGGTGCAAATCCACGAGGACTCGGAAGCAAGACCCGTCCATCATAAAGGTTGGGCAGTTCCGTAAATGATGAGGGAGAAGGTCAAAATCGAACTGGACAGACTCCAGCGTGAAGGGATCATATCATCGGTCAAATTTAACGGATGGGCGCCCCATTGTTCCCGTGTTGAAAAGTGATGGCACTGTCAGGATTTGTGGAGACTACAAGATTACGATCAACCGAGTTTCAAAACAGGATCAATACCCATTACCGAAGACTGATGACCTGTTTGCAGCGCTAGCGGGGGGGGGAAGTCGTTCACAAAACTGGATCTGACGTCGGCCTACATGACACAGGAGCTGGTTGACACGTCGAAGAAACTTACGTGCATCAACACTCATAAACGACTGTTTATCTACAACAGGTGTCCTTTTGGAATTCACTCGGTTGCAGCCATATTTCCGAGGAACATGGAAAGTCTACTAAAGTCCGTCCCCAGAACTGTCCAAGATGACATACTCGTCACAGGTTGTGACTCCGCTGAACATCTGAACAACCTGGAAGAGGTTCTACATTGTCTGGATGAAGTGGGACTCAGATTGAAACGCTCGAAGTGCGTCTTCATGGCACCGGAAGTCGAATTGCTGGGGAGGAAAATTGCTGCTGGCGGTATCAGACCTATGGACTCGAAAACCAAGGACATCAAAAATGCACCCAAGCCTCAGAATGTGATGTAGCTGCATTCGTTCCTTGGTCTACTCAACTACTTTGGTAATTTCTTACCTAGATTGAGCACCTTATTAGAGCCACTGCACATGCTGCTAAGAAAAGGCGACAACTGGGTTTGAGGTGCATCTGAAGATAGAGCTTTTGAGAAAGCTATTAATCTGCTTTGCTCTAACAAGCTGCTGGTACATTATGATCTATGGAAGCGTCTAGTATTAGCCTGTGATGCTTTGTCATATGGCGTTGGTTGCGTGCTCCAACAAACTAATGAGTCGGGCAAATTACAACTTGTTGCATATGCTTCAAAAAGTTTGTCAAAGATGGAAAGAGCCTACAGCATGCTAGAGAAAATAGCACTAACCTGTGTGTATGGGATTAAAAAGATGCATCAGTACCTGTTTGGTCTTCGGTTTGAACTGGAAACAGATCACAAGCCACTCATTTTATTTTTTCAGAAAACAAAGGTATTAATACCAATGCATCGTACTGCATCCAGAGGTGGGCGCTGACATTATCTGCCTATGATTATGTCATTCGCCATAGACCTGGAACTGAGAATTGTGCCGATGCATTGAGCCGTCTGCCGTTGCCCACACCATAGGTGGAAATGCCACAACTGGAAGACCTACTGTTAGTCATGGATGCTTTTGAAAGTGAAGGAACCCTTCTCACGGCCCAACAAGTTAAGACCTGGATCAGTCAGGACCCGATATTATCAGTTGTGAAACTTTGTATTCTCAGTGGTGATTGGTCTGCCATACTCAAGGAGACCAAATCTTACATCTGTCGCAAAGACGACTATCCATTCAATCAGGTTGTATACTGTGGGGTAATCATGTTGTTATGCCCAAGAAAGGCAGAGAGAAATTTATGCATGATCTACATAGCACGTATCCCGGTATTGTCATGATGAAAGCCATTGCCAGGTCTCATGTATGGTGGCCTGGAATTGACTCTGATCTGGAATCATGTGTGCATCAGTGCAACACTTGCATGCAGCTTAGTAAAGCACCAGTGGAATCGCCACTGAGTCTGTAGTAGTGGCCATCCAAACCATGGTCCAGGATCCACATCAACTTTGCAGGTCCCTTCCTGGGAAAGATGTTCTTAGTTGTGGTGGATGCTTATTCGAAGTGGATAGAGTGTACAATCATGTCATCCAGCACATCCACAGCTACCATTGAGAGCCTTCATGTCATGTTTGCTATGCATGGTCTGCCTGACATCGTTGTGAGCGACAACGGATCTTGCTTCACTCGTATGGAGTTTCAAGAGTTCATGAAATTCAATTATATCGAACATGTGAGGTCAGCACCATTCAAACCCACATCCAATGGGCAAGCAGAGTGTGTGGTCCAAACCATCAAGCAGAATATGAAACATGTAATTCAAGATTCACTGCAAACTCGCTTGTTGCACATATTGATTAGTTACTGGACAAGACCCCATATGCTTACCAGGGTCTCCCCTGCTGAACTATTGATGAAGAAAGGTCTCAAGACCAGGCTCTCTCTTGTCCACCCTGACTTGAATAATCGTGTCGAATACAGACGTCAAAGTCAGCAAGGGTATCATGATTGCGCTACTGTGTCATGCGACATTTGTATCAATGATCCTGTGTATGTACTGAATTATGGTCAAGGTCCCAAATGGATCGCCGGTACTGTTACGGCCAAGGAGGGTAACAGAGTGTTTATCGTTAAGCTCAAGCAGACATGCAGGAAACATGTTGATCAGATAAAGCTGTGGCACACGGATGAACCAGAAAAGTCTGAGGAAGACACAATCAGTGACCAACTAACCTACCCTCAATCATTAGAGGACTCCGCCTGCAACAATGAATCTGGACTTTCAATCACTGACATGGTAATGAATCTGGACTTTCAATCCCTGACTTGGTCATTGCCACTCCCATCAGATCGTCTACCCAGCCCCCAGTCATAACGACTCAGAACGCTCACCCAAAGCCGGAGTTGAACTGATACGTTCAACTCGGGAGCGGAAAGTCCCGTACTGTCTCAATTTGTAAAAAGACCGTTACTAATATCTTAAAGGGGGATATTGTCATTAATGTATGCTTGGGTTTACTAGCCACCAGGTGGTGCCACTGTCGGAGGTGATTGGGCTGTGTGCACATGTGTGCGGCCCAGGTATAAAAGGCCAGCCATCTTGTAATGTAATCACTTTGGGCCCTAATAAAGTAGAGCCAGGTTTGTACCTGGTCGGAGTTTACAGTATTCAGTCTATTGAGTTATTGCAATTACAACACCCTCCCTAATGTTCACCGACAGTGTATTAGTTGCCTGCGACATTCCATCATCCAGATAGTGTTCCCATTTCTCGCGAGAGTTTTGTTACTTCTCCCGACAGTCCCGATACCTCATCACCCACCCCACTGATGGTGTCCAGGAGTGATCGCGTAAGGTCAATGCTCTCCCCACTCATTGCCATCATCTGAACCACACCTGTTAGATCCTGCACCTCAGGAGAGAGCTGTCGAGCTCTCCTTCCCCTCCTCACCGTGGGTGTGGCTCGCAGCCTCGGATTGAAGGGGCCCTAGGTATGCCTCACTGAATCACACTGAGACCCACAGCCTCGGACTGTGTGAAACCATGGAATGCCCCAACACTCGTACCACTCAGGAAAGGGGCTGGCACCTCAATGGGCGGCACCAGCACCTCCTCGAGAGTGAGTACAAGAATGGGAGCTTCATCCTCCCCTCCCCCTCCCCTTCCCCCTCCCCCTCACACCCATGCTCTTGGTCTGGAAGGTGGCACCGGAAGATGTTCTCCTCTTCAGGCTCATCCGTGCCTGAATCTTCTTCTGCATCGGCTTCAACCTTCTCAGGGTTGGCCTCAAGTTCTGCAAAATATAACAGAATAGACAAATGATTAGCAGCAGAGGAAGGGTGGCATGAGTAGGTTCACACAGCACAAGCAACAGGCTCATTTGAAGGACCACGATGAATGATACACATTGCATCAACCGAGGTGTCGCTAACGGAGACAACCCCAGGAACCGAAGCATGGCTAGCCCGCGCAGTACTTAACATTTAGCAAAGCTGTCATGTATCTTACATTATTATATATAACTGTATCCTAACATGCTATACATGATTGTAATAAGATATGACCTGTAACCACCAGGGGTGCACTTGCAAGAGACAGGTATATAAGGACAGGTCTCAGGCAAGTGCAGCATTCCAGAGCTGTGAAATAAAGGTGCAGGTCCAGAGTGACCTTGACTTCACTACATGCCTCGAGTGAATCTGTACTGAGGGGACATGACTTTACAGTGGCGACGAGGATAGGATGAAAAGTACAATGCTGGAGACAATTGGGAGGACTTTATAGAAAGGATACAGCAAAGTTTTGTAACCAAAGACTGGTTAGGAGACAACAAAGCAGACAAGAGAAGAGCCCATCTCTTGACCAGCTGTGGCTCGAAAACATACGCTTTAATGAAGGATCTGCTGGCATCCGAGAAACCAGCAAGCAAGTCGTTTGAAGAATTGAGCACACTGGTAAGAGACCACCTGAAGCCAGCGAGCAGCCTACACATGGCCAGACACAGGTTCTACAACTACAGACGCTGTGTGGGCCAGAGCATACCCGACTTCGTGGCGGAACTTCGGAGGTTGGCTAGTTTATGTGAGTTCTCCGATGAACTGAGGAGAGAAATGCTGAGAGACTTTTTCATTTAAGGAATAGGCAATGCAGGCATATTCCGAAAGCTCATAGAGACCAAGAACCTGACCTTAGAGGCAGCAGCACTGGTTGCACAGACATTCTTGGTAGGGGAAGAAGAAACGAGGTTGATTTACAATGCTGGTACGACTTCCCCTGTGGATTGTTCCCGGAGACCCCCCAGCACTGCTGGGGAGAAGCTGGCTGGCAAAACTAAACTGGAAATGGGATGATGTCCATGCCATGTCATTAGAGGAACGGACCTCCTGCTCAACAGTTATAAAGCGATTTGAACATCTCTTTCAGCCAGGTGTGGGCACTTTCAAAGGGGCCAATATCGGAACAAGAAGTTCACAGCATTAAACAAGCTGCTACCCCCACACAGAGACAAAACCGGGAGAACAGGCTCTCGACAGCAGGCAGTGGCGCCAGAAACCATCAAGGGCCACAGGAACGTCCATTCACACCTCATCAACCCACAATGCGAGCAATCAACTACAAACTGAGAGAAGCTCAAGAGAGATCAGCCAGACGCAGCTCATTCTTTGCAAGCAGTCTGTGCTGGAGGTGTGGGGGTGGGCACTCGTCAAGGGGATGTCGATTTTAGCAGGCTGTTTGCAGGAACTGTGAATATACAGGGCATCTGGTCCGCATGTGCAAAAAAATGGCAGCTCGGCTGGTATACGAATCGGATGGGTCGGAAAGCGGACCAGAAGACGGTGGGGACAGTACCCGGGACACCGATGTACAGCGGGTCAACACCATCAATGGCCGCTGCTCCTACAACAGGACGCCTCCGATAATAATGAGGGTCCTACTCAACGGGATACCTGTCAACATGGAGCTGGATACGGGAGCGAGTCAATCTCTCACGGGCGCTCAACAATTTGAACAACTTTGGCCACATAAAAGAGACAGATCAAAACTCACAAGGGTCGACACCAAACTAAGGACATCTACCAAAGCAATCGTACCAGTCCTCGGCAGCGCCATGCTCTCTGTCACACATAAAGGGACAGTGAACCGACTTCCCCTGTGGATTGTCTCCGGAGACCCCCCAGCACTGCTGGGGAGAAGCTGGCTGGCAAAACTAAACTGGAAATGGGATGATGTCCATGCCATGTCATTAGAGGAACGGACCTCCTGCTCAACAGTTATAAAGCGATTTGAACATCTCTTTCAGCCAGGTGTGGGCACTTTCAAAGGGGCCAAAATCAAAATCTACATCACACAGGATGCAAGACCAGTCCATCACAAGGCCAGAGCTGTACCCTGTGTGATGGGGGAAAAGATTGAACACGAACCAGACAGGCTTCTGCGGGAAGGCATTATATCACCTGTGGAATTTAGCGACTGGGCAAGTCCCATCATCCCAGTCATGAAGCCTGATGGATCCGTACGAATCTGTGGGGACTACAAATCTACCATAAACAGAGTCTCCCTACAGGACCAGTACCCGCTGCCCAGAGTGGAGGACTTATTTGTCACATTGGCTGGAGGTAAACTTTTCTCAAAACTAGACCTCACATCTGCGTATATGACGCAAGAATTGACCGAGGAATCCAAGCTACTCACCACCATCGACACACATCAAGGCCTTTTCATGTACAATCGATGCCCATTCGGCATCAGGTCGGCAGCTGCCATATTCCAGCGCAACATGGAGAGTCTGCTCAAGTCCATCCCGGGGACGGTTGTATTTCAAGACGACATACTTATCACGGGCAGGGACACCGACTCCCATCTCCGTAATTTGGAGGAAGTACTAAAGCGGTTGGATCGGGTAGGCCTACGAGTCAAGAAATCCAAGTGCCTGTTTCTCGCACCCTATTGAATTTTTGGGCAGAAAGATTGCCGCAGATGGAATCCGCCCAACAGAGTCCAAAACAGAAGCAATTCGCCTGGCACCCAGGCCCTGGAATGTCTCAGAACTGTGCGCCTTTCTCGGGCTACTCAATTACTTTGGGAACTTTATGCAGAACCTAAGCACGCTGCTGGAGCCTCTCCACGTGCTACTCAGGAAGTTGTGCGATTGGTTTTGGGGGACGCCCAGGAACGCGCCTTCAACAAGGCACGCAGCCTTCTGTGTTCCAACAGTGTTTTGACTTTCTTTGATCCAGTTAAAAGCTAGTTCTCACATGTGATGCATCAGCGTATGGGGTCGGGTGCGTTTTGCAACATGTCAATCGTGCGGGCAAATTACAACCCATAGCTTATGCCTCCAGGTCACTTTCGTGGACGGAGCGCGGTACGGAATGGCAGAGAAGGAGGCGCTCGCATGTGTGTACGGTGTCAAAAAGATGCACCAATACCTTTTCGGAGCCAAGTTTGCATTAGAAACCGACCACAAGCCCCTCACGTCCTTCCTGTCTGAGAGCAAGGCAATAAACGCCAATGCCTCGGCGCGAATTCAATGGTGGGCACTCAAGCTGGCGTCCTACGACACAGACCAGGCACAGACAACTGTGCCGACGCACTCAGCAGGCTACCCCTGGCGACCACGGAAGGGTCTGACGAACAGGACTGTGAGATAGTCAGGCAATCAATGCCTTTGAGTCCACAGGTTCGCCCATGACGGCTCGCTAAATCAGAGCCTGGACGGCCACGTTTTCCTTAGTTAAAAGATGTGTCCTAACCGATGACTGGGCAGAGGCTCGCGATGCCTGCCCCAAGAAATTAAAACCCTTTCACAGGCGCATGCATGAGCTATCACTACAAGCAGACTGCCTGATGTGGGGCAGCCGAGTAGTCATGCCCTCTGCGAGGCAGAGAGGCATTTGTCTGGGAGCTCCACCGCGAGCCCCCAGGGATCGTTTTCATGAAGGCCATAGCCAGATCCCACGTCTGGTGGCCTGGAATTGACGCGGACTTGGAGCTCTGCGTCCGAAGGTGCACCATTTGTGCCCAACTCAGCAATGCCCCCAGGGAGGCTCCCCTGAGCCCCTGGCCCTGGCCTACCAAACCATGGTCGCGGGTGCACGTAGACTATGCGGGCCCATTCATGGGCAAAATGTTGTAGATGCATTTTCAAAGTGGATCGAATGCACCACTTTAAACTCGAGCACAACCTCCACCACTGTGGAGAGCCTCACAACCATGTTTGCAACGCACGGAATCCCTGACATATTGGTCAGTGACAATGGTCCGTGCTTCACCAGCACAGAATTCCAAGATTTTATAATTGACCACGGCATAAATCACATCAAGACGGCACCGTTCAAGCCGGCCTCCAACAGCCAGGCGGAGAGAGCAGTACAAATCATTAAATAAGGCATGCTTAAAATCCAAGGTCCCACGCTGCAGGGTCGCCTGTCGCGACTGCTGCTGGCATACAGATCACGACCGCACTCATTGACTGGGATCCCCCCGCGCAACTGTTGATGAAAAGGACTTTAAAGACAAGGCTCTCATTAATCCTCCCAGACATGCACGAAATTGCTGAGGCAAAGCACCGTAAGCTGACTGAGTACCATGACAGAAATTCGAGGGGGAGATGGAATGAGATAGGGGACAAAGTGTTTGTACTAAACTATGGCAGGGGTCCCAAATGGCTTGCAGGGACTGTAACGGGCAAGGAAGGAAACAGGCTACTGATAGTACAAATGGACAATGGCAAAACCTGCCGGAGGCATGTAGACCAAGTCAAAAGCAGATTTCCCAACAACACTGCGGAACCAGAGGCAGACTACAATGTGGAACTCGCACCACACCGGGTGGACAGACAGAGGGAACAACCTGAGGAAAGGGCAATCCAACAGACAGCCCAGGCGAGTCAACAACAATCACACCAATCAAAACAGACAGCCCAGGCGAGATACCAGCAACCACACCCAAAGAAAAACAGACACCAAGGCAAACAACTGAACCACAACTCAGACGCTCCACGCGAGAGCGTAGACCACCTGAGAGACTGAACTTATAAAGACAATAAGACCTTGGGGGAGGGTGATGTCATGTATCTTACATTATTATATATAACTGTATCCTAACATGCTATACATGACTGTAATAAGATATGACCTGTAACCACCAGGGGTGCACTTGCAAAAGACAGGTATATAAGGACAGGTCTCAGGCAAGTGCAGCATTCAAGAGCTGTGAAATAAAGGTGCAGGTCCAGAGTGACCTTGACTTCACTACATGCCTCGTGTGAATCTGTACTGAGGGGGCAGGACTTTACAAAAGCCAGAATGTGAAATTTGCAGGACTTACCCTCTCTCTCGAGTGTGGGCCCAGCTTGTGCTCTGGTGGTTGCTTTTCTCCAGGCAGGACCCATCAAAGCAACGACCTTGTTTTCCACGGGTGTCAGTGGGTGCAGATTTGCCAGGCCTCCTCCTGTTTGAGTTCTCTCTCTTTTGTTGTGTGCCACCTTCCTCTGCAGAGAGGAAAATATAACTTTTTAGAGAGGATGTCTTTCTGTTGGGTGGGAGATACAGATGGTCACATTTACAATTGCAATAATATTACTTACACTAACTACTTGACCAAGGTCCTGCACTTCCTTTTGCACTGGCCTCCAGACCTCGAGGTGGTCATCTTTGCACAGTAATCTTATGAAAGTTAGTTCCAGCATTTCTTCATTTCTTTTGCTGAAACTCTTATTTGAACTTTGTTGTTGTCCAGCTCGTTCCACCTGACCTCAATTACAGTAACCACTTCGTCCTGTGAGAAATTCTTGGGCCACATTGCATATTGCAGCCCTCATTTTTTCCACTTGGAATAAAAGTTCTCACACACCATTGGCTCTTTAAAAATGGCCAAATGATGACGAGGAAGTGTACTGCGCATGCGCGCCCATACCACTCACGTAGAATTTTTTTTTCCGTGCATGCGTAGAAGGGGGGGGCATCCTTTTTTCAGTGCAGTCATTAGGCTGCACGCCCTCCCATGCCCCCTTCCCCCTAAAGCTAAAGGACATGCTGCGCGGCACCAGTTTCAAAAATTAGACGGGGAAACTTTAACCTTTTTTTTACCGTAGTCGTGCCCAAAAAAACAGGCATAACTCTTGAAATAAGCCAAAAAATGGCATTGGAGAAAATTGAGCCCAGAGACCCGATAAATACTGACACAGAGGATCCCAACAAATTTGCAGGAATGAGCATGAAAGGAGAGTCAGCTTTTCTCCTTCAACTCAGCAGCAGAGAAGCCATGTAAATCCTCAATGGATGCAGGCATCAGGCACTCAGCGTGCCAGGAACAAATTTGCTATTTTTAAGAAACTTGCCTTTAACCCCAAACTGGCAGTGCGAACCAGTGCACAGAAGATAAATGAAAAGGTTAGCGTTAGTTTTTCAAACCAACTGTGATTGTTGCAACTCAGTCGCCACATAGAAAAAAGAAAGATTTGCATTTATATAGCACCTTTCATGACCTCAGGACATCCCAAAGTGCTTTACAGCTAATGAAGTACAAGTGGATATGCATCAAGTGCCGTTCACCCATCACCCCGTGCTCACTGACCTAGATTGGCACCCAGTTCACCAACACCTTGATTTTAAAATTCTCGTGCTCATTCCTTTGACAATGAAACAGTCTGTGCCTGCATGCAACAAGCCCCAGACAACATCCAGGCTTGGGCTAATAAGTGGTAAGTAATAATTGCATCACACCAGTGGCAGGCAATAACCATCAGCAACAAGAGAGAGCATAACCAGCTCCTCTTGACAAATTCAATGGCATTATTCAGTGTCAGCTGTGGCTCACTGGGTAACACACTTACCTCTCGATCAGAATGGTTGTGGGAACAAAACCCACAGCCAGGAACTTGAGCACATAAATCTAGGTTGCCAGTGCAGTGCTGAGGGGGTACTGCACTGTTGGAGGTGCTGCCTTTTGGATGAAACGGAGGCCCTGTCTGTCCTTTAAGGTAGATGTAAATGATCCCATGGCACTATTTTAAAGAAGAGCAGGGAAGTTATCCCTGTTGTCCTGGCCAATATTTATCCCTCAATCAACATAACAAAAACAGGTTATCTTGTCATTATCACATTGCTGTTTGTGGGAATTGGCTGTGCGCAAATTGACTGCCGCGTTTCCCACATTCATCATCATCATCAATCCCTCGGGGTCGAGGATGACTTGCTTCCACAAAGGTTGGAGAACCGTAAAACCCCTCTGTGATTCCCCGATGCACTGGTGGGAAACAATCAAGACGATCATCAAGAGGTTCTTCATCCTCAAAGGTGTTCAGCAGGCGAGAGGGAGACAGAGGGAATTGTCCCAACTCCAGAAGAGTATGCAAAACCTGCTCCTGCTGCAGTCGATGGGGGTCGATGTCGCGGAGGAACTCGAAGAGGTGAAGGGCCAGCAAGCCTCGCTCTTTGCCTCAGAGTCCTCCAAGATCATCTTCCGCTCCAGAGTCCGCTCCGTCGAGCAGGACGAGACGTGTTTGCATTTCTTCTTCCAAAAGGTACACAGGGGGAGCTCTGTGATCACCAGCCTAAAGGAAGAAGACGGTTCTGTGACGTCTTCGCAGCCTGACATGCAGAGGATCAGCAAATCCTTCTATGCCAGGCTGTACGACGTCAAGTCCACAGACCGCGCGGCCTCCCAGCCTTTCCTGTCGTCTATTTCGGAGGTCTTAGACGACAGCAAGCGGGAGAGTCTGGACCACCCGCTAACTCTGGACGAGCTGACAAAGGCCGTCCGGTCCTTCGAGACGAATAAAACTCCCAGAAGCGACGGCTTACCGGTCGAGTTGTACTCGGCTCTGTGGGACTGGATGGGCCCAGACCTGCTGGAAGTGTACGGAGGTATGCTTCTGGCCGGCAGCATGTCAGAATCGATGAGGAAAGGCATCATCACCCTCATCTACAAGCAGAAGGGGGAGAGGGAGGAAATCAAAAACTGGCGGCCCATTTCGCTGCTCAAAATGGACTACAAGCTCCTGTCAAAGGTCATCGCCAACAGGGTCAAGTCTGCTCTTGAGCTGGTGATTCACCCGGACCAGACCTGCAGAAAGATCTCTGATAGCCTCGCGCTGCTCAGAGATACGATCGCCTACGTGCGGGACAGGAGGGTGGACATCTGCTTAATCAGCTTAGACCAGGAGAAAGCCTTTGACAGGATATCGCACACGTACCTGATGGACGTGCTCTCCAAAATGGGGTTTGCGGAGGGTATCCGAAATTGGGTCAAACTGCTCTACACAGACATCAGTAGTGCAGTCCTAATCAACGGGTGGGAAACTCAAAGCTTTCCAATCAGATCTGGAGTCAGGCAAGGCTGTCCTCTCTTGGCTGTCTTGTTTGTGTGCTGTATTGAGCCCTTTGCCGAGTCCATCAGGAAGGATGCGGGCATTAGAGGGGTGACGATCCCAGGCAGTGGAGGTGCTCAGGTCAAGACCTCCCTGTACATGGACGACGTCGCCATTTTTTGCTCGGATCCGCAGTCGGTCCGCAGATTGCTCACAATCTGCGACCAGTTTGAACTGGTGTCGGGAGCAAAGGTCAATCGCAGCAAGAGCGAGGCCATGTTCTTTGGTAACTGGACCGACCGAGCCTCCATTCCCTTCACCGTCAAGCCAGATTTCCTGAAGGTGTTGGGAATATGGTTCGGAGCGGACGGGGCGTGCGCCAAAAACTGGGACGAGCGCATCGCCAAGGTCAAACAAAAACTGGGATGGTGGAAGCTGCGCTTTCTCTCCATGGCAGGAAAGAACCTGGTCATCAGGAGTGAGGTGCTCTCGGTGTTGTTGTACGTGGCACAGGTCTGGCCCATCCCTCGCTCCTGTGCCGCGGCAGTCACCCGGGCCATCTTCCACTTTGTCTGGAGGTCCAAAATGGACCGTGTCCGCAGAGACACGATGTACAAATCTCTAGACAGTGGAGGAAAGGACGTTCCGAACGTGACCCTCATCCTGATAACCACCTTTGTGTGCGGCTGCATCAAGCTGTGCACAGACCCCCGGTACACAAACACCAAGTGTCACTACGTGCTGAGGTTCTACCTGTCCCCGGTGTTGCGAAGGATGGGTCTGACCACGCTGCCGCGAAACGCCCCCACCAGTTGGACCATGCCTGTCCACCTGTCCTTCGTGGAAAAGTTTTTCACAAAAAACCCCTTTGACCACAAGGCCATAAAACAGTGGTCAGCACGTAACGTCCTGGACGCCCTACGAAAGAAGGAGATGGTGGACCCTGTTGGCTGGTTTCCTGAGCTGACTGTCGAACTTGTTTGGCAGAATATCTCATCGCCAGAGCTTTCACACAAGCACCAAGATGTAGCTTGGTTGGCGGTGAGGAGGGCCTTACCTGTCAGAGCGTTCATGCACAGCCGACATCTCATCAACATGGCACGGTGCCCCCGAGTCGGCTGCGGGGCGGACGAGACTGTCACCCATCTCCTTCAGGATTGCGCCTTTGCAAGGCAGGTTTGGAAAGAGATGCAGTGGTTGCTGTCGAGGTTCATCCCGAGCAGCTCCGTAACACAGGACTCTGTGCTCTACGGGCTGTTCCCAGGGACACACACCGAGACAGACATCACCTGCTGCTGGAGGGCCATCAACTCGGTCAAAGACGCTCTTTGGTCTTGCCGAAACTTGCTGGTTTTCCAGAGCAAGGAGATGACCACGTCTGTGTGTTGCAGACTGGCGCAATCCAAGATCCAGGATTACGTGCTGAGGGACACACTTAAAATTGGTGCAGTCACCGCAAAGGCACGGTGGAGAAGGGCCACAGTTTAAAGCCCTTCTGCCACGGTAAACCCGGGGGCAGGAATCAGTACAAAACCCCCCTCGGGCTGTATTTGTAATTTACTTTTTGTGTACATGGAGCACCATGATCTGTAAACACCTATGTAGTGTCATGTACAATGCAAGGTCTGTTGCGAAATGCATGTTGAAAAGAAAAATGTAAATGTACCGTCACCCATTCCGTGTACTGTATAGTGACACATGAAATGTAATTTGTTTGAATGTACTATAATGTATCCCGTATTGGACCGAATTGCACTTGAACTGGAAAACAAGGAAATGTAACGAACGGAACTGCCATCAGCACCCAAATAATAGTGTATGGGATTGCTGACCGCAGCTAAATGTATTGAAATGCCTTTGAATGTACTGTACAGATTTTTTTATGAATAAAGTATATTTTGTAATTAAAAAAAAATGACTTGCTTCCACACTATAAATGAGTACTCAGGTGACTGATGAATTCATTTTAAACAGTGGGAGATGCCTGTGCGTAAATTGTTTTAACATGGAATGGCCGTTGCACACCAGCCACCACATTACAGCAGTGGCTACCCTCCAAAGTACTTAATTGGCTGAGATATCCGCTGGTCATGAAAGGCACTATATAAATGCAAGTCTTTCTTTTCTTTTTACCATAACCGAATCACTCACCATCAACAACCTTGGTGTCGTCATTGACCAGAAACTCAACTGGATCAATTATAGAAATGACGTGGTTACAAGAGAAGTTGAGAGGCTGGATGTTTGGTGGTGAGTGGTTCACTCCTGACTCTCCAAAGCCTCTCCAACAAGGCACAGTCACCAGTGTGAGGGTATCTGTTCCACTTGCCTGGATGGGTGTAGCTGCAACAACATTCAAGAATCTCAACACCATTCAGGAAAATCCGATTGATTGGCACCCTATCCATCACCTTGAACACTCACTCCCTCCACCACCAGCGCACCATGGCTGCAGTGTGTACTATCTGCAGGATGCACTGCAGCTTCAACAGCACCTCTCAAACCCGTGACTTCCACCACCTGGAAGGACAAGGGCAGCAGGTGCATGGCAACACCACCAACTCCAAGTTTTCCTTAAAACCACATACCATCCTGAATGGTACATAGAAACATAGATGTCATGTATTCAACTGTCATTGTAACCCATGTATAAATTGACCTAAGCTGTACACCGTGATAACATTGACCACTAGGTGGTGAACTTGTGGGAGACACTTCTAACCTGGACTTTCAGGTATAAAAGGGGAAGCTCCACCCACCTTCATCACTTCAGTGCTGGCTAATAAAGGTTACTGGTCACAGAGTGACCTTCTCTCTAATATGGGCCTCGTGTGCATTTATACTGTAGAGTAAGGACATATTATTGGCGACGAGAATCTGGGATTTAAACCACGCGAGCATGGCCACTAGCAGCACAGACGAGAGGTACTGTGTTGGTGATGATTGGGACGATTTTATTGAGAGACTACAGAAAAGTTTTGTCACTAAGGAATGGCTGGGACAGGATTCGGCCGACAAATGCAGGGCTCATCTCCTGACGGTTTGTGGATCCAGGACGTACTCCCTGATGAAGGACCTTCTAGTGCCAGAGAAGCCGGCGGACAAGACTTTTGAAGAGCTCAGTAAGTTGGTCGGGGAACACTTTAAACCAGCGAGCAGCATGCACATGGCGAGACACCGGTTTTACACGCACCGGCAGCGAGAAGGGCAAAGCGTTCCAGACTTCATGGCAGACCTCCAGCGACTGGCAAGCCTATGTAAGTTCCCAGATGCATGCAGAACGGAGATGTTGCAAAACATTTTTATTGAGGGCATCGGGCACACTGGGGTTTTCAGGAAACTGATTGAGACCAAAGGCTTGACCCTGGCAACGGCGGCTTTGATTGCCCAGACATTTATCTCAGGGGAGGAAGAGACCAGAATGATGTTTGACAAAAATCTTGGCTTAAATGCAGCAAATGGACAGGGAGTCAACATTGTTAACGCGGGACACAGTTCTCCAGGCAGGCAGGGGCAATCGGACATGCCCGAGCATGTAGTCGAACCCAAAGGGGGAATTCAACAGAGACAATGGCTAGCTGAACGGCGATTCATGCCAGCGCAAGGGACAATGCGGCCAGTAATGGAGCCATCAATACCTGTCAATAGTGCACTTAAGGGCAGTTACAGAGACAGTCAGAGACGATTGACTGGTAATGGACCTTTTGTTTCCAACAACGGCTCATGTTGGAGGTGTGGAGGCAAACGCCCAGCTAGAGCTTTCCGATATCAGCAATATATCTGCAGAAACTGCAACGTCAGCAGTCACATGGGGCATATGTGCAGGAAGCCTGCAGCCAGGTTGATGTACAAGGAGGACGGGCCCGATGTAAGCCCTACGAGGCCAAATGGACACTGGGAGAAATCGCTGGAAGCTGAAGTTCAGCGAGTTAATGTGGAGCACATATACAGTTCATACACCAGGACGCCACCGATAATGATGAAAGTGCTCCTCAATGGCATCCCAGTATCAATGGAGCTAGACACAGGGGCCAGTCAGTCCCTGATGAGTATCAAACAGTTCGACAAGTTGTGGGCGTTCAAGGCCAGGAAGCCAAAATTATTGCTGATTGACGCACAGCTACAGACATATACAAAGAAGATCATTCCGGTGCTAGACAGCGCCATGGTAGTCGTGACCCACAAAGATTCTGAGAACAGGTTGCCACTCTGGATTGTCCCGGGGGACAGTCCCGCACTACTGGGAAGGAGTTGGCTTGCTGTCATGAACTGGAAATGGGGCGATGTCAATGCAATTTCTTCTGTGGAGCGAGTATCATGCTCACAGGTCCTGGACAAATTTGACTCAGTATTTCAACCCGGCATTGGCACTTTCATGGGGACCAAGGTAGTGATTCACATAAACCCGGACGCCAGGCCAGTACACCACAAGGCCAGAGCGGTGCCGTACGTGATGCGGGGAAAGATAGAAGGCGAATTGGACTGCCTGCTGAGGGAAGGCATCATCTCGCCAGTCGAATTCAGTGACTGGGTGAGCCCGATTGTGCTGGTGCTCAAGGCGGATGGGTTGGTCAGGATATGTGGTGATTACAAGGCCACCATCAATCGGGTGTCACTCCAAGACCAATACCCGCTACCGAGAGCGGAGGACCTCTTTGCGACACTATCCAGTGGCAAACTTTTTTCAAAATTGGACCTGATCTCAGCTTACATGTCCCAGGAGCTGGCAAGTGAGTCAAAGAAGCTGACCACCATCACGACACACAAAGGGTTGTTTGAGTACAACAGATGTCCGTTCGGGATTCGCTCGGCCACCGCGACCTTTCAGCGAAATATGGAAAGCCTCCTCAAGTCGATTCCAAGGACGGTGGTTTTTCAAGACGACATCCTCATCACGGGTTGCGATACTGAAGAATATTCCACAACCTGGAGGAGGTGCTACGTAGACTGGACCGGGTAGGGCTGCGACTGAAAAAGAAGAAGTGCGTCTTCCTAGCCCCAGAGGTAGAATTCCTGGGGATGAGGGTAGCAGCAGACGGGATCAGACCTACTACATCCAAAACAGAAGCGATCCAGCGAGCACCCAAACCAGGTAACACGATGGAGCTGCATTCGTTCCTGGGGCTCCTGAACTATTTTCGTAACTTTCTTCCCAAATTGAGCACGCTATTAGAGCCGCTACACGTGCTCCTACGCAAAGGTCGCGGTTGGGACTGGGGGGACAGCCAGGAAAGGGCTTTTGATACAGCACGCAATTTGTTGTGCTCCAACAATCTGTTAACGCTATATGACCCATGTAAGAAACTTGTTTTAACGTGCGATGCATCGTCCTATGGGGTCGGGTATGTGTTGCGCATGTGAATGCCAATGGTCAGTTACAGCCGGTAGCCTATTTCTCCAGAAGTCTGTCCCAAGCAGAAAGGAGCTACAGGATTGTAGAAAAGGAAGCGCTTGCATGTGTATATGCAGTAAAAAAAAATGCACCACTACCTGTTTGGCAGGAAATTTGAGCTGGAGACAGATCACAAACTCCTAATGTCCCTTTTGGCCGACAACAAGGCCATAAATGCAAATGCATCAGCCCGCATACAGAGGTGCGTACTCACGTTAGCCGCCTATGTCTATACAATTCAGCACAGACCGGGCACTGAAAACTGCGCCGATGCACTCAGCAGGCTCCCACTAGCCACCACCGAGGGGACAACCGAGCATACTGCTGAGATGGTCATGTCTGTTGAAGCTTTCGAAAGCGAAGGCTCACCAGTGACAACCAGTCAGATCAAAGTCTGGAGAAATAGAGACCCGCTACTGTCTTTAGTCAAGAAATGTGTCCTGAATGGGGACTGGGCAGTCACGTACGGGGCATACCCTGAGGAATTTAAACCATTTCACAGACGCAAGGATGAACTTTCGATTGCCTAGTATGGGGAAACCGAGTAGTCATGCCCCAGATGTGCAGAGAGGTGTTCATCAGAGAACTCCACAATGAGCACCCGGGCATTGTCATGATGAAGGCAATTGCCAGGTCACACGTTTGGTGGCCAGGGATAGATGCAGACCTGGAACTTTGAGTTCGCAGGTGCAACACATATGCCCAGCTGGGCAATGTGCCCAGGGAAGCCCCCCCTTAGCCCCTGGTCCTGGCCTGCCAAGCCATGGTCACCATGTAGACTACGCAGGTCCTTTCATGGGAAAAATGTTTTTGGTTGTAGTAGACGCCTACTCCAAATGGATCAAGTGTGACATTCTTAATTCAAGCACATCCTCTGCCACGGTAGAATGTCTATGGGCAATATTCGCCGCCCATGTTGTACCGGACGTCTTGGTCAGGGACAATGGCCCTTGCTTCACAAGCACTGAATTCCAGGACTTCATGGCAGGAAATGGTATCAACCATGTCAGAGCGGCACCGTTCAAGCCGGCCTCAAACAGCCAGGCAGAATGAGCAGTGCAGATAATCAAACAGGGGATGCTCAGAATCCAAGGGGGTTCCCTACAAAGCCGCTTATCATGCCTCCTGTTGGCCAATAGATCCCGACCACACTCGCTCACAGGGGTTCTACCCGCAGAGCTGCTAATGAAAAGGATGCTCAAAACCAGGTTATCCCTTATACACCACACCATGAAAGAAATTGTTGAGAGCAGGCGCCAGTCACAATGTGACTACCATGAAGGAATGCGAGGGCGCGATGTATTGATGTCAATGACTTTGTCTTTGTCCTCAACTACGCTGCAGGGCCCAAGTGGCTCAAAGGCACTGTGATTGCCAAAGAAGGGAATAGGATACTGGTAGTTAAACTTACCAATGGACAAATCTGCCACAAAATCTGCGTCAAACAAAAAGAAGGTTCAGCAACCCCATAGAAGAAGCAGAGGAAGAACACGATGTAGAGTTCACTCCACCACAGGTGACCAAACACCGGAACCAACTGGAGGAGAGCCCAGTCACTGTGGGCAGTCCGGGCAGGCTTGAGGCACCGCAAATAGCAGACACTCAGGCCAGCGCCCAACAACCGGAGCCCCAACTCAGGCGCTCTACAAGGGAGCATAAATCACCAGAGAGACTTAACCTGTGATTTAAATAAGACTTTGGGGGGGAGGTGATGTCATGTATTCAACTGTCATTGTAACCCATGTATAAACTGACCTAAGTTGTACACCGTGAGAACACTGACCACTAGGTGGTGAACTTGTGGGAGACTTTCCTAACCTGGACTTTCAGATATAAAAGAGGAAGCTTCACCCACCTTCATCACTTCAGTGCTGGCTAATAAAGGTTACTGGTCACAGAGTGACCTTCTCTCAAGTATGGGTCTCATGTGCATTTATACTGTATAGTAAGGACATATTAGAAACATAGAAAAATAGGTGCAGGATAGGGCTTTCGGCCGTTCGAGCCTGCACCGCCATTCAATAAGATCATGGCTGATCATTCCCTCAGAACCCCTTTCCTGCTTTCTCTCCATACCCCTTGATCTCTTTAGCCGTAAGGGCTATATCTAACTCCCTCTTGAATATATCCAATGAACTATCATCAACAACTCTCTGCGGCAGGGAATTCCACAGGTTAACAACTCTCTGAGTGAAGAAGTTTCTCCTCATCTCAGTCCTAAATGGCCTATCCCTTATCCTAAGACTATGTCCCCTGGTTCTGGACTTCCCCAACATTGGGAATATTCTTCCTGCATCTAACCTGTCCAGTCCCGTCAGAATCTTATATGTTTCAAGAGATCCCCTCTCATCCTTCTAAACTCCAGTGAATAAAGGTCCAGTTGATGCAGTCTCTCCTCATATGTCAGTCCAGCCATCCCTGGAATCAGTCTGGTGAACCTTCGCTGCACTCCCTCAATAGCAAGAACATCCTTCCTCAGATTAGGAGACCAAAACTGAACACAATATTCCAGGTGAGGCCTCACCAAGGCCCTGTAAAACTGCAGTAAGACCTTCCTGCTCCTACACTCAAGTCCCCTAGCTATGAAGGCCAACAGATCATTTGCCTTCTTCACTGCCTGCTGTACCTGCATGCCAACTTTCAATGACTGATGAACCATGACACCCAGTTCTTGTTGCACCTCCCCTTTTCCTAATCTGCCACCATTCAGATAATATTCTGCCTTCGTGTTTTTGCCCCTAAAATGGATAACCTCACACTTATCCACATTATACTGCATCTGCCATGCATTTGCCCACTCACCTAACCTGTGCAAGTCACCCTGCAGCCTCTTAGTATCCTCCTCACAGCTCACACTGTTTAGTGTCATCTGCAAACTTGGAGATATTACACTCAATTCCTTCATCCAAATCATTGATGTATATTGTAAAGAGCTGGGGTCCCAGCACTGAGCCCTGCGGCACTCCACTAGTCACTCCCTGCCATTCTGAAAAGTTTATCCCGACTCTCTGCTTCCTGTTTGCCAACCAATTCTCTATCCACATCAGTACATTACCCCCAATACCATGTGCTTTGATTTTGCACACCAATCTTTTGTGCGGGACCTTGTCAAAAGCCTTTTGAAAGTCCAAATACATCACTTCCACTGGTTCTCCCTTGTCCACTCTGCTAGTTACATCCTACATTGTTGTTCCTTTATCATTACTGAGTCAAAATGCTGGAACCCCCTCCCCAACAACACTATGATTGTAGCAACTCAGTCACCACATGCAAAAAAGAAAAAAGAAAGATTTGCATTTATATAGCACCTTTCATGTCCTCAGGACATCCCAAAGCACTTTATAGCCAATGAAGTACGAGTGGGGTATGCACCAAGTGCCGTTCGCCCATCACCCCTGTGCTCACTGACCTAGATTAGCTGCCAGTACCTTCACCACACAGACTGTATTGGTTCAAGAAGGCTCAACATTACCTCCTCAAGGGCAACTAGGGATGTGCAATAAATCCCGGCCTTGCCAGAAATACTCACATCACAAGAATGTTTTTTAAATTGGCAAGTTCAAGGAATAAATTTCAATTAATTTGCGAGGGACCTGCGAGCAGTCGGGATCGGAGGAGGCTGTATATCTCGCTCAGGCATCTTCCATCCTGCAATGTATAGTTTGGGACCTGGAATATTAGGTCCTTCATTGTAACACCTGTGAACTCATCCCTTTTTGGTGTGGAAGCAAATTATCCTGGATACGAGGGACTGCCTAAGATGAAGAAGATATCTCAGGCAAATTCTAAAAACAAAAAAAACAAGAAATGATATATGAGCACAGTGGGTAGGTGATTGGTTGGTGAATGTTAACAACTTTTTCTTTCTAAGCTAGGCGGTGTTTGGGGAGTTCCAGGAACTAAAAGCTAAATTAAAGAACAGGGTTATAATCTCTGGATTATTACCTGAGCTACGTGCAAATTGGCATAGGGATAAGCTGATTAGGGTAGTGAACACATAGCTAAAGGAGTCGTGTGGAAAAGAGGGGTTCCACTTCATGGGGCACTGGCACCAGTATTGGGACAGGAAGGAGCTGTACCGTTGGCACAGGCTCTACCTGAACTGGTCTGGGACCAGGGTCCTAGCGGAAAGGATAAATAGGGTGGTCACAAGGACTTTAAACTGGTAAATGGGATGGCGGAGAAAGGACTCAGGTGGAAGTTGTAGTAAAAATAATAGTTCAAAAATAAACAAAAGAGAAGAGAGTACAGTAACAGTCAGAAATGGTGCTTTAGGCACTACATGCAGAGGGAAAACTAAAAGATGTATAGGGCTAGAATTTCCCCAGCCTAACGCAGCAAAATGGTTTTTTGGTGTTAAAAAAATTTCAGGACATTTTTCAAATTTGGCGAGTGGTTTAACGCCGTTGTTAAAATAATAACGACCTCCAATTTTACGTACTATTTTTGTGACGTCAAAAACAACAATATCGCCGTTTCTTCATCATAGGCCTGGTGCCGGAGGATTGGATGACTGCTAATGTGGTACCCTTGTTTAAGAAGGGAAAAAGGGATAGGTCGAGTAATTACAGGCCTATCAGCCTAACCTCAGTGCTGGGAAAATTATTGGAAAAAATCCTGAAAGACAGGATAAATCTGCATTTGGAGGGGCAAGGAACAATTAGGGACAGTCAGCACGGATTTGTTAAGGGAAGATCGTGTTTGACTAACCTGATTGAATTTTTTGAGGAGGTAACCCAGAGGGTCGATGAGGGTAGCACGTACGATGTAGTATATATGGACTTTAGCAAGGTTTTTGCTAAAGTCCCACATAGTAGACTGGTCACGAAGGTTAAAGCCCATGGGATACAGGGCAAAGTGGCAAGTTGGATCCAAAATTGCCTTGAAGGTAGGAAGCAAAGGGTAATGATTGATGGATGTTTTTGTGACTGGAAGGATGTTTCCAGTGGGGTTCCGCAGGGCTCAGTAGAAGGGGCCCAATTTTCCCCAACCCCTTTTTTCGGCGCACTTACCCTAAATGCGCAGACTTTGCACGCTGGAAACGGCACCGAAAAAAGGTGGCCCCATCCTGCCCGCTCTGCCGAGTCTCCCGTGTCCTAGTGTGGTGTACATAGTGCAGTGGGGGGGCGGAGCAACAGCCCAGTGTAGAAAACACTGCCAGCAGCTGTCCGCATGCACAGTGAAGTCTGTGCGCATGCGCCTCACCCTTCCAGCATGTCCTGCAAGCTGTGAGCAGGACACGATGCTCGCAGCCCCTATCCCCGGCCGAAGGGACGCCCCGATGTTTGCCGCACCCTATCCCTGGCCGGAGGGACGCCCCGATGTTCGCCACACCCTATCCCTGGCCGGAGGGACACCCTGATGTTCGCCGCACCCTATCCCTGGCCGGAGGGACACCCTGATGTTCGCTGCACCCTATCCCTGGCCGGAGGGACGCCCTGATGTTCACTGCACCCTATCCCTGGCCGGAGGGACACCCTGATGTTCACTGCACCCTATCCCTGGCCGGAGGGACGCCCTGATGTTCACTGCACCCTATCCCTGGCCGGAGGGACACCCTGATGTTCGCCGCACCCTATCCCTGGCCGGAGGGACGCCCTGATGTTCACTGCACCCTATCCCTGGCCGGAGGGACACCCTGATGTTCGCCGCACCCTATCCCTGGCCGGAGGGACACCCCGATGTTCACTGCACCCTATCCCTGGCCGGAGGGACGCCCTGATGTTCACTGCACCCTATCCCCGGCCGAAGGGACGGCCTGATGTTCGCCGCACCCTATCCCTGGCCGGAGGGACGCCCCGATGTTCGCCACACCCTATCCCTGGCCGGAGGGACACCCTGATGTTCACTGCACTCTATCCCTGGCCGGAGGGACGCCCCGATGTTCGCCACACCCTATCCCTGGCCGGAGGGACGCCCCGATGTTCACTGCACCCTATCCCTGGCCGGAGGGACGCCCCGATGTTCACTGCACCCTATCCCTGGCCGGCGAGATGCCCCGATGTTTGCCGCACCCTATCCCCGGCCGAAGGGACGGCCCGATGTTCGCTGCACCCTATCCTTGGCCGAGGGGACGCCCCGATGTTCATCTGGTGAGTGGGGACTATCCTGCAGTATTTATTTAGGGTCGCTCAGAGTTGTCAGAAACGGAGTGCAAAAGTTGGGAATTTGGTGCAGAGAGGGGAAGGAGTTTCGTTTTTTTGGCTTCAATACTTGTAGTGGTTCATGTTACATATTTAAATATTTCATATAATCTACCTATAACTTAAACTAGATCAAGTAATGAGTTAAAAAACTATAAGCTAAATTGATTAAATATTTTGAAAAAAAACTCAACTAAAAAAAATCGGACCTAACTGAGTTACTCTAGAGCAAGTTTATTGGGGAAAATGCCATTTTTTAACTTACGCCAGAAAAACCAACTTACTCCAAAAAAATTGGGCCCTTGCTTTTTAAGGTATATATCAGCGATTTAGATTTGAATGTAGGGAGTATGATTAAGAAGTTTGCAGACGACACTAAAATTAGCTGTGTGGTTGATAATGAAGAGGAAAGTCATGGGCAGCAGGAGGATATCAATCTACTGGTCAGGTGGGCAGAAGCAGTGGCAAATGGAATTTAATTCAGAGAAGTGTGAGGTGATACACTTTGGGGGGCTAATAAGGAAAGGGTATACACATTAAGCGGTAGGCCACTTAATAATGTAGATGAACAAAGGGACCTTGGAGTGCTTGTCCACAGATTTCTGAAAGTAGCAGGCCAGGTGGATAAGGTGGTTAAGAAGGCATACGAAATGCTTGCCTTTATTGGCTGAGGCATAGAATATAAGAGCAGGGAGGTTATGCTTAAATTGTATAATTCTTTGGTTAGGCCACAGCTGGAATACTGCGTGCAGTTCTGGTCGCCGTATTATAGAAACATAGAAACATAGAAAATAGGTGCAGGAGTAGGCCATTCGGCCCTTCGAGCCTGCACTGCCATTCAATAAGATCATGGCTGATCATTCACCTCAGTACCCCTTTCCTGCTTTCTCTCCTAACCCCTTGATCCCTTAAGCCGTAAGGGCCGCATCTAACTCCCTCTTGAATATATCCAACAAACTGACATCAACAACTCTCTGCGGTAGGGAATTCCACAGGTTAACAACTCTCTGAGTGAAGAAGTTTCTCCTCATCTCAGTCCTAAATGGCTTACCCCTTATCCTTAGACTGTGTCCCCTGGTTCTGGACTTCCCCAACATCGTATTTAACCTGTCCAGTCCTGTCAGAATTTTATATGTTTCTATGAGATCCCCTCTCATCCTTCTAAACTCCAGTGAATAAAGGCCCAGTCGATCCAGTCTCTCCTCATATGTCAGTCCAGCCATCCCTGGAATCAGTCTGGTGAACCTTCGTTGCACTCCCTCAATAGCAAGAATGTCCTTCCTCAAATTAGGAGACCAATTCTGAACAATACTCCAGGTGAGGCCTCAGCAAGGCCCTCTACACTACAGTATGACCTCCCCATGCTCCTATACTCAGAATTAGAATTTTTCATTTTCAGGTACTGTAATATATGCGCCTGCGAGTAGGCTCACAGGTTGATGAAGCTGTTGAGTTGGGAGCAGCTTAGCCAGTTATAGGAAGGACGTGATTGCACTAGAGAGGGTATTTACTAGGATGCTACCTGGAATGGAGAATCTTAGTTATGAGGACAGATCGGGTTTGTTCTCATTAGAACAAAGAAGGTTGAGAGGAGACCTCATTGAGGTGTACAAAATATTGAGGGGCCTGGACATAGTGGAAATAAGGGTCTATTTCCATTGGTGGAGGGGTCTATTTTGAGGGGACATAGTTTTAAGGTGGTTGGTGAAAGATTTAGAGGGGATTTGAGAGGGGGCTTCTTTACACAGAGGGTTGTGGGGATCTGGAACTCGCTGCCTAGAAGAGTGGTGGATGCAGAAACCCTCACCACTTTTAAGAAATGGATGGATGGGCACTTACAGTGCCGTAACCTGCAGGGTTACGGACCGAAAGCTGGTAATAGGGATTAGACTGGATGACCTTTTGTTGAACGGTGCAGATATAATGGTAAGTACTGCAGGGAATAGAATACGGCCAGGGTGATCTCCTGGACTCGTTTCGATCGCCTGGATGGATCGGAGAGGAATTTTCCCAGATTTTTTCTCTCTAAATTGGCCTGGGTTTTTTTCTAATTTTTGCCTCTCCCAGGAGATCACATGGCTCTGGTTGGGGTGGAGTGTAGAATGTTTCAGTATAAGGGGTGTCACATTGTGTGAGGCGGACTGGTTGGGCTGGGTGCTCTTTGCCTTTCCGTCATTGTTCATAGGTTTATATGTGATCTTTAGGGCTGCTGACCAAGGGCCGTGTGGCTCTTTGTCGGCCGGCGCGGAAATGATGGGCCAGAATGGCCTCCTTCTGCGCTGTACATTTCTATGTTTCTATGTTTCTATTAAACTTTTAAATTAACATCACTTAAATAACAATAATGGAAACAAACAACCACAACAACAACAACAACAGCAGCAAACAAACTTCAGCTGCAGCCACCTCCCCCCCGACCCCTTATTTAAACACCGCCGCGCTGCCCGCCCTTCTTGCACTTGCTCTTGCCATCAGCCTTGCCCGTTACCGCAGCCCTACTCCCGGTGAGTCCAAGGTTCTTAGTTTGTCGGGTACGGCGCTCCGCTTGTTGGGGGACAGACGAAGGAGACGCCAATGGAAGCCCCTGAAAACCTCAGGCTGCGGAAGACCCAGCTTGGGACTCTTCAGCCTGTGGATCAACCTACACTGGCTGGTGAGGTTGGTCTGGGGATTGGAGTGGCATCACTCGAGACCGTCAATTGCTGCTGGGCAATGACAGCCTCGGTGTTTTCCCGCATTGCAGCAACTATCTCAGACATGCCCTCCCTGATGTCAGCAGATAGTCCTGCTATGCTTCCCGAAATCCCACCCATGATCTCAAGGAGCGATTTGGCGAGCTGGACACTCTCCCCAGTCATTCCTATCAGCTCTACCGCCTCCTGTGGAGCCTGCATCTCTGGAGAGCACTCTTCACATCTCCGCCTCCGTACAGACGGGCCTGCTGCTGCCCTGGGTTTGGGTTCCTGCAACCCACTGGTACCCGGGACCTCGGATGGTGCATCATGACTGACATATGTCCTCTCCTGCGTAGCTAAAATCCTTTCTACCTTCATGGCGACAACCTCCTCCAAATTCAATACCACCGTCTGATCATCATTCCCCCCACCCCCAAAAACATCAATCGAAGCATTGTTGTTGTCGTCCTCCTCCACCTCCTCCTCCTCCTCCTCCTGTGGAGGTTCAGCAGGATAGCTGAGTTGGGTGTCACGCACTCCCACTTCTGGTAATAGATATTTTTAAGAGAGGGGCCTTCTGCTGTCATGACATACACAGATAGTTATCAAAGCACTTATACCATACTGTGTGCATTTAATTAAGTGATCTATATCATGTCCCTTTACTTGCATGTTATTCAACACGAAAACATTGAAGTGAAGTGCACAAAAAAAGCAATGTTTATAATGTGTGACGATCAGAAGCCTAACAATACCACGATGTCTCACATTTACAATTCAAGTAATTATAGTGCATGAACAAAAATATGATTACTCTAACTGTCCCGCAAAGGTCATGCCACCTCTTCCTGCATTGCGGATAGGTCCTCCTGATGGAGTCCACCAAGAACACTTGCACCGCAACACGTCGCCAAGCTTCAGCCATTGCAGAGGGTGCAGTTCACCAGCACCCTTCTTCCCAGTCTGGCCCCATGCTCTCTCTACCATGCCTACCAGGGCGGACATGTTGAATAATTACTTTGTACCAGTATTTACAGTAGAAGAAGAGGATAGCATGCCGGAAATCCCAAAGAAACTAATATTGAATCAGGGACAGGGACTCAATAAAATTAACGTAAGTAAAATAACAGTAATGAAGAAAATAATGGCACTAAAGAGCGACAAATCGCAGGACCAGATTTTTTCCCCAGGGTTTTAAAGGATGTAGGTGAGCACATTGCAGATGCCCTAACTATAATCTTCCAACGTTCTCTAGATTCAGAAACCGTCCCTTTAGATTGGAAAATTGTGCATGTCACTCCGCTTTTTAAGAATGGCGGGAGAGGGAAACCAGGGAGTTATAGACCAGTTGGCCTAACATCTGTTGTTGGGAAATAGCTAGAGTCTATAATTAAGGATAGGGTTACAGAACACTTCAAGTTTTTGGTTGATCAGAACGAGCCAGCATGCAATTGTGAAAGGACGGTCATGCCTTACAAACCGGATTGAAATTTTTGAAGAGGTGACTAAAGTCATGAGCAGGCGAACATAGAAGCATAGAAACATAGAAAATAGATGCAGGAGCAGGCCATTCGGCTCTTCGAGTCTGCACCACCATTCAATGAGATCATGGCTGATCATTCAACCTCAGTATTCCTTTCCTGCTTTCTCTCCATACACCTTGATCTCTTTAGCCGTAAGGGCCACACCTAACTCCCTTTTGAATACATCCAACAAACTAGAATCAACAACTTTCTGTGCTGGAGAATTCCACAGGTTCATAATTCTCTGGGTGAAAAAGTTTCTCCTCATCTCGCTCCTATATGGCTTACCCCTTATCCTTAGACAGTGACCCCTGGTCCTGGACTTCCCCAACATCGGGAACATTCTTCCTGCATCTAACCTGTCCAATCCCATCAGAATTTTACATGCTTCTATGAGATCCCCTCTCCTTCTTCTAAATTCCAGTGAATATAAGTGTAGTCGATCCAGTCTTCATATGTCAGTCCTGCCATCCCGGGAATCAGTCTGGTGAACCTTTGCTGCACTCTCTCAATAGCAAGAATGCCCTTCCTCAGATTAGGAGACCAAAACTGCACACAATACTCAAGGTGTAGTCTCACCAAGGCCCTGTACAACTGCAGCAAGGCTTCTATACTCAAATTCCCTAGCTATGAAGGTCAACATGCCAATTGCTTTCTTAACTGCCTGCTGTAACTGCATGCCCACTTTCAATGACTGATGTACCATGACACCCATGTCTCGTTGAATCTCCCCTTTTCCTAATCTGTCACCATTCAGATAATATTCTGCCTTCCTGTTTTTGGCACCAAAGTTGCTAACCTCACACTTATCCACATTATACTGCATCTACCATGCATTTGCACACTCACCTAACCTGTCCAAGTCACCCTGCAGCCTCTTTGCAGCCTCCTCACAGCTCACACTGCCACCCAGCTTAGTGTCATCTGCAAGCATGGAGATATTACATTCAATTCCTTCGTCTAAATCATTAATATATATTGTAAATAACTGAGGTCCCAGCACTGAACCTTGCGGTACCCCACTAGTCACTGCCTGCCATTCTGCAAAGGATCCGTTTATTCCCACTCTTTGCTTCTTGACTGCCAACCAGTTCTCTATCCACGTCAATACATTACCCCCAATCCCATGTGCCTTAATTTTGCATACTAATCTCTTGTGTGGGGCCTTGTCAAAAGCCTTTTGAAAGTCCAAACACACCACAACCACTAGTTCTCCCTTATCCACTCTACTAGTTACATCCTCAAAAAATTCTAGAAGATTTGTCAAGCATGATTTCCCTTTCATAAATCCATGCTGACTTGGACCGATCTTGTCACTGCTTTCCAAATGCGCTGCTATTACATCTTTAATAATTGATTCCAGCATTTTCCCCACTACCGATGTCAGGCTAACCAGTCTATAAATTCCCTGTTTTCTCTCTCCCTCCTTTTTTAAAAAGTGGGGTTACATTAACTACCCTCCAATCCATAGGAACTGATCCAGAGTCCACGTAATGTTAGAAAATGGCCACCAATGCATCTACTATTTCTAGGGCCACTTCCTTACGTACTCTGGGATGCAGACTATCAGGCCCTGGGGATTTATCAGCTTTCAATACCATCAATTTCCCTAACACCATTTCCTGACTAATAAGGATTTCCCTCAGTTTCCCCTTCTCGCTAGACCCTCGGTTCCCTAGTATTTTTGGGAGGTTATTAGTGTCTTCCTTAGTGAAGACAGAACCAAAGTATTTGTTCAATTGGTCTGCCATTTCCTTGTTCCCATTAGGAATTCACCTGATTCTGACTGCAAGGGACCTACATTAGTCTTCACTAATCTTTTTCTCTTCACATATCTATAGAATTCATCCACCTTATTACGAATGCTCCTCGCAATGGGACTCAGAGCCTTCAGGCTTGTTTTTTTAGC
This sequence comes from Pristiophorus japonicus, assembly GCF_044704955.1. Lineage (NCBI taxonomy): Eukaryota > Metazoa > Chordata > Chondrichthyes > Pristiophoridae > Pristiophorus > Pristiophorus japonicus. Next base: position 137,857,876 of record NC_091980.1, on the reverse strand, counting down.
ACTCTTTGTCCTTTTAGAATTATGTTGTAATGAGGCCCTTTTTGATTTTTGCCCTTGATTTCTCTGCCCTCCACTCTTACTTTTCTTCTTCCTACTTTTTGCTTCTGCCCCCTTTTTACTTCTCTCTGCATCCCTGCCTAGATTCCCATCCCCCTGCCATATTAGTTTAAACCCTCCCCAACAGCATTAGCCATCACTCCGCCTAGGACATCAGTTCCAGTCCTGCCCAGGTGCATTCCATCTGATTTGTCCTGGTCCCACGTCCTCCAGAACCGGTTCCAATGTCCCAAAAATTTGAATCCCTCCCCCTTGCACCATTCGTCAAGCCACGTATTCATCTGAGCTATCCTGCTATTCCTACTCTGACTAGCACGTGGCACTGATAGCAATCCTGAGATTACTACCTTTGAGGTCGTACTTTTTAATTTAACTCCTAGCTCCCTAAATTCAGCTTGTAGGACCTCATCCCATTTTTTGCCTATATCGTTGGTACCTATATGCAGCACGACAGCTGGCTGTTCACCCTCCCCCTCCAGAATGCCCTGCAGCCGCACCAAGACATCCTTGACCCTTGCACCAGGGAGCGAACATACCATCCTGGAGTCTCGTTTGCGGCCACAGGGCATATAAATAATATCTATGGATGTTATTTATTTGGACTTCCAGAAGGCATTTGATAAAAGTCGCAGATAAGAGACTGTTATCTAAGGTAGAAGCCCACGGAATTGAGGGCAAATTATTGACCTGGTTAGGGAAGCGGCAGGAGACAGAGAGTATGGATAATGGGCAGGTACTCAAATTGGTAGGAAGTGACTAATGGTGTCCTGCAGAGATCTGTGTTGTGGCCTCAACTATTCACAATATTTATTAACAACTTAGTCATATATCCAGATTTGCTGATGACACAAAGATAGGTGGCATTGTAGATAAAAGCATAACATTATGAAGGTTACGTCGATTAAGTGATTGAAATCCATTTGCCACAGTTTTGTCCAATGTCAGCAAATGTGAGGTCATCCACTTTGGACCTAAAAAGGATAGAACAGAGTACTTTCTAAATGGTAAAAAGCTAAAAACAGTGGATGTCCAAAGAGATTTGGGAGTCTAGGTACATAGATCATTAAAATGTCATGAACAGGGACAGAAAATAATCAAAAAGACTAATGGAGTGCTGGACTTTATATCTAAAGGTCTAGAGTACAAGGGGGTAGAACTTATGCTGCAGCGTACAAAACCCTGATCATACCCCACCTGGAGTACTGTGAGCAGTTCTGGGCATTACACCTTAGGAAGGATCTATTGGCCTTGGAGGGAGTGCAGCGTAGGTTTACCAGAATGATACGCAGACTTCAAGGGTTAAGTTATGAGGAGAGATTACACAAATTAGGGTTGTATTCCCTAGAATTTAAAAGGTTAAGGGGTGATCTGATAGAAGTTTTCAGGATATTAAGGGGAACGGATAGGGTAGATAGAGAAAAACTATTTCCGCTGGTTGGAGATTCTAGGACTAGGGGGTGTAATGTATTTGCTTCATGGGTTCTTTGCTTAAGAATTCATAGCAACACATTGCTATTAAGAACTAGTTTGTTTATTAACAAAGGTTTATCAAACTAAACATTACCAGTTCATCCACTAGGCCCACAATTACATACATCATCGTGGGTGACCTAGACTCAACTGACTGGGGTTTTATTGAGTCTTGTGAACATCACATGTCTGACTAAGCCACTCACAATGCAACAGCTCTACAAACCTGTGAGCATACTCACAGGTGCATACATTACAGGGAGCGTAGTCTACAAATTACAGCCAAATCTTTCAGGAGTGAAATTAGGAAACACATCTACACACAAAGAGTGGTAGAAGTTTGGAACTCTCTTCCACAAATGACAGTTGATGCTAGATCAATTGTTAATTTTAAATTGGAGATTGATAGCTTTGTGTTAACCAAAAGTATTAAGTGATATGGGCCAAAGGTGGGTAAACGGAGTTAGGTCGCAGATCAACTATGATCTCATTGACTGGTAGAACAGGCTCGAGGAGTTGAATGGCCTACTCCTGTTCCTATGTTCCCAATGGAATCATAGAGACATTGTCTTTATTGTCACCTCACACAAAAAAAACGCATGGGATTGAATGCTAAAGATTAAAATGGCTGAATAGCTGTTCTAGTACAAAGAGCTCTTGGGCTTCTTTGTCACTAAGATTGAGACCATCTGTTCAGCTCTGCCTCTGCCTCTGCCGCATCCCTCCCTTCCCCAAGCTCATCAAGACAAACATCCCTTAAGGTTCCCCCCTGCCCTAGCCCTGAACTTGCATCTTTCTCTAGTTTCTCTCCTATCTCCCTCATTTCCTCTCCATGCACCTCTTGTCACTATTCCCACTAAATTGCTGACCACATAGCTTCTCCTCCTGGCCCCCATGTTGGCTGATATTATTAATGGTTCCTTCTCCTCAGGTACTGCCCCATTCCCTTTCAAATCTGCTATTATCCCTCCGGGAAAAAAACACCCTTGATGCCTTTGACCTTGCAAAATTGCGCACCATCTCCAATCTCCCTTTTCTCTCAAGTCCTTGAACGTGTTGTCACCTCCCAAATCAGTGCCGATCTTTCCCGCAAGCCATGTTTGAATCAGATTTCAGCCCCTGTCACAGCACTGAAACAGTGTTAATCAAAGTCACAAATAACATTCTATGTGACTGTGACCATGGTGCACTATCCTTCTCAACCTGTCTGCTGCCTTTGGCATGGTTGATCACACCTCCTCCAATGCCTCTCCTCCATTATCCAGCTTGGTGGGTCTGTCCTTGCCTCGTTCCACTCTTTCCTATCCAGTCATAGCCCGAGAATCTCCTGCATTGGCTTCTCTACCCGGCTCCACACCGTCACCTCTGGAGTCATCCAAGGGTGTATCCATGGCTTCCTTCTATTGCTCATCTACATGCTGCCCCTCAGAGACATCTCCGAAAACAAAACATCGGGTTCCATATGTATACCTATGATACCCAGCTCTACCTCATTACCAGCTCTCTTGGCCCTTCTACAGCCTCTGTGTTGGCAGACTATCATAGAAGTTTAGAATCATAGAAGTTTACAGCATGGAAGGAGGCCATTTCGGGCCATCATGTCCCTGCCGGCCAGCAAGAGGCTATCCAGCCTAATCCTACTTTCCAGCTCTATGTCTGTAACCCTGCAGGTTACGGCAATTCAAGTACACATCCAAGTACTTTTTAAATGTGGTGAGGGTTTCTGCCTCTACCATTCTTTCAGGCAGTGAGTTCCAGACCTCCACAACCTTCTGCGTGAAGCAATTTCCTCTCAAATCCTCTCTAAACCTTCTACCAATTACTCTATATTTATGCCTCCTGGTTGTTGACCCCTCTTCTAAGGGAAATAGGCCCTTTCTATCCACTATATCTAGGTCCCTCATAATTTTATACAATGAATGAATGAGGCACTGAGGGAATGAATGAATGAATGAGGGAATGAATGAATGAGGGAATGAATGAGGCACTGAAGGAATGAATGAATTAATGAGGGAATGAGAGAATGAATGAATAACATCTTGTCTAACATTTAGTCCTGGATGTGCTGAAATTTTCTCCATAGTATTAGGATCTCAGCCCCAATTCTATCAACCTTCCCGGGTGTTGTATCAAGTTGAACGAGATAGTTTGCAACCTCAATGTCCTATTTGACCCTGAGCTGAGCTTCTGACCCCATACACTTTCCATCACAAAAACTGCCCACTTCTAACTCTGTAATATTATCCGTCTCTACCCCTGTTTCCATCCATATGTCAGCAGTGGCTCAGTTGACCACATGTTTGCTTTTGAGTCAGAAGGTTGTGGGTTCAAGTCCCACCCCAGAAACTTAAGCACAATGCAGTGCTGAGGGGGTGCTGTACTATCGGAGGTGCTGGCTTTCAGATAAGTTGTTAAACCAAGGCTCTGTCTGCTATCTCAGGTGGATGTAAAAGATTTCATAGCACTATGTCCTGGCTAATATTTATCCTTCAATCAACATCACTAAAATGCTTGATGTGTGCAAATTGGCTACCGCATTTCCTACACTACAGCTTTTAGAATGCACATCACTTTTAGGGCCCAAGTTTCTGATATCCGCTAGAACGGCGCACCTCCGAGAGGCCCGCCTATTTTGTAGAATGAAAAGCGCGCCAAAAACTTACCTCGCGATTCTCCGAGTGCAGTAGGCCTGTTCAGCAGTCATCGTGACGCAGCACAACAGCGGGGGGGCGGAGCTACAGCCCTGGGCCAAAAAGAGTGCTGGCAGCTGCTCCTGGCCCCTAGATTCTGTGTGCGTGTGCTGCTGGCTATGTGGGAGGGGCCCGAAGCACGCCGACCCGAGCCCTGGCTGAATGGGCTCCTCGCTGCAAGTAAAGCTGACTGGATATCTCCCCAAGGCAAGAAATATTGGAGGGGTTTCACAGTGGAGGAGAAAGCCAAGAGTTCAGCACCACCTCTCTCCCCCCGCCAATGCCATGTTGAGCCTTGCCTCCCGGTGTGCGTCTTACCGCACCTAGCCCTGGCTGGACTCCCGGTGCTCCCAAACTTTTAATTTTTTATTTATTGATTTATTGAATAATTTTTTTAAAATTATTTTTTATTTATTATTTATTGATTTATTTATAATTTATTATTGATGATGGTTCTTTATTTTTAAAAGTGAAGTGTTTAATGCTTTGGAAAATCCTCTAACTTCCCTTCCCCCCCCCCATCTCTGGCTTACCTGCGCCTAATTCTAAAGTGTACGCAAAGTTTTTCTGAGTGTACAAAAGTCGACACTTACTCTGTTCTAAGTTAGTTTGGAGTGACTTTTCGGTGTCTAAACTTGCAAAACAGGTGTAAGTGGCTGGTAACGCCCCCTTTTGAAAAAAAAACTGAACTAAAACAAAAGTAAATTAACTCACTAGAACTGGAGCAAACTAAATGCTGAGAATTGCAATTTCTAAGATACTCCAAACTTAACTAGTTGCTCCAAAAAAATAGGAGCAACTCCATCCGAAATTTGGGCCCTAGAATGGAAGCAAGTCTTCCTCGATTTCGAGGGACTGCCTATGAAGGATGATGATTACAGCAGTGACTACACTTCAAAAGTACTTAATTGACTATAAAGCGCTTTGGGACTGCCGGTGGTTGTGAAAGGTGCTATATAAATGCAAGTTTGTCTTTCTGTCTGCTGCTGAAATCCTCATCCATGCTTTTGATACATCCAGATTTGATTATTCTAACGTTCTCCTGGCCAATCTCCCAAGTTCTACCTTCCATAAAAAACTCATCCAAAAATCTGTTGTCCATATCCTAACGCCCACCGTCCCATTCATCTATCACTCCTGTGCTCTTTGGTTCCCGGTCCACCAATGCCTCAATTTTTAACTTCTCATCTTCATGTTCAGATCCCTCCATGGCGTCACTTCACCATATATATGCAACCTCTTCCAGACCTATAATCCTCCGAGAACTCGTTTTCATTTCTGCAATTCTAGTCTCTTTTGCTTCCCCCACTTTCTTCAGCCCACCATTGGCGGCCATGCCTTCAGAATTCAGGCCTTAAGCTATGGAATTCACTCCCTAAGCCTCTCAGTCACGCCACCTATTTTAAGACACTCTTTAAAACCTAACTCTTTGACCAAACTTTTGGTCATCTGTCGTAAAATCTCCTTACGTGGCTCGGTATCAAATTTTGTCTGATAACGTGCCTATGAAGTGCCTTGGGACATTTTTATTACTGCATTAAAGGCACTATATAAATGCAAGTTACTGTTATTGTTGTTGTATTTGATGATTTTTGCAATGCAATTTATTAGATTTTATGCAGGTTTACCACTAAACCAGCTTATTTGTCCAGGTGCTGTTGGGTACAATAGCGTATATTTGATTGGCAAACCCCCTTTTGTGCTTGGTTTGTGTTTACACTTCAAAGGTTGACCTGGTTTATAATAATAGCAATGAATATATTCAAAAAGGAGTTAGATGAGGTCCTTACTACTAGGGGGATCAAGGGGTATGGCGAGAAAGCAGGAATGGGGTACTGAAGTTGAATGTTCAGCCATGAACTCATTGAATGGCGGTGCAGGCTAGAAGGGCCGAATGGCCTACTCCTGCAACTATTTTCTATGTTTCTATGTTTCTATGAACAGAGTTTTAGTGGGTGGCCATAAGATAGTAAATTCTTTGGAGACATGGTAGCAGATCCCACTAAAGGATTGGAGATATCCAAGGTAATCACAGATGATACAACATAGTGTTCAAGGGCAGAGTCACGGAGGTGCATGACAAATAAGTTCCCCAGTGGAATGGCCATGCTAAGTATCACATTGATAATCATAGATTTGGTCAGACTTATATGGGTAATGAACTTTAAGAAATACTGATGTAGACTCAGAGCACTGGTAAACTTCCTGCTGCAAGTTCATTGTCTTGCATATTAAAGAATTATCATGCAGGATATCTGGAGCTGAATGGGAAGACTCCCAGCCCCCTGTGACTGGTCCAGCCCACCAGATTCCACCTCTGAACTAGGCTAGGTGGTAATAATCAACAGTACACCTGCCTGGATCAGCTATCCGATTGCAAAATTTGACACAGAGGATCAACTTAGCTCCAACCTCCTAACATCGGGTGTGCAATCTTGAACCCAACTTGAGCTGAAATAGATCAAATTTACCTTCCCCATAAAGGGGATAGTTACGAGTTATTCACTGGACAGGTGTGAGTTTGAGCCCTCACTGGACAATAGTAGGCATCGGAAACTGATACTAATTCACATGGTGAACATAATAAGGTGAGTGCATTGCCTATTTCCACCAAACCACAGCACGGACACACACCATTCCCAATTGAAAGCTGGTTCCATTAGTTGGAGGTATGCATCTATAGTAGCAACTACTTGCCTCACTTGGCTTGGGTTGAGTTTGGCCAGGACATATCAAAGTCCCATAGATAGCAATGCGATTACTCTGCTTGTTGGTGATTTTGGTTGGGAGGAATGTCAAAGGATTTGAGATGAGCAAGGTAATTATCCATTCCAGGGCTTGAAGACATAATATAGCTAACACTTCAGTGCATGACTGAGAGAGTGCTGCATTGTTGGAGGTGCCCTCCTTCAGATGACACTTTAACTATGGTTCTGTCGGCTTGTTCTGGTGATTCAAGTGAATGATAAAGATCCCATGGTGCTGTTTGAAGAAGAGCAGGGTTCACCAGCTGTCCTGGTGAAGCACCTTCCTAACAAACACCACCAAAGATAGATTAATTGGTTATTTATCTCATCGCTGTCTGTGACCTTGATGTGTCCAAAATGGCTGCTATAATTACCCATATAACTGCAGTAGTTGCACAATTGGATTAATTTTTACATGAAACACCTTGAGATGTTTCAGATACCTGATGAAGAGGACGCCAAGTCTGGGCCACCTTGCAGCAGGGACCTCCATCAGTCATTAGGACCTTTGCATATGCAAATAAGGGACCCATCGCCTGCTTCAGGAGTTCGCAAAAAGATGCCTCTTCATGGTCCTTACCCAATAGGCCAGGAAAACTATCTAGGAGCAATACCACAAGGAGATCATACGACAACTTGTATTTATATAGCGCCTTTGGCATAGTAAAACGTCCCAAGGTGCTTCGCAGATGTATTATAAGACAAAAAATTTGACACCGAGCCACATAAGGAGAAAATTAGGGCAGGTGGCCAATAGCTTGGTCAAAGAGGTAGGTTTTAAGTAGCGTCTTAAAGGAGGAAAGAGAGGTATCGAGGCAGAGAGGTTTAGGTTGGGAATTCCAAAGCTTGGGGCCCAGGCAGCTGAAGGCACGGCCACCAATGGTTGAGCGATTATAATCAGGGATGCTCAAGAGGGCAGAATTGAAGGAGCGCAGATACCTCAGCGGGTTGTGGACCTGGAGGACATTACAGGAGGGGTGAGAGGCCATGGAGGGATTTGCAAACAAGGATGAGAATTTTGAAATTGAGGTGTTGCTTAACTGGGACAACAACATCTATGATTTATATAGTGCCTTTAACGTGGTAAAAAGTTCCAAGGCGCTTCACAGAAGTGTTTCAGCACCTGAGGTAGAGAGGCGAAGAGGTTTAGGGAGGGAGCTCCAGAGCTTAGGGCCCAAACAGCTGAAGTCACAGCCACCATGGTTGAGCAGTTATGATGAAGGATGTCCAAGAGGACAAAATTTGACGAGCGCAGACATCTTTTGGAGTTGTGAGGCTGAAACAGATGACAGAGATCGGGAGGGGAAGGCCATGCAGTGATTTGTAAACAAGGATGAGAATTTTGAAAACAAGGTGTTGTTTAACCGGGAGCCAATGTAGGTCAGAAAGCACAGGGGTGATGGGTGATCATGACTTGGTGCAAGTTAGGATACGGGTTGCTGAGTTTTGGATGACCTCAAGTTTATGTAGTGTATAATCTGGGAGGCCAGGAATGAGTTGGAATAATCAACTAGTGGTAACAAAGACACAAATGAGGGCTTCAGCAGCAGAAGAGTTTCTGCGGCCGCAACCGAGACTCCAGGATGGTATGTTTCCTCCCTGGTGCAAGGGTCAAGGATGTCTCAGAGCGGCTGCAGAGCATTCTGGAGAGGGAGAGTGAACAGCCAGTTGTCGTGGTACATGTAGGTACCAACGATATAGGTAAGAAGCGGGAAGATGTCCTACAAGCTGAATTTAGGGAGCTAGGAGTTAAATTAAAAAGTAGGACCTCAAAGGTAGTAATCTCTGGATTGCTACCAGTGCCATGTGCTAATCAGAGTAGAGAGAGCAGGATAGTTAGAATAAATACGTGGCTTGAGCAGTGGTGCAAGAGGGAGGGATTCAAATTCCTGGGACATTGGAACCAGTTCTGGGGGAAGTGGAACCTGTACAAAAGGGACGGTCTGCACTTGGGCAGGACTGGAACTGATGTCCTAGGGGTAACATTTGCTAATGCAGTTCGGGAGTGTTTAAACTAATATGGCAGGGGGATGGGAACCTATGCAGCGAGATAGGGCGAAGTAATATGGAGTCAGAAACAGATGGTAGAAAGGTAAAAACCAATAGTGGAAGGCCGAGTAAACAAAGGCAAGAAACAAAAAGGGCCACACTACATCATAATTCTAAAAGGACAAACGGTGTTAAAAGAACAAGCCTGAAGGCTTTGTGTCTTAATGCAAGAAGTATCCGCAATAAGGTGAATGAATTAACTGTGCAAATAGATTTTAACGGATATGATGTGATTGGGATTACGGAGACGTGGCTCCAGGATGATCAGGGCTGGGAACTCAACATCCATGGGTATTCAACATTCAGGAAGGATAGAATAAAAGGAAAAGGAGGTGGGGTAGCATCGCTGGTTAAAGAGGAAATTAATGCAATAGTTAGGAAGGACATTAGCTTGGATGATGTGGAATCTATATGGGTAGAGCTGCAGAACACCAAAGGGCAAAAAACGTTAGTGGGAGTTGTGTACAGACCTCCAAACAGTAGTAGTGATGTTGGGGAGGGCATCAAACAGGAAATTAGGGGTGCATGCAATAAAGGTGCAGCAGTTATCATGGGTGACTTTAAAATGCATATAGATTGGGCTAACCAAACTGGAAGCAATACGGTGGAGGAGGATTTCCTGGAGTGCATAAGGGATGGTTTTCGAGACCAATATGTCGAGGAACCAACGAGGGGGGAGGCCATCTTAGACTGGGTGTTGTGTAATGAGAGAGGATTAATTAGTAACCTCATTGTGCGAGGCCCCTTGGGGCAGAGTGACCATAATATGGTGGAATTCTACATTAGGATGGAGAATGAAACAGTTAATTCAGAGATCATGGTCCAGAACTTAAAGAAGGGTAACTTTGAAGGTATGAGGCATGAATTGGCTAGGATAGATTGACGAATGATACTTAAAGGGTTGACAGTGGATGGGCAATGGCAGACATTTAGAGACCACATGGATGAACTACAACAATTGTACATCCCTGTCTGGCGTAAAAATAAAAAAGGGAAGATGGCTCAACCGTGGCTATCAAGGGAAATCAGGGATAGTATTAAAGCCAAGGAAGTGGCATACAAATTGGCCAGAAATAGCAGTGAACCTGGGGACTGGGAGAAATTTAGAACTCAGCAGAGGAGGACAAAGGGTTTGATTAGGGCAGGGAAAATAGAGTACGAGAGGAAGCTTGCAGGGAACATTAAGACGGACTGCAAAAGTTTCTATAGATATGTAAAGAGAAAAAGGTTAGTAAAGACAAATGTAGGTCCCCTGCAGTCAGAATCAGGGGAAGTCATAATAGGGAACAAAGAAATGGCAGACCAATTGAACAAGTACTTTGGTTCGGTATTCACTAAGGAGGACACAAACAACCTTCCGGATATAAAAGGGGTCAGAGGGTCTAGTAAGAAGGAAGAACTGAGGGAAATCCTTATTAGTCAGGAAATTGTGTTGGGGAAATTGATGGGATTGAAGGCCGATAAATCCCCAGGGCCTGATGGACTGCATCCCAGAGTACTTAAGGAGGTGGCCTTGGAAATAGCGGATGCATTGACAGTCATTTTCCAACATTCCATAGACTCTGGATCAGTTCCTATCGAGTGGAGGGTAGCCAATGTAACCCCACTTTTTAAAAAAGGAGGGAGAGAAAACAGGAAATTATAGACCGGTCAGCCTGACATCGGTAGTGGGTAAAATGATGGAATCAATTATTAAGGATGTCATAGCAGCGCATTTGGAAAGAGGTGACATGATAGGTCCAAGTCAGCATGGATTTGTGAAAGGGAAATCATGCTTGACAAATCTTCTGGAATTTTTTGAGGATGTTTCCAGTAGAGTGGACAAGGGAGAACCAGTTGATGTGGTATATTTGGACTTTCAGAAGGCTTTCGACAAGGTCCCACACAAGAGATTAATGTGCAAAGTTAAAGCACATGGGATTGGGGGTAGTGTGCTGACATGGATTGAGAACTGGTTGTCAGACAGGAAGCAAAGAGTAGGAGTAAATGGGTACTTTTCAGAATGACAAGCAGTGATTAGTGGGGTACCGCAAGGTTCTGTGCTAGGGCCCCAGCTGTTTACATTGTACATTAATGATTTGGACGAGGGAATTAAATGTAGTATCTCCAAATTTGCAGATGACACTAAGTTGGGTGGCAGTGTGAGCTGCGAGGAGGATGCTATGAGGCTGCAGAGTGCCTTGGATAGGTTAGGTGAGTGGGCAAATGCATGGCAGATGAAGTATAATGTGGATAAATGTGAGGTTATCCACTTTGGTGGTAAAAACAGAGAGACAGACTATTATCTGAATGGTGACAGATTAGGAAAAGGGGAAGTGCAACGAGACCTGGGTGTCATGGTACATCAGTCATTGAAGGTTGGCATGCAGGTACAGCAGGCGGTTAAGAAAGCAAATGGCATGTTGGCCTTCATAGCGAGGGGACTTGAGTACAGGGGCAGGGAGGTATTGCTACAGTTGTACAGGGCCTTGGTGAGGCCACACCTGGAGTATTGTGTACAGTTTTGGTCTCCTAACTTGAGGAAGGACCTTCTTGCTATTGAGGGAGTGCAGCGAAGTTTCACCAGACTGATTCCCGGGATGGCGGGACTGACATCTCAAGAAAGACTGGATCAACTGGGCTTGTATTCACTGGAGTTCAGAAGAATGAGAGGGGATCTCATAGAAACGTTTAAAATTCTGACGCGTTTAGACAGGTTAGATGCAGAAAGAATGTTCCCAATGTTGAGGAAGTCCAGAACCAGGGGTCACAGTCTAAGGATAAGGGGTAAGCCATTTAGGACTGAGATGAGGAGAAACTTCTTCACCCAGAGTGGTGAACCTGTGGAATTCTCTACGACAGAAAGTTGTTGAGGCCAATTCACTAAATATATTCAAAAAGGAGTTAGATGAAGTCCTTACTACTCGAGGGATCAAGGGGTATGGCGAGAAAGCAGGAATGGGGTACTGAGGTTGCATGTTCAGCCATGAACTCATTGAATGGCGGTGCAGGCTCTAAGAGCCGAATGGCCTACTCCAGCACCTATTTTCTATGTTTCTAAGAGCTGAAGCAGAAGCGGAGGCGGCCATGTTACGGAGGTGGAAAAAGGCGGTTTTAATTATGCTGCGGATATGTGGCCGGAAACTCATTTTAGGGTCAAATATGACACCTAGGTTGCGAACAGTCTTGTTCAGCCTCAGATTGATGCTAGGAAGAGAACATAAGAACATAAGAACATAAGAATTAGGAACAGGAGTAGGCCATCTAGCCCTTCGAGCCTGCTCCGCCATTCAATAAGATCATGGCTGATCTGGCCGTGGACTCAGCTCCACTTACCCGCCCGCTCCCCATAACCCTTAATTCCCTTATTGGTTAAAAATCTATCTATCTGTGACTTGAATACATTCAATGAGCTAGCCTCAACTGCTTCCTTGGGCAGAGAATTCCACAGATTCACAACCCTCTGGGAGAAGAACTTCCTTCTCAACTCGGTTTTAAATTGGCTCCCCCGTATTTTGAGGCTGTGCCCCCTAGTTCTAGTCTCCCCAACCAGTGGAAACAACCTCTCTGCCTCTATCTTGTCTATCCCTTTCATTATTTTAAATGTTTCTCTCAGATCACCCCTCATCCTTCTGAACTCCAACGAGCAAAGACCCAGTCTACTCAATCTATCATCATAAGGTAACCCCCTCATCTCCGGAATCAGCCTAGTAAATCGTCTCTGTACCCCCTCCAAAGCCAGTAGGTGACCAAAACTGCATGCAGTACTCCAGGTGCGGCCTTACCAATACCCTATACAGTTCCATTCGCCTTCCTGATTACCTACTGCACCTGCAAACTAACTTTTTGGGATTTGGGATTCATGCAGTGCACCCACCCACAGCTGCGAGGGGAGACCTGCCCTCGCAGTTCCCCCCCCTTCCCACCCCCCTCTCTCTTTCTCTGTTACTCTGTTTCTCCCCTCTCTCTCTGAGGCCCCTTTCTCCTAATTAAAAAAAAATTCATGCACAAGGACCCCCAGGTCCCTCTGCACCTCAGCATGTTGTAATTTCTCCCCATTCAAATAATATTCCCTTTTACTGTTTTTTTTTCCAAGGTGGATGACCTCACACTTTCCGACATTGTATTCCATCTGCCAAACCTTAGCCCATTCGCTTAACCTATCTAAATCTCTTTGCAGCCTCTCTGTGTCCTCTACACAACCGCTTTCCCACTAATCTTTGTGTCATCTGCAAATTTTGTTACACTATACTCTGTCCCCTCTTCCAGGTCATCTATGTATATTGTAAACAGTTGTGGTCCCAGCACCGATTCCTGTGGCACACTACTAAGCACCAATTTCCAACCCGAAAAGGACCCATTTATCCCGACTCTCTGCTTTCTGTTCGCCAGCCAATTCTCTATCCATGCTAATACATTTCCTCTGATTCCTCGTAACTCTATCTTCTGCAGTAACCTTTTGTGTGACACCTTATCGAATGCCTTTTGGAAATCTAAATACACCACATCCATCGGTACACCTCTATCCACCATGCTCGTTATATCCTCCAATAAATTAGTTAAACATGATTTCCCCTTCATGAATCCATGTTGCGTCTGCTTGATTGCACTATTCCTATCTGGATGTCCCGCTATTTCTTCCTTAATGATAGCTTCAAGCATTTTCCCCACTACAGATGTTAAACTAACCGGCCTATAGTTACCTGCCTTTTGTCTGCCCCCTTTTTTAAACAGAGGCGTTACATTAGCTGCTTTCCACTGGTACCTCCCCAGAGTCCAGAGAATTTTGGTAGATTATAACGAATGCATCTGCTATAACTTCCGCCATCTCTTTTAATACCCTGGGATGCATTTCATCAGGACCAGGGGACTTGTCTACCTTGAGTCCCATTAGCCTGTCCAGCACTACCCCCCTAGTGATAGTGATTGTCTCAAGGTCCTCCCTTCCCACATTCCTGTGACCAGCAATTTTTGGCATGGTTTTTGTGTCTTCCACTGTGAAGACCGAAGCAAAATAATTGTTTAAGGTCTCAGCCATTTCCACATTTCCCATTATAAAATCCCCCTTCTCATCTTCTAAGGGACCAACATTTACTTTAGTCACTCTTTTCCGTTTTATATATCTGTAAAGGGGACTACAGTGGGATGAGGGCAGAGTTGGCTAAAGTAGACTGGAAACACAGACTAAACGGTGGCACAATTGAGGAACAGTGGAGGACTTTAAGGAGCTCTTTCATAGTGCGCAACAAAAATATATTCCAGTGAAAAAGGGTGGTAAGAGAAGGGATAACCAGCCGTGGATAACCAAGGAAATAAAGGAGAGTATCAAATCAAAGACCAATGCGTATAAGGTGGAGGGATGGAGTCAGTAGTTAGGAAACACAGTTTGTGGCGGGGACCAAAGATAATGGCTTCGGTCTTAACAATATTTAATTGGAGAAAATTTCTGCTCATACAGTACTGGATGTCGGACAAGCAGTCTGACAATTTCGAGACCGTGGAGTGGTCGAGAGAAGTGGTACAGAGGTAGAGCTGGGTGTCATCAACATACATGTAGAAACTGACTGTATTTTCAGATAATATCGCCAAGGGGCAGCATATATATGAGAAATAGGAGTGAGCCAAAGATAGATCCTTGGGGGACATCAGAAGTAACGATACGGAAGTGGGAAGAGAAGCCATTGCAGGAGATTTTCTGGCTACGATTAGATCGAGAAGAATGGAACCAGGTGAGTGCAGACCCACCCAGTTGGACATTGGTGGAGAGGCATTGGAGGAGGATGGAATGGTCAACTGTGTCAAAGGCTGCAGACAGGTCCAGATGGATGAGGAGGGATAGCTTACCTTTGTCACAGTCACAAAGGATGTCATTTGTGACTTTGATGAGAGCAGTTTTGGTACTGTGGCATGGGCGGAAACCAGATTGAAGGGATTCACACATTGAATTCAGGGAAAGATGGGCACTGATTTAGGAGGTGACAACACGTTCAAGTACTTTGGATAGGAAAGGGAGGTTGGAGATGGGGCGATAGCTCGCAAGCAAAGTGGGGTCAAGGGCTGGTTTTTGAGGAGAGGGTGATGACAGCAGATTTGAAGGAGAGGGGAACAGTACCTCAGGAGAGAGAGCCATTAAAAATGTCAGCTAACATGGGAGCCAAAAAAGGAAGTTGGGTGATCAGCAGTTTAGTGGAATAGGGTCAAGGGAGCAGGAAGTGGGTCTCATGGACAAGGTGAGCTTGGAGATCAAAGAGAAACTAGAGAAAGATGTGAGCTTAGGATTCGGCCAGTGGGAGCTTCAGGTGAAGTTTGGCCCTGTGGGATAGATGAAAGAAGGGAATATGCAGAGGCAGCTGATCGGATGGTCTCCATCTTTGAGACAAAGATTCTCCTCACACTTGTTGTTAGAGGTGAGTGTGGTGGAGAAAGGGGAGAGAGGTTTAAGGAGTTTTATCCTCATTCACCAATGTGATATATCCTTTCAACATCACTAAGAAGCACACTACACAAGATGGCTGCAATACAGAAAACCTGTCATCATATGACTTTGTCAAATGATCCTTTATTTATTTACATCAGTAGTTCCATTTCCACAGTAGTCCACTAGGCGGAGCAATGGTCCACTAAGGGGAGCTCTCTCTTCCTGCTTCTCCTTAGGCAGTTCCCCGGAGTCGAGGACGACTTGCTTCCGCAATAAAATGAGTTCTAAGGTGACTGATGAGACCAATGTGGTCCAGGTCCTGAACTTCATTTTAAAGAGTGGAAGATTTCTGTGCGTAAATTCTTTTAACGTGGGGTGGCCTTTGCACACGAGCAACCACATGGACTTGACAGAGCTAAGTCTTGGTCCAATGGCAAGGGGATCCGAGATATTTGGAGACCAGGCTCTGCTGCATGGGCCTCACACACACACACACACTACTGACACCCTCCCTCCCTCCCTCCCTCAGGTCCTCTCTCCCTAGTTTTCAGTGTAGGTGAGTGCATTAATCTTGGAGCAGCTTGCATATTTGTCCATGGAATACTGACCCTGTACCCCGGGCCCACCCCGCACCCCCCCCCCCCCGGCTCCAGCTCCAGCTCTCCATGCGCAGGCTCTGTTGCGTTATTTCCGCTCTCTCTCCAGCCACTCATGCTTTGGTGGTTGGTTACCATTTGTATGGCCCCGTGTCCTGACCTCGCTGCCGGCCTCTTAGCGCAATTATTGCTGTCCTGACTTGCAATCAGCGAACTCAACATAGATCAGTTATTGCACCTCCGACCTTTCTAGTCTGCATGGTCATGCTCGTCAAAGGACTGTCCGACCAACACCACAGCGGTTCCAGTGCAGCTGCTGTTCTCATCCACACCATCGTTGAAAGATGAGGCAGTGAACATGGGGACTCGGAGATCCTTGGTGGGCTGAGGCATCAATTGGAGTCAGTTCCTTATGAGGAGGTGAAATCTTCGGTGTTATATGCAGACTATACATATACTCTCTGTGCAGTCACTGTATAGTTGCATAAGATGGAGACTTGTTTACCTGGTATACTATCAATAAGGTTTACACGGTGTATATACATGCTGGCACCACTAGAGGGTGCAACTGGTGGAGACCGGGGTTTCCTGCCCTCGTGGCAGGGGCTGTGTAAAAGGGTAGCCACCATATGGCTGCCTCACTCTGGAGTTACGGAATAAAGGACCAAGGTCACTACAGTTTGAGTACAACACATTGCCTCATGGAGTTATTCATAAGTACATTACAGACATAGCAACTGCCGACGAGAATACGGACTTTCACACGATTATGGCTACCTTTGGCACACTAAAAGACTTTGCAGAGGGTGATGATTGGGATGCCTTCACGGAAAGGCTCGACCAATATTTTGTGGCAAACCGCCTCGTCAGGGACTTGCTGGCACCCACAAAGGTCAAGGATAAGACATACGATGAGCTGACTGAACTAATTCACGACCAACTAAAACCAAAAGAGAGCATCCTCACGGCCAGGCACAGATTCTACACCCACTGCAGACCTGAGGGCCAGGAGATTGCAAAATATGCAGCCGACCTCAGGAGACTTGCAGCACCATGTGATTTTGGCACGCACCTTAATGAATCATTGCGAGACATCTTCGTTATGGGAATTGGCCACGAGGGCCTCCATCACAAGCTATTATCTACCAACACCACAATCAACCTGCAGAAGGCATTCATGACCTCGACCTGCAGCACCAAGCAAATTATTCATCCTGTGGACTCAAACCCAGCAAGTACTGTACACAGAATGGTGCCTTTCACAGGCAAGACTGTAGAACGTGGCTCTGCCCAGGGCAGAGAGCACAGACCTCAGAGTTCCAGAACTCAAATTTGGCCAAGGGGTGCTAATCGAGTAGCACCATGCTGGCGTTGCGGAGGAAACCATAGGGCTCACCAGTATCAGTTTGCTGAGTACGTATGCTAAGCTTGTAACATGAAGGGCCACCTCCAGCGTATGTGTAAAAGAAATACGACTCACTCTCTATCAGAGGAGTCGATAGATGACTTTGAATCCAGCAGGGAGTATGAGGATTTAGCCAGAGAGGCAGCTCAGCCCCAAGAAAAAAAGTGTATGGAGTATATACCTGCACCACCGATTGTCCTCCAGTGAAGATGGAAGTCGAGGTAAACGATGTTCCAGTCTTCATGGAAGTGGATACGGGAGCGAGCCAGTCAGTGATGAGCCAGGATGCCTTTGGAGAGGCTATAGAACGAAAAACGACCCGAGCTGGTTCCAGTACAGGAAAAGTTGCGCACCTACACCAAGGAGCTGATCCCAGTCCTTGGTAGTGCGGATGTAAGTGTAATCCATAATGGCGTGGTACACAAGTTACCTCTGTGGATTGTTGCAGGTGATGGTCCAACGCTACTCGGAAGAAGATGGAATGGGAAGACCTCTTCGCTCCAGCAATCGATGTCCCCCATGCTCAGAGGCAGAGCAAAACCTCACCTTCGCTTGGGCCATGCACCAGAGAACAGACCAGCGCAGCACCTGAGGCATAGACCGTCCATCACGACTACATAGCAATGATCCGACCAGAACGACCTAAAAGTACCTCCCGGCTCCAGTGGCAGGACTCCTGGGGAGGAAGAGGCACTCTTTCAGCTTTTGTGGCAGAATCGCAGGAGAGAAGGATCAAGGCAGTCGACCTCGAGGACAGAGGCAAGATGGCGTCCCTGCTACAGCGAGGTGCAGTGTGGCTGAAAAAAAAGATGGCCGTGGCCATACCATGAGGTGTGACGCTGAGGGACCATCACGTGGTGTCTAACAAAGGATTTGATTGGGGTAAAGCCAGCAGGGTTCTCTTAAAGGAGACCTGCAACCAACTGAACTTAAAGAGACATTGTATGTATGGCAATCAATGTAACGAACCAATTAAGATTGTGAATAAAACGTTGTTGCGAGATGTCTGTACTATCCCTAATGTAAAGAACAAAATGTTGTTGCGAGATGTCCGGAATAGAGTGTCCCCAAAAGTAGCAAGCGAGTGAATTCAGAAGGGTAAAGGCGCTGATCCTGATGCCCTGCCTCAGGTGTTCCCACAAGTTATAGGCCAGCGACCTCAGGAGGGTGAAGGCACTGATCCTGATACCCTGCCCCAGGTCTATCCCACGCTGTAGACACGCGATGGCACTATTCCCCACAGACCCGGAAACGAAAACGGCGCCAATACGCGCAGTCGACCGCCATTGCCCACCACCCGGGTGGAGACGGTGCAGCCCCCAGACCCAGTCACTACCTCGGCCATGTCTGGGAGCGAAAGGTCAGAACCAACGAGTTCCCCAAACGGGACCTGGAACAGCCAGGTTCCCAACACTGTTAGAGAGCAGGCAGAAGACTCTGCAGTCCTCAAAGGAGGACAGGGAGGCTGCACATATCTGTGGCTCTGCCCACCACTAGGCAACAGCAAAGACTCTGAGTCCTGGCAAGGTGAGTGAACCAAGCCCACCTCGCTAGAAGGGGGTGCAGCACCGCCATCAGACGACTAGGACCCCGTCCGGTTGCTCTGGAACTAGTGTCCTCGCATACCTGTACTGCTACCTCAGTACTGACCATGACTGAACCATGAATGCAATCTACCCAATCCTGGTGCACGACCATAAAACGGAACGAATGTAAGTCACTGAACCAAGGTGTCACGCTACAAACTTTTTTTTTCTTCCTTGCTTTGTACTTGCACTATGTCTGATCCTGTATGTTAATATAAGGGGCCAGCTGCATGATCTCGCTGTGGGGTGTGGGGGAGAAATGGATATATGTAACCATGGACACACATGGATCACGGATCACACCCAGAACCCACTGGAACCTTCAAACTGGTAACCACTACTCAACACTGTGGCAAAAGGACTTGGGGGTTAACAGGGAGAGAGCCAAGCCAAAGCACAGCCAAGGTGCAAGGGCTCTTGGCACTTAAGTCTGGGGGAAAGCAAAGTCAGAGCACATAGTGCAAAGGTAATTGGCACAAAGGACTTGGGGGAGAGTGATGTTATATATGCAGACTATAGATATACTCTCTGTGTAGTCACTGTATAGTTGCATAAGATGGAGACTTGCTTACCTGATGTACTATCAATAAGGTTTACACTGTGTATATACTATGCTGGTACCACTAGAGGGTGCAACTGGTGGAGACTGGGGTTTCCTGCCCTGGTGGCAGGGGCTGTATAAAAGGGTAGCCACCATGCGGCTGCCTCACTCTGGAGTTACGAATAAAGGGCCAAGGTCACTACAGTTTGAGTACAACACATTGCCTCGTGGAGTCATTCATAAATACATTACAGACAAAGCATTCAGTTCTACATAGTATCGCCATTCTGGACTCGCACTGCACCGCACCGCAAGACCTGCCCGGAGGCTGGCCCAATGGAACAGCTGCCCACGGAACTGCTGCTGTTGCCATCAGAATGAAGCCTAAACACACAGCCCCTAACCTCCTCCACCTCATCCTCTTAGCATCAACATGATTTGTAAATTTGTAAATTTATGAATTGTAAATAAATAGATATCCCGCTGTTGTAAATGTCGGTCGATCTTCAAACGGTGCAGGTTCCGCTCCTGTCTGACTGGGCGCACATGAGCATAGGCACGCACACATTCTCACACACACACCCTCACATACCCTCACACACACACACACACATCCTCACATACTCTCACACACACGCACACACACACCCTCACATACCCTCACACACACACACCCTCAGACACACACCACATACACCCTCACATACCCTCACACACACACACCCTCACCCTCACACACACACACACACACACACACACACCCTCACACACACACACACTCACAACCATGCACACACGACCCTCACACACCGGCACGCATGCACACACTCTCACACACCCTCACATACATGCACACACACTCACACATACACTCACACACATACATACACACACACACACTCACAAACATGCACACACCCCACACACACATACACCCTCACATATCCTCACACACACACACTCACTCTCACACATGCACAACCCACTCACACACACTCACTCTCACACATGCACAACCCACTCACACACACACACCCCACTCTCACAGACACGCGCACACACACACGCACACACATGCACACACACTCAGTCACTCTCACACACACTCGCACAAACTCATTCTCACACACGCCCACACAGGCACACCCTTACACACTCACTCTCACATCACACACGCACACACTCACCCACACTCTCACACACTCACTTACACACACCTTCTCTCATTCTCACACACTATCTCTCTCTCTCACACGCACTCACTCACTCTCACATCACACACACACACACACACACAGGCACCTTCACACACACTCACTTTCACACACACATACTCTCACTTTCACACACTCGCTTTCACACACACACTCACTCTCACACACAGCCTCACACACTCACTCTCACACCCTCTCTCTCATTCTCACACACACTATCACTCTCACTCTCACACACACCCTCAGTCACACACACACACTCACCCTCACTCTCACTCAGACTCACACACACCCGCACTCTCACACACATACCCTTGCTCTCACACACACTCACTCACACACACATGCTCACTCTCACACACACCCTCAATCTCACTCACACACCCTCGCTCTCACCCTCACACACCCTTGCTCTCACCCTCACACACAGTCTCGCACTCACACACACTAGCACACAGACACACTCACTCACTCTCACACTTACACACTCTCACACTCACACGCACTCTCACACACACACACACGCACATACTCACACCCTCAAACACCCTCACTCTCACACTCACTCTTACTCTCACACACCCTCACTCTCACACACAACCTCATTCTCACACATACTCTCACTCTCACACACACTCTCAAACCCTCACACACCCTCACTCTCACACAACCCTGACATTAGAGATAGATCCTGCCCCTCACTGCATGCAATTCCTCGCAGGATCATGATGCTACTTCATTCATAGACACAATCCCAAACTATCTGGGATTTGCCCGCGGGAGGGTTTTGGACCCTGTCACTGCACGGCAGGTGGGCTATGGTGACTCTGGGGCAGCTCAGCCTGCCTTTGGGCTAGAAGGAGGAAGCTCGGGAGTGAGAGCAACATGAATCGAATGTTATCAGTTAATGGCAACTAGCTATCCCGGATCTATGCATCTCCTACTGTAATACATTATACATTCAATGGCATGTGCCGAGCTTGAACGCGCCATTTCGATGCGACGATTGCAAAGGCTTTTAACCCACAGAATTTTTATGGGAAGGAAATGCTATTCAATTGGCATGGGGTGATGTTTACGATCTGAGAACAGAACCCGACTGTAGAGATGTAAAATTTAGAACATTTCTAAATAAACATTGCACTCAAGGACATTCCATTAGTCCCAAAAATAACAGGGCTGTCTCTTGTTAAACAGTATTTGGTCAGTAAAAAAATCCTGTGTCAAAATGTCTAAATTCTTTCTGCACTTAGAAGATATAAAAGATTATGTGTATGTGTTTGTATATACATTCAAAAGGCTGCATTTAAGGTAGGCATTATCAAAGCATGAATAATTGGCAACATTAAAAACTGTTGCATGAAAACATCCGGATTCCTCAGCAAACTGGTCTCCTTCAGAATGTCAGAGATTTTTTGAAATAACATCAATATTTTGATTCCATGAGCCGTCACCTGGCGCTGTGTGATTTGTCCGGCAGCAGGTCTGGTTGACAAGTCCTGGAGTATTTAACGCCTGGGTTGGACTGCCCTTTGGTGCGAGCAGTTATTGAGTTGTTTTTATCCATGGCGCTGCCCTTGGACCTGGTCTTGTTGCTGTCGGCCACGATGGTTGCCAACGCTGTTCCTCTGACCTGTTATTCGAGAATGCTGAGCCTGAAAAAAGAAATCAAGAACAGCATTGAAAACTTGCAGACAGAACAATTCACAGTGAGTCTCTCCTTTTCATTATTGAGGAATTGGGGGTGGGGAGCGTCTGTGTTTTTTTTTAAAGTCAAACTAACCTTATTTTCTCTTTTTCTCCAACCCCTTCAAGAAACGTTGTGTGGTGAAGCTGCCCAACCTGCACATAGATATCCATGTGAGTCAAGTATTCATTTCCCTCCTATTGATAGGATATATTTGGTTTGGGAGGGTTATAGGTTCAGGGATAAATGGACACTGTACCATATTGATGACCAATGGACAACATGCTTGGATCAATGTATTTGCTATTTTAATGAAGGATGCTGACTCATGTAAAGTAGACAGGTTAAGGGCTTCATTCAAATTTTGGATGCAGGACTTTCAAATCAACACAATAATATATTCATCAATATTGCACAGCACCATTTCGCCCATTTCATTACTTGCACTGTGCAGAAAATGAACTTTAACAGTGCAGTGAAATCCTTTAAAATTGATGTTCTGTGAGAAGGGATTGGTGCTGTAATTGACTCTCTCATTGCTCTGCTGTTCCTTGTTTATTCACGATCGGATTGTAATTATGGAAGGTGATTTGCCCGATAGAAGGGGAGGGCATTCAGATTCCCAGCAAATCAGCGCAATTTTACTATCAACCCCAGCTGACAAAGTCCCGTTTCCAAAATGTACAGACTGCACCCCAATCAAATTCACACCGATTTAACCTTTCATTGAGCTCTCAATGGCAGTCTGATGAGTTATTGATAGCCAAGTTTGTTCCAAACCGTAATAATATAGGATCCATAAAACTTTAGGGGCTAAAAATTCATTTCCTGAGTGCCATCTGTTAGCCGCTAATCGCTTACCCCCGAGCGCCGCATTGTTAGTGCCTACCGCAAACTTCATTGGTGGTTTAGCAGCGGCGCTATCAGTTAGCGCTGCGCACTCTAGCGCCGCCCATTTGGTGACATCATAAGTGTGCAACGCAACGTTAGCGCCGCGATCCCAAACTTCACTCCAGTCGTGTCTGGCACTGTCACTGACAGGGAGACGTTGGAGGAAGCTCCTGGGGTGATATGATAAAGCAGGAGCAGGTGGATGGTCAGTGTAAAATCTGTGAGCTCTGACACACTGCTGCTGATGTTTCCAATGTTCCCTTCAACTTTCTCTCATTTTGCGGTGGTCCAGCTGCCCTCTTTAGGCGCTAGAATGCCGGTTTCCTAGCATCAGACCTTCATTATCCCCGCAGCGCTACCGTCCCGTAGCGCCCTAAGAGTAGCGTGGAACACTTCCCTCAGCACGCCATTCCTCTCTTGGGGCGCTAATAGTGAATATCCCAGTTGGAGGCGCTAAACTTATCAACCAAGTGGTGTTACTGCCTCAAACTGGGCTATAACGAATTTTTAGCCCTATGTGTTATAACTTTTATTAATAAAATCTTTTGACATTGCTAAAATAATAAACGGCCAGCAAAAGGAGTGTGTAGAAAATGGGTTAAAACTAGTCGATTAGGGGACTTATGTGAAGTCAGGGGTTACTGGACCTTTGTGAGGTCAGGGGATATTATGGATGAACCTTTGTGTAAGGTATCTTCAAAGAAATGGGCATTGGGCCATATTATGGAGCAGATTTCAGATTTTAAAATGAATACTTATTTTCAGTAATATTATGGAAATTGTGTGGTTAACATAGCAGCATTAAGTGTTTAAGTTACAGATACCATTAATTTTAGATGCATTGTGAAGGTCAGTCACTGTAAGGATACAAAGGTTGACAGCTTGATTACTGCAGCATGTGTGTACTGTTGGATGAGTTCTGTGAGAGACATGTTTTTTTTAAATGTAGTAATTGTTTTGTAAGTGTTACTGCTGACATTTACTGTAAACGTACGGGTTCACAGAACTCCTGTGTGATGTCTAAAATGCGGAATTACCTGCACGCAGTGGAGGAGGTGACTGATCGACGCTGCCAGGATGCTCTGCAACCGACTGTACAATTGATCCGACGCATGTACATCATCATGGTTGTGCCATGTAAAGCGGTATGTAACGAAGAATTAAGATTCTCATTATACCCTTTTTTCAATATGCCAACTTAACTCCTAACACAATCTTTCCAGATATTTTTAGGTTCATTAAACCATTATCCTGCTCAACTGTTTGTACATTTTTGGAATTTATTACATTTTATCAGCCAAAATTGCATATCTTTTGATCTTCATAGTCAGGAGACCAGGTGTTCCTGGGGACACGAATCGATGGCAGCTGCCTATCACTCAAGTGGTTGTGTTTGGGAGACTGTCCTTGGGACTTGAACCTGTATCCCATAGTTCATATAGCTAAGTAACAGTTATAGCAAGTGATTGCATTTTGCAACTGATTGAATCTGGGCAATAATCATTCAGAAGCTGACATTTTCATTACTTCCAATGCCTTTTCGATGAAGTTGCAACAGGTCACACTGCATATGGCAAGTGAATAAACTTTGCACCGCACCAACGGGTAAATTCAGCATTCGAAGTGGGCAACTTGTGCTCCAAAGGAGTCTAAAGTAACAATTTTGTGCCAATTCTCTGACCTCACTTCCTTCAAGTGAAGCCTTCTGCTGGGACCACTGGCATGCTGAATTTATCCTCAAATCACTGCTCCTATTTATAGTTTGATTCTCATGTACCAGAGTGACTTGAACCTGAGTCAACAGTAAAAGACATCCCTTAGCTCTACACAACTGGAATGATTGTGGAACCGACTATTTAGAATATTTATTTGATTCCTGCAGAACCGTACCCTTTTGTGACCCTTGCTAAATGAACATATCGCAGCATTTGTTGGGACAACAATATTATTTGACATGTAAAATTTAAAACATTTCTTTTTCAGGAACTTGTCTTCTTGAGAAACAATTGCAGTGCATTACAGAAAACCCCAAGCTCTACAACTTGAACATGCCAAATAATGAAATGCCGTCTTTTTAAAACACATTCCTATATTTACTTTTGGATAAGTGATCCATTATATAAAGTTAAAGTGTTTTCACAATGTAAGCATGTTTAAGATTATAGTGCTTCCAGAGGCAGCAGATGACAAATGAGATGTTCTATTGTGAGATTAGTAATGAGAGAAGTGCATTTAAATTAAAATGAGTGGATACGTTAAATAAAATAATCAAACTCAAAGAGGATAAAAGCCCTGGTCTGGATGGATTGCATCCATGCATTTTAAAAGAATCTAGGCAAGAGATAGCAGGGGCATTACTACACAAATGTAATGAGTCATCAGAAAAAGGTGTAATCCCAGAGGACTGGTGGATATCTAATGTAATACCTATATTTAAGAGGATTGAACATGTCCAGGGAATTATAGACCAGTCAGCTTAACATTGACGGTTGGAAAAATAATGGAATCCCTACAAAAGGAGAAAATAGAAGAACATCTAAAAGCCAAAAATATAGTAATGAATAGTCAGCATGGATTTCAAAAAGTCTTGCTTGACCAACCTCATTGAATTTTTTGAAGAGGTAACAGAGAGAGTAGACAAGGGTAATGCAGTAGATGTAATTGATCTAGATTTTCAAAAGATAAGGTACCCCATGATGGACTGATGAACAAGGTCAGAGAATGCGGAGTCAGGGGACAAGTAGCAGAATGGATAGCTAGCTGGCTTCAAGACAGAAAGCAGAGAGTAGGGGTAAAAGTGGTCGAAGGTGGGTAATGGTGTTCCACAAGGATCAGAGCTGGGACCATTGTTGTTCACAATTTATATTAACGATTTAGACTTTGGAATCAAAAACACAATTTCTAAATTTGCGGATGACACCAAATTGGAGGGGAATAGTCAATATTGAGGAAGACTGCAACAACTTACAGTAGGATATTAATAAACTCGCAGAATGGGCATATCATCCGCAAATGAAGTTCAACATAGGTAAATGTGAGGTATCACATTGTGGTAGGAAGAATAGGGAGGTCACTTAGCACTTGGAGGGTGAGAGTCTGGGTGGGGTATAGGAACAAAGTGATCTCGGAGTACACATACACAAATCACTAAAAGTTGCAACACAGGTTAGCAAGGCCATAAAAAAGCAAACCAAGCACTAGGGTTTATCTCTAGAGGTATGGTATTGGAAAGTAGTGAAGTTATGCTAAACTTTTATCAAACCTTGGTTAGACCACACTCAGAGTACTGAATACAGTTCTGGTCGCCATATTATAAAAAGGATATCGAGGCACTGGAGAGGGTACAGAGAAAATTTACAAGGATGATACCAGAAATACAAGGGTATACATATCAAGAAAGGATGAACAGGCTGGGTCTCTTTTCTCTTGAAAAAAGAAGGATGAGGCGTGACCTAAAATTTTGAAAGGTTTTGATAGAGTGGATATAGAGAGAATGTTTCCACTTGTGGGGAAGAGCATAACTAGAGGCCATCAATATAAAATAGTCACCAAAATCAAATAGGGAATTCAGAAGAAACTTCTTTACCCAAAGGGTGGTGAGAATGTGGACCTCGCTACCACAGGGAGTGGTTGAAGTGAATAGTATAGATGCATTTAAGGGGAGGCTAGACAAGCATATGAGGGAGAAGGGAATAGAGGGTTATGCTGATAGAGTTAAATGAGGGAAAAAGGGAGGAAAAAGGAGTGGAGCATAAACACCGGCATGGACTGGTGGGGCTGAATGGCCTGTTTCTGCGCCGTATATGCTATGTAATCCTATGCAATTGTATTAACCAATTAAAGGAAGCTTATACTGCAAACTAGAGTCACTATGTTCTGAGGGGAAGTTAGATCTTCAAACAAATCCTGCCTTTTTTCTCACTTGGTGTCTACTCCGCCACAAGTTCCAGTTTTGATCTCCGGGCTGTGCTGAGTTAACTGATTGTAGCTGCGACAGAAGTTAAGGTGAGCTGCCATTATCCTCAGTGCGTTCCGGTGGTGGGTTGAGGAAATCAACAGGCGTACCTGCTCCTGACCACTCGTCAGTGCTCCTGCTGAGAAGGCTGCTCGTGTGAACACTGGGAAGGGCGGAGGAACAGGATCATAAGAACTAGGAGCAGGAGTAGACCATTCGGCCGCTCGAACCTGCTCCGCCATTCAGTAAGATCATGGCTGATCTACCTCAACTCCACTTTCCTGCACTGTCCCCAGCTGGCATGGACTGGTTGGGCTGAATGACCTGTTTCTGTGTCATATATCCTATGATTCCCTTAATATTCTATATATTCAACGACTGAACCTCCACAGCCCTCTCTGGTGGAGAATTCCAAAGATTCACCACCATCATCTCAGTCCTAAATGGCCGACCCTTTATTCTGAGACTGTGGCTCCTGGTTCAAGACTCCCTAGCCAGGGTAAACATCCTCCCTGCATCGACCCTGTCAAAATAAGAATTTTGTATGCTTCAATGAGATCACCACTCATTCTTCTAAACTCTAGAGAATATAGGCAGAGAGAAAGGCAGAAAAATGTGGCCAGAGCGAGGAGGCCCATCAGGGCTGTCAACAGGAGACCTTAGCCTCCCAGGGTATTCCAGCAGCAGTTCTCCTACATCACTGAGGAACAGTGTGCGCGAAAGCTGTATTTCAGCAAGGACGTGGTCACAGAGCTCTCCACCTCCTGCAACCAGACCTCGAGCCTCAGACCAGGGTGAGAATGGTTCTCTCAGTGGCAGTCAAGTAGGATGAAACTCACTGGAACCGAAGTCTGATGAGACGGTCGTGGCCCACCCTTCCAGAATCCCGATTGTTTGCCTGTCTCCTCCATCGCTGGTATTGCTGTTCCAATTAAAATGTATGTAACAACAATTAACAGTATCATAAAGAACAAATGTAATTATGAATCACCTTTGTGCATTTCCTTATATCCCCTCTTTGGTTTAACTATTTTACAACTCCTCCACAGTGTCCCCCCTGTGGCTGCAGCATGGCTGGTGGAAGGCTGCTGTGTGTCAGGGCCACAGACTACAGATGGCCTTGTAGGACACTCAACTGGCTCTGAGCCTGGAAGGCCCGGCTGTAGACTGCACCACCTCAGGCTGGGCAGCGGCGCTCTGGGCTGGCTGGGTGACTGGCAGCGACAAGTGCAATGGCGGAGTGTCAATGGTTGAATCAGGAATGCTGCCATCCTGAGAGAGGACAGCAGGTTCCTGCTCCACTGACCCAGTGCCACTCCCCCGGGGCAGCACCTCAGCATCCCCACCAGTCTTCTGGAGCACAGATTGATAGGCTGCTGCGACATCGTGAGATCCCTGGTGGACTGTGATGGACACAGCGGCAATGGCAGCAGTCAGAGCTTGCGTGGTATCCAGCAAAGACTGCATGAGAGTACAATATTATAACTATTATTGAGACATGGCTGAAAGAAGGACAGGTATGGCAAATCAACATTCCTGGTTACCAGGTTTTCAGATAGGATGGAGAGGGGGATAAAAGAGGAGGGGGGGGGTCGCAGTATTGATTAAAGAAACAGTTACAGTTGTGAGAAGGGATGATATGTTATAGGGGTTATCAAATTAGGCCATGTGGGTTGAATTAAAGAACAAAAAAGAGGCAACCACACTACTGGGAGTGTACTATAGACCCCCAAACCATCAGAGGGAGATAGAAGAACAAATATGTGGAAAAATTGCTGCGAAGTGCAAAAACTATAGAGCTGTAATAGTGGGAGATTTCAACTACCCTAATATTAACTGGGAAAAAAGTAGTGAATGGTACAGAGGGTGCGGAATTCCTAAAATGCACTCTAGAGAACTTCTTAAGCCAGTATGTAACAAGCACAACAAGGGAGGGGGTGGTTTTGGACTTGGTTTGGTGAATGAAGCAGGGCAGATGGAAGGGGTATCAGTGGGAGAGCATTTTGGTGCTAGTGATCATAATTCAGTAAGATTTAGGGTAGTTATGGAAAAGGACAAAGGAGGACCAGGAAAAAAAGTTCCCAATTGGGGTAAAGCTGAGAGAGGAAGTATTAAGGGTCTTAGCTTTGAAAGTGGATAAATCCCCAGGCCTGGATGAAATGTATCCCAGGCTGTTAAGTGAAGCAAAAGAGGAAATAGCAGAGGCTCTGACTATCATTTTCCAGTCCACTTTGGCTACAGGTGTGGTGCCAGAGGACTGGAGAAGTGCTAATGTTATAGGAGAAAGGGATAGACTGAATAGTTACAGGCCGGTCAGCCTAACCTCAATGATGGGAAAAGTATTGAAAAAACTCCTGAGGGACAGGATAAATCTTCATTTGGAAAGACATGGTTTAATTAAGAACAATCAGCATGGATTTGTTAAGGGAAGGTCGTGTCAAACTAACTTGATTGAATTTTTCGAGGAGGTATCCAGGAGGATCGATGAGGGCAGTGCATATGATGTAGTGAATATGGATTTTAGCTAAACTTTTGGTAAGGTGCCACATGGCAGACTGGTCACGAAAGTAAAAGCCCATGGGATCCAGGGCAACGTGGCAAGTTGGATCCAAAATATGCTCAGAGGCAGGAAGCAAAGGGTGATGGTTGATGGATGTTTTTGTGATTGGAAAGCTGTTTTCAGTGAGTTTCCGCAGGGCTCAGTGCTGGGTCCCTTGCTTTTTGTCATATATATCAATAACTTGGACTTGAATGCTGGGGGGGTATGATTAAGAAGTTTGCAGATGAAACTAAAATAGGCTGTGTGGTTGATAATGAAGAAGAAAGCTGCGGACTGTAGGAAGATAATAATATACTGGTCAGGTGGGCAGAACAGTGGTAAATAGAATTCAATCCGGATAAGTGTGAGGTAATGCATTTGGGGAGGTCTAACAAGACGTTGCATTGCTTCCGCCTGTGCTGCAATGGAAGCTGCCACATCGCCCATGACGCACGTCATGAGGTCTGGATCCACACGGTCTCTCTGGGAATCCACCATCCTCTGAAGACTGGCAATGATGGGGTCCATGGTGTGCGCAGAGCTCTGTGCAATGCTTGAGGCGGACTCCTCCATGCTACTTACTTTTGCCGAGAGGTTCTCGGGCATACTTGCCATTGCACCCATCATCTCAGAGTGCCTGGCCATCACCCTGCTTGTGTGTACATTCCCATTGAGCTCCTCATCCGAGTCCTCTGCAGCAGAACTCGCGCGCGAACTCGCCCTCTGGGGAGCTGGCTCCCGAGCTTCCCTTTCCCTTTGACCTAGCTGCAGCCCGCTCAGCCCCAGTGCATTACCCAGTGCAGACCCCTCTGCTAACCTAACCGCGTAGTGCCAGCCTTTGAGCTGGTGCTGCGGGAGAGAGAGAGACGCAGTGCTTATGTCCTCCTCCTCCTGACTGTGCTGGTACAGGCTGGTTATCTGCTGGCTGATTAGCTGAAAGCAAAAATGGCACAAGACTCACGTTAAGATGAGGTCAGGGGTGCAGGAATGGAGCAGTATCAGGAAAAGAAAAAGAAAGACTTGGATTGATATAGCGCCTTTCACGATCACTGGACATCTCAGAGCACCTTACAGCCAATGAAGTACTTTTGGAGTGTAGTCGCTGTTGTAATATAGGAAACACAGCAGCCAATTTGCTCACAAGCAAGCTCCCACAAACAGCAATGTGACAATAACGAGATATTTTCTTCTGTTGATTGAGGGATAAATACAGGCAAGGACACCAGGTATAACTCCCCTGCTTTTCTTCAAAGTAAAGCCATTGGATCTTTTATGTCCACCTGAGAGAGCAGACGTTTAACATCTCATCCGAAAGATGGCATCTCTGACAGTGCAGTGCTCCCTCAGAACTGCACTGGAGTGCCAGCCTAGATTTTTTTGTGCTCAAGTCCCTGGTGTGGGACTTGAACCCACACCTCCTGACTCGGAGGTGAGAGTGCTACCCACTGAGCCGCTGGGCAGGCCACACTGTCTGCATGCCAGACACAAGACTCCCAAAGCAAGCGCTCTACTCGGAACTCCTTCATGGCAAACGAGCCAAAGGTGGGCAGAGGAAACGTTACAAGGACACCCTCAAAGCCTCCCTGATAAAGTGCAACATCCCCACTGACACCTGGGGGACTCTGGCCAAAGACCACCCTAAGTGGAGGAAGTGCATCCGGGAGGGCGCTGAGCACCTCGTGTCTCGTCGCCGAGAGCATGCAGAAATCAAGCGCAGACAGCGGAAAGAGCGTGCGGCAAACCAGTCCCAACCACCCTTTCATTCAACGACTGTCTGTCTCACCTGTGACAGGGACTGTGGCTCTCGTTCAGCCACCTAATGACTCATTTTTAGAGTGAAAGCAAGTCTTCCTCGATTCCAAGGGACTGCTTATGATGATGATGGGGAGGTGGAAAGTGATAAAGTCTTCTGGTTTGACAGGGAAGTGGGATGAGAAAAGGAGAGGGGATAAAGATAGCGTTGGTCCCCACAGCGGGCTCGACATCTCTGCCGGCCACAGCCCCTGCAGGCCAATGAGCCACAGCACTCACTCCTCCAAGTCAGACAGCTCCTGGAGTTGAGGATCGCTCCCTCCAGTCCTCTGCTGCTCCCTCCTATTATGTGCCATCTTGGCCTGCAAAAGAAAGGAACTTGTGTGAGTAGGAGTTCAGCTATGTATATGGCAGATATGCCTGCTGTGGTAGGCAAGGCGTGAGATGATGGTGCGATTCTGAGTAGCTGTACATGTTTGCTGGGTGAGTGATGGGGTGTGGTGGTTTGCTCATAGAAACATAGAAACATAGAAAATAGGTGCAGGAGTAGGCCATTCAGCCCTTCGAGCCTGCACCACCATTCAATATGATCAGTACCCCATTCCTGCTTTCTCTCCCTACCCCTTGATCCCTTTAGCCGTAAGGGCCACATCTAACTCGCTCTAACCAACTGGCCTCAACAACTTTCTGTGGTAAAGAATTCCACATGTTCGCAATTCTCTGAGTGAAGAAGTTTCTCCTCATCTCGGTCCTAAATAGCTTACCCCTTATCTTTAGACTGTGACCCTTGGTTCTGGACTTCACCAACATTGGGAACATTCTTCCTGTATCTAACCTGTCCAATCCCATCAGAATTTTACATGTTTTTATGAGATCCCCTCTCATTCTTCTAAATTCCAGTGAATATAAGCCTAGTAGAACCTCTCACAGGCTGTTCAGATGTTCCTTGGAGTCACGACCTGTGATCAGGATGTCATCTTGGAACACGGACTTCATTAGACTCTCCATGTTCTTCTGAAATATTGCTGCCGCCGAGCAAATTCCAAAAGGGCATCTGTGATAAATAAACAGTCCTTTTTGCATGTTAATGCACGTAAGTCTCTTCGACATCTTGACCAGCTCCTGTGTCATGTAGGCCAACGTCAAGTCCAGTTTGGTGAACGACTTTCCCCAGCTAGCGTTGCAAACAAGTCATCAGCCTTCAATAACGGGCACTGATCCTGTTTCGAAACCCTGTTGATCGTAGCCTTGTAGCCTTATCAGATTCTGACTGTGCCATCACTTTTCAGCACAGGAACAATGGGGCTGGCCCATTCATTAAATTCAACCAGTGATATGATTCCTTCACTCTGGAGTCTGTCCAGTTCGATTTCGACCTTCTCCTCCATCATATACGGAACTGCCCGAGCTTTATGATGGACGGGTCTTGCATCCGAGTCCACATGGATCTGCACCTTGGCTCCCGTGAAGTTGCTGATGCCTGGTTCAAACAGCAAGGGGAACTTGCTGAGTACTTGGGCACATGTATCTTTCTCCGACGACAATGCCTTGATGTCGTTCCAATCGCATCTGATTTTTTCAAGCCAGTTTCTGCCGAACAGCGTTGGGCCATTGCCTGGGACAATCCATAGCGGTAACTAATGAACCACACTATCATACGACATTTTAATTGTGGCACTGCCAATCACCATTATGAGTTCTTTGGTGTACGCGCACAACTTGGCATTGACTGGACTCAGCCTGGGCCTCACAGCTTGAGTATCCCACAGCTTGTTGAATGCCCTCTGGCTCATTATCGATTGACTCGCCCCCGTGTCCAGTTCCATCGATACCGGCACCCCATTAAATTTCACGTTGATTATTATCGGTTTGCTCTTAGTTAGGAACAAGTACAGTCCATACACTTCCTCCTCTGGTATCTCGAATTGCGTATCGGATCCATGCTAGTCCGGCCATCATCCTCCACATGGTGTGTCGCAGCACGCTTGCTCATCTGCGGACACTTGCGCTGGAGATGCCCCACTCTTAGACAGCCTTTGCAACTATATTGCTTAAATCAGCACTGCCAGTGCCAGTGATTTCCCCCACAATGCCAACACGGAGAAATCGGATACATTCCCGCTGGCGAACTTTGGGTAGCCACAGGTTTCGCATATGCAGTCGGGTAGACCCTGCCATATGCTGCTCTACTGAATGCCGAATCAATCATATTTACAGTATTTGCTGAGTTTCAATTTTTCACTAATATCTGCTTTAGACTTCTATCCGTCGTCATGCATGACTGAGCGATCCTGATGGCCCTGTTCAAGTCCAACGTCTCCACCGCTAGTAGTTTACGCAGGATCACCTCATGGTTGATGCCGACGACAAAGAAGTCCCTCAGCATGTCTGCCAACACAGCCCCAAACTTACACGGTCCTGCTAGACGTCTCAGGTTGGCAACGAATTCCGCCGCATTCTGGCCCTCTGAGCGAACATGCGTGTAAAATCTGTATCTCGAGATAATGATGCCTTCGTCTGGCTTAATGTGGTCCTGTACCAGTGTACACAATTCTTCATATGTCTTCTCTGTTGGACTCACAGGCAGGAGTAGATTCTTTATCAGACCATTAATTTTTGGACCGCAAAAGGTGAGGAACACCGCCTGGCCCGATCTGCGTCACCGACCTGCTCCATTTTGTTGGCCAAGAAGAACTGGCTCAAACGGCTCACAAAGTCTGTCCAATCTTCTCCTTCCATGAATCGCTCCAACAATCCACTTGTGCTCATTTTTGCATGCAAAGGTTCTTGTTGCCTCGTCGCCAAATGTTGTGTATGCAATAACTGTTAGACTGAGTACTGTTGAACTCCAAGAGCTATGACATTGGCTCTGCTTTATTAAGGCCCAAAGTGACTAATATATAAAATGGCTGGCCTTTTATACTTGGGCTGCACACACATGCGTGCATCCCAATGGCCTCCAACAATGACGCCATCTAGTGGTGAGTGATCCCAAAAGTACATACATGACACCTCCCCCCTCCCCGATTACCCTGCCTGCGATTTCCCCCCCCCGATTATCCACCCTGCAAACTGTTCCAAGACCGCACTCCCCCCCCCCACCCCGCCATTACCATTCCTGCGATCCCCCAGCCTTGAGGGAAAAACCTACTTGACCTCGTTCTCACCAAACTACCTGTCGCAGATGCATCTGTCCATTACAGCATTGGTAACAGTGACCACCGCACAGTCTTCACATTGAGGACACCCTCCATCGTGTTGTGTGGCACTACCACCGTGCTAAATGGGATAGTTTCACAACAGATCTAGCAGCTCAAAACTGGGCATCCATGAGGCACTGTGGACCATCAGCAGCAGCAGAATTGTATTCCACCACAATCTGTAACCTCATGGCCCAGCATATCCATCATTCTACCATTACCATCAAGCCAAGGGACCAATCCTGGTTCAATGAGGAGTGCAGAAGAGCATGCCAGGAGCAGCCTAAGGCTTATCTAAAAATGAGGTGCCAACCTGGGGAAGCTGCAATACAGGACTACATGCAGGCTAAACAGCAGAAGCAGCATGCTATAGACAAGGCCAAGCAATCCCACAACCAACAGATCAAATTAAAGCTCTGTAGTCCTGCCACATCCAGTCATCAATGGTAGTGGACCATTAAACAACTAGTGGAGGAGGAAGCTCCATGAATATCCCCATCCTTAATGATGGCGGATCCCAGCACGAGAGTGCACAAGACAAGGCTGAAGCTTTTACAACAATCTTCAGCCAGAGGTGCCGAGTCGATAATCCATATCAGCCTCCTCCTGAGGTCCCCACCATCACAGAAGCCAGTCTTCAGCCAATTTGATTCACTCCACGTGATATCAAGAAACGGTTGAATGCACTGGATACAACATCCCGGCTGTTGTGCTGAAGACTTGTGCTCCAAAACTAGCAGCACCGCTAGCCAAACTGTTCCAGTACAGCTACAACACTGGCATCTACCTGACAATGTGGAAAACTGCCCAGGTGTGTCCTGTCTACAAAAAGCAGGACAAATTCAATCTGGCCAATTACCGCCCCATCAGTCTACTCTCAATCATCAGCAAAGTGATGGAAGGTGTCATTAACATTAACATTTACTCACCAATAACCTGCTCACCGATGCCCACTCGGCTCCAGACCTCATTACAGCCTTGGTCCAAACATGGACAAAAGAGCTGAATTCCAGAGGTGAGGTGGGAGTGCCTGCCCTTGATATCAAGGCAGTATTTGACCGAGTGTGGCATCATGGAGTCCTGGTAAAACTGAAGTCAATGGGAATCAGGGGGAAAATTCTCCACTGGCTGGAGTCATACCTAGCACAAAGGAAGATGGTTGTGGTTGGAGGTCAATCATCACAACCCCAGGACATCATTGCAGGAGTTCCTCAGGGCAGTGTCCTAGGCCCAACCATCTTCAGCTGCTTCATCAATGACCATCCCTCCATCATAAGGTCAAAGTAGGGATGTTCGCTAATGATTGCACAGTGTTGAGTGCCATTTGCAACTCTTCAGATAATAGAGCGATCCGTGCCCGCATGCAGCAAAACCTGGACGACATTTAGGCTTGGGCTGATGAGTGGCAAGTAACATTCGCGCTGCACAAGTGCCAGGCATTGACTTTCTTGTCTAACCACCGCCCCTTGATATTCAATGGCATTACCATCGCCGAATCCCCCACCATCAACATCTAGGGGGTCACCATTGACCAGAAACTTCACTGGACCAGCTACATAAATACTGTGGCAACGAGAGCAGGTCAGGGGCTGGGTATTCTGCATCGAGTATCTCACCTGCTGACTCCCGTAAGCCTTTCCACCATCTACAAGTCACAAGTCAAGAGTCTGATGGAATACTGTCCACTTGCCTGGGTAAGTGCAGCTCCAAAAACACTCAAGAAGCTTAACACCATCCAGGACAAAGCAGCCCACTTGATTAGTACCCCATCCACCACCTTCAACATTCTTTCCCTTCATCACCAGCGTACCGTGGCTGCAGTGTGTACCAGCTGCAAGATGCCCTAAGCAACTCGCCAGTGCTTCTTCGGCCGCACCTCCCAAACCTGCGAACTTTACCACCTAGAAGGAAGATTAATTTTGAAGGGTGGAAGATGCTTGTGCATGAATTCTTATAACGTGGGGTAGCCATTGCACACCGGCTACCACACGGGCTTAGCAGAACAAGGTCCTGGTTCAATGTGAAGGGAGTCCGAGATGACTGGAGACCAGGCTCTACTGTATGGGCCGAGTTGCCTACGGTGCGGTGTGAGCCATAAGCTCGGCACTGAGCAGCGCCTTCAGCAGAGGTGGTGGGAAATCTGAGGTGTGATAAGGGGTGGGGTTGAGAGACACTGGGGTCCTGCTCCACTTTAGCTTCTTGAAGGGTTGTGGGAGAAGTCAGAGTGGCCGCCGCCATTCCCTTCGGCCAGCTCAGAGCCTTAACAGGGCCTGTAATAGCTAGCTTATGTTTAAAACTTTTTTTTTTCAACACCTACAAGGACAAGGACAGCAGGCGCATTGAAACACCACCACCTCCAAGTTCCCCTCCAAGTCACACACCATCCTGACTTGGAAATATATCGGCCGTTCCTTCATCATCGCTGGGTCAAAATCCTGGAACTCCCTACCTAACAGAACTGAGGGAGCACCTTCACCATACAGGCTGCAGCGGTTCACGAAGACGGCTCATTACCACCTTCTCAAGGGCAATTAGTGATGGGCAATAAATGCTGGCCTTGTCAGTGGCGCCCACATGCCATGAATGGATATTTAAAAAATTACTCTCCCCGCAATCTCCCCCTGATTACCCTTCTCACGATTTTCCCCCCGATTACCCTTCCCGTGATTTCCCCTCCTGATTACCCTTCCCGCGATCCCCTCTGATTACCCTTCCCGCGATTTCCCCCCCCCACCCCCCCGGTTACCCTTCTCGTGATTTCCTCCCCTGATTGTCCTCCCTGCGATGTGTCCGGGCGATAATTGACAACCAGGCGGTACTGATCAGAATCTGCAGCGAGATGGTTGAAATAAATAACTGTGTCAGCAATCCAGAAGACAGACTCGCAGCTTAACAAATTCATCTGTTTTCAACTTGTGATGGAGCAAAATATGTTCCGTCTATCTGTGTGCGGTAGAATGTGAATAAGAAAAACAATGATTTGAAACAAACCAAGTTAAGTCTTTGGATATATTTCTATTGTACTATAACATGTTTCTGATCCTTTGATATTTAACATGCTCCTGCCATTCTTGTGGCTTGTATCAAACAAACAAGTTAGTCACAGTTCTAATCTATGCCAATTTATTTCTAAGGATTGGACAGAATCAAAAACGCGTTTAATATTTTTGATTTACCTGCGATATTATTTACCTTTTTCCCAATGTTATTTACCTCTAAGTGAGACTTTAGAACAGTGTAACAATAATACATTGGGTCTGATGTTTGCGTCTTACATTTCATTAACCACTACACCACATGAATCATATCCCAGTTACTGTCTTAGTAACATAGGGCTGTGCAGGTCATGAAACGATCATTGTGGCCCATCTGTGCCAAAGTTCAATAAATTCCATGCATTACTCTATCCCTCATACCTCTCCACACCCTTCTCTGCCAAATGTCTATCCAGTTCCCTTTTGATTTTGTCTCCTCAGGCTTGAATCCAGGTCCCCTGTACTATTCCCTTTTAATGAAGATATAATTGCTCTTCCTGGTCTTTTCCAGTTAATTTATTTTAGTATTATGTACCAGTCCTTGACTTTGTAAGTTGTTCAAGTGACCTGGAACGTGTGTCTTGAAGGTGGTTGGAGAAAGGGAAGGGATATTGTAATCAGGATGTTAAACAGCATCACTGACAGCAGCAGAAACAGTGCACCAGAGCTCTAAGCTGGCAAAACCAACTGTCTGACCAACTCTACACTACACCCTGCACCTGACAGCCATCATTTCACCATGTTGCAGGGTGTTTGGTATGCCAGGTTACCATGTTTCTTACGCTTTCTCTTTCCCTGTCTGTAAATTCCCCTCCGCAGTAGCTCAAATCAGGAACTCACAGGACAACTTCACAGGACAAGCTCTTTGAGCTAACATTCGGAGTTTGCAAGTAAGGAAATTGGCACATGTAACATTTCCGAATTCTATTCCTTTAAGCTCTCTTGCTATGGGGCAGTTCTCTTCTGGTAGCAGAACCACTCAAACCATTTTGTAAAAAAAATTAGGTTTTTATTTAGAGTGCCGCACTTCCGAATCGTGCAGATGGTGCACAGATTAACTGGGAATAGAATTACAATTTCAGTACAGAAATCTATAATGCGCTGAAGTATCCAGGCACAGTGATTGCACAGACTAGTTATGGATGTGTGCACAATGCATCAGCACAACTAGGTTAAGGCACATTTCTAATAATGCCACATCATATGCTAAGTGCCGGAACAGTGCACATTTAATGAACGGCATTGATTGTTTTTATGACTTTTTTCAGCAAAGTTTGTGCTCAGTGAGGTGAGAGGTCTTTGTCATGGGGAATGGATTACCTTTTTTGGACATCTAAGCACTCTCAGATCAGATATGGCAGGAGTGTCCATGCTTTTTCTTTGCAGCAATGGATAGCATATGGAGTTTAAAGTCATGTTCCATTCATTTGCAGATATCTCTATCTTTCTATAGATATATAGATATCCATATCTCAAGCTGCTACCAACAAATTGCACTGTTCTTTCCATCCATCAGATGGGACATTAAACCGTGGCCCGGTCTGCTCTCTCAGGTGGACGTAAACGATCCCATGGCACTATTTCGAAGAAGAGCATGGTGGAGTTATCCCGGTGTCCTGGCCAAGATTATCTGTTCATTATCACATTACTGTTTGTAGGAGTTTACGGTGCGCAAGTGGCTGCCGTGTTTCCTACATTACAATAGTGACTACACTCCAAAAAGTACTTAATTTACTGTAAAGCACTTTGGAACGTCCGGTGGTCGTGAAAGGTGCTACATAAAGGCAATTCTTTGTCCCTTTATAATTAAGACATATCCATCTTTGCCCATGCCAAACCTCCCGGCCCACAACATTCAAATAGTGCACACCAGCAAATAAGAAGTATCTAAGCATAAATAGTACAGCTACTTGTGCTCTGAGGACCAGATTGTCAGGGTTTGGGAACCATATGTGGCCTATGAGCTTGGACACTTGTAAGGTAAGATGAGGTAAGTTAAGATAAGGTAAGGTAATGGTTAGATGCAGAGTAAAACTCCCTCTACTCTGCCCCAACAACTTGAACCTGAGTAGAACACTCCCTAAGGCACCAGTTTGATTTTTTTTCTCTGTCATTTTCTCCAGTCATCTTGTAGAGTCTCTGAGTGAGAGTTCCAATCCAGTGCCAATTGGTGCTGCCCACAGCGTACAGGATTCCGACTGTCCAAATTCATATCACACAGGATCGTTGGAGACAGAAGACAGAGGAGTTGTGTCTGAGCAGGGGTGAACAGTCTGGTGGTGAAATTGGTCTTAGATGATAGCGAATTGATTTCAATGGAACAGAAATTCATGCCAGGGTATAAAATGGGTGGCCGATTTGCTATTGCCCATTTGGCACTGCCAGCAGAGTCCGATTTCACCCCAGTGTGTCCAATCCATTGCAGAACAGAGTGCCCAGTTCACACTGCCGAAGAAAACAAACGCTGAAGTGTGTTTTGACAGATATTGTACAATTGATAATGTCTAGGTAATATACAGCACGTAAATGGATCAGAAATTGGCTTTGTGCTGCTCAGTAAATCGGTGCCACTCAAAACGTAGTGATTTCAAAATATTTGCAATCTCACTTCCACGTTGCAATGAGTGTTAAATTAAATGTATGGGATTGTGGTATTTATTACAGCTTTTGTACTGTTGGGCAGTAAGGTGCCTTAGGCTGTCTTTCATCCAGCATTGGGGACCAGCCAGGCAACAGTTTGACATCCCTGAGTTATAGGGAGGACTAAAAGTGCACACACTCAAAAAGGCTGAATGTGAAAATGTATCACGTGTGTACAGTAAAGGGAAAAATTATAAATGTGTTTAAAATACGCACATAAGTTTGTTGAAAGTGTATCACTGAGATGACCGGCCTCCGATTTCAGCTTCACATGGTTTGAGTTTACCACACAGGTATATTAAATCATCCAGTAGCTACTAAACACTTCAACTGACAGGACATCATGCTCCTGACGCTGGTGAGTGCCAAGTGGATAATATCATGTATCTCACACTACTGTACATAACTGTATCTTACCATGCTATACATGAGTGTAACTAGAGAGGACCTGTAACCACAAGCTTACCTTACCACCAGGGGTGCACTTGCAGGAGACACTGGATACCTGTCCCAAACAGGTATATAAGGACAGGTCTCAGGCAAGTGTGGCATTCGAGAGCTGTGTAATAAAGGTGCAGGTCCTGAGTGACCTTGACTTCAACATGTGCCTCGTGTGAGTCTGTACTGCAGGGATAGGACTTTACAGGTAACACAAATGCAAAGGTAACTGCAGTCGGGTCCTCCCTTTGCACAGTCAGATTGAGAGGCATTAGGCTGACAGGTATTAAAGGCATTGCTGCAATTGTTGGGTCCTGCCAGCAGTTGTCAGTGTCTCTTGAATTATTTTTAAATTGCATTTTTTAATGATTGGCTCAGAGTCTTTTGTCCATCAGCAGTAAACTAGGCTAAATTTAAATGGTAAAACTCCAATTGGTGCTAAAGGTCTGGTTTGCTGCGTAATGGTACTACCTGTTGTAGTATTGAGCTGCACAGGCAAGTCCCCAGTTTGATGCATGGTCTATTTTCAACCGAGCCCAGCCAGGGCACAAGTGGTCTTTATCATTGGCTTTTGTGACTCCATGTTAGGGGGCAGGGGAAGAAATCAACTAGGGTTCCTGATGCAGTCCATTGTGACCCCTTGCCAAGAAGTGAGGAAGAAATGTCAGTGTGAACGACCCACAGTACAGGGCAGAGTTTGCAGAAGAAATGGGAATGGAGAGAAATAGATTTTAAGGGTTTCCCCTCAATGGCTCAGTGATATAGATACACAATTTGGTGTGGTACTGAGGCAAACAGTCCAAGAAAATCCCTGGTTTTTCCTCTTTGCCCAACACCCCCCTCCCCAGATATCTGCGCTCCTCCAATTCTGCCCTTTTGAGCATCTCTGATTATAATCGCTCAACCATTGTTGGCCGTGCCTTCTGTTGCCTAGGCCCCAAGCTCTGGAACTCCCTGCCTGAACTTCTGCCTCTCTACCTCTCTGTCCTCCATCAAGATGCTCCTTAAAACAACCTCTTTGGCCAAACTTTTGGTCACCTGCGCTAATTTCTACTTATGCGGCTCGGTGTCAAACTTTTAAAATCTCTCAACACTCCTGTGAAGCCCTTGGGACGTTTCACTATGTTAAAGGCGCTATATAAATACAAGTTGTTGTTGTCTGCACTCAAGTGAGCACAGCAGTGAGTTGGTACACTGCCCGCAGCATTTCCAGCCAAGCAAGGTGGGGGGGAAGTTCATTCTTCAAATTCCCGCCTTGTCACCTCTGCTGGACTGAATGTTGATATGTGGGGGAAAGGGGCACATAACAAATGAATGGACCTTTATTTGAGACACTGGGAGGGGAAGAACACTGGAGCATGTCAGTGCCTTCAGGAGAAAAAGGTGCACAAATAATAGTCTTTAGTTCTGGAGTCTTGCCAGCACAGGTACGATGGACCGAATAGCTTCCTTCTGTACTGTAAGATTCTATGGAGAGAGATATTTCGAAAACACACTAAGATTAAACAGGTCAAAACTTTGATATTTAATGCAGCATCATGACCATAAGATGGCACTGCAAACAAGCTAGCTGGGAAAAGCCAGTTCTGGAATTCTCAAGTTAATCGATTCTACTGAAGACATTTAAGCAAACTTCCATAAATGCTATACAAGTCATTCAATGAAAGGTCTGAGGAATTACTTTTTAGTGGCATAATTTTAAAAAATAAATGAAAGTTTATCAATTGCAAAATAATGAATATTCAACAGGGACCTTCCAGCAGGGGTCAGCAGACAGCGACGAGGAACTCCGGCTGATGTCACCCTTTTCAGTCGAGGGCCAATGTAATCAGCTGCTGTTCCTCAACTGCTGCCCCAAATGAGATCAGCGAACCCAGCAGAGAATGCGGATCAACTCTGCACTTCAGGGGTAAGTGCCAAACTTGGCATCTCTTTACCCAATAAGTCAGACCTGGATGGAGTCTTACCTTGCTTGCTACAATCAGAAAATTACAACTTTCTACTCTTGAATGCTATCAGTACCTCCTCCTGCAAAGTATGTGAATGGGCATCCTGCCCATCATTTCTACTACACCAGTATCACAGCATGGATTGAATATTGGTACAAACATGAATACTGAAAAGGATAAAAAGAAAGTCTTGCATTTATTTAGCGCCTTTTTCAACCTCAGAATGTTCCCAAGTACTTTACAGACAATGAAGTACTTTAAAAATGCTTTCACTGTTGTAATGTAGGAAATGCGCACTTGTGTGCTACAATTGTGCAACGGCTTTGAAGTGGGTGACTGGATGACGTCATCAAAACCCAGGTCGCCGTTTGGAGCGTGGGCAAGAATATCAGCGGGGCCCAGGTACAGCAGAGGAGTGGGAAGGTCGGGCGGATGAGCGGTGAGAGATCGTGGCGGAGGTACGGCGAATGTTTTTGTGGCAGAGGAGCAGCAAGAGATCGTGGCGGAGGAGCAACGAGAGATCGTGGCAGAGGAGCAGAAAGAGATTGTGGCAGAGGAGCAGCAAGAGATCGTGGCGGAGGAGCAACGAGAGATCGTGGCAGAGGAGTGACGATAGATCATGGCGGAGGCGGAGGAGCGGCGAGAGATCGTGGCGGATGAGCAGCGAGAGATCGTGGCGGAGGAGCAACGAGAGATCGTGGCAGAGGAGTGACGATAGATCATGGCGGAGGAGCGGCGAGAGATCGTGGCGGATGAGCAGCGAGAGATCGTGGCGGAGGAGTGACGAGAGATCATGGCGGAGGAGCGGTGAGAGATCGTGGCGGAGGAGCAGCAAGAGATCGTGGCAGAGGAGCAGCGAGAGATCGTGGCGGAGGAGCGACAAGAGATCATGGCGGAGGAGCAGTGAGAGATCATGGCGGAGGAGCGGCGAGAGATTGTGGCGGAGGAGCGCCAAATGTTGGTACGGGCCCAGAAGAGCTGAGGGCCCAGGGGCAGCACGGGCCAGCCCATACTGCGATATGTGTGCGCACTAGGTCCGTGCAGCAGAGCAGGTCTCCAGTCGTCCTGGTTAATCCTTGCCACTGGATAAAGACCTAGCTCCGTCAAGCCCGTGTGGTGGCTGGTGTGCAACAGTCACCACACGTTAAAAAAATCCACGCACAGGCATCTTCCGCCCCCGCATTTGGAGATCAAGACTGGAACATCGGGTCCTTCATCTGTGAACCCATGTCGAACCATGTGCAAAATCAAAGCGCATGGTATTGGGGGTAATGTACTGACGTGGATAGAGAATTGGTTGGCAGACAGGAAGCAGAGAGTCGGGATAAACGGGTCCTTTTCTGAATGGCAGGCAGTGACTAGTGGGGTGCCGTAGGGACCCCAGCTCTTTACAATATACATCAATGATATAGATGAAGGAATTGAGTGTAATATCTCCAAGTTTGCAGATGACACTAAACTGGGTGGCGGTATAAACTGTGAGAAGGATGCTAAGAGGCTGCAGGGTGACTTGCACAGGTTAGGTGAGTGGGCAAATGCATGGCAGATGCAGTATAATGTGAATAAATGTGAGG
Source organism: Pristiophorus japonicus (assembly GCF_044704955.1). Taxonomy (NCBI): domain Eukaryota; kingdom Metazoa; phylum Chordata; class Chondrichthyes; family Pristiophoridae; genus Pristiophorus; species Pristiophorus japonicus. Next base: position 137,813,464 of record NC_091980.1, on the reverse strand, counting down.
CTATCCACTTTGGGGGCAAAAACACAAAGGCAGAATAGTATCTGAATGGCGGCAAATTAGGAAAAGGGGAGGTGCAACGAGACCTGGGTGTCATGGTTCATCAGTCATTGAAAGTTGGCATGCAGGTACAGCAGGCGGTGAAGAAGGCAAATGGCATGTTGACCTTCATAGCTAAGGGATTGGAGTATAGAGCAGAGTTGTACAGGGCCTTGGTGAGGCCTCACCTGGAATATTGTGTTCAGTTTTGGTTTCCTAATCTGAGGAAGGACGCTCTTGCTATTGAGGGAGTCCAGCGAAGGTTCACCAGACTGATTCCAGGGATGGCTGGACCGACATATGAGGAGAGACTGGATCAACTGGGCCTTTATACACTGGAGTTTAGAAGGATGAGAGGGGTTCTCATTGAAACATATAAGATTCTGACGGGACTGGACAGGTTTGATGCGGGAAGAATGTTCCCGATGTTGGGGAAGTCCAGAACCAGGGGACACAATCTTAGGATAAGGGGTGGGCCATTTAGGACTGAGATGAGGAGAAACTTCTTCACTCAGAGAGTTGTCAATCTGTGGAATTCCTTACCGCAGAGAGTTGTTGATGCCAGTTCATTGGATATATTCAAGAGGGAGTTAGATATGGCCTTTACAGCTAAAGGGATCAAGGGGTATGGAGAGAAAGCAGGAAAGGGGTACTGAGGGAATGAACAGACATGATCTTATTGAATGGTGGTGCAGGCTCGAAGGGCCAAATGGCCTACTCCTGCACCTATTTTCTATGTTTCTAAGTCATCCTCATTAGAGGGACCACCTATGATGATGATGTAGGAAATGCGGCAGCCAATTTGCGCACAGGAAACAGCAATGATATAAATGTCCAAATAAATGTGAGTGTCAGCTGTGGCTCAGTTGGTAGCATGCTTGCCTCTAAGTCAGAAGGTTGTGGATTCAACTTGCAGTACAGAGGGGGTGAGGTACTGTTGAAAGCTCTGTTTTTCAGATGAGATATTAAACCAAGACCCTGTCTGCTTTCTCTGGATGTAAAAGATCCTGTGATGACATTTTGAAGAGCAGGGAAGTTTTCCGCAGTGTCCTGGCCAATATTTATCCCTCAATCAACATCACTAGAAATAGATTATCAGGTCATTATCACATTGTTGTTGGTGGAATCTTGCTGTGTGCAAATTGGCTGCCATATTTCTTACAACAGTGACTATACCTTAAAAAAAAGTATGTAATTGGCTGTAAAGTGCTTTGAGATGTCATGAAAGGCGCTATAGAAATACTAGTCTTTATTTTATAATCTGTTGTAGTGATATTGTTTGTCTACAGGGCTGCACTGGTGTTTTTTTTAGCTGTGATCTCATGGTTAATACATGGATCCTGCTCCAGATTTGTTTGGTCTCCTCCTTCACCATGGTTAGGCTCACTATTTACCACAACTATGGAGATACAGAAGAAAATCTTAGAGGAGGGACTGTACTGTAAAGTGCCCCCCAAACTGTCCAGACACATCAAGCACTCCTTCAAAATGCTAGTGTCATGGTCAATAATGATGTGGGTGGTTGCAAGGGCCTAATTATACCTGGACTCTTCCATTACCTATCAGTGCTGCTAGACTGTAACTTGCCTGGATTGTAGAGCCTTGATGGTCTCCAAGAAGCCATTCTTCCAATCTCTCTTCATCTACCAAGGACCTGGTACAGCTGATTGATATAGAATGAAAGCATTGTGGCATCTGCCGGTGCAGTGGGCATTAACGGTCACTGAGCAGTACTAATGTGGCACATTTATGGAGTGAGAACCCCTTTCTGCTTATGTAGGACATTGCATAAGAACATAAGAAATAGGAATAGGAGTAGGCCATACAGCCCCTTGAGCTTGCTCCGCCCTTCAATAAGATCATGGTTGATCTGATCATGGACTCAGCTCCACTTCCTTGCCCGCTCCCCACAACCACTTATCCCCTTATCGTTTAAGAAACTGTCTATTTCTGTCTTAAATTTTATTTAATGTCCCAGCTTCCACAGCTCTCTGAGGCAGCGAATTCCACAGATTTACAACCCTCTGAGAGAAGAAATTTCTCCTCATCTCTGTTTTAAATGGGCGGCCCCTTATTCTAAGATCATGCCCTCTAGTTCTAGTCTCCCCCATCAGTGGAAACATTCTCTCTGCATCCATCTTGTCAAGCCCCCTCATAATTTTATATGTTTCGATAAGATCACCTCTCATTCTTCTGAACTCCAATGAGTAGAGGCCCAACCTACTCAACCTTTACTTATAAGTCAACCCCCTCATTCCCAGAATCAACCTAGTGAACCTTCTCTGAACTGCCTCCAAAGCAAATATATGCTTTCGTAAATATGGAAACCAAAACTGCACGCATTATTCCAGGTTTGGCCTCACCAATACCTTATACAGCTGTCGCAAGGCTTCCCTGCTTTTATATTCCATCCCCTTTACAATAAAGGCAAAGATACCATTGGCCTTCCTGATCACTTGCTGTACCTGCATACTATCCTTTTGCGTTTCATGCACAAGTACCCCCAGGTCCTGCTGTACTGCGGCACTTTGCAATCTTTCTCCATTTAAATAATTACTTGCTCTTTGATTTTTTTTCTGCCAAAGTGCATGACCTCACACTTTCCAACATTATACTCCATCTGCCAAATTTTTGCCCACTCACTTAGCCTGTCTATGTCCTTTTGAAGATTTTTTGTGTCTTCCTCACACATTGCTTTTCCTCCCATCTTTGGGCCCAAGTTTCGGGCCGCACTTAGAACGGCGCAGCCCCGACCTGGACGCCCGTTTATCGTGCCACAAAGTGCGCCTAAAAAAAACTTACAGATTCTCCAGCTCCCTGCTGGTCCTCTGGAGTCAGGCGCGGTGCAGCACGAGCTGTTGGGGGCGGAGCCAGGTCCCTGCGCTGAAAACAGTGCCGGGACCTCTGCACATGCGCGCTACAGTGGCTGCGCATGTGCAGTAGCTCCAGGCGCCCAAAACTGTGTGGGAGGGGCCCGAAGCATGCAGCCCCTAGCCCTGGCCGAATGGCCTCACTGGGGCTGCATGCATAAGGCTGCCTCCCACGCCCAGCTCCTGCTTCCTCCCGACCCGACTCGACTCCCGCTTCCCCCCACCGGCCCCGGAATGAACCCCCGGACTGGACCCGACCCCGCTCACCCTCCCTCCCTCCCTCTCCCCCGCCCCCCGACCTGAACCGAACCGACCTCCCTCCCACCACCCCCCCGACCAGCCCCGCGCTCCCGATCCCCTCCCCAACCCGGACCGGACCCGACCCAACCTGACCTCCTTCCCCCCGCCCCCGACACGAACCGACCCGACCCGACCTCCCTCTGCCCCCCCCCCCCACCGACCCGAACCGAACCGAACCGACTCGACCGCGCTCCCTCCCTCCCCCCGTACCCGAACCAACCCGACCTCCCTCCCGTCCCCCTCCCCCGACCCGACCCGTGCTCCCGACCGCCCGACCACCCGACCCGACCTCCCTCCGGCCCCCCGACCCGCGCTCCCGACCCCGACCCCGACCCGCGCTCCTGACTCCGGACCCCGGACCCGACCCGACCCAACGCCACCTACCTGTAAATCTGGTGCTGGGGATGGGCCCTGCCCAAAGTCTTGGGCCCGGCCCGGCCTGGCCCGTTCAGCCTTCTCACCCTTTCTTCTTTTCCCCTCTCCCTTTCTCCTTCCCCCCCCCTTCTCCTTCCACCCCCTTCTCCTTCCGCCCCTTCTCCTTACCCCTTCTCCTTTCCCCCCTTCTTTCCTTCCCCCTCTCCTTCCCCTTCTCCCCCCTTCTCTTTCCCCTTCTCCTCCCCCCTTCTCTTTCACCTTTTCCACTCCCCCCCTTTCCCCTTCTCCTCTCCTCCCCTTTCCCCTTCACCCCTTCCCCTTCTCCCCCCTTCCTGTTCTCCCCTTCTCCTTCTCCTCCCCCCTCCACCTTCTCCCCCTCCCCCCCTTCTCCCCCTCCCCCCTTCTCCCCCTTCCTCCCATCCCTCCCCCCCTCCCCCTTCTCCCTTCCCTCCCCCTTCTCCCCCATCCCTCCCCCTTCTCCTCATCCCTCCACTTCTGCCTCCCACCCTCCCCTCCCCCTGCCCCCCTCCTCCCTCTACCCCCCTCCTCCCCGTCCCCTCGCTGTCAGAAAAACAGACACTGACAGACAGAGAGTGAGAGACACAGACAGACAGACAGACAGAGAGATAGAGACACTGACAGAGACACATTGGGGGGGGGGGGGCATCCCAGCACGCTGTTGGAGGGCTCCCGGTGCTGCAGTCGGTAAGTAGAAAATGTTTTATTTATTGATTTAAAAAAAAAATTATTTCTTATTAATTTTTTTTGATTGATTTATTGGTTGATTTATTGATGTTTTTATCATTTATTATTAATGATGGCTCTTTATTTGTAAAACTGAAGTGTTTAATATTTGTAAACTTCCCTTTAAACACCCCCCCCCCCCCCTCCCCATCCCCTACACCTGATTTGTAACCTACGCCTGATTTTCTAAAGTGTAGACAAGGTTTTTTCGAGCGTACAAAAATCTTCACTTACTCCATTCTAAGTTAGTTTGGAGTAAGTTTTCACTGCCGAAACTTTGAAAAATGGCGTAAGTGGCCGGACACGCCCCCTTTTGAAAAAAAAATTCTGTTCCAAAGTGAAACTGTTCTAACTGACTATAACTGGAGCAAACTAAATGCCGAGAATTTGAATTTCTAAGATACTCCGTTCTACACCAGTTGCTCCAAAAAATCAGGAGCAACTGAGGCCGAAACTTGGGCCCTTTGTGTCGTCAGCAAACTTGGCTACGTTACACTCAATCCCTTCTTCCAAGTCGTTAATATAGATTGTAAATAGTTAGGGTCCCAGCACTAATCCCTGCAACACCCCACTAGTTACTAGTTGCCAGCCAGAGAATGAACCATTCATCCTGACTCTCTGTTTTCTGTTAGTTAGCCAATCCTCTATCCATGCTAATATATTACCCCAACCCTATGAACTTTATCTTGTGCAGTAACCTTTTATGTGACACTTTGTCAATTGCCTTCTAGAAATCCAAATACACCACATCCACTGGTTCCCCTTTATCCACCCTGTTCGTTACATCCTCAAATAACTCCAGCAAATTTGTCAAACATGACTTCCTCTTCATAAATCCATGCTGACTCTGCCTGACCGAATTTTGTTTTTCCAAATGTTCTGCTACTGCTTCTTTCATAATGGACTCCAACATTTTCCCAACCACAGATGTTAGGCTAACTGATCTATAGTTTCCTGCTTTTTGTCTGCCTCCTTTTTTAAATAGGGGCTTTACATTTGCAGTTTTTCAATCTGCTGGGACCTCCCCAGAATCTAGGGAATTTTGGTAAATTACAACCAATGCATCCACTATCCCTGCTGATACTTCTTTTAAGACCATAGGATGCAAGCCATCAGGTCCAGGGGATTTATCTGCCTTTAGTCCCATTATCTTACTGAGTACCACCTCCTTAGTGATTGTGATTGTTTCAAGTTCCTTATCCCCTATTGCCCCTTGGCTATCCACTGTTGGAATATTGTTAGTGTCCTCTAGCATAAAGACTGACACAAAATACTTGTTCAGAATTTCTGCATGGTGCCCAAGCACCCAGATGCCGCCAATTCAGAAGTTTGGTGAAATTAGATAGTGTTGTCATGCTGCACCTGTTGATCAGTGGGAAGGAAGACGGTGATCATGGCCTGCTGATTGAGGTATAATTCATTTGCTCCATATACCCATGGACGTGTAAATTGATGGATACTGTTAATGTCCCCTGCATTAGCCTGGAAGAAGCTGGAGGCATAAAAATTGAGTGCTGTGGTCATCTTGACAACCACTGACAGGACCATCCCTACTTTCAGGTTATTTGCAAGTCTTATTAATGGAGATGACCAAGCTCTGTAACTGCCTCCCTGTTAAATCTGATTATCTGGACACAGTGCTCTTCAGTCATTGCTAGGTAGCTGTGTCTGGGTCTGTACATTGGGGGGCATATTGGCAAACGAAGACAGTACCTCTCTGTTGCCATCTGACATTCCTGACTGCCATTCTCTGCTCCTGCCCTAGCAGGGAACTCTGGAAGCAATCCCGATGGCCACGGACTCCTCGGGTGCATTGCAAGCAAAGCTTATTACTATGAACTTTCGGACTGATTGACACTACTGTACTTATTTTATAGCTCCTGACATGGCAAAAGCTATCTGAGCTCAAACGTCCATTAACACATCGCATGTGTGGAGTGCAAATTTTGTTTTAAAAATTGTATCCTCTCCCCCGTAATAAGTTATAATGCTCCACGTTGCAAAATGAATGATCCAAATGCAGTCTGAACATTACTGTAATGTGAGTATGCTCACAGGTTTGTAGAGCTGTTGAGTTGATTTTCACAAGACTCAATAAAACCCCAGTCAGTTGGGGTCAGGGGATCCACGAGGTTGTGAGCCGAGTGGATGAACTGGTAATGTATAGTGTGATTGTTAAACCTTTTGCTAATAAATAAACTAGTTCTTAATAGCAATGTGTTGCTATGAATTATTAAGCAAAGAACCCGTGAAGCAAATACAGGTTGGACCTCCCCTACCCAGGACTCCCTTATCCGGCACCATCCCTCGTCCGGCATGATTTCAGCGGCCGGGGGCGCATGCTGCTGACCTCCACCCTGACTTTGGGGCCTCGCCAACACTCTGTCCACTGGGGCTGCACCGACACTCGACCCGCTGGGGCCGCAATGACACCCAATGGGACCGCTCCGACACTCGACCCGCTGGGGCCGCAATGACACCCAATGGGACCGCTCTGACACTCGACCCGCTGGGGCCGCAATGATACTCAATGGAACCGCTCCGACACTCGACCCGCTGGGGCCACGCCGACACCCGGCCCATCTGGGGTTACCGACACTTCCTTCACAGCCCGCCGACACTTCGCAGCCCGCCGATAATCCGCCGACAATTCGGGCCCGCCCCCGCTGCGCTGACCTCCCCTCATCTGGTAAAATCTCTTATTCGGCACAAGCCAGGTCCCGAGGGTGCTGGATAAGGGAGGTTCAAACTGTACATTACAATTACAGTGCACAATCTCCCGCAATCTCAGGCTAGATGCGCAGCAGGATGGAAACCTGTCATCTTTGAACTCCCCAAATTGTTGGCCAGTCCCAGACAAAGGCCACCAGTGTAAGATTTTAGCCTGACAACAGTTTCTAGGCTCATGTACCTAAATAATCTTGCTCCCTTAGTAAGCATCTACCTCCCTAGTAAGCTTCTATCTCCCTTTTAAACATCTCAATTGAACGTCAATCATCACATTTAATGCGTTAATAGGAGTGAAATTGTTTTCTAATTATTATTATGCATGACCTGCCTTCCCAGGAGGATTGTATGTGGGGGAGGGGGAGGGAGCAGGAAGGGGGCAGCAGATCAGCTGGTATGCACAAACTTCAAATTTCGAGCTGCACTCCAAGGAGATAGAGCCTGATATGATCAGCAGTGTCTTCTCTCGAGCACATTATATAAAATAAAATATTTATACAGCATGAAGAAACAGTTAATAATGCAAAATTCGCCACAGAAGTTGAATTCTCCTCTCCGATTTTCACATAAAAAGTAGCACTTGTTTTTTTTCCATATTGCTAGATTTAATTTTCTTTTTAACTAGTAACACCCATCCAATTCTCGCAGAGCATGAACATTCTTGCAGACAATTTTATTGCTGTTTGAATACAACAGGTGTAAACAAATAAACTGCAACTTATAATCATCCTGACTTGCCCCAGCACCATTTTAGATCTCCTGTGACAGCACTTGTCCACAGTTTGTCCTGAAGCCGAGAGGATGGGATGGGTGAGGAGGGTGGGAGCAATCTATCCACACCAAGGATCGCTAAACACACAGTAATAGGCCCTGTAATCCTAAACTGTCTTACTGCAGTTTGTTTCACTGTGTCTTTGCTGGAAAACTGCTTCCAAACTGCTGAAAAGAGACTGGGATAAGCAAAATGGAACTTTGTCCATATATGGGTTAAATGGGCTATAGTGTCACTGATTGGTTGAGGGTGGATGATGTCATTGGCATGTGAACACCGCATAGAATTGGGGGTAAATAAAGAACTGCCTTAAGAGGAAGCTCAGAACAGGAGCAAAGAACAAAGGGGGCGAAATTGGCCCCTTTTTATAGCCCCGTTAGCGCCTCAGGGGGACAAGGCAGTTTTCGCCCGGGGGAGGAGGGCAATACTGCCTCTCGGGAAATTGCCCCAGAGGTTTGGGAGGCGTTGTCCCGGCAGTGCCGCGCCCCGGACTGCTATGCAACAGGCGATGATGTAATCGTCGTTCGCAGCGACCCCTCACCTCGCCTCGCTGCGCCGACCCCTTAACACCCCGCGGGGGAAATTGCCCCGGGGCGCTGTTTAAAGGGGAGGCCCGCAGCGCCCCGGGCTGCCATCTTTGTTTGTCGGCCGACTCTTGGATCAGCCTGACCATGGCGACCCTAGCATGAACCGGGTCGCCATCGTGCAGCCCGACATTCCGTCTTGGGTGCCGGACTGCTGGCCCGGTCTCATGCGTCCCTGGTGGCCCAGTGCAGAGTGCACAGCGGCCGGTCCCTTTAATTGAAGGGGAGGGCCGATGTAGCGCGTTGGCGCTATGCAGAGCATCTGCGTAATGCTGGGCTCAGCGCTGCGCTACTGCCCCGGGAGTGCCCCTCAAAGGAAACGGAGCACCGGAGACAGCGCTCAGCTTCCTTTGAGGGGTGTACTGCCCAATTCCGCGTCAGGGGTGGGACTTCCGTGTTAGGGACGGGACTTCCGCACTGGGCGATAAAAGTCCTGGTCCCGAAAAATCACCACCCGATCAGGGAGTGGGGCAATTTCGCCCCCAAAGAGTTGTAAGACATGGGGGCTGAAATTGCGGTCGGAGACTTCCCACGGGCGGATGCCTCCAACCTGAAAAATTTCTACACAATTACCTGGTGGTCTGGGAGGAGCATGGGATTCCGGTGGGGAGGCCTTCTCTTCCCGCGCTGCGAAGCACGCTCCCGTCCTTCAGGTTCAATGCAGAAGGTGCACTGCACAACCAATCAGGTACAGTATTCCACAGTATTCTCAATTAATAGCAATGGAAGCTCTGTATCTACGAGTTCTCATTGCTATTAATTGAGAAAAAAAGCCCAAACACAATAACACCAAATAAAAAATAAAAATCACACCTCACATAATTAAAATTAATTGAAATTAAAGTTAATAAATAGCTTAGAGAAACATTTTTTTCCCGAGTTTTTAAAAAGTTTTTTAAATTATGGTTAAAAAGAAATTTAAGGTAGTGGGCAGCGTTTTTAAAAATAAAATGTGCTTTTTTAATTTAATTTAATTATATTTTTGTATGTTTTTAAACCCTTACACCTGTAAAAGTAGGCTATGCACCTGCTTTTATCAGGCGCAAGAGTTTTGTAAGAATAAAAGTGTTTATTAATGATAACATTGATTCTGTGTATGTATAAATGTTAAAAGTGTAGATTATACAGAAAGGCTGAGTGTTGAAACAAAATGGAAGCCCACCGGCTTCCAGCATGGCCTGTTTGTGTATTGTCTTAATTGAAAAGCCATTAATTTAATCTAATCAAGAGATGGCTGGGCCAGTCCAGACAGCCACCATGTGTGAGGAGAGCCAATAAGGAACTGCCCTGGAACCAAGATCGAATCCTGGGGCTTTCTGAGGAACAATGAACTTAAGGAATATAAAAACGCAAGCCAGGAACTGGTTTCGCTCTTCTCTCCTGGACACATGGCAAAACCTCCCGCTCAAAGACCAGCAGAAACAGCAGGCCGTATGTTCAACCAACCAGCCAGAGGGAAGTAAAGTATTTCACTTTTTACTATAACCTCATTGTATCTCTGTTGTAACTAAGGTAGATCTGTAGGGTAACTATGACTGTTGATATTTGTGCATGTGTATGTGTTTTTAATAAACTGTTCCGAATTGTTTTAAAAGAATCATCTCGCTGTCAATTTAATGCCAGATTTAGAAATCTTACAGTTTTGAGGACATTTTCTGGGCAAGATATGGGTAAATATCACAATCTTGTCCTTGCAAATGTCCTCGCTCCCGATATGCGTTGGCTCTGTCAAGCTCCAGCTCCATAGACACTCCGTATGGACCAAGGGAGGCCGGGATTTCCAGGCTATGATTACATGTTCTTCACAGGATTGGGATACTATCCATCTTTTGTACTTATTGCCTCATTACTGTATGTAACTATTTGCACATGATCATCAAAATAGAGCTTGGCTCGCTACTGAATGCCAGTACAGTGCTCTGACCAAATAGAGACTGGTTGCCAAAACAACACTCATTCACATTGATGGCTACATTAAGCTGGTAAGAGCTTGGGTTTAACAAAAAAAGATTGTAGCTGTAACTTGCCATTAGCATACATGGACTCAATTACCCATCCCCACTCCATCCTGAAGTAACTAACATGTTCACTTGGTCTGCTGATGACAGGTTAGATGCAGGAAGAATGTTCCCGATGTTGGGGAAGTCCAGAACCAGGGGTCACAGTCTAAAGATAAGAGGTAACACATTTAGGACCGAGATGAGTAGAAACTTCTTCACTCAGAGAATTGTGAACCTGTGGAATTCTCTACCACAGAAAGTTGTTGAGGCCAGTTCGTTAGGTATATTCAAAAGGGAGTTAGATGTGGCCCTTATGGCTAAAGGGATCAAGGTGTATGGAGAGAAAGCAGGAATGGGGTACTGAAGTTGCATGATCAGCCATGATCATATTGAATGGCGGTGCAGGCTCGAAGGGCCAATGGCCTACTCCTGCACCTACTTTCTATGTTTTTATATTTCTATGTTTCTCCTGTCCTTGATTGTAAATCTCCTGCATTTAATCTTTAGTCATTAATCTAGCTTTTATTGCGCCAATGAGTGTTTCCATACCCCATGCTGATCATGTAGTATCTTTAAGTGAAGCTTCCAATGTAGGTCCAACTAATGTCAAAAAAGGGCAAGTTTTGTGCTGTGAACACAGAAACTGTTTAAGGTAGGTCTCTTGCATCTGGCATAGGGAAGAGAAGGAACTTTCATTTATCTGGATTTGACTCCAGCCCCAAGAGTTGAAAGGACAAGACTGAACAGGCTGAGGCTCTATCTATAGAAAAGAGAAGACTCAGGGGTAATCTGATTGAGATCAAGATTATGAAGGGGTTTAATACGGTAGATGTCGAGAAAATGTTTCCACTTGTGATGTGTCCAAAACTAGGGGTCATTAATATAAGATAGTCACCAATAAATCCAATAGGGAATTCACGAGAAACTTCTTTACCCAGAGAGTGATGAGAATGTGGAATGCGCTACCACAGGGAGTGATTGTGGTGAACAGCATAGATGCAGTTAAAGGAAAGCTAGATAAATACATGTGGGAGAAAGGAATAGAAAGTTATGCTGATAGGGTGAGATGAAGAGAGGTGGGAGGAAGCTCGTGTGGAACATGGATCAGTTGGGCCGGATGACCCAATGCTGTACTTTAAATTCTATGTAACCCACCTGCCACCTTACAGAAAGAACATTGATGCTCAATTCAGCTCAGTGTTTTAGCATTAATGCACTCATTGAAATGTATAAAATTCTTAGAGGCCTCAAGAGATTAGATTCTGAGAGACTTTTCCCCTGGCTGGAGAGTCTAGAACTAGGGATCATAGTCTCAGGATAAGGGGTCGGCCATTCAGGACTGAAATGAGGAGACATTTCTTCACCCTGAGGATTGTGAATCTTTGGAATGCTCTACCTCAGAGGGCTGTGGATGATCAGTTGATGACTATATTCAAGATTGAGATCAACAGATTTTGGAACACTAACAGAATCAAAGGATATGGGGATAGTGCAAGAAACAGGAAGTGATGTAGAAATTCAGCCATGATCTTATTGAATGGCAGAGCAGGCTTAAGGGGCCATATGGCCTATTCCTGCACCTATTTCCTATGAGCTTACGTGCTGTAGCAAACCAAAGAGCACATACAGAGTAATACTTAACATACTGCTTCTCTATCTGTTGAACTCTGCCAAATAATATCATTGCCTGACATATTGTCCTTTATATGCAGAAGTTCAAATGTAGTGTTAACCAACATATGGCAAACCAGGTTACTGAAGGATGTATTCAGTTGTGGGGAGATGTGTTTCTTGCCCATTCACACCCCAGTACAATTTCCTGTAGTTGTGTGTTCCCAGGATTAAATTTGAGAGACATCGGTCCTTGTCAGATGCCTTGGTACGCCACCCAATGTGGAAGAAAGCATTACAATCAAATAGCTAACAGTCGACGGTCCAATTGATGCGAGGAGACGGGGGCCTCCTACAAAAGAATGGTACCATTTTATAAGGACGCAGGTGGATGTGATGCCATGGGCAACAATCCTCATCGAACCACACTTTATATTGTAGAGGTTGGGCCCCCTTTGTTTCCAGAGAGTTCCTTTGATGAGCTCCTTTAAAATAGATTGGCCTCCTCTAGACACCCTGCATTCATTGGGCATGATGTATCACCTTTTCCCTTTACATGCATTTTACATCTTACCTCTCAGGGATCAGTCGCCTCTTCTGCTTGGTATCTCATGGGCCTCTGAGTATCCACTGTACTGTGATAAATGTTATAACCATTTCTCTACAATATTCATAGTATTCCTCCAGTGCCATGTTGCTCGCAGTCTGTGCCAAAACACTTTCATGTGTTATGGTTGCAAATTGGCAAAAGGGTTGCTGTTGAAGACCAGCTCCAATAAATTAAATCAGGCTGTCTTACATAAAGAGTGTTATATAACTGAAGATATAATCGCAAGAATAAACAGCTCTAATAAACAAAATCAGGTTGCCTTATATAAAGGAGAATACAATTACAAAATTGGAGTTTCAGTTTGCTGCATTCAGCAGGAACAATAGCAAATTTGCAGCTTAAAGCAAAGCAGGAGTTGTGAGTTGCTTAACATTTTGTTTCAGCTCAAGTAGAGATCAGAAATCCAATACAAACTTCAGCACCAAGGGCTTTATTTTCGCTACCATTGGGCAATGTTTTTTTGGCATCCGCTGTTTTTTTTGGAGCAATCTTGATTTTGCAACTTTCCTCAAAGTTTGAACACCAGCAGCGACTGTCAGCGCTGGATTTTTTCTACGGCAGATTTTTTGGTGCAGGTCTGGTTGAAAACTGATTTCCGCACCGATTTTGGCCATTTCGCCAATTTTCGGCAACAATAATTTTTTTCTGGGTGGCGCAGAGTGGCCTTAAGTGCCGATCAGAAAAACCCTACGTTAACTTAAGGAAATCGGTGCTGAGTATATTTGAGTTTTTGGAGCGACAATTTAAAACACAAATTCATCATGATTTTTGTAGAGTGAACTCGGAAAATAACTCGGAAAGTTCATTTCTCCCACAGAATGCTTTTGAGAATGGGCAAATTGTGACTCCACCCCACCACAGAATCTCTGCTCACAGGGCTCCAGGCACGGGTCGGAGGAGTGCCGGCCGGCCGGCCAGCGGCAGGATCACTCCGTCGGCTGAACACAAGTACAGGAGCTCGGCGCTTGGATCCTACCCCATCCTCCCCCCTCCCCCCACCCCCGCCCCAGGGCTCAGCTTGGAAAGAAGCCCGGAGGGGCGGGTGGAATCGAAGCGCCGAGCTCCTGTGTTTCTGTCCGGCCAAGGGAGCGATCCTGCCGGCATGGAATCTGAACTGTGCATCGGAGACGGCACTGCAACAATCATATGCATTTCAGCAAAAGGTATAATTAAAGTGCCATAAATTACTGTGCATCGCGTCTCCATAGAGACAGAGCTTAGTGTTGCGCATGCGCGCAGATCAGGGTGTGGTCCGTTCTGCTCGGGCGTCACCCAGCAAAGATGTGAGTGCTTCAGTAAGTACTGACTCACAATAACAAGAATAATAAAATTAAGAATAATAATTATGAGTGCAGCTATTACTATGTCTCATGTAGTAAGGTTGGTTTACATGCATGGCATGCAGAAGTGATGGATAATATGACGCCACCATCGCAGAAAGCAGATATCTCGGGCATTAATGGGGAGGAGGCCAAAGCCTGATCGAATCTACAGGGACAGGCGCTCATACCTACACCTGAGTGAGGTAAACGGCATTCACAGGCTGCGATTTAGAAAGGAGGTCATCACCGAGATCTGCCAGCTTGTCAGGACAGACATACAGCCAAGAAGTGGCAGGAGGACTGCCTTATCTGTTGAAGTGAAGGTCCCTGCAGCACTTGCCTTCAATGCTTCTGACTCATTTCAAGCAGCAACTGGGGACATATGCTGCATCTCGCAGCACACCACACATTGCTGCATTCGACAGGTGACTGCTGCACTATATGCCAAAAGGGACCAGTTGATCAATTTCCTTATGACCACACAGGCAATGCGAGACAGGGCTGTGGGGTTCTCCAGAATTGCTGGCTTCCCAAAGGTACAGGGTGCGATCAACTGTACCCACATCACCGTGAGAGCACCTTTGGATGACTCTGAGGTTTATCGCAACTGGAAAGAGTTTCATTCCCTAAATGTGCTACTCGTCTGTGACAATCTGCATCGGATCATGGCAGTGGATGCCAAATACCCAGGTAGCATCCATGATGCTTTCAGCCTATGTGAGAGCGTTATATCTGCGATGTTTCAGGAGCTGCCAGAAGGGCAGAGCTGGTTGCTCGGGGACAAAGGGTATGGGCTCGCCACCTGGCTTATGATCCCCCTACGCAATTCCCGTATGACATAGAAACATAGAAACATAGAAAATAGGTGCAGGAGTAGGCCATTCGGCCCTTCAAGCCTGCACCGCCATTCAATAAGATCATGGCTGATCATTCACCTCAGTACCCCTTTCCTGCTTTCTCTCCATACCCCTTGATCCCTTTAGCCGTAAAGGCCATATCTAACTCCCTCTTGAATATATCCAATGAACTGGCATCAACAACTCTCTGCGGTAGGGAATTCCGCAGGTTAACAACTCTCTGAGAGAAGAGGTTTCGCTTCATCTCAGTCCTAAATGGCTTACCCCTTATCCTTAGACTGTGTCCCCTGGTTCTGGACTTCCCCAACATTGGGAACATTTTTCCTGCACCTAACCTGTCCAGTCCCGTTAGAATTTTATATGTTTCTATGAGATCCCCTCTCATCTTTCTAAACTCCAGTGAATAAAGGCCAAGTCGATCCAGTCTCTCCTCATATGTCAGTCTAGCCATCCCGGGAATCAGTTTGGTGAACCTTCGCTGCACTTTCCTCAACAGCAAGAACGTCCTTCCTCAGATTAGGAGATCAAAACTGAACACAATATTCCAGGTGAGGCCTCACCAAGGCCCTGTACAACTGCAGTAAGACCTCCCTGCTCCTATACTCAAATCCCCTAGCTATGACGGCCAATATAGCATTTGCCTTCTTCACCGTCCGCTGTACCTGC
This sequence comes from Pristiophorus japonicus, assembly GCF_044704955.1. NCBI lineage: Eukaryota > Metazoa > Chordata > Chondrichthyes > Pristiophoridae > Pristiophorus > Pristiophorus japonicus. The sequence goes on along the minus strand of NC_091980.1, from coordinate 137,797,990 downwards.
ATGCCAACTTTCAATGACTGATGTACCATGACACCCAGGTCTCGTTGCACCTCCCCTTTTCCTAATCTGCCGCCATTCAGTTAATATTCTGCCTTCATGTTTTTGCCACCAAAGTAGATAACCTCACATTTATCCACATTTTTATACTGCATTTGCCATGCATTTGCCCACTCACCTAACCTGTCCAAGTCACCCTGCAGCCTCTTAGCGTCCTCCTCACAGCTCACACTGCCACCCAATTTAGTGTCATCTGCAAACTTGGAGATATTACACTCAATTCCTTCATCTAAATCATTAATGTATATTGTAAAGAGCTGGGGTCCCAGTACTGAGCCCTGCGGCACTCCACTAGTCACTGCCTGCCAATCTGAAAAGAACCCATTTATCCCGACTCTCTGCTTCCTGTCTGCCAACCAGTTCTCTATCCATGTCAGTATATTACCCCCAATACCACGTGCTTTAATTTTGCACATCAATCTCTTGTGCGGGACCTTGTCAAAAGCATTTTGAAAGTCCAAATACACCACATCCACTGGTTCTCCCTTGTCCACTCTCCTAGTTACATTTTCAGAAAATTCCAGAAGATTTGTCAAGCATCATTTCCCTTTCATAAATCCATGCTGACTTGGACCGATCCTGGCACTGCTTTACAAATTCGCTGCTATTTCATCTTTAACAATTGATTCCAACATTTTCTCCACTACTGATGTCAGGCTAACCGGTCTATAATTAACCATTTTCTCGCTCCCACATTTTAAAAAGTGGTGTTACATTAGCTACCCTCCAGTCCATAGGAACTGATCCAGTGTCGATAGACTGTTGGAAAATGATCATCAATGCATCCACTATTTCTAGGGCCACTTCCTTAAGTACTCTGGGATGCAGACTATCAGGCCCTGGAGATTTATTGGCCTTCAATCCCATCAATTTCCCTAACACAATTTCCAGACTAATAAGGATATCCTTCAGTTCCTCCTTCTCACTAGACTCTCGGTCCCCTAGTACTTCCGGAAGGTTATTTATGTCTTCCTTCGTGAAGACAGAACCAAAGTATTTGTTCAACTGGTCTGCCATTTCTTTGTTCCCCATTATAATTTCACCTGAATCTGACTGCAAGGGACCTACGTTTGTATTCACTAATCGATTTCTCTTCACATATTTCTCGAAGCTTTTGCAGTCAGTTTTTATGTTCCCGCAAGCTTCCTCTCATACTCTATTTTCTCCCTCCTAATTAAACCCTTTGTCCTCCTCTGCTGAATTCTAAATTTCTCCCAGTCCTCAGGTTTGCTGTTTTTTCTGGCCAATTTATATGCCTCTTCCTTGGATTTAACACTTTCCCTAATTTCCCTTGTTAGCCACGGTTGAGCCACCTTCCCCGTTTTATTTTTACTCCAGACAGGGATGTACAATTGTTGAAGTTCATCCATGTGATCTTTAAATGTTTGCCATTGCCTATCCACCATCAACCCTTTAAGTATCATTTGCCAGTCTATTCTAGCCAATTCACGTCTTATACCATCGAAGTTACCTTTCCTTAAGTTCAGGGCCCTAGTCTCTGAATTAACTGTGTCACTCTCCATCTTAATAAAGAATTCTACCATATTATGGTCACTCTTCCCCAAGGAGCCTCGCACAACAAGATTTGCTAATTAGTCCTTTCTCATTACACACCACCCAGTCTAGGATGGCCAGCCCTCATGTTGGTTCCTCGACATATTGGTCAAGAAAACCATCCCAATACACTCCAGGAATCCTCCGCCACCGTATTGTTACCAGTTTGGTTAGCCCAATCTATATGTAGATTAAAGTCGCCCATGATAACTGCTGTACCTTTATTGCACGCATCCCTAATTTCTTGTTTGATGCTGCCCCCAACCTTACTACTACTGTTTGGTGGTCTGTACACAACTCCCACTAGCGTTTTCTGCCCTTTGGTATTCCGCAGCTCCATACAGATGCCACATCATCTAAGCTAATGTTCTTCCTTACTATTGCGTTAATTTCCTCTTTAACCAGCAATGCAACCCGCCTCCTTTTCCTTTCTGTCTATCCTTCCTGAATGTTGAATACTCCTGGATGTTGAGTTCCCAGTCTTGGTCACCCTGGAGCCATGTCTCCGTGATGCCAATTATATCAGATTCGTTAATTGCTGCCTGTGCAGTTAATTCATCCACCTTATTTCGAATACTCCTCGCATTGAGGCACAGAGCCTTCAGGCTTGTCTTTTTAACACACTTTGCCCTTTTAGAATTTTGCTGTAATGTGGCCCTTTTTGATTTTTGCCTTGGGTTTCTCTGCCCTCCACTTTTACTTTTCTTCTTTCTATCTTTTGCTTCTGCCCCCATTCTACTTCCCTCTGTCGCCCTGCATAGGTTCCCATCCCCCTGTCATATTAGTTCAACCCCTCCCCAACAGCACTAGCAAACACCTCCCTCAAGGACATTGGTTCCGGTCCTGGCCAGGTGCAGACCGCCAACTGGTCCCACCTCCCCCAGAACCGGTTCCAATGTCCCAGGAATTTGAATCCCTCCCTTCTGCACCACTCCTCAAGCCACATATTCATCTGAGCTATCCTGTGATTCCTACTCTGACTAGCATGTGACACTGGTAACAATCCGAAGATTACTATCGTTGAGGTCCTACTTTTTAATTTAACTCCGAGCTCCCTAAATTCAGCTTGTAGGATCGCATCCCATTTTTTACCTATATTGTTGGTACCTATATGCACCACGACAACTGGCTGTTCACCCTCCCCCTCCAAAATGTCCTGCAACTGCTCCGAGACATCCTTGACCCTTGCACCATGGAGGCAACATACCATCCTGGAGTCTCGATTGCGGCGGTAGAAATGTCTATCTAGTCCCCTTACAATAGAATCCCCTACCACTATAGCTCTCCCACTTTTTTTCCTGCCCTCCTGTGCAGCAGAGACACCCACGGTGCCATGGACTTGGCTGCTGGTGCTCTCCCCTGATGAGTCATCCCCCCCAACAGTACCCAAAGCGGTGTATCTGTTTTGGAGGGGGATGACTGCAGGGGACCTCTACCTTCCTTCCACTGCTCTTCCTGTTGGTCATCCATTCCCTATCTGTCTGTGTAACCTTTACCTGCGATATGACCAACTCACGTGCTATTCACGGCATCCTCAGCATGTTGCACATAACGGCACAGAGCATCATAGAGCAGACAATTGGCATATTGAAGCAGCGTTTCTAATGCCTGGACCACTTTGGAGGCTTCCTGCAATACGCCCCTCACCATGTCGGTCAATTCACTGTTGCGTGCTGCATACTGTACAACTTGGCCAACATGAGGGGCCAGTCACTGGACATTGAAGATCCTCCTGAGGGGAGAAGGGCGGGGTGTGATGTGGAGGACGAGCAGGCTGACAACAAGGACGAGGAGGAGGAGCAGCAGCAGGAGGACGAGGAGGACCAGCAGGTGGAGGAGGACGATGAACCCATGCCACCACCTCAACCCGCAGGACAACGGTGGAGGAGGCGGCCTTGTGCACCTATAGCCATAGCTAGAGACTTAGTCATTGGCTAATCTGTGATCGCATTGTGGCCTGAAGGCTAAACGGCCCGACAGTGTTGACTTTCTGCACCTGTTAGTGTGAAAAAATAAAGTACATAATATGTATGTAATGTTATGTTGGAGTATGTTGCTTTAATTCAAAAAATAATGTACAGGATTCTGCTTAAATTTTAAAAATAATTAGGTTTATTAAGCATTGGTACAGTTTTACTTAACTTTAATTAAAAAATTTGTACCAAACTTTAAACTTTTCAATGAAGAAAACAACAAGTAGTTGCAACAAACGAACAAACTCTAGCTGCAGCCATCTCTCCTCCCTCTTATTCAAAGACCTACCCGTGCCCATTGTCTCAGACTTCTGCTTCCTCCCCCGGGGCCCCAAGGTTTTTTCTGCTTTCTGTGCGAAGGCGATTTGTTGTTGGTGGGGTTGGACAGGGACAGACCGAGCAGACAGCATTAACATAGAAACATAGAAAATAGGTGCAGGAGTAGGCCATTCGGCCCTTCTAGCCTGCACCGCCATTCAATGAGTTCATGGCTGAACATTCAACTTCAGTACCCCATTCCTGCTTTCTCGCCATACCCCTTGATCCCCCTAGCAGTAAGGACCTCATCTAACTCCTTTTTGAATGTATTTAGTGAATTGGCCTCAACAACTTTCTGTGGTAGAGAATTCCACAGGTTCACCACTCTCTGGGTGAAGAAGTTCCTCCGCATCTCGGTCCTAAATGGCTTACCCCTTATCCATTGTGGAAGGCCCGGGTTCATCGTCAGTCTCTTCTTCAGCCTGTGGATTGAACCCCCGGCACACTACCTGAGGTTGGTCTGGGGATTGGAAAATGAGTGTCAGCAATTGATGCTGCCAATTGCTGTTGGGCAATGGCAGCCTGGGTGTGTCCACTCATTGCAGAAGCTATCTCTGACATTCCCTCCCTAATCTGTACCGACATTGCACCAACTGCCTCCGACATTCCCTCCCTCATCTCCGACATCCCCTCCCTCATCTGTCCCGACACTGCTCCCATTCCTTCAGACAGTGTTGCAACTTCTACTGACAGTCCCACTAATTCTACCCTCACCCCACCCATGGTGTCCAGGAGTGATCTCATTAGCTCAATGCTCTCCCCACTCATTCCCATGATCTGTCCTGTGTTCCCAGCATCCTGCATTTCAGGTTGAGCTCTGCTTCCCACCCTCCTCGGCTGTCTCCCAGGTGTGGCTTGCTGCAACCCTCTGGAACCCGCAGACTCAGACTCTACCCCATGAAATGTCACTTCGGTTGTATCGCTCAGCACAGGGCTTGGCGCCCTCAGGGGGTTCACCGGCTCCAGTTGTAATGTGACCATCTCATCATTGGGGTCTTCCTGCTGCCCTTCATTCTCCAGCTCATCCTCGTCCTGATGTTGATGAAGAATATCTGGACTGATGGCTTCCTGATCATGCTCTGCTTCTACTTCTGCTTCAGCTTCTGTCTCTTCCTGATGCGCAATATCTGCAAAACATAACAGAGCAGATGTTTGGTTAGCAGCAGGGGAGGGGGCAAAGGGGGCAGGGTGACATGAGTACACAGCAGTGCTTACCCTCTGTTGGTAACCTGGGCCCAGCGTCCACATTGGTGGTTGATCTTCTCTTGTGAGATTTAATCATATCAGCGATCCTCTGTTCCACGGCTAGTAGTTGCAGCTTACTTGGTGCACCTCCTCCAGTTTTTGACCTTTCTCGGTTGATCTGTGACACCTTCCTTTGCAAAAATTTTCATAGAATTTTTTAAAGAGAGGGTCCTTCTGCTGTGGTGGCCACACACACACACACACACACACACATTAGTCACATTTACAAATGCAATTGCAGTGCATAAATAAAAATATTACTTACAGTAGCTGCTTGGCCAAGGTCCTGCCACTTTTTTTTGACCTGCGTGCTGCTTCTCGGGGTTATGGCCACTGCATTGAACTCTTCTGCAACTTGTTCCCAAAGTTTTGCTAGTAGAGAGGGTTTCAATTTCTTTTGTCCCATTCTTCCTTTGTTCTCAAGCACATCCCATCTCCTCTCAATGATGTCTACCAGGAGCTCAATTTCTTCTGCTAGAAATCTCTTGGCCCTTCCCCTTGTCCTTCTTCTTCCCCGTTCCCCCTTCCCCCTTCCCCCTTCCCCTTCTCCTTGCCCTTCCCTTATATCCATCTTTTGCAGCTAAAATTTAAATGTCCAGATCGAGCTCCGATCCCAATGTGTTCTCACAAGCTGCTGATCCAGATCAGGAAGTTCACTGTGGATGCGTTGACACACCTGTCACGTGGAAAAAGTGACTTTTCGACGCTCACTTGAAGCTCCACCCCCAGACTTAACTTCGGGTACCACAGCGCCAAAATGAAATTTTACTTTGGCAAAAGTTGTACTTTTTTTCCCCCAGCACAATCAGGCCCCACAAAATTGGCCGTTCATCCTCCTGGGTGCCAAAAATCGGCAAAGTGGAAAATTGAGCCTCATGTATCTACTGAGAATTGTTAAATGCCATTAAATAACATCCCTGGACAGTTGAGATTACTTGTCATGATAGAGGAACAGGTTCACAAAATCACAACTCAACGCATAACTGTACCTTTAAAGAGACTGTGAACCAGCGACAGGATGTTAGAATGGGGACAGAAGCTGATGGCAAGTAGCTTCAAGAGATGAGTCATTAAAGAAAAAACAATGAAACTTTTGCAAAATCTACATTTTAAAAAGCAGGAAAATGAGAAGAAGCATAAAAAAACACAGCACAGGCTGACTTGGCGTATTGGTTGAATGTGGTATGGACCTTCTGAACCCAAGCCCAGAAATTAATGCTGCTGGAGAACACATCTGAGTGTGGGTGGGCTGCTGCACAACAACAGGGGTTGGCAAGTGACACTGATTATAATGAAAAAGGAATTTTGAAAGATATGCAAACCAGGGAAATACAACAGAAGAGAGACAGATGGAGACACATCAAGGTTCTGTGATTTGGCACAGGAAGTTTCAACTTTTCAGGAATACAGAATGTTGTCAACACATGATGTTATTCCGTTGAAGGTAGAAATTTTTTCTGGGGCTGAGGGAAAATAAAGAGGCAATGGATAGTGAATCATCCCGCATCCATTTCCAGGCCTTATTTGTAATGCAATGACTTCACAAACGATAAAGATATTAGCATTCGAACGCTTAATGGCTTTTATGTGAAATTCCTTTAATAGTTATTTTAAATGGAGGCATTGCCCATTTAAATTTTATTGACAAGTTGGATGAAAACATATAAAGCCAAATTGCTTCAACTGAAGCAAAGACAGACGGCCTTGCATTTATAAAGTGTTTTATCACAACTCTCAGAAATGTTCCCATTGCTTCACATAACGAAACATAGTCATGATTGTAAGTCACCACACCAGCCATTTTGCACACAGCAATGCCCTGCACACGGCAATGAGATGGATGAACTGGAATGTAACTGCAATACCAAGAAAAGATAGCAAGAACCACAAGATTCCTCACTGAGTTGTAAACGTGTACGGTGAAAGAGATAGTAACTCATGTCGAATGGGTTCTTTGGGCGTTTAATGCTAAAGTAAATTCCCATAGTAAATAGTTATAAAGAGTCAGAAATCCTGATCAGTACATGTTGGCATTTATCCAACATTTATCTCAGTTGTGGGTTCCCCATGCTGTGGAGAGATTTGAATGTCTCTCTAGTACAAGCATAGCATACCCAATATAACTCTTGTCTCAGCAGCCTGAATCACAAGCTATAACTAGATGTGTCTGTGATTGGGGCCAGGCAGGAACAGTCGATGGAACAGTCGATATAACCGGCAGCAATTGCACAATGAGGCATTGAGAACAAAATGACTGCAAGTATACGTGCCCTATTTTGTCGACAGTTTCTATTGTTGGTTTCATAAGTTAGCAGAATATCTGGGTTCTGGAAAAAATATCGAGGAATATTAGAGTTATTTTAAAAGCATAAAGGTTTGGAAGATTATTCACTCAGCCAGTTAATCAATATTGAACTATTCAACTGAATTGGTCAGGCCATCTCAAATTTTCATTATAAATAAAATATCTAAGATGTTAGTAGAAAGGTTTGTATGAAGCATTGGATCTTTTCATAAACACATTTAACACTAAAGTAAATCAATGAACAAAAAAAGCAAAAAGTAAGCCAGGCTAATTGAGGAAAGGTAATGAGTTTCTGATTGCTGGAGCATATTATTCAGCATGCCCAGCACCAATTGAAGGAATGCATGAGGCGGTCAAGGATTTAATTGAACTCTGATGAATTCTTATTTAAACAAATTGTGAAGACCGAAAAGGCAAGAATACATTCAATGCTTACAAACAAGCCTGTGAATTATACAGCCACTGAAGAAGTCTAACTTACCTCAACTGAAGAGATAAGATCAGGGAAGAAGGTTAATTAGTATTCCTTTAGAAACACCAGCACTATAATCGCAGCAAACAGACCAATGAATAATCACAACTTGAAAAGGAATTGAAGAGTTCACATGTATTGATATGGCACAAGACAGTAATCTCAAAAAGCTTAGCAACCCATTTATATTACAGCTTTTCTCCAGAAGCAGTCCTGGGATTAATTCAACACCATACACAGAATATCACCTCATGATGCAAAGCGCTCTCAGCACCAAAGATAAGCAATCACCATCAGTTCTGTTTGTCGTTATGCTGCCATTGTGTACTGGCACTGGCGAAGTAAATTGTGGGCATGTTCAGTCCTGGTGGCTCTGCCAGTCTCTGAATCAATAGAAAAGGGAGAACATTTGGAACACATAAGTGGTTGCCCATTGGATTGCATAAGTGGTTGCCCAATACGAAGCCTTTACATTTTATTGCACAAATTACTTGTCTCAAATATTGCCAGAAACCTTCTCTTCCAGACAAGGTCTCCCAGCTAAATTTACGTCCGAGAACAATTCACTCACACAAAGAAAGAAATAACTTTTTTCTTATATAAGAATTTATATAGCACCTTTCACATCCTCAGCACGTCCCAAAACACGTCGCAGCCAATGTACTAACTTTCTGGAGTAGGCACTATTGTTATGTTGTCTAATGCATTGAAGGTCATAAAAACAGCAATGAAATAATAATCAGTGAATGTTTGTTGTTTGGTGTTGGCTGAGGGATAAATGTTGGCCAAGATAACACTCTTGGGGCTGGATTTTCGGCTCGTTTGTGTCCCGCAGAGCCAGGAAAGGGCGTTTCTAGGCGTTACGGCAGGTGTCCAGCTTTTACCGTCCGGCCGCAAAATTTGGCTCATGGTTTGCGGAGGCGCAAAAACTTACCGCCCCATGCTTTAGTTTCACTGAGATCATGACAATTGTCATGCAACGCTCCTCTAGCGCACAAAATTAGGCCCAAAAGCTTCATTAAACACCCGCGCCAGGAAACGTCTGAAAACCAGGTGTTCCCAGGGTGCAGCAGACGGTATTGGCGGCCTATTTAAATGGATGGATGAGGATCCTACATCACAGTCACATTGACTGCAACAGTTGCGCACAGCACACTACGTGAAGCTCTGATTTGAAAGCAACAGTTTTATCTGCCATTGCAGTGTCCTTCCAACGTCATTGAGAGATTTTAATGGGGGCATTACTAGTTCGCCAGCATATCATGCTCCATGCTATTACCAGGCGGCGCCAAGCTAGAAGAAGGCCATGGAGGAAGAGAGGCTGAAGGCAGCTGGGGAAGAGGGCTTACCCCCCATGGGTTTACAGGCATCAAGCTCATACCTCCAGCTCTCTGAGGAGCAGTGTGTGAAAAGGCTGTGCTTCCGAAAGGAAGTGCTGACAGAGATATGCCATCTCCGACAGGCAGACCTACAACCTTACAGCGCCAACAGGACTGCACTGCCCGTCACATTGAAGGTGACTGTAGCGCTGGCCTTCTGTGCCTCCGGCTCCTTCCAGGCAGCAGCAGGGGATATATGCAGCATCTGTCAATACGCTGCACATCGCTGCATTCGCTACATCACAAAGGCTCTGTATGCTCGCAGAATGAACTTCATAAAGTTCCCAATGAGCAGGGAGAGTCAGAATGAACGGGCATGTGGGTTTGGCAGAATTGCGGGCTTGCCGACGGTTCAAGGAGCCATTGACTGCACACACGTTGCCCTGCAAGCACCATTCAGCAACACAGAGTTATTCAGTAACCGAAAGGGATACCACTCCCTAAACGTCCAGCTGGTGTGCGACCACACGCAACGCATCCTCACAGTGAATGCCCGCTATCCAGGGAGCACACATGATGCTTTCATCTTGCGTGAGAGCAGTGTCTCACAAATGTTTCAGCAACAAAGGGTAGGGCAGGGCTGGCTGCTCGGGGACATGGGATACGGCCTAGCCACCTGGCTCATGGCCCCCCTCCGCAATCCCACCACGGAAGCCGAGCATCACTACAATAATAGCCATGCAGCCACCTGCAACATCATCAAACAGATAATTGAGGTGCTCAAGCAGCGCTTCCAATGCTTGCGCCGCTCTGGAGGCAGCCTTCAATACAACTCTCAGCAGATCTACGAATTCATTGTGGTGTGCTGCATGCTACACAAGTTGGCCATCATGAAGGGCCAGGCATTGGCAGTGGGGATTGCAGGCCCACCTCAGGAGGAGAGGACGATGAAGAGGAGCCTGATGAAGCACCGATTGGACAGGCGCCCCATCCACGGGGGAGGCAGCGTGGAGATGCTGCCGGAGCAAGAGCCGCACGTCGCCAGCTCATAATGGAGGAAGCTGAGGGATGCAGCTTATACTGGCCATGCTATGTGCCACCATAAAGGTACATCTATGCTGATCTTTGGAATGATGCACACGACACCAACAGCAAAGGGTCAAAGTGACATTTTTAACGCTGCGATTTTCGGCTGGGGCGCAAAAACTATCTTGTGTAATGCCTGATTTTGCGCTCCCGATCATGGAACCTCATGTTTTGGTGACATTTGCAGATGAGGGCGCAAACTTTTTCAAGGCGGTAACAGGGCCGCCTCGCGCCATTACCGCCCGAAATCATAAAAGCCGATAATCCAGCCCTTGCTTTTTTTTGAATAGTGCCAAGGCATTTTTTACGTTCATCTGAACGGTAGATAGGGCTTCAGTTTAATATCTCATCCAAATGATGCCACCTCCAATAACGTTGAGCTCCCTTAACACTGCACTCAAATGTCAGCTTAGATTTTGTGCTTTACTCCACAATAGGTTTGGCATCAGCCTTGGCTCAATGGTAGCACTCTCGTCTCTGACAAGAAGGATGCGGGTTCAACCATACTGTGCATTGGTTAACATTCTCATCTAAAATTCCTTTATGCGGTTTTTTAATACAGTCATAAAATTGCACAAGATCACAAGAACATAAGAAATAAGAGCAGGAGTAGGCCATTTGGCCCTTCAAGCTGGCTCTGTCATTGAACAAGATCATGGCTAATGTTCTACTTCAACTCCACTATCCCCATAACCCTTAATTCCCCAAAATTTATTGATCTCTGTCTTGAATGTATTTAACGACTCAGCATCTGGGATAGAGAATTCCAAAGATTCACAACTCTTCACTCTTTTGAGTGAAGATATTTCTCCTCATCTCAGTTCTAAATGGCCAACCTTTATTCTGAGACTGAGGCCCTGTGTTCTAGATTCCCCAGCCAGGGGAAACATTTTCCCAACATTAACCCTGTCAAACCCCTTAAGAATTTTATATGTTTCAATTAGATCTCCTCTCATTCTTCCAAATTCTAGAGAATATAGGCCTAGACGACACAATCTCTCCTCATAGGGCAATCCGCACATCCCAGGAACCAGTCTAGTGAACTTTTGTTGCACTCCCTCAAAGGCATGTATGGCCTTCCTTAGGTAAGAAGACCAAAACTGTATACAGTACTCCAGGTGTGGCCTCGCCAATGCCCTGTATAATTGTAGTAAGACTTCTTTACTCTTATACTCTAATCCCTTTGCAACAAAAGCTAACATGCCATTTGCTTTCTTAATTGCTTGTTGATCCTGTATGTTAACTTTCTGTGATACATGTACAAGGACACCCATAAGAAGCCACTTATCTGCTCTCTATCTGCTCTCTAAAGGATCATCCATTTAGTCTTGTTGCCCTCCCTCTTCTTCCAGCTGCTCACTAGTTAATGGGTTTGCATAAATTCCCTTTGTATGTTATTTTAACCTATTTATTTTAGAAGGGTTAATGACTTAATTTAAAAGGGTCCACTCAGAATATTATACAAAAACATCAACTAGTGTGCTACCAGAGGAAATTTAAACCCTCAAATAGGAACTGTACCTTGTGACTGGAGTTCAGAAGTTGATTTTAATTTATATGAATAATTAATTTTTATTGCACCTTCAAGATGTGTCAAAGTACTTGAAACCATGAATTGCCTTTCAGCTGTATGTGACTGTCATGTGAATTCTGCTGGAGTTACTCATGATTGGCTTTTCACAAGGTCTCACTGGCTATATTTTTTTCGAATAGCTCATTTATGTTAATACATTTTAGCATAGGAATAAGATTGACACTGCCTTTATACTGTGCGAGACCCGTGTTAATGCCACTGTTGGTCTTGCATGATTGGCAATAATGCCAACAGAGGCACTTAGGGTTACCAACCCTCCAAGATTGTCCTGGAGTCTCCAGGAATTGAAGATTATTTTCCTGGACTGTTCTCCAAGCAAGGGAGAAAAAATCATAGTGGCATGAAAAAAAAGTTTTTTTTTCATTTATTAGTTATCAAAATATTGGAGATAGAGAAAAAGGCTGTTCAACTGGGAGGGGCAGTTGGAGACTGTGATCATGTGATGAAACCTCCAGGAATACATTCAGCCAGAGATGGCAACCTTAGATGTCCTATGAATACCTTCCGTGGAGACCGGTAGCAAAAATGGGCCGCCAGCCTTAGCAAAGAAGGTAAATTTACTTTGAGTTTGTCACTGCCTGTGCAAGACTTCAGTGTTGGGAATTAGCAGCGGCATGGCACTAGGTATATAGTGCCAATATAAAAGCAGATTCAGAGCAGCAGAACAAACAGGTCTGCTGTTGCTTTCTGTGGTCAGCCTGAACTCACTGGTTACATTCTGGCCTCTGAGTCAGAAGGTCGTGAGGTCGAGCTCCATTCCAGTGACTTGAGCACAAAATGTCGGTTGACACTCCCAGTGCAGTACTGAGGGAGTGCAGCACTATTGAAGGTGCCGTCTTTCAGATGGGACATTAAAACGATGCCCTGTCTTCTTTCTCAGGTGGACATAAAAGATTCCATGCCACTATTTGAAGAAGTTTAGGGGAGTCCTCTCCGGTATCCTTGTCAATATATATCCTTCAACCAACATCACTGAAACAGATGATCTGGTCATTATCACATTGCTGAGATCGTGAAAGGCCCTTTAGAAATGCAAGTCTTTCTTTCTTTTGCTCCCACTCACTCGCAGTCACTTTTCCACTAAAACTAAAAGCCAAATGAAAGGACTGGACTTTCGGCATTTGAGATTTCAGAGCGGTAATGGCGGTGGGGCGGCCCTGATACCACCTGAAAAAAGTTTGCACCCTATTCTGCAAAATTCGGCAAAAAATGATCGAGCACAAAAAAATCAGGCATTACACAAGGACGTTTTTGTGTCCCAGCTGAAAATCTCGGCTTTAAAACAGTTTTGTTGTTGTTTAGTGCCCTGCAGCGTAATGTTGTATATTGTATGGTTTTATTTTGGTGGGGGGAATTTTGTGACTTTGTTACAATAAAATTTCTGATTCATCACTTGCCATTGGTGTCTTGTGCATCATTCCAACATTCACCAGAGATGTACCTTTATGGGGCACATAGTATGCCCAGTATTAACTCCATCCCTCAGTTTCCTCCATTTCGGAGAGATGGTCCATTATGGGCTGTCAACGTGCAACTCTTGGTCCGGCAGTATTTCCACGCTGCCTCCCCCGTGGATGGGGTGGCTATCCAATGGAGGCCTCGCCAGGCTCCTCTTCGTTGTCCTCTCCCTCCTGAGGTGGGCATGCAATTCCCACTGACAATGCCTGGCCCCCATGATGGCCAAGTTGTGCAACAGGCAGCACACCACAATGAATTTGGATACCTGTTGACGGGAGTATTGAAGGCTGCCTCCAGAGCAGTCCAGACATCGGTCTGCCTGTAGGAGATGGCATATTTCTGTCAGCACTTCCTTTTGGAAGCGCAGCTTTCTCACACACTGCTCATCAAAGAGCTGGAGTATGAGCGTTGGTGCCTGTAAACCCATGGGAAGTAAGCCCACCTTCCCTGACGGCTTTGGCCTCTCCTCATCCGTGGGCCGACATGGCCAAGAGCCCTTCTTCTAGCTTGATGTCGCCTGGCAATAGCATGGGACATGATACGCTGATGAACTAGTAATGCCCCATTATATTTTCTCACTCATCTTGTAAGGGCACTGTAATGGCAGATAAAAGGGCCATTTGCAAGTTGGAGCTTCATGCAGCGTAATGTGCGCAACCGTTGCAGTCAATGTAACCTGCGATGTAGGATCCTCATCCCTCCATTAAAAATGCTGCCAATACCACCTGCTGCACCCTGGGAATGCCTGGTTTTTCACACGTTTCCTGGGGCGGGTGTTAATTTTGCATCCAGGGTGCTAGCGGATCATTGCACGATGATTGACGTCATGATCCCAGTGAAACTAAAGGGTGGGGCAGTAAGTTTTTGCAAACCACGAGCCGAATTTGCCGGCCGGGCAGTAAAAGTTGGACACCCGGCATTATGCCTAGAAACACCATTTACCGCCCTTTCGGGGCACAAACAAATCTAAAATCCAGCTCATTTACTTTTAACCAAAATATATTAACATCACTTCCTGTGTGCCTTTCAGTAAATGATCATCTTTACATTATACACCCCTCAGTTTTCACCAACAAACAGCCATATGGAAGAGGAACAATACCTCCACACTCCAAATATCAAACCAGTCAGACAAAGACAATCTTATTACTGACATCTAAAATACATGCCAGTGAAAGACAAAAAAATGCAGAATAAAGTCATGTAGTTTAGCAACTATATGTGTGTCGGAGCTGCCAAATTGATATCTTCTGTACGACCTCACAAACAGGCTTTAAGATTGCTGATAACTTCAGGAACCTGTCAAGTGACCTGTTCCCTCTTTACTGTTGTAACCAGCAATGGCTGCATTATCACAGTAGTACACTAGATGGAGGTATATAAATTACACTTCTCCCTCCTTAATAAAGAAGTAATTATAACAAACAATCATCATACATAACTTGCATAGTTATAACATAACAAAGGATATGGACTTATTTTGCTATATTTACAAATTAAGCTTAACCACTTGTTTTCTGTTTCGAAGAGGATACCTTCGCTCTCGAACAAAACCTTCCAAACATGGTGTTGAACTTAGAATCATTCTAGGCTGAAAGTGAGGAAAATTTTCCTCCAAGGGATGCCCTTGAGTTATGTTTGAACTCGCTACAACTTCAGACTGTTTGTCTGCCTGACTCAGATTCAGACTTAAATTCTGACTTTCACTTGGACTTGTTTTCAGTACATTTGATATATGTAGGATATGCTAGTGATACTGTACTTGTATCAAAACTATCTGATGAGTCAGAAATAATCGAATCATTGCAACCTTCAACTCCTTCCACATCTGTAGCTAAAATATGATCAATGTGAACAAACCTAACCTTTCCATGATCAAACATCTTGACCAAATATGTGCGAGGACCACATATCTTCACCACTCTTCCTGGTAACCACTTTAACCATTTATGGTGATGCTTCTTCACTCTCACCTTCTGATTTAATTTCACACTTCTCTCTTTTACTCTACCTCTATTATAATTCTCTTTCTGTCTTAATTGTCTCTCTTCTACGGACTGTGCCAAGTTTGGGTTTAACAATGAGAATCTGATTCGTGGCTATCGTTTGAGAAACAACTCTGCTGGTGTTCTACCAGTAGTTGTATGAGGAGTGTTAGGATACGTAATTAGAAAATTAGCCAATTTGTGTTCCAATGACAACTGTCGTTTCTTTGCATTTGGATCCAACATCAGTTTGATGAGGGCACCTTTTATAATTTGTACTGTGCGCTCTGCTGCACCATTTGAAGCAGGGTGGTACTGTAGAACCTTGGTATATTTCACAACTGCGCAAATTCTTCTGAACAAAATTGTGGTCCATTATCAGACACAATGTCTTCTGGGAGGCCATATGAAGTAAATAATCTTCGCAAAATCTCTAATATTTTACTTATTGTTATTTTCTGTATCGGAAACACCTCGACCCACTTCAAATGGCTATCAATCACAATGAACAATTGCTGTCCTTCTAGCTCAGCAAAATCGATATGTAATCTTTGCCACACCCTTGGAGGCCATTTCCATGACTGATGGTGGTTTCTTGCTTACTGATTGACATGGAGTACACTGGCTAACAATGTACTCTATATCTTTATATAGACCTGGCCATCAAAACTTAGTCAAGCACATTCCCAGGTGCTGGTAATGAAGATCTCCTAATAATTTGGACCTGAATTTATTTGCTATAACCACTCTTCCACCTACATAATACAATTTTTATCAGCTGAAAATTCATTCCTACAAATGAAGAATGAATGACTATCTTTCTCTGATATCTGGTTTGGCCTGCCTTTTGCGATGTAATCATACACCTTTGACATAACTGGGTCACATTTGGTTGCTCTCTTCAGTCTCTTCAGCTGTGACTGGAAGTTCATCAATGTATGAAAAATAGAACACTTCTTCCCTATCGGGTGTAACCTGTGATGAGGAAGGCAATCTAGACATAGCATCAGCATTACTGTGATCAGCTGATCATCTGTATTCATTATCATATATATATGCTGACAAAATAAAAGCCCATCTCTGCATTTGGGCTGCAGCTAATGTTGGAACTGGGGACTTTGGATGGAGGATTGCTGTCAGGGGCTTATGGTCCGTAACAATGGTAAACTTACGACCATACAAGTTATTGTGTTCCGAACACAGATGAGACTGCACACAGGGAGGTTAAAGTAACAGTGACCTCAGTCTTTATTAAGACACTCCAGAGTGAGGAACAGGCCTTAGGGGCCGGCTTATGTACAGTGCTCCCAAGGGATGCTGGGATCCCTTGGGACTTCAGGGGATGAGCTCCCGAGTGGCAGGAACATGGGAATGCATGCTTTACAGATATACAACATCACTCCCCCGCAAAGTCAAAGTGAAAATTATTTACAAGGTGAGGCGGTCGGGAGCCTTTCTTTTCCTGGTGGACCGCCTCGGTACAAATGTCTGTTCCGGTGTGTTGGCTGTGCCCTCGCTGGGCTGGCGTGTTGTTGGCCCTGCAGGGCTGCTGGGTGAGCCTGGCCTTGCTGGGCTGTTGGGCATGGTGGGTTCAATTCCCTGGTCCAGGGTGGTGTCGTTGATCCTTTGGGTGTGTGTTGTGGGTTCGAAAAAGGTGGTGTCTGCTGTGGGTTGTTCAGGGCAGTCTGTGAACCGCAGCCTCGTTTGGTCCAGGTGCTTTCTGCAAATTGTCTAGTGTGACTACAAACACCCGACTCCTTTCTTTAGCTATCACCGTGCCCGCGATCCACTTGGGACCATGTCCATAGTTTAGCACATACACAGGGTCATTCAGATCAATTTCCCGTGACACAGTGGCGCGACCATCGTTTACATTTTGTTGCTGCCGCCTGCTCTCTACCTGACCATGCAGGTTGGATTGAACCAGCAAGAGTCTGGTTTTAAGTGTCCTTATGAGTAACTCAGCCGGGGGCAGCCCTGTGAGCGAGTGGGGTCTCGTGCGGTAGCTGAGCAGTACTCGGGACAGGCTTTGGAGTGAGCCTTCTGTGACTCGTTTAAGGCTCTGTTTAATTGTTTGTACTGCACGCTCTGCCTGCCCATTGGAGGCTGGTTTAAACGGGGCTGAGGTGACATGTTTGATCCCATTGCGGGTCATGAATTCTTTAAATTCGGCACTGGTGAAACATGGCCCGTTGTCACTGACCAGTATATCAGGCAGGCCGTGGGTGGCAAACATGGCCCTCAGGCTTTCAATGATGGCAGTGGCAGTGCTTCCCGACATTATTTCACATTCAATCCATTTTGAAAAAGCATCCACCACCACCAGGAACATTTTACCGAGAAACCATGGTCTGGAGGGCCAAGACCACAAACTTAGTGGTGCCTCTCTGGGCGCGTTGCTCAACTGAGCACACACGCTGCATTGCCGTACACAGGACTCCAAGTCAGAGTCGATACCGGGCCACCACACGTGGGATCTGGCTATCGCTTTCATCATTACTATACCCGGGTGTGTGCTGTGGAGATCCGAAATGAATGTCTCCCTGCCCTTTTTGGGTAGCACTACGCAGTTACCCCATAGCAGGCAGTCTGCCTGAATGGACAGCTCGTCCTTTCGCCGCTGGAACGGCTTGATTGGCTTTTGCATTTCAACAGGGATGCTGGCCCAGCTCCCATGCAGTACACAGTTTTTTACTTGGGACAGCAGAGGATCTTGGCTGGGCCTAATCTGGCGGGCCGTGACAGGTGACTTATAATTTTCAAACGCTTCCATGACCATCAACAAGTCTGCGGGCTGCGCCACCATCAACAAGTTTGCAGGCTGCGCCATTTCCACCCCCGTGATGGGCAATGGTAGCCGACTGAGAGCATCGCACAGTTCTCGGTGCCTGGCCTGTGGCGGATGGTATAGTTATACGCTGATAGCGCGAGTGCCCACCTTTGTATGCGGGCTGAGGCATTAGTTATTATCCCCTTGTTTTCAGCAAACAGGGATATGAGGGACTTGTGATCGGTTTCCAGCTCAAATTTGAGGCCAAACAGGTACTGATGCATTTTCTTTACCTCGAACACACACGCTAATGCCTCTTTCTCAATCATGCTGTAGGCCCTCTCGGCCTTAGACAAGCTCCTGGAGGCATAGGCGACAGGTTGCAACTTCCCCGCAATGTTAGCTTGTTGTAATACACACCCGACTCCGTACAACGATGCATCACATGCTAGCACAAGTCTTTTACACGGGTTATACAATACAGGCAGCTTGATGGAGCATAAAATGTTTCTGGCTTTCTCAAAAGCAATTACTTGGTTTTTTCCCCATACCCAGTTCTCACCTTTACACAATAACACATGTAGGGGCTCCAAGAGGGTGCTTAACCCCGGTAGGAAATTACCAAAATAGTTGAGGATTCCCAGGAACGACCGCAGCTCCATGACGTTCTGTGGCATGAGTGCTTTCCTGATAGCCTCTGTCTTGGCGTCTGTGGGCCGAATGGCGTCCGCTGCGATCTTTCTCCCCAAAAACTCCACTTCTGTTGCCATGAAGACGCACTTCGACCTCTTCAGCCGCAGCCCTACGTGATCCAATATGTCGTCCTGAAAAACCACCGTGCATGGTACCGACTTGAGTAGGCTCTTCATGTTTCTCTGTAAGATCGCTGCAGCCGACCGAATTCCAAACGGGCATCTGTTGTAGATGAACAGTCCCTTGTGCGTGTTGATGCAGGTGAGGCCCTTCGAAGACTCCTCCAGCTCCTGCGTCATGTAGGCCAAAGTCAGGTCGAGCTTGGTGAACATCTTGCCTCCTGCCAGCATCGCAAATAGGTCGTCTGCCTTAGGTAGCGGGTATTGGTCTTGTAGCGAGAAACGATTAATAGTTACTTTATAATCGCCGCAAATCCTGACCGTGCCATCACTTTTGAGTACTGGAACAATTGGGCTGGCCCACTCGCTGAATTCCACTGGGGAGATGATGTCTTCGCGTTGCAGCCTGTCCAGCTCGATTTCCACTCTCTCCCTCATCATGTGAGGTACCACTCGCGCCTTGTGGTGAATGGGTCGTGCCTCTGGGACCAAGTTGATCTGCACCTGCACCCCGGAAAAGTTTCCAATGCCTGGCTCAAAAAGGGAAGGAAATTTGTTAAGAACCTGGGTACATGAGGCCTCATCGACATGTGATAGCGCTCGGGTGTCATCCCAGTTCCAGCGGATTTTGCCCAACCAGGTCCTTCCAAGCAGTGTGGGGCCATCGCCCAGGACAATCCAGAGTGGCAGTTCATGTACCGTGCCCTCGTAGGTGACCTTGACCATGGCGCTGCCCAGGACAGTGATGAGCTCTTTGGTGTACGTTCTCAGTTTCGTGTGGATGGGGCTCAGGGCTGGTCTGAGTGCTTTGCTGCACCACAGTCTCTCAAGCATCTTTTTACTCATGATGGGTTGGCTAGCACCAGTGTCCAGTTCCATGGCTACGGGTAAGCCATTCAATTTTATATTTAGCATTATAGGTGAACATTTCGTCGAAAATGTGTGCACCCCGTGTACTTCAGCATCTGCCTCCTCTCGCTGAGGCTCAAAATTGCTTTGATCCACCATGGACCGATCTTCCTCTGCCATGTGATGGTTAGCAGGTTTTGCAGAGCTTGCAGCTCGTCTGCAAGCTTGTTGGAGGTGCCCCATTGTTCCACAGCTCTTGCAATCATACCCTTTGAAGCGGCATGAATAGGCTGAATGAAAGCCTCCACAACGCCAACAATGTGTGAATTGCTTTGCATTCATCCTTTGTTGTGGACTCTGTGTCATCTAGGTCATCTGGCGCCTGCTGGCAGTTGCAGACTCATGGTTTCTGCCCTGTACATTTCTGCTCGCAAACACAGTTCCAGTTAATTTATGAACATTGCTAGCACTTGTGTGCTGAGAGATTTGTTTGGTGTTATCACTGGTGGACATAAACGCCTGTGCTATCGCAATGGCCTTACTGAGGGTCGGTGTCTTGACAGTCAAAAGTTTTCATAGGATGGTCTCATGGCCAATGCCCAGTACAAAAAAGTCTCTGAGCATTTGCTCCAGGTAGCCATCAAACTCACATTGTCCTGGAAGTCGCCTTAGCTCGGCGACGTAGCTCACCACTTCCTGACCTTCAGATCGCTGGCACGTGTAGAACCGATACCTCGCCATCAGCACACTCTCCCTCAGGTTAAGATGCTCCCGAACCAGTGTACACAGCTCCTCATATGACTTATCTGTGGGCTTCACCAGAGTCAGAAGATTCTTCATGAAGCTGTAGGTCGGTGCCCCGCAGACCGTGAGGAGGACCACTCTCCTTTTTGCAGCGCTACCTTCTCCGTCCAGCTCATTGGCTACAAAGTACTGGTCTAGCTGTTCGACATAGGCTTCCCAGTCCTCACCCTCCGAGAACTTCTCCAGGATGCCCACAGTTTGCTGCATCTTTGCGTTGGATTCGTATTCTCGTCGCCAGTTATTGTGTTCCTAACACAGATGAGGCTGCACACTGGGAGGTTAAAGTAAAAGTGACCTCAGTCTTTATTAAGACACTCCAGAGTGAGGAACAGGCCTTAGGGGCCGGCTTATATACAGTGCTCCCAAGGGATGCTGGGATCCCTTGGGACTTCAGGGGATGCGCTCCCTGGTGGCGGAACATGGGAGTGCATGCTTTACAGATACACAACACAAGTATTTGTAGAATTTCTTGACCCCCAAAATTAATGCCAAAGCTTCCCTTTCGATTTGCGCATAATTACGCTCACTGGCACTGAGAGTGCATGAAGCAAAAGCAATTGGTCTCTCCTCCCCACTATGTAGTACATGAGAGATCACTGCCCCAACTTCATATGGAGAGGCGTTACATGCTAGTTTGATCCCCTTAGATATGTCATAGTAAACTAACATGATGCTCTCTACCAATGGGCTTTTGCACTCCTTGAATGCTGCGTCGCATTCTTCTGACCACTTCCAATGGACCTGTTTTTTCAACAGCTCATTCAGTGGATGTAACACTGCAGTCAAATTTGGTAGGAGTTTCCCATAATAGTTCCAAAGACCCAAAAATGATTGAAGTTCAGTGACATTCTTGGGAGTGGGTGCATTTCTGATGGCATCCAACTTTCCTTGGTTGGATGTAAACCATCTTTTTCTACTCTGTGCCATAAGTATTCCACTGAGTTTTGAAATAATTCACACTTGCGAGCAGTCACTCGTACTCTGTGCTTCTCGAGCCATTTGAGGACTTCATTCAATATGTTGTTATGAATTTGCCTGTTTGTTGCTGAAATTAGTATATCATCAAAATAACATACTACCCCTTTAATGTCTTGCACATTCTAGTTCATCACCCCTTGGAATATGGCAGGGGCGGAAGACACTCCAAGTGGTAGCCTATTAAATTGATATAGGTCTAGATGAGTATTTATAGTCAAACTTGACTCCTCATCTAGTTCAAGCTGTAAGTAGGCATTTGTAAGATCCAACTTTGAGAAGATCTGATCACCTGTCAGTCTTGTGAACAAATCTTCTACATTTGGCAATGTATTGGGGAGATTACCCTCTAGTACCTGGTTTACGGTTACTTTATAATCACCATCAGACTTAGGTACAACAACAATGGGTGTAACCCAATTACATTGATCTATCTTAGAGATAATGGCCCAGAAATCGCGGCCTCCCCGGGTCCGTATGAAGTTTCTACGGACCCGGGAAGGCATCGGAAAAGCTGTTTTTCAGCACGCAATGCGCAAGCACTGAAAACCGGCTTTTCCGATCTGTCAAGTTTCTGGATTCTCCATATCTCGGGGATGCATGCGGAGGCGCAGGAGCAGCATGGAGGCCCCGACCTGCGAGGGAATATCAGCGGCAGGTCGGGGTCATAAAAGGAGCGGCGTGCGGAGGCCCAGGAACAGCATGGAGGCATATCACTGCAAGGTACAGCATGAGCTGGTGCAGGAGGGCGACGGCTGTGAAGAGTGACGTCATCAACATCCAGGTTGGTGATTGGAGCGTGGGCAGACACAGCAGGAGCGACGAGGTCAGGGCGAAGGAGCAGCGAGAGACTGTAGAGGGACGTGATCGGGGCCCAGGAGAGGTGTGAGTTTGGGACCAGGGGCCCAGGGGCAGCACAGGCCAGCCCACACTGCGATACATGTGCGCACTAGGTCTGTGCAGCAGAGCGGGTCTCCAGTCGTCTTGGCTAACTCTTGCCACTGGACCAAGACCTAGCTCTCTCAAGTCCGTGTGGTGGCTGGTGTGCAACAGTCACCACACGTTAAAAAAATTCACACACAGGCATCTTGCACCCTTCCGAATGAAGTTCGGGTCCTTCATTGAAACACCTGTGAACTCGTCCCTTTTTGGCGTGGAAGCAAGACATCCTCGTTTCGAGGGACTGCCTATGATGATGATCTTGGGAGCGAGGACATTTGCATGGGTAAAATTGTGATATTTACCCATATCTTGCCCAGCAAATGTCCTCAAAACTCTTGCACCTGATGAAAGCAGGCGCATAGCCTACTTTTACAGGCGTAAGAGTTTAAAAACATAGAAAAATATAATTAAATTAAATTTAAAAAACGCATATTTTTAAAACCCTGCCCACTACGTTACATTTCTTTTTAACCATAATTAAAACTTTTTTTTTAAATTGGCAGATTCTTTTTCTTTAAAAAACATTTGTATCAACTTTAATTTCTATACTGTGAGGTGTTTTTTTAATGTTTTATGTTGTGTTTGGGTGTTTGGGGGTGTTTCTCATTCAGATTTACGATACTCCTATTACTATGAATGAGAAAATACTTACTCATGATTGGGTGTCCAGGCCCACGTGACTCCTGCGGACGTCCCAATGTGAACGCGCTCCATTGCGCAGGAAGAGGAGGCCTTGAGTCCGGGATTTCTGGTGGGCATTCAACCAAAAGGTAAGTGCGCATCTTTTCTCTTACTTTTAGTCGATCGCCCGCGGGAAGAGAAAATAGGGATTTCTCGGCCAATGTTCTCAGTATCTAGTCTTTTGAGTTCTTGCTCAACTCTTTCCTTGAGTGCATATGGTATGGGACGTGGCTTGCAGTAAACTGATTTATTGCCCTTCTATACCCTGATACTCACCTTGAAGCCTTGGATCGGACTGCGTCTTTCACAGAACACCTTCAGATACTTCTTGATGACATCATCCTTTAATGCAAATCTCGTTTCAACACGAAAAATCTCACTCCAATCCAGCTTCAGTGATCCCAACCAATTTCTTCCTAGTGAGGCAGGCTTTTAATGGGATCATGGCTGGTCTGATCTTTGAGCTTTTTGTCTGTTAAGTGAGTTTCAATGTTCATTGGGAATTAGAAGTTAGTAGATAGAGACATGAGCTGATAAGCATTCAGCTGCAAACTTTATTTGTCCGAGCCCGATCGATATCTCAGCTGTCCCCCCTCGGGATTAACGCCGCCAAGCACACATTTGCACAAGTGAAAGTGATAACTCACCTGTAGGAGAGTCTTAAGGAAGGCAAATGGAATTTAATCCCAATAAGTGTGAGGTAATGCATTTGGGGAGGTCTAACAGGGCAAGGGAATACACATTAAATGGTAGGACCCTGAGAAGTGCAGAGGAACAAAGGGACCTTGAAGTGCAGGTCCACAGATCCCTGAAGGTAGCAGGCCAGGTAGATAAGGTGGTTAAGAAGGCATATAAAATGTTTGCCTTTGTTATTCGAGGCATGGAATACAAGAGCAAGGATGTTAAGCTTGAACTGTATAAAACACTGGTTAGGCCGCAACTGGAGTACTGTGTGCAGTTCCGGCACCACTTTACAGGAAAGATGTGATTGCAGTGGAAAGGGTGCAGAGGAGATTTACAAGAATGTTGCCTTGTCTGGCGAATTTTGGCTATGAGGAAAGGTTGGACATGCTGGGTGTGTTTTCTCTGGAACAGAGGCGGCTGAGGGGAGACCTTACTGAGGTGTATAAAATTATGAGAGGCCTAGATAGAGTAGGTAGGACGGACTTGTTTCCCTTGGTAGAGGGGTCAACAACCAGGGGGCATAGATTTAAAGTAATTGGGGGAGGTATAGGTGAGATATGAGGTTAAATTCTTTCACCCAGAGGGTGAGAGGGTCTGGAACTCACTGCTTGAAAGGATGGTAGAGGCAGAAAGCCTCACCCCATTTAAAAAATACTTGCATGTGCTATGGACCAAGAGCTGGAAAGTGGGATTAGGCTGAATAGCTTTTGGTTGGCCGGCGAAGACACAATGGGCCGAAATGGCCTTCTTCTGTGCTGTAAATTTCTATGATTCTATGATTCTATGATTGTCTCCTGCCACTACTAAGAGAGGCAAGCTCTGAAATTGATCCTTGTATTTCACCGGTACGGTGATATGACCTACCATAGGAATGTTGTCTCCTGAGTAGCCTTGTAGTTCTATCTTGGATTTCTCCAATGGGAAATCACGCAGTTTGTCGAGATATAGCAATTCCGGTGCTACACTCACGGATGCACCAATGTCGATTTCCATGGGTATCTTGTTTCTGCCAACATCTACATGGATGATGATACTTTTTGAATCGCTGTTAGATACCTTCGTGCTCCTGATGACGTGTATCTCTTCGTCCTGTTGCTATTCTTCCTGCCTACGTAGTCTCTGGGATTTACATAGAAACATAGAAACATAGAAATTAGGTGCAGGAGCAGGCCATTCGGCCCTTCAGGCCTGCACCGCCATTCAATAAGATCATGTCTGATCATTCAACCTCAGTACCCCTTTCCTGCTTTCTCTCCATACCCCTTGATCCCTTTGGCCGTAAGGGCCATATCTAACTCTCTTTTGAATATATCAAACGACTGGCCTCAACAAATTTCTGTGGTAGAGAATTCCACAAGTTAACCACTCTCTGAGTGAAGAAGTTTCTCCTCATCTCGGTCCTAAATGGCTTACCCCTTATTCTTAGACTGTGACCCCTGGTTCAGGAACTCCCCAGCAATGTGAACATTCTTCCTGCATCTAACCTGTCCAATCCCATCAGAATTTTATATGTTTCTATGAGATCCCCTCTCATTCTTCTAAACTCCAGTGGATACAAGCCCAGTTGATCCAGTCTCTCCTCATATGTCAGTCCTACCATTCCGGGAATTAATCTGGTGAACCTTCGCTGTACTCCCTCAATAGCAAGAACGTCCTTCCTCAGATTAGGAGATCAAAACTGAACACAATATTCCAGGTGTGGTCTCACCAAGGCTCTGTACAACTGCAGTAATACCTCCCTGCTCCTATACTCAAATCCTCTAGCTATGAAAGCCAACATACATTTGCCTTCTTCACCGCCTGCTGTACCTGCATGCCAAACTTCAATGACTGATATACCATGACACCCAGGTCTCGTTGCACCTCCCCTTTTCCTAATCTGTCACCATTCAGATAATATTCTGTCTTCCTGTTTTTGCCACCAAAGTGGATAACCTCACATTTATCCACATTATACTACATCTGCCATGCATTTGCCCACTCACCTAACCTGTCCAAGTCACCCTGCAGCCTCTTAGCATCCTCCTCACAGCTCACACCGTCACCCAGCTTAATGTCATCTGCAAACTTGGACATCTTACATTCAATTCCTTCATCTAAATCATTGATGTATATTGTAAATAACTGGGGTCCCAGCACTGAACCCTGCGACACCCCACTGGTCACTGCCTGCCATTCTGAAAAGGACCTGTTTATTCCAACTCTTTGCTTCCTGTCTGCCAACCAGTTTCTATCCACGTCAGTACATTACCCCCAATACCATGTGCTTTAATTTTGCACACTAATCTCTTGTGTGGGACCTTATCAAAAGCTTTTTGAAAGTCCAAATACACCACATCCACTGGTTCTCCCTTGTCCACTCTACCAGTTACATCCTCAAAAACTTCTAGAAGATTTGTCAAGCAGGATTTCCCTTTCATAAATCCATGCTGACTTGGACCGATCCTATCACTGCTTTCCAAATGTGTTGCTATTTCATCTTTAATAATTGATTCCAACATTTTCTCCACTATCGATGTCAGGCGAACCGGTCTATAATTCCCTGTTTTCTCTCTCCCTCCTTTTTTAAAAAGTGGTGTTACATTAGCTACCCTCCAGTCCATAGGAACTGATCCAGAGTCAATCGAATGTTGGAAAACGATCACCAATACATCCACTATTTCTAGGGCCACTTCCTTAAGTACTCTGGGATGCAGCCTATCAGGCCCTGGGGATTTATCGGCCTTCAATCCCATCAATTTCCCTAACACAATTTCCTGACTAATAAGGATTTCCTTCAGTTCCTCCTTTTCGCTAGACCCTCGAACCCCTAGTATTTCCGGAAGGTTATTTGTGACTTCCTTAGTGAAGACAGATCAAAAGTATTTGTTCAATTGGTCTGCCATTTCTTTGTTCCCCATTATAAATTCACCTGATTCTGACTGCAAAAGACCTCCATTGGTCTTCACTAATCTTTTTCTCTTCACGTATCTATAGAAGCTTTTGCAGTCAGTTTTTATGTTCCCTGCAAGCTTCCTCTCATACTCTATTTTCCCCCTCCTAATTAAACCCTTTGTCCTCCTCTGCTGAATTCTAAATTTCTCTCAGTCCTCAGGTTTGCTGCTTTTTCTGGCCAATTTATATGCCTCTTCCTTGGATTTAACACTATCCCTTGTTAGCCACGGTTAAGCTACGTTCCCTGTTTTATTTTTAGTTCAGACAGGGATGTACAACTGTTGAAGTTCATCTATGTAATCTATAAATTTTTGCCATTGCCTCTCCACTGTCAACCCTTTAAGTATCATTTGCCAGTCTATCCTAGTTAATTCATGTCTCATACCATCGAAGTTACCTTTCCTTAAGTTCAGGACCCTAGTCTCTGAATTAACACTGTCACTCTCCATCTTAATAAAGAATTCTACCATATTATAGTCACTCTTCCCCAAGGGGCCTCACACAACAAGATTGCTAATTAGTCCTTTCTCATTACACAACACCCAGTCTGGATGGCCAGTTCTCTAGTTGGTTCCTCGACATATTGGTCAGAAAGCCATCCCTGATACACTCCAGGAAATCCTCCTCCACCGCATTGCTACCAGCTTGGTTAGCCCAATCTATATGTAGATTAAAGTCACCCATGATAATTGCTGTACCTTTATTGCACGCATCCCTAATTTCCTGTTTGATGCCATCCCCAACCTCACTACTACTGTTTGGTGGTCTGTACACAATTCCCACTAGCGTTTTCTGCCCTTTGGTATTCCACAGCTCTACCCATACAGATTCCATATCATCCAAGCTAATGTCCTTCCTTACTATTGCGTTAATTTCCTCTTTAACCAGCAACGCTATCCCACCTCCTTTTCCTTTCTTTCTATCCTTCCTGAATGTTGAATACCCCTGGATGTTGAGTTCCCATCCTTGGTCACCCTGGAGCCATGTCTCTGTAATCCCAATTATATCATAATCATAATGATAATTTCTACTTATAGCCTTGAAAGTTGGTTTACTCTTCAGTCGGCATGCCTTCACAAGATGCCCAGTTTTCTTGCAGATGAAACACCCTGCCTTCACATCTGGACAACTTTAAGCAATGTGTTGCCCCAGACACCAATAGCATGAGTTCAATGCTCTGTTACCCTGGCCAGTGGCTAAGACCTTGGGGCTCAACTGCCTTTTACTTTAACCTGCAGGCAATTCAGCTCGGTTGTCTGATGACTGGAAATGGTACGAAATTCTTGGGAATATTGGTCAACCATATCCATTGACATAACTGACTAACAAGCTAAATCAAAAGACAAGTTAGGAGTTGTCAACAACTTTCTTCTGATCGCTTCATTTTTCATCCCTCAAACAAAGAAGTCACGTAATGGTCGGTCCTGAAAGTTTCCGAAATGACAATGAATAGATAAAATTTTTAATGCTACAATATACTCACTGATACTTTCGTCTGTTAACTGATCTCATATTCTGAAATGATAACTTTCAGCAATTTCCAGGGGCTCAGGTCTGTAGTGCTATTCTAACTTAACTTAGTTAGAATCTGCTTAAGTGATGTGTCCTTTGGCTTAATAGGCACAAGCAATTTTTTCAGGGTTTCATACACCTTGGGGCCTGGTTACGGTTTTCATCATCGGGGACTTTGATGTTACAAATTGCGGTGAAAAACATTTCTAGCCACTCCACATATGCTCCGAATGTCACTCGGTTGCGTTGAAACTCACCTAAGCGCCCTATTATTCCCTTAGGCAAAGCCATCTAGACGCTTCAGTTCAGTCAAGTGTGATTGTAATTTAACTTGGATTTGTAGCTGTTAATCAAAACAAAGAAGCCATCATCCACCAACAAAAATTTCAGCTAGGGTATCAAGAATTCCTATCCTTCGTCGCCAATGTGATATCTTCTGTACGACCTCACAAACACACAGGCTTTAAGATGACTGAAAACTTCAGGAACTTGTCAGGTGATCTGTTCCCTCTTTATTGTTGCAAACAGCAATGGCTGCATCACGACAGTAGTCCACTGGGTGGAGGTATATATATTACAAATAGGTCCTTGGGTTCTCATAAGTGACTCACTCTGCCATTTTGTGATTTATTCAAGGATAGATCTGTGCCTTGTAAATCTGGTAAGTCCAACATATAACGTTTTAAAGGACCCAGGCAGGGGAAGGTCTTGTCTTTTATGTCTGGGAAGTTCAGATGGGAGAATATTTTTTGAAAAATATACAGCGCAACTAATATTTTTGAAGAAGTGGCTACACTGGAGATGTTAACTGCTCTGTTCTCTCCACTGATGCTGCCTGATCTGCTGAGTGGTTACAGCTTTTTATTTTTGTTTCAGATTTCAAGCAACTTCCATATTTTTTGGCAATTAAGAATCCATTGCCTGAAAAACAAAGGAAAGAGGATGAATTGCTTATTAGGCTGAAGTGGGTGGCTCTGCTTTCTACTCAGTGAGGTAAGGCTTGGCAGTCGGTTGCTCGCTGATTTCTGCTGCATCTTTCCTGCATTAATCTTGCTACAAGATTTCTTTCTACTACAAAGCACATCATGGAAATCTGAGCTGTGCAAAATAAATTTGTTACCCATGAAAACCTAAGAGCTACAATTGGAAAGTAGGTTCTGCAGCATTTGGTCAATAGGTTTGCTAAATTCGCAGACATGTCAAATTAAGATCCCCGTCGGAATTAAATTTTAGAATTTCAGATGTGAAGATAAGCATGGTGAAGATGCCTCACTTGGTGAGGCCACACCTTGAATATTGTGTTCAGTTTTGGTCTCCTAATCTGAGAGTGGACATTCTTGCTATTGAGGGAGTGCAGCGAAGGTTCACCAGACTGCAGGGAAGTCTTACTGCAGTTGTACAGGCCTTGGTGAGGCCATACCTCGAATATTGCGTTAGTTTTGGTCTCCTAATCTGAGAAAGGACATTCTTGCTATTGAAGGAGTGCAACGAAGGTTCACCAGATTGATTCCCAGGGGATGACAGGACTGACATATGAAGAAAGACTGGATCGACTAGGCTTACATTCACTGGAAATTAGAAGAATGAGAGGGGATCTCATAGAAACAGATAAAATTCTGACAGGATTGGACAGGTTAGATGCAGGAAGAATGTTCCCGATGTTGGGAAAGTCCAGAACCAGGGTCACAGTCTAAGGATAAGGGGTAAGCTATTTAGGACCAAGATGAGGAAAAACTTCTTCACTCAGAGAATCGTGAACCTGTGGAATTCTCTACCACAGAAATTTGTTGAGGCCAGTTCGTTAGATATATTCAAAAGGGAGTTCGATGTGGCCCTTATGGCTAAAGGGATCAAGGGGTATGGAGAGAAAGCAGGAATGGGGTACAGAAATTGCATGATCAGCCATGATCATATTGAACGGTGGTGCAGGCTCGAAGGGCCGAATGGCACCTATTTTCTATGTTTCTATGTTTCTATGTTGTGATTTATAGAGCAATGAAACATGGGAGAGACTTTCCCAACAGAAATGCAAATAAAATACCAGACTTAGGGCTCAATTTTCCTGGGTCATTTGCGCCGTTCTTTCGGCGCGCATCGTTTTTTTTGGTGTATTTATTTTTTTCCAAGTTTCCCCCTGTGATCCACACCAGTGTAATTGACTTAGTTACGATTTTTCTAGCCAGTTTTTTTATACGTTTTTTTTTGCGTTCCCTCATGCCTGCGCTGGTTTTTATCATTTTTCGCAGTTTTGCCAAGATTTTTTCCTCCTAGGTCGGTGTATCTGGCCACTCCTGAAAAACCTTCTGGGCACTTAAGAAAACCAGCGCACATTGACAAATCAGCGCTGAAAGACGCCATTGTTTTTTACCGAATATTAAGAACACTACAAAGACCAATAATAAAGTTCAACTTTTTTTACGTGTCAACGTAGTAAATGGAAGTTTGTTGGATTTCAGAAGTTTTCACTTTTTTTTTTACTCGCTCACACGCCACCACCGAACGTCTTGAAGCAGGGCAGGAGGGTCGTAGCTTTGGCCGGCAGAATCGTTCCGCGCCCGGACACAGGGGCTCGGGGTTCAGCTAGAAAACAAGCTGTGGGAGGAGGGGGGTGCGGCAGGAGAGAGCAATGTGCTGCTCGGAAGGCTTCTGCAGACTGAGCCCAGGGAGCAAGGTGCCGATCGGAAGGCTTCTCAAGACTGCAATGACTGGGAGCGGGGGAGGGGGGGAGGAGGGGCGGGGGGGTGGCGGGAGGAAGAGGGAGAGAGAGAAGTGGAGAAGTCACAAAACTCCAATTAGTTAAGGGTGGGGGTGGGGGTGCGGGGAAAGAGAGGAGAAGTTACAAGACCTTGGGTGTGGTCCATCCAAACAGACCTTAGGGAGAGAGGACTGCGAACCTGTCTTGCCTGCTTTCCTGCCGTTTGAGCTTCTTTTAAAAGTAAAATTTAAGTATGGAGGCAATACTGACAATGCCATACCTTGTGTGAGCCTTCTACATCATGGTGCTATGTAGGAGACAATTGATTCAACATCATCACATCAGGGTGCTCGGCAGGAGGCCTTACCCACCTTAGATATATCGAGACAGGCTTTCGTACCTCCACATGACTGTGTCAGAAGGCTGCGTTTCCGCAAAGAAGTTGTAAGTGAGATCTGTGGGTTGGTCAAAGCAGACCTGCAACCTAGAAGCATCAGGAGAATTGCTTTGTCAGTTGAAGTGAAGGTTACAGCTGCACTTTCATTCTATGCCTCTGGCTCATTTCAAGTTACAACTGGTGATGTGTGCGCCATCTCTCAACGTGCAACACATGTATGCATTCGTGAGGTGGTAGCTGTACTTTATGGACGGAGGATTGACTTCATAAAGTTCCTCATGACCGGCCAAGCAGGGCTGTGGGCTTCTCCAGGACTGCTGACTTCCCAAAGGTACAGGGTTGCATTGATTGTACCCACATCGCCTTGCGAGCACCTTTGGAGGATTCCGAGATGTACAGGAACAGAAAAGGATTCCACTCCATTAATGTAAAGCTCGTGTGTGACAACATGCATCGTATCATATCAGTCGATGCAAGATACCCTGGGAACACCCGTGATGTGTTCATACTATGCGACAGCATTATATCTGCCATGTTTTAGCAGCAGCCAGTAGGGCAGAGCTGGCTACTGGGAGATAAAGGATATGGCCTCACCACCTTGCTCATGACGCTTCTAAGCGTAGCCGGGACGGAAGCTGACTGTGAATACGACATCTCGCATATTGCGAAGTGCAGCATCATAGAGAGGACCATTGGCATCTTGAAACAGCGTTTCCGATGCCTGGACCATTCCAAAGGCTACATGCTGTACTCCCCTGAGATTGCCGGTCAGTTCACTGTTGTGTGCTGCACGCTGCAATACTTAGCCATCATGAGGCAGCAGCACCTGGTAGTGGAAGATCCACCTGCGGTGAGAGTGGCTGATGACAATGATGCGGAAGATGCAGATGACGAGCAGGAGGAGGACAACAATGGACGAGGAAGCCATGCAAGTGAGGCCGGAGCACAGACATCATTCCCATTTCTCATGACATTGCTGTTATTTCTCCCGACAGTCCCGCTACCTCATCACTCACCCCACTGATGGCGTCCAGGAGTGATCGGGTAAGGTCAATGTTCTCCGCATTCAATTACATCATCTGAACCACATCTGTTGGATCCTGTACCTTAGGAGAGCGTGGTCGAGCTCTACTTCCTCTCCTCCCCACGGGTGTGGCTTGCACCCTGCCACTGGGACCCACAGCCTGGGAAGGTGCGGCCCTGGGTGTACCTCGGTGCATCCCACCACTGGAACCCGCAGCCTGGGACGGTGGGGCCCTGGGTGTGCCTCACTGCACCCCACCACTGGGACCCGCAGCCTTGGACATTCGGAAACCATGGAATGTCCCACCAGCACTCAAACCACTCGTCATGAAAGGAGCTGTCACTGCAATGAGCGGCACTTCAATGAGCGGCGACTCCTCCAAAGTCAATAAAACAATGGGGCCTTCATCCAGCTCCATCCCCTTCTACTCACCCTCACCCACATATTCTTGGTCTGGAGGGTTAGATTCGAAGATGTTATCCTGATCAGGCTGGTCCTCATCTGAATTTTCTTCTGCATCATCAGGATCGGCCTCAAGTTCTGCAAAACATAACAGAACATAGACAAATGGTTAGCAGCAAAGGAGGGGGCAGGGTGGGTGGCATGAGTAGGCTCACACAGCGCAGGCCAGGCAGCATATTGATTTGAAGGACCATAATGAACGATTGCACTTTGCATCAACCAAAGCGTAGCTGACGGGGACATCCCCAGGAACCAAAGCATAGATAGCCCGCGCAGTACTTAACATTTAGCAAAGCCAGACTGTGGAATTTGCAGGACATACCCTCTCCCTCGAGTGTGGGCCCAGCTTGTGCAGTGGTGGTTGCTTTTCTCAAGGCAGGACCAATCAAAGCAGCCACACTGTCTTCCAAGGGTGTCAGTGGTTGCAGATTTGCCGGGTCTCCTCCTGTTCGAGTTCTTTCCCTTTTATTATTTGCCACCTTCCTCTGCAAAGATGAAAACATAACTTTTTAGAGAGGGTGTCTTTCTCCTGGGTGGGTCATACAGATAGTCACATTTACAATTTCAATTCCAGTGAATAAATGAAAATATTACTAACACTAACTACTTGACCAAGGTCCTGCCCCCACTTCTTTTTACACTGGCCTCCAGATCTCGCGCTGGTCAGCATTACGCAGTAATCTTCTGCAACTTGGTTCCAGCGTTTCTTCATTTCTTTGGGTGGAACTTTTATGTGACCTCTGCTGGTGTCCAGCTCCTGCCATCTGTTCTCAATCACAGTAACTAGTGCCTCCACTTCTTCCTGTATGAAATTCTTGGTCCTTGTACCGCATTGCATCTTGTACTGCTGCAGCTCCAAATTTTCCAATGCTCTCACACAGCACTCCTTCTCACATACACAACTGGCTCTTTAAAAAGGGCCGGTTGCCAACTCGGAGCCGTACTGCGCAAGCGCGTCCATTGCAACAAAGTCAGAAACGTCACTTTTTTATTCCATGTGCAGAAGGTGCGCCATCATTTTTCGCCGCAGACAGCAGGCTCCACCCCCCACCCCCCCGAGGCGACTGGACGTGCTGCCTGGCGCCAAGTTCGAATTATACAACGGGGAAACTTCGGCAAATTATTTCCGGCACATTTCTGGCCTAGAAAAACAGGCGTAACTCTGGCAATACGCCAGTAAACGGGCTTGGGCAAAATTGAGCCCATAAAAGGGAAACTCCAGGATACAATATCCACAATGTAGGTTTATCTTCACATATTCATCTATTGGAGAGATTCCTCGACCCCACACATGTAGATTAAAAAGAAAGGAATATTAGAAATTAAAATTTCAAAAAGAGAGGTAAACAAAATGACTATAGTGCAATATGTCTCTTACTCCGGGATATCACCTTGACTGTGTCTCGGAGGGTTCGTGCTGATACAGGAGCATATCCTCGGCTCCAAGCACCCTCCATCCTAATTCTATACTACCCAAAACTCCACCGAAAGCAATGAGCTGTAATAGGTGATGGGAACTTAAATCAAAGACATATCTTTTCTAAGCCCAGCATTGGAAATGTAGTTTAGATGGAATTACCAATCATTTATGAAATAATTTAAGAAACAACTGAATGCTACAATGGGCTAATATTAAGATCTCACTGATGGATAAAATAAGATGGGCTAAATGCCCTTCCTGATCTGATTTTTTTCCTCAAATTATACCGAGGGTTGTCTCTTTTAGATGAATAACAACAACAGCTTTTATTTATATTGTGCCGTTAACGTAGTGAAACGTCCTAAGGCGCTTCACAGCAGTGTTATAAAACAGATACATTTGACACCGAGCCACATAAGAAGAAACTACAGCAGATGACCAAAAGCTTGATTAAAGAGATAGGTTTTAAGGAGTATCTTAAAGGAGGAAAGAGAGGTAGAGAGGTGGAGAGGTTTAGGGAGGGAGTTCCAGAGCTTAGGGTCCAGGCAGCTGAAGGCACGGCCACCAATGGTTGAGCAATTATAATCAGGGATGCTCAAAAGGGCAGAATTTGAGGAGCGCAGATATCTCGTGAGGTTGTGAGGCTGTAATAGATTACAGAGATAGGGAGGGGCAAGGCCATGGAGGGATTTGTAAACAAGGATGAGAATTTTGAAATCGAGGCGTTGTTTAACAATGTTGGTTAGCAAGCACAGAGGTGATGGGTGATCGTGATTTGGTGTGAGTTAGGACACGGGCTGCTGAGTTTTGGATGACCTCAAGTTTACGTAGTGTATAAGGTGGGAGGCCAGCCAGGAATGAGTTGGAGTAGTCAAGTCTAGAGGTAACAAAAGCATGGATGAGGCTTTCAGCAGCTGAATAGCTGAGGCAGAGGTGGAGGCAGGCAATGTTAAGGAGGTGGAAAAAGGCGGTTTTAGTTATGCCACGGATATGTGGCTGGAAACTCATTTCAGGGTCAAATATGACACCTAGGTTGCGAACAGAGTGGTTTAGCCTCAGATAGCTGCTAGGGAGAGGGATGGAGTCCGTAGTTAGGGAACGTAGTTGGTGGCGGGGACCAAAGACAATGGCTTCGGTCCTCCCATTATATATAATTGGAGAAAATTTCTGCTCATCCAATACTGGATATTGGACAAGCAGTTTGACGATTTAGAGACTGTGGAGGGGTCGAGAGAAATGGTGGAGATGTAGAGCTGGGTGTCATCAGCGTACATGTCGAAACTGTCTCCGTGTTTTCGGATGATGTCGCCAAGGGGCAGCATGTAGATGAAAAATAAGAGGGGCCAAGAACAGATCCTTGGGGAACACCAGAGGTGACAATGTGGGAGTGGGAAGAGAAGCCATTGCAGGAGATTTTCTGGCTACGATTAGATAGATAAAAATAGAACCAGGCGAGTGCAGACCCACCCAGCTCAAAGATTAGGCTGTTGTGATGCTTTATCCTGGAGACTTCATCTGTCTGTGATTACTTATGAACGTAGAACTTTACTTACTAGAAGCAGAAATGTGGCAACTCTTTACATCCTTTTTATATTTAAGTACAAATTGTAAGCAGCTTTTGAATGTGTAGTTTGTGGCTTGCCATTTTTACAGGAGTACTGTACAGAGGTGTGAATAGCAATGATCAATGTCTTGGAGAACTGAGTTATCCATCTGGGCATTTTCCAGAAGGGGCCACCACACAGATATCAGGAGTGAGAAACCTGGGTCATTTATTTTCCTCTCTCCCCTAATATAGCAAACTTATTGCCAACTCTAGCTCCCTGACTGCCACCTCGGCTTGGATCAGCTGGTGTGACACAGATAAGGAATCAAATCTGAGAGCACCACAGTGCTGGATGAGCGGAACAACAGGTGGTAGGAATGTGCGAAAATGAGAAATAACAGAGGCAAAATGTATTTAGGGGCACCAGCCAACATGGAGATAAAGTTTTGGTGGATGGAAGATTTGTAATGCCAACTCTCATCTTATACAAGGTCATGCCTTGTGATGTTGACTCTTGTCCTAGACACGGATTGTGTTTTGCAATGTCCACTCTCAGCTTGAACGAGGATCATCCATTTTTTCGGGTAATGCATGTGGAATTTTGGGGTCATTAAATACACAAGTCACCTTTTATGGGAGTACGCACCCTGAATCAGAAATAACTTTTTCATACAAACTGTGGCTAAAAACATTAGAAGTGTGTTTTTGAGGTATATATTCAGAAAGAGAGCTGTAAAGGACCAATACAAAGCAAGTTAAATGATTATGCATGGCTTCCGAATTTTAATTTGGGTATTTTTGTACCTCACTGCCTCACGATACTTACCTGTTAGTTTTATATAGTCACACGACTGGGATCAAAATATCTCAACAGTTCCATTGATTCCTTACACATCTCGAAGAATTCTCACATCCTCACTCTGGCCTTGATGGAGTTATCAACAGGATGCTGGTCACTTCTCTATTGGGTGGGAGGAAAATTGAAGAGTGAGTCACACTAGGCTATTCACACAAACCATGTGGATCAGAGGCTGCCTACTCCTTATTTGTCACTCATTGAATAGGCAATGGTGTGCTGGATTGGAGAGGCGGGTGAGGGGAGGAAGGAAGGAACTAATTGATGCCTCTGAAATCCGTCCTCAGCTGCTGTCAACAAAGTAAATGCACAACCCACCAATCTGCATAATTGCAAAGTGCCACATAACATCTACTTAAAGTACGTATTTAAAGGTCTCGGCAAATAACAAGTATTATAAAAAGAAACTTACGGATATGGTGTTACTATACATGGCAGCATAGAACAGACTAACCTCATACAACAATAGAGCGCAAGATCAGAAGAGTATTTTTAGAACATGCAATAAGTTAAACCTCTAACATATATAATGCCACTTCTCTTTTATTTAAAAAATGTCAATGGGCTCAATTTTCCCGGGTCATTTGCGGCGTTTTTTGGCGTGCACCGTTATTTTTCTGGCGCAATTATTTAATTCAAAGTTTCCACCTGGAATTGGCGCCAGCGTAACTGGTTTAGTTACGATTTTTCTAGGTTAGGTTTCTTTGATGTTCCCTCATGGCTGCGCCAGTTTTTAGCATTTTTTGCAGTTTGCTCAAAAAATTTTTATCCTAGGTCAGCGTTTCTGGCTACTCCCGAAAAACCTTCTGGTGAGTTAACAGAAAGCAGCGCACGAGAAACGGCGCTGAAAGACGCCATTGTTTTTCATCGAAGCTTTTGGAGGGAGTCTCTAACACTTGAAATATCCGTAATGAAGTTCAACTTTTTTTACCTTTCATCGAAGTACATAGAAGTTTCTTGGATTTCTGAAATTTTCTTTTTTTTAATTACTTACACACCACCACCGAACGTCTTCAGGCAGGGCTGGAGGGGGGTCGTAGCGTCGGCCGTCAGAATCGGCCCCACGCCCGGACACAGGTTTGGGGCTCAGCTGGAAAACAAGCCCGGGGGGAGGTGGGGATCAGAAGGCTGCTGCACTAGGCACAAGACTGCAATGAGTTTGGAGGAGGAGGGGGGAAGGGGAGAAGTCACACGACTGCAATTAGTTGGTGGAGTGGGGGGAGGAGAGAGGAGAAGCCACAAGACCTGGGTGTGGTCCATCCATACAGACTCTAGGGAAAGAGAACAAAGAACCTGTCCTGCCTGCCTTTCTGCCATTTTGAGCTTCTTGCAAAGGTAAAATTTAACTATGGGGGCAATACTGACAATGCCAACCTTGTGCGAGCCTTCTGCATGATGGTGCTACGTAGGAGACAACGATTCGACGTCATCACATGAGAAACATCAGAGCCCGTAGGGTGCTGGGCAGGAGGCCTTACCCAAATCAGGTCTGTCGAGACAGGTGTTCGTACCTGCACCTAAGTGATACAGACTGTGGAATTTGCAGGACTTACCCTCTCCCTCGAGTGTGGGCCCAGCTTGTGCAGTGGTGATTGCTTTTCTCCAGGCAAGACCCATCAAAGCAGCGACCATCTCTTCCAAAGCTGTCAGTGGCTGCAGATTTGCCAGACCACCTCCTGTTCGAGCTCTTTCCCTTTTATTATGTGCCACCTTCCTCTGCAAAGATGAAAATGCAACTTTTTAAAGAGGGTGTCTTTCTGCCAGGTGGGACATATACAGCTGGTCGCATTTACAATTGCAATTCCAGTGAATAAATGAAAATATTACTTACACTAACTAATTGACCAAGGTCGTGCCACTTCTTTTTACACTGGCCTCCAGATCTCGCGCTGGTCAGCATTACGCAGTAATCTTTTGCAACTTAGTTCCAGCGTTTCTTCATTTCTTTGGGTGGAACTTTTAT
The DNA here is from genome assembly GCF_044704955.1 of Pristiophorus japonicus. Lineage (NCBI taxonomy): Eukaryota > Metazoa > Chordata > Chondrichthyes > Pristiophoridae > Pristiophorus > Pristiophorus japonicus. The sequence goes on along the minus strand of NC_091980.1, from coordinate 137,759,298 downwards.
GTGACCTCTGCTGGTGTCCAGCTCCTGCCATCTGGTCTCAATCACAATAACTAGTGTCTCCACTTCACCCTGTAAGAGATTCTTGGTCCTTGCGCCACATTACATCTTGTATTGCTGCAGCTGCGATTTTTCCAATGCTCTCACATAGCACTCCTTCTCACACACACAACTGACTCTTTAAAAATGGCTGATTGCCAACTCGGAGCTGTACTGCGCATGCGCGTCCATTGCAACAAAGTCAGAAACGTCACTTTTTTTGTTGCGCATTGTTTTTTTAGTGCAGACAGCAGGCTCCACCCCCTGAGGCGACTGGACACGCTGCAAGGCGCCAAATTTGAATCATACATGGGAAACTTTGGCAAAATATTTCTGTCGCATATCTGGCCTAGAAAAATGGACGTAACTCTGTCAATAAGCCAGAAATAGGCTTGGGCAAAATTGAGCCCAATATCACTACATCATGAACCATTTAAAAAAAAGTGACAAAAGAAACACAATTCAATGGCTTGTTGATTAAGTCAGCGAGTAGTTAACCCAAACAGATTTAGAAGGTCCCAGGTTAAATCCTTAAACTATGCTGATTTAACTCTCAGCCAGGTTACTAGGTGGTGAAAAATTGGCTTGGGTTTCCACTCCGGATTGTAATCTCGGGATCCCTGCTTTCAGCGCTTCAAGCAAGAATGAGATCAGGCTCATAACCTAACTGGACCAGCTATATGAATACTGTTCCTACAAGAGCAGGTCAGAGGCTGGGTATTCTGCGGTGAGTGACTCACTTCCTAACTCTCCAAAGCCTTTCCACCACCGACAAGGCACAAGTCAGGAGTGTGATGGAATGCTCTCCACTTGCCTGGATGAGTGCAGCTCCAACAACACTCAAGAAGCTCGACACCATCCAGGACAAAACAGCCCACTTGATTCTCACCCCATCCACCACCTTCAACATTCACTCCCTCCACCACTGGCGCACCATGGCTGCAGTGTGTACCATTTACAAGATGCGCTGCAGAAACTTGCCAAGGCTTCTTCGTAGCACCTCCAAAACCCGTGACCGCTACCACCTAGAAGGAAAAGAGCAGCAGGCGCATGGGAACATTGCCACCTCCCAGTTCCTCTCCAAGCTACACACCATCCTGACTTGGAAATATATCACCGTTCCTTCATCATCGCTGGGTCAAAATCCTGGAACTCCCTCCCTAACAGTACCACACAGACTGCAGTGGTTCAAGAAGGCAGCTCACCACCATCTTCTCATAGGCAATTGGGGATGAGCAATAATGGCCTTGCCAGTGACACCCACAAAAAACCCACAAGGCTGAATAACCTGCCGATACTCACTATCAAAGCTCACATACAGAAAACAGCCACTTGGGCAAGGGACCATACAACAAACAGCAATCATATCCCAACGAGAAGACCTTGCCTGCAGGAGAAAGCAGGAGAACAATGAGAATTAAACATCCTTTTGCTTTATTTTTGTAATACTGAATTCTTGGATCAAATAATTGATCAAGGACAGTGAAGTTCAGTTATGTTGGGTTCACCGCTGTTGTTGCTAGGCTAAGGTAAAATAACACACAATTCTTGTGAAACTATATTATAGAAACAGACAGTATTTACACGAGATATACTGGACTTTAAAACTTTTTCACTGAGGCAGAATGAGATGTGGAGTAAGCACCAATGCCAATATGCAAAGGGAAAACCTAGCACCAGTTATGTTCTTAGGCTATGGATGGTGTGTGTAAAGATGTTGGATGGCTGTAGGGTTGCAGGAGCTTACAGTGATTGGAGGGACAAGGCAATTTGAATACAAGGATGAGAAATTTTTAAATCAAGGAGTTGCTGGACTGGGTAGCTCCTAGGGGTGTTGGGTGAACAGGAATTGGTGCGAGTTATCATATAGACAGCTGAGGTTTGAATGAGCTCAAGTTTATGGAAGACTTCTTATTGCAGCTGCTGTTTGTTTTAGATTAGTGTCCAATAGCATCTCGCGACACTGATTGTTGTGTCGCAGAGACAGTATCTTTCTCCTGTCTCCAACATCTCTGCGCTCCTCCTATCCAACATCTCTGCCATCCAACATCTCTGCGCTCCTCCTATGCCCTTATATATGCCTCTCCGATTGTTATCATTCCACCACTGGCAGTCGTGCCTTCAGCTGCTGAGGGCCATAAGTTCTGGAAATCCCACCTAAACGTCTACACCGCTCTATCTCTCTCCTCCTGTTAGCTGGCCCTTAAAACCTACCTCTTTGACCAAGCTTTTGATTACCTGTTCTAATATGTGGGTCAGTGTCAAATGCCTTGATAAGTATTACCAGGTTAAAGGCACTAAAGAAATGCAAGTTGTTGTTGATGGACAGTGGAACACAATCACTGTCGACCTGCTGTATCAATTACGATTGGTGCCGCAAGAATTGGTGCGCACCTTCTCTCAGTATTATTAACCTTCTTGGTCTGTATCAGAGCCCTTGAGTCTCCTCAGTCTGGCTTTACACACACCATCTATAGCTGGCCTCAGAACATAACTGGTGCTAGGTTTCCCCTTTGAATATTGGTATTGGTGCTTACTCCACATCGCATTCTGCCTTATGGAGAACCTCTGAATGTGATATTTGCCACGGAGGAGAGGCCTGATCATAGAAAAACCTACATCTGGGACCCTCGATCTGGTCGCATAGCCAAGGATGCTAAGTAACATGGGAAGACCTGGAATAAAGGAAGAAAATAGCTTTATTTTTGAAAAAAGTAACGTAATTTATATCTAGTATTTTGCAAGAGATTTTACAAGGTCACAAATGCAAGATGATTGGCAAAAGAGCCAGAGGGAAGATGATGAGAATTTACTTTATGCAGCGAGTTGTTATGATCTGGAATGCACTGCCTGGATGGGTGGTGGAAGCAGATTCAATAGTAACTTTCAAATGGGAATTGAATAAATACTTGAAGGGGAGAGAATTACAGGGCTATGGGGAAAAAGGAGTGGGACTAATTGGATAGCCAGCACAGGCACGATAGACCAAATGGCCTCCTTCTATGGTTCTATAATGTAAATGAACCATAATGATGCAATCAGTGAGATGATTTCAGCTTAAAAAAATACCAAAACTTTGTACCCTAAAAGTTACAATCACCTCATGATAATTGTGAAGTTTCCTCCCTCTGCACCCCGACCTAGATACAGGCAGAAAAGATCCAGACTTGTAAAGTCTCATTCATTTTGGGTAAAAGTGACTTAATTTATGACAATTTAATAATTTTGCAGTCCTCTCCTGTTTTTTTCCTCACTGCTAGCAGTGCAAGAGTTTACTCATAGCAGGCACACAAACTGGATATCATTCAAAAAAGCAAAGTAAATTTTTTCCCTTTTGACTTTTATAGTTTGAGTGTAATTGAATAGCAATAAAAAGTGTGGCCTTCGAGTCTGCTCCTTAACCTCATTTCCCTCCCCCAAAACAATACAACTCTTTTAAATACGGCGATTGCCAATTGAATTCAACCATGTGCCCCCTTGTTACGGGGCACAACCACTCGAACCTGTAAATTAACAAAAAAATGTTAAAAGGAACCTTAATAAATCAAATTAAAATGTTGTTTCCGGTGATGCATTCCAGTACCTCCGGCCCAAGACAATACATGGGGACATTCTTTATTGCTTAATTATGAACAATTGAGCTCAGGTTAACAATTTCGCAGAAATGGTATACTACTGAGATTTTAATGATCAGATTAACAGTCTCTAGGGTAGCTGAGCAGCTTTTTCATTAAATTCTCTTTATGTGCAGATTAATGATCAGGAAACTGAGTTCATATTTATATTCAGGAACACTGTAAAAAATACTTGGAACAGATAACTGCCTCGAGCTCCACTAATATAGTAGACCATCCACTCATTTCATCTCCGATATAACCCATGTGTCACGTGTTCCAAACAGTCCCGTCAGTGAACAGTTCTGAATTTAATTTGATGATTAAAAAGACCCAACTATCTTCAGCTGTTTCATCAATGACTTTCCCTCCATCATAAGCTCAAAAGTGGGAATGTTCACCAATGATTGCAGTTAATTCAGAGACTAGGGTCCTGAACTTAAGGAAAGGTAACTTAAAATGGTATGAGACTTGAATTGGCTAGAATAGTCTGGCGAGTGATACTTAAAGGGTTGATGGTGGATAGGCAATGGCAAACATTTAAAGATCATATGGATGAACTTCAACAATTGTACATCCCTGTCTGAAGTAAAAATAAAACTGGGAAGGTAGCTCAACCGTGGCTAACAAGGGAAATTAAGGATAGTGTTAAATCCAAGGAGTAGGCATATAAATTAGCCAGAAAAAGCAGCAAACCTGAGGACTGGGAGAATTTTGTAATACAGCAGAGGAGGACAAAGGGTTTAATTAGGAGGGGGAAAATAGATTATGAGAGGAAGTTTGCTGGGAACATAAAAACTGACTGCAAAAGCTTCTATAGGTATGTGAGGAGAAAAAGATTAGTGAAAACAAACGTAGGTCCCTTGCATTCAGATTCAGGTGAATTTATAATGGAGAACAAAGAAATGGCAGACCAGTTAAACAAATACTTTGGTTCTGACTTCACGGAGGAAGACACAAATAACTTTCCGGAAATACTAGGGGACCGAGGGTCTAGTGAGAAGGAGGAACTGAAGGAAATCCTCATTAGGCAGGAAATTGTGTTCGGGAAATTGATGGGATTGAAGGCCGATAAATCCCTGGGCCTGATAGTCTGCATCCCACAGTACTTAAGGAAGTGGCCCTAGAAATAGTGGATGCATTGCTGATCATTTTCCAACAGTCTATCGACTCTGGATCGGTTCCTATGGACTGGAGGGTAGCTAATGTAACACCACTTTTTAAGGAGGGAGAGAAAAACGGGTAATTATAGACTGGTTAGCCTGACATCAGTAGTGGGGAAAATGTTGGAATCAATTATTAAAGATAAAATAGCAGCACATTTGGAAAGCAGTGACGGGATCAGTCCAAGTCAGCATAGATTTATGAAAGGGAAATCCCGCTTGACAAATCTTCGAGAATTTTTTGAGGATGTAACTGGTAGAGTGGACAAGGGAGAATCAGTGGATGTGGTGTATTTGGACTTTCAAAAGGCGTTTGACAAGAGATTGGTGTGCAAAATTAAAGCACATGTTATTGGGGGTATTGTACTGACGTGGATAGAGAATTGGTTGGCAGACAGGAAGCAGAGAGTCGGGATAAACGGGTCCTTTTCAGAATGGCAGGCAGTGACTAGTGGGGTGCCGCAGGGCTCAGTGCTGGGACCCCAGCTATTTACAATATACATTAATGATTTGGATGAGGGAACTGAATGTAATATCTCCAAGTTTGCAGATGACACTAAGCTGGGTGGCGGTGTGAACTGTGAGGAGGACGCTAAGAGGCTGCAGGGTGACTTGGACAGGTTAGGTGAGTGGGCAAACACATGGCAGATGCAGTATAATGTGGATAAATGTGAGGTTATCCACTTTGGTGGCAAAAACAGGAAGACAGAATATTATCTGAATGGTGGCAGATTAGGAAAAGGAGGTGCAACGAGACCTGGGTGTCATGGTACATCAGTCATTGAAAGTTGGCATGCAGATACAGCAAGCGGTGAAGAAGGCAAATGGTATGTTGGCCTTCATAGCTAGGGAATTTGAATATAGGAGCAGGGAGGTCTTACTGCAGTTGTACAGGGCCTTGGTGAGGCCTCACCTAGAATATTGTGTTCAGTTTTGGTCTCCTAATCTGAGGAAGGACGTTCTCGCTATTGAGGGAGAGCAGCGAAGGTTCACTAGACTGATTCCCGGGATGGCAGGACTGATATATGAGGAGAGACTGGATCGACTGGGCCTTTATTCACTGGAGTTTAGAAGGATGAGGGGGGATCTCATAGAAACATATAAAATTCTGACGCGACTGGACAGGTTAGATGCAGGAAGAATGTTCCCGATGTTGGGGAAGTTCAGAACCAGGGGACATAGTCTAAGGATAAGGGGTAAGCCATTTAGGACTGAGATGAGGAGAAACTTCTTCACTCAGAGAGTTGTTAACCTGTGGAATTCCCTACCGCAGAGAGTTGTTGATGCCAGTTCATTGGATATATTCAAGAGGGAATTAGATATGGCCCTTGTGGCTAAAGAGATCAAGGGGTATGGAGAGAAAGCAGGAAAGGGGTACTGAGGTGAATGATCAGCCATGATCTTATTGAACAGTGGTGCAGGCTCGAAGGGCCAAATGGCCTACACCTGCACCTATTTTCTATGTTTCTATGTGTTCAGTTCCATTCCTCAGATTATGAAGCAGACCAATTCCCGCATGCAGCAAGTCCTTGACAATATCTGGCTTTGGGATGATAAGTGGCAAGTAACGTTTGTGCTACACAAGTGCCATGCAATGACCATCTCCAACAAGAGAGAGCATAACCACCTTCCCTCGATATTCAATAGCATTACCATCCAACTATCAACATCCTGAGGATAACCATTGACCAGAAGTTCACTGGCCCAGCCGCATAAATGCTGTAGCTACTGGAGCAAGCCAGAAACACCACCGCAGGTCGGGAGTATAAAGAGCGGGCGCATGCCATCCGTAGCTTCCGGCGCGAGCTGACACAAATGTGCGACGGCTTCGAGGTGGGCGACTGGGCGACATCATCAGGACCCAGGTTGCCGATTGGAGCATGGGCAGGAGCATCGTTGGGACCCTGGAACAGCAGAGGAGTGGGAAGGTCGTGGCGGACTTGCGACGAGTGATTGGGGCGGAGGAGTGATGAGAGATCATGGCTAAGATTTGGTGAGTGATCGTGACGGAGGTGAGGCGGGAGATTGTGGCGGAGGTGCGGCGAGTGTTTTTATGGCAGAGGAGTGGTGGGGGATCGTGGCGGAGGTGCAGCGAGTGTTTGTGGCGGAGGAGCGGCGAGAGATCGTGGCGGAGGTGTGGCAAGAATTTTTGTGGCGGAGGGGCGGTGGGGGATCGTGGCGGAGGTGCAGCGAGTGTTTGTGGTGGAGGATCTGCGCGAGATCGTGGCGGAGGTGCAGCGAATGTTTGTGGCGGAGGATCTGCGCGAGATCGTGGCGGAGGTGTGGCGAATGAGGGTTCAGGGCCCAGAAGAGCCGTGGATCTAGGGGCAGTACTGGCCAGCCCACACTGCGACGTGTGCGCACTAGGTGCGTGCAGCAGAGCAGGTCTCCAGACGTCTTGGTTAACCTTTGCCACTGGATAAAGACCTAGCTCTGTCAAGCCCATGTGGTGGCTGATGTGCAACGGTCACCACACGTTAAAAAAATCCATGCACAGGCATCTTCCACCCCCTCAATTGGAGTTCAGGACTGGAACATCGGGTCCTTCATTGAAACATCTGTGAACTCGTGTGGAAGCAAGTCATCCTCGTTTGAGGGACTGCCTATGATGATGATGATGATAAGGTCAGAAACTAGATATTCTGCTCCGTACACCTTGGTCTGTCCCCCAGCACTTTCTCCTCCTTAAAGCATCTCACCTTATTCCAACCCTCTCGCCTCTCATTTAAAATTCTTGTTCTTGAACGCCCACCCAAGTATCAAAAAAGTTATTACCAATATTTCTTCACTACTTTCCTCTCTCTGCCTCTGCACTGAACGACTTCTCATCCTCGGTGATTTCAACCTCCATCTCAATTCATCATGCCCTCTCTCCTCCGAGTTCACTAGCCTGCTATCCTTCCTTAATCTCTCCCTCAATGTAAACTCCCCAACCCATATTCACGGCCACCCCCTCGACCTTGCCATCTCTAGTGGTCTCGCTACTCCCATAGTGTCAATCGCAGATAAAGCCATCTCTGACCACTTCCTCGTATCGCTCTCCACCCACATCCCACTTCCACGCCTCTCCCAACCTTACCTCGTTCTGTGTCCGTCCCTGGAAAAAACTCTCTCCTGAATCTCTTACAACTGCACTTTTGAACTCTCAACTGTCCAGCCTTTGGCCCTCCATTCACCATGACATTTCTGTCATGTATCTTATATTATTATATATAACTGTATCCTAACATGCTACACATGACTGTAACAAGATATGACCTGTAACCACCAGCATACCTTACCACCAGGGGTGCACTTGCAAGAGACAGGTATATAAGGACAAGTCTCAGGCAAGTGCAGCATTCCAGAGCTGTGAAATAAAGGTGCAGGTCGAGAGTGACCTTGACTTCACTACATGCCTCGTGTGAATCTGTACTGAGGGGACAGGACTTTATAGTGGCGACAGGTTACGGGATTACAGAATCCACAGAATGGCGAACAACGGATCAGATGAAAAGTACAATGCGGGAGACAATTGGGAGGACTTTATCGAAAGGCTCCAGCAAAGCTTTGTAACCAAAGACTGGTTAGGCGACGATAAGGCAGACAAGAGAAGAGTCCATCTCTTGACCAGCTGTGGCTCGAAAACATACGCTTTAATGAAGGATCTGTTGGCACCCGAGAAACCAGCAAGCAAGTCGTTTGAAGAATTGAGCACACTGGTAAGAGACCACCTGAAGCCAGCGAGCAGCCTACACATGGCCAGACACAGGTTCTACAACTACAGATGCTGTGTGGGCCAGAGCATACCCGACTTCGTGGCGGCACTTCGGAGGTTGGCTAGTTTATGTGAGTTCTCCGATGAACTGAGGAGAGAAATGCTGAGAGACTTTTTCATTGACGGAATAGGCCACGCAGGCATATTCCGAAAGCTCATAGAGACCAAGAACCTGATGTTAGAGGCAGCAGCACTGGTTGCACAGACATTCTTGGTAGGGGAAGAAGAAACGAGGTTGATTTACAATGCAGGTACGACAACTAACGAAATATCGCAAGAAGGTCACAGCACTAAACAAGCTGCTAACCCCACACACAGACAAAACTGGGAGAACAGGCTCTCGACAGCAGGCAGAAGCCATCAAGCTGCTACCCCCACACACAGACAAAAGGAGAACAGGCTCTCGATAGCAGGCAGAGGCCATCAAGGGCCACAGGAACGGCCATTCACACCTCATCAACCCACAATGCGAGCAATCAACTACAAACTGAGAGAAGCTCAAGAGAAATCAGCCAGACGCAGCTCATTCTTTGGGAACTCTGAACAATGGAACAGATCTGTGCTGGAGGTGTGGGGGTGGACACTCGTCAATGGGATGTCGATTTCAGCAGGCTGTTTGCAGAAATTGTGAATATACAGGGCATTTGGCCCGCATGTGCAAAAAAACGGCAGCTCGGCTGGTATACGAATCAGATGGGTCGGAAAGCGGACCAGAAGATGGTGGGGACAGTATTCGGGACACCGGTGTACTGCGGGTCAACACGATAAATGGCCGCTGCTCCTACAATAGGACGCCTCCTATAATGATGAGGGTCCTACTCAACGGGATATCTGTCAACATGGAGCTGGATATGGGAGCGAGTCAATCTCTCATGGGCGCTCAACAATTTGAACTGTAGCCGCATAAAAGAGACAGACCAAACCTCACAAGGGTCGGCACCACACTAAGGACCTATACCAAAGAAATCGTACCAGTCCTCGGCAGCGCCATGGTCTCTGTCACACACAAAGGGACAGTGAACCGACTTCCCCTGTGAATTGTCCCCGGAGACCCCCCAGCACTGCTGGGGAGAAGCTGGCTGGCAAAACTAAACTGGAAATGGGATGATATCCATGCCATGTCATTAGAGGAACGGACCTCCTGCTCAACAGTTATAAAGCAATTTGAACATCTCTTTCAGCCAGGTGTGGGCACTTTCAAAGGGGCCAAAGTCAAAATCTGCATCACACAGGATGCTAGACCGGTCCATCACAAGGCCAGAGCTGTGCCCTATGTGATGAGGGAAAAGATTGAACACAAACTAGACAGGCTTCCGCGGGAAGGCATTATATCACCTGTGGAATTTAGCGACTGGGCAAGTCCCATCGTCCCAGTCATGAAGCCTGATGGATCGTACGAATCTGTGGTGACTACAAATCTACCATAAAGAGAGTCTCCCTACAAGACCAGTACCCGCTGCCCAGAGCGGAGGACTTATTTGCCACATTGGCTGGAGGTAAACTAGACCTCACATCTGCGTCTATGACACAAGAATTGACCGAGGAATCCAAGCTACTCACCACCATCAACACAGATCGACGCCTTTTCATGTACAATCGATGCCCATTCGGCATCAGGTCGGCAGCTGCCATATTCCAGCGCAACATGGAGAGTCTGCTCAAGTCCATCCCGGGGACGGTTGTATTTCAAGGCGACATACTTATCACGGGCAGGGACACCGACTCCCATCTCCGTAATTTGAAGGAAGTACTAAAGCGTTTGGATCGAGTAGGCCTACGAGTCAAGAAATCCAAGTGCCTGTTTCTCACACCCGAGGTTGAATTTTTGGACAGAAGGATTGCCGTTGATGGAATCCGCCCAACAGAGTCCAAAACAAAAGCAATTTGCCTCGCACCCAGGCCCCGGAATGTCTCAGAACTGCGTGCCTTTCTCGGGCTACTCAATTACTTTGGGAACTTTATGCAGAACTTGAGCACACTGCTGGAGCCTCTCCACGTGCTACTCAGAAAGGGGTGCGATTGGTTTTGGGGGGACGCCCAGGAACGCGCCTTCAATAAGGCACGCAACCTTCTGTGTTCCAACAGTGTTTTGACTTTCTTTGACCCAGGTAAAAAGCTAGTTCTCACATGCGATGCGCCAGCGTATGGGGTCGGGTGCATTTTGCAACATGTCAATAGTGCGGGCAAATTACAATCCATAGCTTATGCCTCCAGGTCACTTTCGCAGGCGGAGCGCGGGTACGGAATCGTAGAGAAGGGGGCGCTCGCGTGCGTGTACGGTGTCAAAAAGATGCACCAATATCTTTTCGGGGCCAAGTTCGCGTTCGAAACCGACCACAAGCCCCTCACGTCCCTCCTATCCGAGAGCAAGGCAATAAACGCCAACGCCTCAGCGCGAATTCAACGGTGGGCGCTCATGCTGGCATCCTACGACTATACCATAAGGCACAGACCAGGCACAGACAACTGTGCCGATGCGCTCAGCAGGCTACCCCTAGCGACCACGGAAGGGTCTGACAAACAGGACTGTGAGATAGTCATGGCAATCAATGCCTTTGAGTCCACAGGTTCGCACATGACGGCACATGAGAGCTTGGACGGCCAGCGACCCCACGTTATTCTTCGTAAAAAGATGTGTCCTAACCGGTGACTGGGCAGAGGCTCGCGATGCCTGCTCCGAGGAATTAAAACCCTTTCACAAGCGCATGCATGAGCTATCACTACAAGCAGACTGCCTGATGTGGGACAGCCGAGTAGTCATGCATCTGAGAGGCAGAGAGGCTGTCATGTATTCAACCAGCATTGTAACCCATGTATAATCTGACCTAAGTTGTACACTGTGAGAGCAATGACCACTAGGTGGGAGACACTCCTAACTTGGACCTTCAGGTATAAAAGGGGAAGCTCCACCCACCTTCATCACTTGAGTGCTATGGAATAAAGGACAGGTCACAGACTGACCTTCTCTCAAGCATGAGCCTCGTGTGCATTTATACTGTATAGTAAGGACGTATCAATGGCGACAAGAAACTGGGATTTAAACCACGCAGGCTTGGCCACGAGCAGAACAGACGAGAGGTACTGTGTTAAGGAATGGTTGGGACAGAGATTCAACATTATTAAAGCAGCACACAGTTCTCCAGGCAGACAAGGGCAGTCGGGCATGCCCCAACATGTAGTCGAACCCAAAGGGGGAGATCGACAGAGACAATGGCAAGTTGAACGGTGATTCACACCATTGCAAGGAACAATGCGGCCAGTAATGGGGCCATCAACACCTGTTAATGGTACATTCAAGGACAGTCACAGGGGCAGTCAGGGACGATCGACTGGCAAGGGACCTTTTGTTTCAAACAACAGCTCATGTTGGAGGCATGGAGGCACACACTCTGCCGGAGTTTGCAGAGATGAGCATAATACCTGCAGAAATTGCAGAAGTGAACGCTGGGAGAAATCGCTGGAAGCTGAAGTTCAGCGAGTTCATGTGGAGCACATATACAGTTCATACACCAGGACGCCACCGATAATGATGAAAGTGCTCCTCAATGGCATCCCAGTATCAATGGAGCTAGACACAGGGGCCAGCCAGTCCCTGATGGGTATCAAACAGTTCACAAAGTTGTGGGCGTCCAAGACCAGGAGGCCAAAATTATCGCCGATTGACGCACAGCTACGAACTTACACAAAGCAGATCATTCCGGTGCTTGGCAGCGCCACGGTAGTCGTGACCCACAAAGATTCGGAGAACAGGTTGCCACTCTGGATTGTCCCAGAGGACGGTCCCGCACTACTGGGGAGGAGTTGGCTTGCTGTCATGAACTGGAAATGGGGCGATGTCAATGCAATTTCCTCTGTGGAGCGAGTATCATGCTCACAGATCCTGGACAAATTTGACTCATTATTTCAACCCGGCATCGGCACTTTCATGGGGGCCAACGTAGTGATTCACTAAATATATTCAAAAAGGAGTTAGATGAAGTCCTTACTACTAGGGGGATCAAGGGGTATGGCGAGAAAGCAGGAATGGGGTACTGAAGTTGCATGTTCAGCCATGAACTCATTGAATGGCGGTTCAGGCTAGAAGGGCCGAATGGCCTACTCCTGCACCTATTTTCTATGTTTCTATGTGATTCACATAAACCCGGACGCAAGACCAGTACACCACAAGGCCAGAGCGGTGCCGTACGTGATGCGGGAAAAGATAGAAGGCGAATTGGACTGCCTGCTGAGGGAAGGCATCATCTCGCCAGTCGAATTCAGTGACTGGGCGAGCCCGATCGTGCCAGTGCTCAAGGCAGATGGGTCGGTCAGGATATGTGATGATTACAAGGCCACCATCAATCGGGTGTCATTCCAAGACCAGTACCCGCTACCGAGAGCGGAGGACCTCTTTGCGAAGCTATCCGGTGGCAAACTTTTTTCAAAATTGGACCTGACCTCAGCTTACATGACCCAGGAGCTGGCGAGTGAGTCGAAGAAGCTGACCACCATCACGACACACAAGAGGTTGTTTGAGTACAACAGATGTCCGTTCGGGATTCGCTCGGCCGACGAAATATGAAAAGCCTCCTCACGTCGATTCCAGGGACGGTGGTTTTTCAGGACGACATCCTCATCACGGGTTACGATACTGAAGACCACCTCCACAACCTGGAGGAGGTGCTACGCAGACTGGACCGGGTAGGGCTGCGACTGAAAAAGGTGAAGTGCGTCTTCCTAGCTCCAGAGGTAGAATTCCTGGGGATGAGGGTAGCAGCAGACGGGATCAGCCCTACTGCATCCAAGACGGAAGCGATCCAGAGAGCACCCAGACCTCATAACACGATGGAGCTGCGTTCGTTCCTGGGGCTCCTGAACTATTTTGGTAACTTTCTTCCCAAATTGAGCATGCTGCTAGAGCCGCTACACGTGCTCCTATGCAAAGGTCGCGAATGGGTCTGGGGGGACAGCCAGGAAAGGGCTTTTAATAGAGCACGCAATTTGTTATGTTCCAACACTCTGCTAACACTATACGACCCATGTAAGAAACTTGTGTTAATGTGCGATGCGTCGTCCTATGGTGTCGGGTGTGTGTTGCAGCATGTCAATGTCAAGGGTCAGTTACAGCCGGTAGCTTATGCCTCCAGGAGTCTGTCCCAGGCAGAAAGGAGTTATGGGATGGTAGAAAAGGAGGCACTCGCATGTGTATATGCAGTAAAGAAAAATGCACCAGTACCTGTTTGGCAGGAAATTTGAGCTGGAGACAGGTCACAAACCCCTAACGTCCCTTTTGGCCAACAACAAGGCCATAAATGCAAACGCATTGGCCCGCATACAGAGGTGGGCACTCACGTTAGCCGCCTATGACTACACAATGCGGCACAGACCGGGCACCGAAAACTGCGCCGATGCACTCAGCAGGCTCCCACTAGCCACCACTGAGGGGGCTACCGAGCATGCTGCTGAGATGGTGATGGCTGTTGAAGCTTTCGGAAGCGAAGGTTCACCCGTGACAGCCCGTCAGATTAAAGTCTGGACAAATAGAGACCCGCTATTGTCTCTAGTCAAGAAATGTGTCCTGAATGGGGACTGGGCAGCCACATGCAGGGCATGCCCTGAGGAATTTAAACCATTTCACAGGCGCAAGGATGAACTCTCGATTCAGGCCGATTGCCTACTGTGGGGAAACCGCGTAGTCATGCCCCAGATGGGCAGAGAGATGTTCATCAGAGAACTCCACAATGAGCACCCAGGCATTGTCATGATGAAGGCAATTGCCAGGTCACACGTTTGGTGGCCAGGGATAGACGCAGATTTGGAACTTTGTGTTCGCAGGTGCAACACCTGTGCCCAGCTGGGCAATGCGCCCAGGGAAGCCCCCCTTAGCCCCTGGCCATGGCCCGCCAAGCCTTGGTTACGCATCCATGTGGACTATGCAGGACCTTTCATAGGAAAAATGTTTTTGGTTGTAGTAGACGCCTGCTCCAAATGGATCGAGTGTGTCATTTTAAATTCAAGCACAGCATCTGCCACGGTAGAAAGTCTACGGGCAATGTTAGCCGCCCACGGTCTACCGGATGTCTTGATCAGCGACACTGGCCCGTGCTTCACAAGCACTGAATTCCAGGACTTCATGGCAGGCAATGGAATTTACCATGTCAGAATGGCACCATTCAAGCCAGCCTCAAATGGCCAGGCAGAACGAGCAGTGCAGATAATCAAACAGGGGATGCTCAGAATCCAAGGGGGTTCCCTACAAACCCGCTTATCACGCCTCCTGTTGGACTACAGATCCCGACCACACTTGCTCACAGGGTTCCACCTGCAGAGCTGCTAATGAAAAGGACGCTCAAAACCCAGCTATCCCTTACACCCCACCATGAAAGAAATTGTCGAGAGCAGGCGCCAGCCACAATATGACTACAATGACAGGAATGCGAGGGCGCGATGTATTGATGTAAATGATCCTGTTTTTATCCTCAACTACGCTGCAGGGCCCAAATGGCTCGCAGGCACTGTGATTGCCAAAGAAGGAAATAGGATTCTGGTAGTTAAACTTACCAATGGACAAATCTGCCGCAAACACGTGGATCAAACAAAAAGGAGGTTCAGCAACCCCATAGAAGAAGCAGAGGAAGAACACGATGTAGATTTCACTCCACCACAGGTGACCGAACACAGGAACCAAAGGGAGGAGAGCCCAATCACTGTGGGCAGTCCGGACAGGCCTGAGGCACTGCAAACAGCAGACACTCAGGCCAGCGCCCAACAACCGGTGCCCCAACTCAGGCACTCTACAAGTGAGCATAAACCACCAGAGAGACTCAACCTGTGAGTATAAATGCACACGAGGCCCATGCTTGAGAGAAAGTCAGTCTGTGACCTGTCCTTTATTCCATAGCACTCATGTGATGAAGGTGGGTGGAGCTTCCCCTTTTATACCTGAAGGTCCAGTTTAGGAGTGTCTCCCACCTAGTGGTCATTGTTCTCACAATGTACAACTTAGGTCAGATTATACATGGGTTACAATGCTGGTTGAATACATGACAGAGGCATTTATCTGGGAGCTCCACCGCGAGCACCCGGGGATCGTTCTCATGAAGGCCATAGCCAGATCCCACGTCAGGTGGCCTGATATTGACTCGGACCTGGAGCTCTGCGTCCGACGGTGCACCATTTGTGCCCAACTCAGCAATGCCCCCAGGGAGGCTCCACTGAGCCCCTGGCCCTGGCCAACCAAACCGTGGTCGCGGGTGCACATAGACTATGCGGGCCCATTCGTGGGCAAAATGTTCCTCGTACTTGTAGATGCATTTTCAAAGTGGATCAAATGCATCATTTTAAATTCGAGCACAACCTCCACCACTGTGGAGAGCCTCGCAACGCACGGAATCCCTGACATATTAGTCAGTGACAATGGTCCGTGCTTCACCAGCGCAGAATTCCAAGACTTTATAATTGACCACAGCATAAATCACGTCAAGACGGCACCGTTCAAGCCGGCCTCCAACGGCCAGGCGGAGAGAGCAGTGCAAATCATTAAACAAGGCATGCTTAAAATCCAAGGTCCCACGCTGCAGGGTCGCCTGTTGCGACTGCTGCTGGCATACAGATCTTGTCTGCACTCATTGACTGGGATCCCCCCCACGCAACTGTTGATGAAAAGGACTTTAAAAACAAGGCTCTCATTAATCCTCCCAGACATGCACGAAATCGTTGAGGCAAAGCGCCGTAAGCTGACTGAGTACCATGATAGAAATTCGAGAGGGAGATGGAATGAGATAGGGGACAAAGTGTTTGTACTAAACTATGGCACGGGTCCCAAATGGCTTGCAGGGACAGTAACGGGCAAGGAAGGAAACAGGCTACTGGTAGTACAAATGGACAATGGCAAAACCTGCCGGAGGCATGTAGACCAAGTCAAAAGCAGATTTACCAACAACACTGCGGAACCAGAGGCAGACTACAATGTGGAACTCGCACCACACCTGGTGGACAGACAGAGGGAACAACCTGAGGAAAGGGCAATCCCAACAGACAGCCCAGGCGAGTCAACAACAATCACACCAATCGAAACAGACAGCCCAGGCATGATACCAGCAACCACACCCAAAGAAAAACAGACACCAAGGCAAACAACTGAACCACAATTCAGACGCTCCACGCGAGAGCGTAGACCACCTGAGAGACTGAACCTATAAAGACAATAAGACCTTGGGGGAGGGTGATGTCATGTATCTTACATTATTATATATAACTGTATCCTAACATGCTATACATGACTGTAATAAGATATGACCTGTAACTACCAGCATACCTTACCACCAGGGGTGCACTTGCAAGAGACAGGTATATAAGGACAGGCCTCAGGCAAGTGCAATATTCCAGAGCTGTGAAATAAAGATGCAGGTCCAGAGTGACCTTGACTTCACTACATGCCTCGTGTGAATCTGTACTGAGGGGACAGGACTTTACAATTTCTGCAACTACCGATCTGCTCAATCACACCCTTACCACCACCTTTGATGCCCTTATCCCTGTTAAAACAATTACTCTCTCTCACCCTGGCCATTTCCTCTGGTCCAGCCCTGAGCTTAAGTCCAAGAGACGCAAACTTGAATGGACATGGCGGACAACTGGTTTACCATTCACTGCCAGATCTGGCTGGATCACATAAAGCATTATCAGGTCCCGCTCTCGTCTGCCAAATTTGGTCACTATTCCAGATCATTCTGGAATGTAAAGGTAAACCCCAGTTTCCATTCTCTAGTGCTAACCATCTTGTTAAACCCCTCTCCCCAGTCTCCACCCTCGCCTCCGACAATAAGTGTGAGGAGCTCATGGACTTCTTTGTCTCTAACATTGAGACCATCTGTTCGGCCGCCTCTGCCTTCTTCCCTTCCTTCCCCTAGCCCACTGGGCCAAACTTCCTCTAAGGATTCCCTACCCTAGCCCTGACCTCACATCTTTCTCCATTTTCTCTCCAATCTCCCCTCATGATCTTTCCGAGCTCATCCTGTCCATGAGACCTACTTCCTGCTCCCTTGACCCTATTCCCACCAAATTGATGACCACCCAACTTCCTTTTCTGGCTCCCATGTTGACATTGTTAATGGTTCTCCCTCCTCAGGTACTGTCCCCCTCCCCCTCAAATCTGCAGTCATTACCCCTCTCCTCAAAAAAACAACCCTCGACCCCTCCGTCCTTGCAAACTACTGCCCTATCTCCAACCTCACTTACCTCTCCAAAGTCCTTGAATGTGTGTTGCCTCCCAAATCCGTACCTATCTTTCCCAGAACTCCATGTTTGAATCCCTCCAATTCGGTTTCCAATCCGGTTTCCGCCCCTGCCACAGTACCAAAAGGCTCATCAAAGTCACAAATGACATCCTTTGTGACTGTAATAAAGACAATCTATCCCTCCTCATCCTTCTTGACTTGTACGCAGCCTTTGACATGGTTTACCACGCTATCCTTCTCCAATGCCTCTCCACCGTCGTCCAGCTGGGTGGTTCCATTCTTATCTATCTAATCGTAGCCAGAGAATCACCTGCAACAGCTTCTCTTCTCACCACCGCATCGTTACCTCTGGTGTCCCCCAAAGATCTATCCTTGACCCTCTCCTATTTCTTGTCTACATGTTGCCCCTTGGAGATATCATCCAAAAACACATGTAAGCTGATGACACCCAACACTATCAGTTCTCTCAATCCCTCCTCCGTCTTTAAATTGTCAGACTGCTTGTCCAACATCCAGTACTGGATGAGCTGAAATTTTCTCCAATTGAATACTGGGAAGACCGAAGGTATTGTTTTCGGTCCCTGCCACAAACTCTGTTCTCTAGCCACTGATTCCATCCCTCCCCCTAACTTCTGTCTGAGGCTGAACCAGACTGTTCACAACGTTGGTGTCATATTTGAACCTGAAATGAACTTTCGACCACGTATCCGCAGCATAACTAAGACCGCCTATTCCAACTCCGTAACATCATCTATCTCCACTGTTGCCTCAGCTCATCTTCTGCTGAAGCCCTCATTCATGCCTTTGTTACCTCTAGACTTGACTATTCCAGCGCACGTATGTAACTTGAGGTCATCCAAAACTCTGCTGCCCTTGTCCTAAATCGCACCAAGTCCCACTCACCCATCACCCCTGTGCTTGCTGACCTACATTGGCTCCCGGTTAAGCAATGCTTCGATTTCAAACTTCTCATCCTTGTTTTCAAATCCCTCTCTCTGGCCATAATTTTCTCAAGGGAGGTGGGTTGGAGACGAGGGGCCTCCGAGGCGGGTGGGAAACCCGGGAGGCTGACTTTAACGACAGTGCCCGATTTGAATGTGAGACCTTTGGATTCCCGTCTAGAGCCAGCCAGGCCGCAGATTTGAGGGGTCGGTCCGGAGGAGAGATCATGGGGTCGACATGGTCGGGGATTGGGCGGGGTTATCAGGGATCTTGGGGGAGGGGTTAAGTGGTTGGCATCATCAGAGATCGGGTGGGATCGTGGGGTCGGCATTGTCGGGGATGGAGGGGGTTGGGGTGTCACCGGGGGGCTGGCTGGAGGATTGGCAGGGAGTTGAGGATCGGCAGGGAATTGGAGGACCGACAGGGTGTTGGAGGATCGGCAGGGGGTCGGGGATCGGGAGCGGGGCTTGGAGGATTGGCAGGATGTCGGGGATTGGGAGGGGGTTGGTGGATCGGAGATCGAGACAGGGTTGGAGAATCGGGTGGGAATCTGGGAATTGGCAGGGGGTATCAGGGATTGGCAGAGGGGGTTGGGGATTGGCATAGGCTAGGTCAGAGATCGCAGGGTGTCGGCAGGCTGGAGAGAGAATCGGGCTGGCCATTGGAGGATTGTGGCCGGCCTCAGCATCTTTGGTGGGGTGTGGGGGGGAGGGGAGGTTCATGGTCGGGATCGGAGGCCTGGGAATGCGATCGGAAGCCTCGTGAGGGGGTCTCCAATCACGGGGGGAGTGGATTAGGTAGGGACCCTGTATCCAGGAGGGAGGTATAAAGCCAATGACCTCCTGAATCCAGCAGTCCCCACCTCGATTTAACTGACAGGTTTCATGAATTGTGTGAAACCCGTCCACAAGCAGTTAAATTCAAAATGGATGTGAAAAAAGAACATTGCAATATTTAAATTGAAATTCCGCCCCTTGGGAGTGAGATGGTCACCGACGCCCCCCTGTCTCCCCTCCTGTCATGTATGTTTGCTTGGTGTTACTAGCCACCAGAGGGCGCCACTATCAGAGGTCATTAGGCTGTATGTACGTGTGTGCGGGCCAGGTATATAAAGCAAGCCACCATGTAATGTGAGCACTTTGGGTCCGAATAAAGTTTAGCCAGGTTTGCACCTGAGTGAGTTCTCAGTATTCACTCTATCGAGTTATTACATACATAACATTTGGCGGCGAGGTAACTCAAGAACCTTCGCATGCAAAATGAGCACCATTGGAATTCTGGAGAGATTCGTGGAAGGAGAGGACAGGTCGGATTTTATCAATCGCCTGGACCAATACTTCGTGGCCTATACTTCGAGAAAGCTACTGACGCAGTTAGGCGCAGGGCGGTTTTCCTCACTGTTTGTGGTCCGAAAATCTATGGCCTCCTCTCGCCTGCACGTCCAACGAACAAGGACTATGAGAAATTGTGTGCTCTGGTACGTGACCATCTCAAACCAAAAGAAGGCATCATCATCTCACGCTATCGATTCGACACGCATGTTTGTTCTGAGGGTCAGGATGTGTCGGAATTTGTCGCCAACCTAAGATGTCTTGCTGGGCCATGTGAGATCGAAGATGCATTGGGAGACATGCTATGAGATTTCTTCGTAAAGGAATCAACCGCGGGGTGATCCTCCAGAAGTTATTGGCTGCGGAGATGCCGGATTTGAGCAAGGCCATCGCTATTGCCCAGGCATGCATGACGACGGATGATAATTTAAGGCAGATATCATCGAAGAGTTGGAGCTCCACGGCAAATACTGTAAACAAGATTGTGTCGTCGCATGGCAGAGCTGCTTATGGCAGGGCCTACTCGACTGCGCCTACGAAACTTGTAGCTGCTCAAAGTCCGCCAATGGGTACAAATCCGATTTCACCCTGTTGGCGTTTTGGGGGCATCATCAGTGTCATTTTAAACAGTACATCTGTAAAGGCTGTTCGAAAGTGGGGCATCTTCAACAAATGTGTCCACAACTGAGCAAGTGTGCTGCGACTCACCACATGGATAATGACGACCAGTCCAGCGCGGACCTGGATATGCAACCCAAGATACCCGAGGAAGAGGTGAATGGACTGTGTTCATTCCTGACAAAGAGCCAACCGATAATGGTTAATGTGAAACTAAATGACGTGCCGGTATTGATGGAATTGGACACGGGTGTGAGTCAGTCGATAATGAACCAAAGGACATTCGACAAACTGTGGGACACTTGGGGCTAGACTTTCCACTTGGTGGCTAAGGCCCCAAAAAATGGGCCTTATTCCAGCGATGTGTAATGTATTGCCCATGCTGATCGCCAGCATAAGGCACTTTTTATTTGCGATTTTCCACTCGGCCTTACCCCAGCGATGTCAAATGGGTGATCTGATTTCTCATTGATCTCACAATCGCCCAAAAAAAGAGGAAGTGAAACGGAAGTCAAAAAAAAGCTTCCCTAGCAACGATATTGTGTGCATGTGTGGGATGTTTATTTTTGGGTCGATTTTTTTTTGCTGCGTTTGGAGAGTTCATGGGCCATCGCACATGCTCAGAAGGAAAGGGAGGGTTGGCGAGAGCAGGAGAGAGAGGAGAGAGGACTTGGTCGGTTAATTATTATCTGGTATCCTAAGGCTGTGAAGCCTAAGCTGAGTCCTGTCAATGTCAAGTTGCATACTTACACCAAAGAACTCATACCGGTGATTGGCAGTACAGTAGTCAAGGTGTCGTATGATGGTGTGGTTCATGATCTACCGTTATGGATCGTTCCAGGAAATGGTCCATCGTTGTTCGGCAGGAATTGGCTCGAAAAAATCAAATAGAATTGGAATGATATCAAAGCGTTGTCATTGGTGGATGACACTTTGTGTGCTCAAGTGCTGAGCAAGTTTCCCTTGCTGTTTGAACCGGGCATCGGCAATTTCATGGGAGCCAAGGTGCAGATTCACCTGGACTCAAGTGCAATACCCGTCCATCACAAAGCTCGGGCTGTTCCGTACATGATGACTGAGAAGGTCGAAATTGAGCTGGACAGACTCCAACATGAAGGGGTCATATCACCGTTCGAATTTAACGAATGGGCCAGTCCCATTGTTCCTGTGTTGAAGAGTGATGGCACTGTCAGGATTTGTGGAGACTACAAGGTTACGATCAACCAATTTTCGAAACAAGATCAGTACCTGTTAGCGAAGGCTGATGACCTGTTTGCAATGTTAGCATGCGGTAAGTCGTTCACTAAACTGGATCTGATATCGGTCTATATGACACAGGAGCTCGTCGACATGTCGAAGAAACTTACATGCATCAACACTCTTAAAGGACTGTTTATCTACAACAGGTGTCCTTTTGGAATTCGCTCGGCTGCAGCCATATTTCAGAGGAACATGGAGAGTCTACTGAAGTCCATCCCTAGAACCGTCGTGTTTCAAGATGACATTCTAGTCACAGGTCGTGACACTGCTGAACACCTGAACAACCTTGAAGAGGTTCTACATCGTCTGGACAAAGTGGGACTCAGACTGAAACGCTGGAAGTGCATCTTCATGGCACAGGAAGTCGAAATCCTAGGGAGAAAGATTGCTGCTGATGATATCAGGCCTACGGACTCGAAAACCAAGACCATCAAAAATGCACTCAGGCCTCAGAATGTGACGGAGCTGCGTTCGTTCCTTGGTCTACTCAACTACTTCGGTAATTTCTTACCTAGATTGAGCACTTTATTAGAGCCACTGCACATGCTGCTCAGAAAAAACAACAACTGGGTTTGGGGTGTGTCCCAAGATAGAGCTTTTGAGAAAGCTACAAATCTGCTTTGCTCTAACAAGTTGCTGGTACATTATGATCCGTGTAAGCATCTAATATTGGCCTGTGATGCTTCATCATGTGGAGTTGGCTGCATGCTCCAACAAGCTAATGAGTCGGGTAAAATACAACCTGTTGCGTATGTTTCGAAAAGTTTGTCAAAGGCGGAAAGAGCCTACAGCATGGTAGAAAAAGAAGCTTTAGCCTGCGTGTATGGGGTTAAAAAGATGTTTCAGTACCTGTTTGGTCTTCATTTTGAACTCGAAACGGATCACAAGCCACTCATTTAATTGTTTTCAGAGAACAAAGGTATCAATACCAATGCATCGTCCCGCATCCAGAGGTGGGCGCTGACATTATCTGCCTATGATTATGTCATTCGCCATAGACCTGGCACCGAGAATTGTGCCGATGCACTGAGCCGTCTGCCTTTGCCCACAGCGGAGTGGAGATGCCACAACCTGTAGATCTACTGTTAGTTATGGATGCTTTTGAGAGTGAAGGAATCCTTGTCACTGCTCAACAAGTTAGGACCTGGACCAGACAGGACCCGATTTTATCGGTTGTTAAACGTTGTGTCCTTAGTGGTGATTGGTCTGCTATACTATGGAAATATGTGATGAGACCAAACCTTACAACCATCGCAAAGACAAACTATCCATTCAGTCAGATTGTTTACTGTGGGGTAATCGTGTTGTTATGTCTAAGAAAGGCAGAGAGAAATTTGTACGTGATCTACTCAGCACTCATCCCGATATTGTCATGATGAAAGCCATCGCCAGATCTCACTTATGGTGGCCTGGAATTAACTCTGATCTGAAATCATTTAGTGCATCAGTGCAACACTTGCATGCAGCTAAGCAAAGTACCAGCGGAATCTCCGCTGAGTCTGTGGTCGTGGCCATCCAAACCATGGTCGAGGATCCACATCGACTTTCCTGGGTAAGATGTTTTTTGTTGTGGTGGATGCATATTTCAAGAGTATATAATCATGCCATCCAGCACATTCACAGCTACCACTGAGAGCCTTCGTGTCATGTTTGCTATTCATGGTCTGCCTGACATCGTCGTGAGCGACAACGGATCTTGCTTCACAAGTCTGGAGTTTCAAGAGCTCATGAAACTCAATGATATTAAACATGTGAGGTCAGCCCCATTCAAACCTGCTTCTCGTGGTCAAGCAGAGCGTGCTGTCCAAACATTCAAGCAGAGTATGAAACATGTAACTCAGGGTTCACTACAGACTCACTTGTCATGCATATTGATTAGTTACATGACAAGACCCCACATGCTTACCGAGGTCTCCCCTGCTGAACTATTGATGAAGAGAGGTCTCAAGGCCAAGCTCTCTCTCATCCATCCTGACTTGAACGATCGTGTTGAAAACAGACGTCAAAATCAGCAGTGGTGTCATGATCGTGCTGCTGTGTCACGTGACATCTCTGTTAATGATCCTGAGTATGTGCTAAATTATGTCAAGGTCCCAAGTGGGTCGCCGGTACTGTTACGGCCAAGGAGGGTAACAGAGTGTTTATTGTCATGCTCAAGAATGGGCAAACATGCAGGAAACATGTTGATCAGATAAAGCTGTGGTACACGGATGAACCGGAACAAGTTGAGGAAGATACAATCAGTGACCAACCAACCTATATTCATTCATCAGAGGACTCCATCGTCATCAATGAACCTGGACTTTCAATCTCTGACATGGTCATTGCCACTCCCATCAGATCGGCTACCCAGTCTCCAGTCATAACTGACTCAGAACGCTCGCCCAGAACTGGAGTTGAACTGAGATGAGCAATTCGTGAGCGTTAAGCCCCGGACCGTCTTAACTTGTAAAAAGACTGATACTAAGATCTTGAAGGGGGATGTTGTCATGTATGTATGCTTGGGGTTACTAGTCACCAGGGGACGCCACTGTCGGAGGTCATTGGGCTGTATGCATGTGTGTGCGGGCCAGGTATATAAAGCAAGTCACCATGTAATGTGGGCACTTTGGGCCCGAATAAAGTTGAGCCAGGTTTGCAACTGAGTGAGTTTACAGTATTCAGTCTATTGAGTTATTACATACATAATACCTCCGTCAAAACCGGTAGTGGGTGGGTTGTAGGCTGGATCAGGTCAGAATCAAATTGTTAACAATTAAGACAGCTGCCATGCTCTAAACCTACCCATTTTTTTTAGGGGAACATTCGAGCCTTTGTGTCTACTCTATCAAAACCTTTAAATATTTTAAGGACCTATATTAGGTCACCCCCCCCAGCCTTCTCTTTTCAAGAGAAAAGAGACCCAGTCTTTTCATTCTTTCCTGATAGGTATTAACCTCGCATTTCTGGTACCATCCTTGGAACTCTTCTCTCCACCCTCTCCAGTGCCTCTATATCCTTTTTATAATATGGCGATCAGAATTGTACACTGTCCCCGTCCCTGATTCAATATTGGTTTCTTCGGGATGTCCGGCATGCTATCCTCTTCCTCTACTATAAATACTGACAGAAAGTAATTATTTAACACGTTTGCCATTTCCTTATTTTAATTTATATCACCATTGTCAGTTTTTAAGAGGCCCATCTACTTTTCCGCAAATTAGTGGCCTTGCAGATAGCACCGACAAGGCAGGAATGTGCTCACTTGATGCTGCTGTCTCTCAGGATAGCAAAATAGGTGAGACCTGTCAGATGCCTTTATATTTGGCAGCAAGCAGGCAGCAGCAACACGAAAACTAAAGCCTTAAAAGATGCAAACGTATTTGGGCTCTATGCCCTCTGTCTGTGCCGCAAATTTTTTTTACGGTTCTACGGAAGGTTCAAGCCATCGTGTCGCTGTGTTTGTTGACCTCGGCCGAAGCAGCACAGGGGATACTAGAATTGGCCTCAGTGCGCCTGAGAAGATAGGCAAGAGTGAAGAGGGCTCGTGCTCCTGATTGCTAATTAGTGATCTCTGCTGGAAAGTGCATGTGGATGCACAGTCAAAAAGCCTATTGTTACATGTGAAGAATGGCCACATGTGCTAAATACTGGAGGGCTGCCAGAACCTGTGGAATCTATAAAATCAACACTGAGAAAGGCCATTTGGTCCATCGTGCCTGTGTCGGCTCTTTGAAAGAGATATCCAATTAGCCCTACTCCCCTGCTATTTCCCCATAGCCCTGCAAATATGTCCCCATCAAGTATTTATTCAATTTCCTTTTGAAAATTACTAGTGAATCTGCTTCCACCACCCTTTTAGGCAGTGCATTCCAAATCATAATAGCTCGCTGCGTAAAAAAGAAATCTCTTGATCTCACCTCTGACTCTTTTGCCAATTACCTTAAATATACTAGCACGTTTCACTGCCTACAAGGCAGAAACGTGTGAAAATCAGAGGGAATACTGCAGAAAAAAATCTGCAGATTAATACACTTGTATAGAACAGTAAAAGATAGAAGCTGGCAAGAAACGCAAGAAAGGTTTTTGGAGAGATCAGCTCAGCCAAACCACAAGTAATATGAGTCAGAAAGTGGAAGAAGGGGGTTTGCGGTGATCTAATTTCAGAAACTGAATATAAGGGCTGATTCTGCAATCAAGCATTCCCAGCGCAGAGCAGTGCTCCCAGGGGGTGTAGATCAGGAAATCGCAGGCCCACCGATTGTGATTTTCTATCTATTAAAATTAATAGATGGGAAATTATCGGCTGCATAATTTCCCAATCTGCACCTTTCTCAGAGCATCTGATTACAGAAGCAGGCCCATAGTCACTGCACTTGGGCAAAAAATGGGATAGCGGGTTCATTTTTAGAAACAGCACCATTCATATCTGGGCTCTGTTCATTCTGATTTAACTCATTAGAGTTACATAATGGAGGCCCACTTTCTGTAACATTCAGCTTTCCTGGTACAGAAGTGATTGTTTACACGACAGAGTTCTACCTAATCTAGCAAAGTCCTAATTAAGTGATATAGGGTTTGATTCTCCTGTGCATAACAAAGTCACAGTGCCAATTCTCCACTGAAAACCATTGTAGGCTACTTTGAAACTGGGAAATGTTAGCTGTAGACAGTTGCTTTATTCTAATCCTTTCAGCTAGCAATAACCTTTACACTGCTTACACTGTACCTATCATGGCATAATTAACATACAAAATGTTATCATAGCTCATTCAGAGCACATGGCAATGGAATGAGCTGGGGTAAATGGGAATTATTAGCATTGTAGTGTGTATGTACACCATTTAAGAGTCCTATTAATGCAGAAACAACATGGTGGCTGCAAGCTATGGAGCCATTCTTTGCTTTACAACACCCCATTTGGAATCTACTGATAATTCAATGTCACTTTTGCATTGAAAAAGCATTTGAGTTATCTAGTGACATAAATAACATAGGAAAGATGGAAATTGGACCAAACCAGATATTGTTAATTGAGTAAATTTGAAGCAAGAGTAGACTGGAGTACATTTTTCAACCTCTTTGGTTCTACATCTAAGCAAAGCACCCCTATTACCCATGTAGCAACTGTTATTTGGAATGTAACAATCTCAGAGCATTCTTAAAGCATAATTATAATATAAGCACCTAAGAATTTCTATATATTGGATATTACAAGCAGAGGTTGGCAGAGGAAGAATATTATTACTGAACAGCTGTGCTTGAGCATGAGTTAACTATTATGCAGCACTTGGCTGAAACAAATGTAGCTCTGTGTAGCAGTGTGAATGATCTTTTTGTCCTAAACTCCACCAACTCTCTTGTTCAAGTGGAACTCAGCCGAGTTTAATTCCATTATGCCAGAATACTCGAATTGCATTTAAATTGATAGAAAAATCACTACCTAGGTTAAGTTATTTAAATGTAACTGATTCAGCTAATATCACAACATTTATTATTGCAAGTTACATCAACATCACTGAGTATCATTTAACCATATTGGATTGTACACGGGACAACGCGCACTAGAAGATACTACGCATAGGCATCTGAACAGTTCAAGTTGCAAAAGTCAACATTTACTTGGATTTAACAATTGAAGGCACCACAGGACTGGGCTTGGCAGCAGACTTTGAAAGGTTAAGTAACAGTTATTGGTGTATTAGCCAAATGCTGAGCTTAGGAATTTGATAGAAAAGGAAACCAAGTTTTGTATTACAGTTGAATTGTAAAGCCTTTAATAATTGCAGTGTTCTAACCTTTGTTGTAACTCACTTTTACATTAAATAATTTTAGGCTTTGGAATAGGAACCTTGGAACAGGAGTAGGCCATTCAGCCCCTCAAGTCTGTTCTGCCATTCAATGAGATCATGGCTGATCTGTGTCCTAACTCCATCCACCCGCCTTGGCTCCATATCCTTTTATACCATTGGCTAGCAAAAATCTATCGCTTTCAAATTAAAAATGATTCATTGAGCTAGCATCTTATGGGACACTGCCTTTTGTGGGACACAGGTCCACATTTCTACCACCCTTTGCGTGAAGAAATGTTTCCTAACTTCACTCCTGAATGGCCTGGCTCTGATTTTAAGATTACGTCCATTTGTCCGAGACTCCCCCACCAGTGGAAACATTTTCTCTCTATCTACCATATCAATTCCTTTCAAAATCTTAAAAACGTCAATCAAATCACCCCATAACCGTCTCATTTCCAGGGAATACAAGCCTAGTTTCTGTAATCTCTCCTCATAATCTAATCCTTGGAGCCCCGGTAACAGTCCGTTGAATCTACGCTGCACTCCTTCCAAGGCCTTTATTGTTATGTATGCAATAAAGATACAAATTGAGTACTGTTTAACTGAACAAGGTACAACCTTGTTTCTGCTTTATTAAGGCCCAAAGTGCTTGACTCTCAAAATGGCTGGCCTTTTATACCAGAGCAGCACAATGTGCGTGCTGCTCGGTGGCCTCCAACAATGACACCATCTGGTGGCTACAAACAACATGTGCAGACATGACAGTTATATTCTTTCTGAGTTGCAGTGCCCAGAATTGTATGCAGTATTCCAGATGTGGTCCAATCAAGGCTTTGTATAACTGTAGCAAAACTCTATATTCTAGCCATCTAGTTATAAAGGCTAACATTCCATTAGCCTTTTTGATTATTTTTTTGTATCTGTCTCTCTCACTCTCGTTGGAATCCGTTACATTTTAGGTTTTTACCTTAAATATTTAACTTGGGTTCAGTGTCACTGGCCACAAACCTGTACTTCAGCTTAAATCACGTGCTGCCACATCTTTGGTGGGTGTAAGAATATAACTATCACACTGCGACTCAAGCTGTAAATGGCTGGACAAATTTATTAAACTTTAAAACAGATAAGTGAACAGTATTGAACACGAGCAGTAGATTTGCAGTAAGTACAGACTTCATTTTTCACCTTGGAATCAAAGCAACAAATGTGATTCCCCTGAGCTAACTCTCAACATAAAACAAAAATTTTTTACATGGCTATCCATTGTCACACTATCTGCTGTCTTTGTGCAACAACACCCAAGGCATAGCTCCATATTCCTTTGTTGAAGCACAAAGGACATTGGAGCTGTATTCCGTATAACCACATTCAGGTATTCAGACCTATGCATGATTTAAATGGCATTTCCCATACAAATACATTTGCCAAACAAGCATGTCTGGTGAAAAGCCCCATGGGTGCTTGTAATTGAATGAAATGGCTTGGCCTATTGATCAGTTCTAAACACGTTGAATGATCTGTGAGATGGGTCCTGTCCAAGGACAATGCTAGCTATCAAACCATACACATCAAAGCTGTTCTGAACTAGGTTGCTGCCTTGTCCAGAGATTATCAGCCAGTCTAGAATGTGTTTTCTTAAAAGCGTGCAGAAACAGCTAGCAGTAGTTGTATATACTTGGCTTGTATAGGAGACTGAGGGGAGATATGATCAAGATGTTTAAAATGATAAAAGAATTCGATAGGGTAGATACAGAGAAAATATTTCCTCTGGTGGAGGAATCAAAACAAGGGGACCTAATTTTAAAATTAGAGCCAGACCGTTTAGGAGTGAATTCACAAAAGAGTTGGTAGAAATTTGGAATTCTTTCCCCAATTCTTTGGATGCTGGGACAATTAGAGCTTTTAAAACTGAGATAGATAGTTTTTTTGTTGGGTAAAGAGTATCAAGGGATATGGAGAAAAGGCAGAGAAAATGGAATTGAGGTGCAGATCAGCCATGATATAACTGAATGGCGAGCAGATCTGAGGGGTTGAATGGTCTACTCCTGTTTCTAATGTTCCTATTATGTTTCTAAACTCAAAAACCAATGTGTGCTGTGACCAGCAAGACAGAATCCAATAAATAATCTATCATAGACAGAAATGCATCATTTTTATTATAGCACACGATGCGGTCGGGACAACTCAACAATGGCATGTCCCCAAGTTTCAAGACTAGATCATCATAAAACCTGTTATTTGTGTGGGTGCAAGCCTGTTGATATAACAGGTAACAAACATCAACTGTATGAAACAGTATAACTTCAAATAACTGATTGGCACAAGGTCTTGTTTGTATCTGGAGAGGATAACACAAGTAAAAACGTTGAGTTCAGTTTCACAGGCCCTGCAAAGTACACAATTGAATTTTCCTGCTGTTTGCTCTCACATGGTGTGCAACTAACTATAAATGGTCATCTAGTCCACTTGCCCACAGGGGAGTATTTGAGCAGTGGCCTTGAAAGAACAAATCCATAAAACCCCATCTTAAACAACCAAACATCACAACTGTACTACAGACTGTGAGCAATATCACAGGAGATCAACTAATGTTATTTAAACAGAACTTATGATCTTAAGTGCAGCTAGTTTATTGCTACTGAATGGAGTGGGACTACCAAGAGTTTGAATTAGGAATATCTGTAAATCTGCATTCACTGCAGGATGCTCAATTGGAAGAGAAAACCAAGTTGCCTTACAATGAATTCACTGCATTTAAAAATAAAATTTAAATTTAATATGCCTTTCTTGGATCATGTACAACAACAACTTGCATTTATAGAACAACATATTGTATTTATATTGCGCCTTTAAAGTAATAAAACGTCCTAAGGCGCTTCACAGGAGCGTTGTAAAGGCAGATATAAGGGCAGATGGCCAAATGCTTGGTCAAAGAGGTAGGTTTTAAGGAGCGTCTTAAAGGAGGAAAGAGAGGTAGCGAGCTGAAGAGGTTTAGAGAGGAAATTCCAGAGCTTAGGGCCTTGGCACTGCCACCAATGGAGCGATTGAAATTGGGGATGCCCAGATTTAGAGGAGTGCAGATACCTCGGAAGGTTGTGGGGCTGGAAATAGATACAGATATATAGTGCCATTAACCTAGTAAAACGTCCCAAAGCACTTCATAGTAGTGATTATCAAACAATATTTGACACCGAGCCACATAAACAGATATTGGGACAGGATGGGTAGATTTTAAGGAGCGTCTTAAAGGAGGAGGGTGAAGAATAGATGAAACTACAGCTCATGTGGAAGGGAATAAGCGGATAAATGGATTTATGGCAGTCTATTGTCTCAAGGGAAAGTCAATCTACTCAAACCAGATGTCAGGCAAACCAGTTTCTCATCTCTATCCCTACCTCAAGCCTCAACTAATCCCTATGCATTATTATAAATTGCAATAAGACATCTTTACTCTTATACTCAAATCCTCTTGTAATAAAGGCCAACATACCATTTTCATTCTTAATTGCTTGCTGTACCTGCATGTTAACTTTCAATGATTCATGTACAAGGACACCCAGATCACTTGGAACACCAATATTTCCCAATCTCTCACCATTTAAAAAATACTCTGCTTTTCTATTTTTCCAACAAAGTGGATAACTTCACATTTCTCCACATTATAATAACATTTGCCATTTTCTTGCCCACCCACTTAGCCTGTCTATATCCCCTTGAAGTCTCTTTGCATCCTCCTCACAACTTACATTCCCACCGAGCTTTGTATCATCAGCAAACTTGGATATATTACATTTGGTCTCCTCATCCAAATCATTGATACAGATTGTGAATAGCTGAGGCCCAAGCACTTATCCTTGCAGTACCCCACCAATTACAGCCTGCCAAAATGATTGTTTGTTCTACTCATTGTTTTCTGTCCGTTAACCAATCCTCAATCCATGCTAGTATATTACCCCCAATCCCATGAACCATAATTTTGTTTAATAAACTCTTCTGTGGCACCTTATTGATCTTATTGAATGGCGGAGCAGGCTTGATGAGCTGAATGGCCTACTCCTGCTCCTAATTCTTAAGTCCTTATGTTCGATGATGATGGACATCATCATTTCCACCTATGTCAGAATTTCAAACATTCTTTCTACTATTTATGTTCTTATGTCAGCAAATCCTTATTCCAGAAACAATCCTGGGTGAACCATATGATTAAACTGAGGCCAAAATGCTCACACCAGGATGAAAAACAAAATAAGAGACATCAATTTGCCATATTTAATACTTTTTCAATCTTGTATGCTGTATTTGAAGTTCACGATGCGGTCTCCTCTACATTGGAGAGACCAAATGCAGATTGGGTGATCCCTTTGCAGGAACACCTCCATTCAGTCTGAAAGTGTGATCCTGAGCTATCGTCCGCTTGTCATTTTAATTCTCCGCCCCACTCCCACTCTGACCTATTTACACTGTTCTAATGAAGCTCAATGGGAGCTGGAGGAACAGCACCTCATCTTTCGATTAGGCACTTGACAGCCTTCTGGACTCAACATTGAGTTCAACATTCAGCAGTTGGTGATGATTCTGCTATTACCACTTACACCTCGTCCAGACCCATCTTTTGTTTCTTTACTTGTCCCATTACAACCCCCTTTTGCCTTGCACCATCATTACTTTTGTCCTTTAAAATCTACCTCTTTGGTCAAGCTTTTGGTCACCTGCGCTAGTTTCTACTTGTGTGGCTCGGTGTCAAATGTTTCGTCTCATATTACTCTGCACTTGCTTAAAACCTGTTACATCTCTAACTTTTTCCATTCCTGATGAAAGATCATTGACTTGAAACATTAAATTTGTTTCTCTCTCCACAGGTGCTGCCTGACCTGCTGAGTATTTCCAGGATTTTCTGTTTTTATTTCAGATTTCCAGCATCTGCAGTATTTTGCTTTTGCCATATTTAATACTGTGACTCCAAGATTTACAGTAAAATCCAACTGCCTGAATTTTCTTGCAGTTTATCCAAATTTCCAAAACTGTCACTTGATTTATTTTGATCAGCTAATTGTCTGTCACCAAGGATACTTACTGTCATACCTAAGAATCTCCAAACCAAGCTACTGAAGTATCCATACAAATAGAGTATGATAATGCAGAGCATACCCCACTTATCTAATTCCAGGGAGCTCAGGCATAAACTTGCTATTGTTTTTCTAGTAAGGATTATTCTACTTGTTAAGATGATCAGCTGTCAGCCATGGCTCAGTGGTAGCACTCTTGCCTCTGAGTCAGAAAGTTTTTGTTCAATTCCCACTCCAGAGACTTGAGCATAAAATCTAGGCAGATGCTCCAGTGCACTCATCATCATATCATAGGCGGTCCCTCGAAACGAGGATGATTTGGTTCCACGCCAAAAAAGGATGAGTTCACAGGTGTTTCAATGAAGGACCTGATATTCCAGGTCCTCAACTACATGTTGAAGGGTGGAAGATGCCTGTGCGTGGATATTTTTAACGTGTGGTGGCCGTTGCACACTAGCCACCACACGGGCTTGACAGAGCTAGGTCTTGGTCCAGTGGCAAGGATTAACCAAGACGGCTGGAGACCAGCTCTGCTGCACAGACCTAGTGCGCACATACCGCAGTGTGGGCTGGCCCGTGCTGCCCCTGGGCCCATGCCTCTTCTGGGCCCTGAAATCACACCTCTCCTGGGCCCCGATTACATCCCTCTACGAACTCTCGCCATTCCTTCGCCCCGACCTCGCCACTCCTGCCTGCACCGCAATCAGCCGTCGCCCTCCTGCAGCAGCACATGCTGCTCCCTGAAGTGGCCCCAGCCTGCTGATGGTCTTGCAGGCCGGGACTGCACTGATTTCCGGGCCGGGCCACCGCACACTGCTCCCTCTAATGGCCCCAGCCACAATGCTCTGCTGTGGGAGTGTTGCACTGTCAGAGATGTTGACTTTCGGATGAAGCGTTAAACCAAGGCCCAGTCTATCCTCTCAGGTGGATGTAAAAGGTCCCATGGCACTATTTCAAAGAAGAGCTGGTTAGTTCTCCCCAGTGTCCTGGCCTACATGTATCTCTCAAACATCACTGATTATCTGGTCATTAGCACATTGCTGTTGTGGGACCTTGTGCACAAATTGGCTGCCGTGTTTCCTATACTAATACAGTGACTTTACTTCATTGGCTGTAATGCACTCTGGGACGTCCTGAGATCATGAAAGATGCTATATTAATACAAGTCCTTCTTCCTTTTATCACCCGGAGTATAGAATAAAAGAGAAAAACAAAAAAGCTCTCCAGCATCTCACATAAGACATCATTCTTCATGTGTGAGTCTAGCCAGTGATTATGTTTAGTCGATTCTACGGTGAAGTTCATCACAGCCAAGCCTGATTCTGTTCTCACCTGACTTCCACGGATATGCACTTTCAAGCAGAGGCCACCGCGTAGTAATCAATAGCATGGCGGATTTTATTTCCTCCCTATTATTTCATCTCTTTTCACAGCAATGCTGGTGATTGTAGTACTCCAGGTCCTGCCCAGCTGAGATCAGTTAACCTGGCATAGACTCAGAATGGTGAACCAGAGAACAAATCCAAGAGTTAGCTGAACATTAATCAGATATGCGATAAAAATTAGACCAAGCTTGACTTCAAGTTTGAAGAATTTCAAAGGTCACAGTGGATTTATTTTCCCATATCAAGTTTCTGAGAGATTATGTCAAAGCAACAAACCACTTCATGGATTTACACTCTACTTCAGGAAGTAATACTGATGGAATAGAGTCAGCAAATAAATTGCGGAATTTCAGGTCTTGACCTAAGAGGAGTCACAACCTTGTATTATCTTCATACAAGTGAACAAATGTACTTTTCCTCAGTGCTTTGATCATTATGGTACAAATACTCCTGATCATTTCATTAAATGTTGCTCAAGATGCTGCTCAAAACCGGGACTGAGACTTATCTCAGTTCCGCTGTACACTAAAATAAAAATAATAGGACTAGCAAATATTTAAACTGAATACAAGCAGGCCAGACCTTGTGTGTTTAACACTAATTGAAGATCTTTCTGCAAGAAAAGTACACAAAGTATTGTTTAATCAATTGGATTTCCAATGTTGACTATTCTTCTCACTTTATTTAAGGAAGTTAGAAAAGCAATGAACAAGAAAGGACATCCTGACCAACTGAAGCTCATCCCCAGCACAGCATCTGAGGTAAGGGATTGGCGCCTGGAATAAAATTGCTAAAGCTGCATGATGGAGATTTGAGGATGGATAAATATTTTGGAATATTGCCTCATTCATTTTTGGAAATAGTATTTATGTAGACCTTTCTCTCCAGTAAATTAAGTAAGTGGAGTACAGTCCACGATAGTTAGATTATATATGGACAGAGCAGGCGTGAGGAATCAAATGGCCTTTTCTTATTCCATGTTTTGTTATGTTATGTGACTATTGGTGCACCCCACATTTCTGATTCATTTTGATACAATAGATACGAATCTTCAGCTCCACGAGTGCCAGCTTTCATGATGATGAAGGAAAGCGTATTGTTGATAAATCATCCTGTGACTAGTACGAGAAGTAGGCACGTACCTATCTTGGATGATGTGTACACAGTAATTGATCAGATTGCCAACTGTCATGTTTGTAACTAATAGACTCCATTATGTGTTGCTCCCACAATCAGTAGTTTTAAGGAATCTAAGCAGCTTTGAGTGTATGGAATATGACTTTTCATTTGATAGTTACCTTACCAAATAATTAAAGTGGACTCGTCAACTAACTCCAAGCAGTCATCTGTTCAAAGCCTTTGGGACTACTCAAGACGCTGGTTATTTGCTTTTATCTGACAATTGTCATTGGCCTGCTCTCAATCACAAGCCATTAAAGAGACAATACCTGATCAACCAGCTTAAAAAATACATTAGCACAGTTCTCCCCATAGCTTAGTGGATAACTGCACCATTTAGTGCGTTGCCCAAGTTATACAGACCAGATACACCCCAGGTCTGTACTGAGTTAGCTCATCTCAGCTGGGATGTGGTGGTTGGGTTGCTACAATTGGCCTCAGCACCCTAACGCTAGGAAGGAAGGAAAATCAATCAGCCAGGAGTACTGTTTCTGATCGCTAGCCAGTGACCCCTGCAGGAAAATACATTATCTGTGATGTTGGGGAAAGGACAGAATCAGTCTTGATTGTGATGGCTTTCATGATTGGATGGTATAATACTGTCCATCTCGTACAGGAAGAATTCCCACTTAGGAATGGTGGAAGATCATAATTATCTAACAGTATCCGCCAGTGCTCACTCAGCCATGTCTCTAATCAACCACTACTCTCTCAAATACCATCATTACCTTCCCACACAAACACAACTAAAGAAATCCAGCCCAAGGCCAACCTTTCAACAACTGCACGTCAATAATTGCATTATTTGAAATGTTTGCATTCCCACCTAACAACTTTCTAACTTGAAAATCGAACAGTAAAAGTTACTCCCTTATTGAAACTCTGATCTCATTCACATGTATGTATGCCAATGATGCACTGTTAGGGGGCCGCTCAAAGTGGAGGAGAAGCATCCAGGAAGGCGCCAAATATCTCGAGTCTTTTCGCCAGGAGCAAGCGGAGGCCAAGCGCAAACAGCGGAAGAAGCGCATGACAACTCATGCACCTCACCTACCCGTCCCTTCAACCAACATCTCTTCAACCACCATCTGCCCCACCTGTGACAGAGATTGTAGGTCCCGCATCGGACTCATCAGTCACCTGAGAACTCACTTTTAGTGCAAAAGCAAGTCATCTTCGACTCCGAGGGACTGCCTAAGAAGAGAAGAAGAAATTAGGGGATTAACTGACTAAGAAAACCTAACTAAATGGTAGATTATCGAAGTTCTATCAGTAAAAGCATGTGCAATTAGTTGATAATTTGACATTTACTACTTGAAGTAGTAAGTTACTCATTCATTTGTAGCTGACCTGCCCAATTAAGTGAAGAAAATAAACTGCCAAAAATCTAACAAAACTGAAGCAAAAACAGAAATTTCTGGAAATACACAGAAATTTTGCCTACTTTTAAAAAGAGGAAAGATGAATATATTGTATAGAGACCCTCTGTCACAGCTGGTCGTTCTGATGCCAGCACAAGCATGACGGGATGAATGGCCTCCTTCTGTGAAGCAGCCATTCTATGATTCTATGAAAGATCTATTCAAAATATTAATCCATCTTTTCTCTCTACAGATGTTGATTGACCTGTTGTTTATTTCTAGCATTTGCTGTTTTTATTTCATATTTCCAGCCTCTTCAGGTTTTTAAAAATCTCTATTTTTAAAGAAAACCTTTTTGGTAAAACTCAACAGCTCAATTAATTCTGATTGGATAACAATTGTTGTGCACCTTAAAAAAATGAACACATCATTTATGGTATAAAAGCAAAATACTGCGGATGCTGGAATCTGAAATAAAAACAAAGAATGTTGGAAATCTCAGCAGGTCAGGCAGCATCTGTGGAGAGAAAAAGAAAGTTAATGTTTCGGGTCGACGACCCTTCATCAGAACTGCTGAATGTTCGAAAAGAGCACATTCTTATGCACTGAAAGGGGGAGGGGAAGAAAGAACAAAAGGAAAGGTCTGTGATAGGGTGGAAGGCAGGAGAGATTAGAGAGACAAAAGGGATGATGGGCCGAATAGAAATGGTAATGACAGAAGTTAGAAAAAGGTTAAGCTGGATAGGGTGTGAATGGAATTATGGTACTTAGCCAAGGCCTTTGGTCCCAACAATTGTATACAATTCTTCATACTCCGAGATCTGTTATTACTACCCTATTATAGTGACGTCATTAAGATCCAGGTCGGTGCTTAGAGCGTGGGCAGATACAACAGGAGCAGTGAGGTCAGGGCGAAGGAGCAGCAAGAGACTGTGGAGGGATGTAATCAGGGCCCAGGGGAGGGCTGAGTTTGGGGCCAGGGGCCCGGGGCAGCCCACACTGCGATATGTGTGCGCACTAGATCCGTGCAGCAGAGCAGGTCTCCAGTCATCTTGGTTAATCTTTGCTACCGGACCAAGATTTAGCTCTGTCAAACCTGTGTGGTGGCTGGTGTGCAATGGCCACCACATGTTAAAAAAATCCATGCACCATTCCACCCTTCAGGATGTAGTTCGGGTCCTTCATTCGAAACGCCTGTGAACTCATCCTTTTTTGACGTGGAAGCAAGTCATTCTCGTTTCGTTTCGAGGGACTGCCTATGATGATGATGACGATGATTATGATGTTATATCTGCATAATAATAAAAAATATTTTTTGATCATTTGTCAACCAACTTTTTATATTCTACCTTTTCAAATACTTACCTAATTCTCTGTTGAATAATGTTGTCATCACTGTCTCAATAGACCCTTCTGCTGAAGTATTCCATCTTTCCTTATCAGGCAAACAACAAAGTGGTAGCACTTTTGTCTCTGAGCAAGAAGGTTGTGGGTTCAAGTCTCACTGTAGAGAATTGAGCACATAATCTAGGCACATCAGTGCAGCACTGAGGGAGTGCTGCACTGTTGGAGGTGGACATAAAACATTGCATGGCACTGTTTGAAGAGCTGGGAAGTTCTCCCTGTGTCCTCACCAATATTTATCCTTGAACCAACATCATTGAAACATAATATCTGGTCATTATCTCATTGCTGTTTGTGGGACATTGCTGTGCACAAATTACCTGCTACACTTCCCCTCATCAAAACAGTGACTAGATTTGGTTCATTGGCTGTAAAGTGATATATAAATGTAAGCTCTTTTTTTCTTTTCAAACAACAAATTGAAGCCTTGGGAGCCAGTTTTGCATTTTTTTAAAGTTTTTCTTGGCATATGGACGACACTGGCAAAGCTGGATTTGTTTTGGCTGTTCCTGAGTTGCCCTGAGGAGGTGGTGGTGGGCATTCTCATTGAACGTTCAGTCTTTTTGGCTAAGGTACTCCCACAATGATGATTAGTTGGAGACTGTAGGATATTGACCGAGTGTGGGGTGGCGTTTGTGATTTGACAAAGAATTGGAACGATTGGCTACGAATTTCAAAAAAAAAAAAAAAAAAAATGGGCTTCGGGGAGGTGGGTGGGGTGGCTTGACCCATCCACCTCCACGGAGGTGTGTGGGGGGCTTGACCCATCCACCTCCATGGCACGAACCTGGTATTGCAGTACTTCCAGGAACGGTGCAGTGGCTCTAGGCCTTTTGGCTAAGAGCATTGGCGCAGAGTGATCCTTGGCGTGTGCAAGGTGACCTCTGGCGTTTGTGATTTGACAAAGAATTGGAACGATTGGCTACGAATTTCAAAAAAAAAAACAATCGGCTCTCGGCCTTTTGGCTAAGATCATGCGTAACTGACCTGAGAGGGGAGTAACCACCATAACCCCAAGGTGGTTCTCCCTGGATCAGGAAGGTATATGCTTGCTTTTTTGGAAATAGGAGGTGGGTGGGGTGGCTTGACCCATCCACCTCCATGGCACGAACCTGGTATTGCAGTACTTCCAGGAACGGTGCAGTGGCTCTAGGCCTTTTGGCTAAGAGCATTGGCGCAGAGTGATCCTTGAATGGGCCCAAGGTGACCTCTGGCGTTTGTGATTTGACAAAGAATTGGAAAGATTGGCAACGAATAAAAAAAAAACAATTTGAAATCGCTTCTCGGCCTTTTGGCTAAGATCAAGTGTAGTATCTGTTCTTATCAGTTTAATATCCCCTAGGGGGACATGATATTGAATTGATTTTTGGACAGGGAGCTGGATCAGGGGCTTGCCCCGTCCACTCCATGCACCGACCTGGTATTGCAATGTTTCCAGGAACGGTGCAACTTCGCCTCTCGGCCTTTTGGCCGAAGATCAAACACATTGGCGCAAAGTGATCTTTGGCGTTCGAGTTGATCTGGAACGAAACTGGATTAAAAAAAAAACAATTTGAAATCGCTTCTTTTTATGAATAAAGTATATTTTGAAATTTAAAAAAAATTGAAATCGCTTCTTGGCCTTTTGGCTAAGATCAAGTGTTGATTGGGCATTCATATGCTAATTGACTAATTGCAGAAACTCGTTTTTTCAGTTTGGCTGGGTCTGGCCTTTTGGCTCGGGCCAAGCCCCAATTGGAGAGAAGAAGAAATCTGCATGTCGACCGACAATTGGGCGGACCACGAGGTTCGCCAAGGTGGCGGACTGGCACCACGAAAGATTGAAGGCTTCAGCCAAAACACAAGCTGAAAGGAGGAATCCACAACCCGGATGGCGGCCAACCGAGCGGCGAACCAGGGCATCCGAAACACCATCCGAGTGACTGTAAAGAAAGTGGAAGGACAGACAACGATCAACTGGGACCTCTTCGTGAAGAAAATCCTGCTGGGAACCTGTGGTATGAAAGTCACTGATGTCTTCGCCTTGCAGGACAGCCCGAAGAGAGGTTATTTCGATGTAACCTTCAGAAACGTCACCCTATGCCTGAAGTTCCTGAAGGGATTGAAGGAGGCGAGTGAACCACTGCGATCAGTGCTGACTTGGGAACCACTGTTCACCCTCCCGTCGCAGAGGAAACGCACTATCACAGTGCACATGTACAACCCCCACATCCCGGTCATTGATGTGCTGACATTCCTCGCCAGGTATGTCGATGGGGCAGGAAACAGCATCGACCTGAAAAACTTCCACGGGATTTGGACCAGCAAGCGCCAGATTCAGGTCACCATGAAAGTGGATGCCAGCGGAACCATCCTGCACCCCCCCCCTCCAGCTTCGCCATCGGAGGAAGTTGGGGCTACATGGTCAATGCTTTTTCAGGTCGATGCTGTTTCCTGCCCCATCGACATACCTGGCGAGGAATGTCAGCCCATCAATGACCGGGATGTGGGGGTTGTACATGTGCACTGTGATAGTACGTTTCCTCTGCGACGGGAGGGTGAACAGTGGTCAACCCAACGTGTGCCGGACCAGCGCAGCCCAGCTCTGGGACAACGGGAGCAGTGAAGTGCCCAGCACACCCCACCTCTGGAATACCGGGAGCGACGCAGCAACCGAAGCACACACCCCAGCTCGAGAACGTTGTGAGTGATGAAAAGAGGGAACTACCAACACCAGGCGAGGACAGCGCAGAGGACAAATCGGACTATCTGACAACACTGCAGCAGTACCCTGGTCGAAACACCCCGACGGCAGAGAATGACCAGTATCCCAGCCCAGGTGAAGTAGACTTTTATAGTGTTAATCTATGTATGCAGGAACTGGCCACTGGGCAGGTCTCCGACTTAAAGGACGGTTTATTTGAAATGTAATGTTTTGAACTGTGACCAGTCATTTTAAAATGGATTTAAAAATTGCATCTATTAACGTGCGTAGCGTAAAATCCACTACGCGATGTGTTTCCACCTTGGGGTACCTCGCCAAGGTCAAAGCAGATCTGCTGTTCTTGCAGGAGTGCAGTCTGCCGCACTTCAGCATTTATCGGCAGTGGTCACGATGGTGGGCCCATGAATCATCCATATGGTCAGGAGGCAACGACTGCCGGTCCTCCGGCCTGGGCATTCTGCTGCGGGGAGGCCACTTCACCATCACCGAAGTTAAGGAGGTGGTGGACGGCTGCCTCCTCGTAGCAGATGTAATGTACAAAAACTCCCCTCTCAGGTTAATTAATGTTTATGCCCCAGCTCTCAAGAACAAGCAGCTGGCCCTCTTCCAGCATCTCCCACTGCTACTGGCAACGTCCAGGCCGGTCATTCTGGGCGGTGACTTCAACTGCATCATCGATGTGGCTGGGTGATCCAACAGAGCCGACAGCAAACTGGACGCCACGTCCAGACTCTGGTAAAAGATGCCAAGCTGTGTGACGTCTTCTGCAACCCTGCAGATGGAGCACCGCGCAGATACACCTGGTCGAGACCAGACGGGTCCGTCCGTTCCAGAATAGACTTCCTGTTTGTGTCCCACATGCTCAAGGTCAGATCCACCGACGTCACGCCGGTGTTCTTCTCTGACCACTGCCTCCTCCCGGCCGACTGTCACCCACAGGAAAACCAGAAAGTTGGCAGAGGGATATGGAAGCTGAACGTGAAACTGTTGACTCCGGAAAACGTTGAGGAACTCAAGAGGGATTACAAAGGTTGGAGAACCGTAACTCTGCAATTCCCCAATGCACTGGTGGGAAACAATCAAGATGAACATCAAGAGGTTCTTCATCCTCAAAGGTGTTCAGGAGGCGAGAGGGAGATAGAGGGAATTGTCCCAACTCCAGAAGAGTATGCAAAACCTGCTCCTGCGATGGGGGTCGATGACACGGAGGAACTCCAAGGGATGAAGGGCCTGCAAGTCTCGCTCTTTGCCTCAGAGTCCTCCAAAATCATCTTCTGCTCCAGAGTCCGCTCCGTCGAGCAGGATGAGATGTGTTCGCGTTTCTTCTTCCAAAAGGTACACGGGGAGCTCTGTGATCACCAGCCTAAAGGAAGAAGACGGTTCTGTGACGTCTTCACAGCCCAACATGCTGAGGATCAGCAAATCCTTCTATGCCAGATTGTATGACGTCAAGCCCACAGACTGCGCGGCCTCCCAGTCTTTCCTATCATCTATCTCGGAGGTCTTAGACGACAGCGAGCGGGAGAGTCTGGACCACCCGCTAATCTGGACGAGCTGACGAAGGCCGTCCGGTCCTTCGAGACGAATAAAACTCCCGGAAGCGATGGCTTACGGTCGAGTTGTATTCGGCTCTGTGGGAATGGATGGGCCCAGATCTACTGGAAGTGTACGGGGTATGCTTCTAGCCGGCAGCATGTCAGAATCGATGAGGAAAGGCATCATCACCCTCATCTACAAGCAGAAGCGGGAGAGGGAGGAAATCAAAAACTGGTGGCCCATTTCGCTGCTCAATGTGGACTACAAGATCCTGTCAAAGGTCATCGCCAACAGGGTCAAGTCTACTCTGTGCTGTCCCTGGCAGGAAGATCTCTGATAGCCTCGCGCTGCTCAGAGATACGATTGCCTACGTGCGGGACAGGAGGGTGGACATCTGCTTAATCAGCTTAGACCAGGAGAAGGTCTTTGACAGGATATCGCACACGTACCTGATGGACGTGCTCTCCAAAATGGGGTTTGCGGAGGGTATCCGCAATTGGATCCAACTGCTCTACACAGACATCAGTAGCGCAGTTCTAATCAACGGGTGGCAAATGGAAAGCTCTCCGATCAGATCTGGAGTCA
Organism: Pristiophorus japonicus; assembly: GCF_044704955.1. NCBI lineage: Eukaryota > Metazoa > Chordata > Chondrichthyes > Pristiophoridae > Pristiophorus > Pristiophorus japonicus. The sequence continues at coordinate 137,716,365 of NC_091980.1, read as the reverse complement.
GGCAAGGCTGTCCTCTCTCCTCTGCCTTGTTTGTGTGTTGTATCAAGCCCTTTGCCGAGTCCATCAGGAAGGATGCAGGCATTAGAGGGGAGACGATCCCAGGCAGCGGAGGCACTCAGATCAAGACCTCCCTGTACATGGACGACATTGCCATCTTTTGCTCGGATCCTCAATCGGTCCGCAGATTGCTCACAACCTGCGACCAGTTTGAACTGACCTCGGGAGCGAAGGTCAAGCGCAGCAAAAGCGAGGCCATGTTCTTTGGCAACTGGACCGACCGATCCGTTATTCCCTTCACCGTCAAGGCAGATTACCTGAAGATGTTGGGAATATGGTTCGGAACGGACGGGGCGTGCGGCAAAAACTGGGAAGATCGTATTGCCAAAGTGACACAAAAACTGGGATTGTGGGAGCAGCGCTCCCTCTCCATTGCAGGAAAGAACCTGGTCATCAGGAGTGAGGTGCTCTCGGTATTGTTGTACGTGGCACAGGTCTGGCCTATCTCTCGCTCCTGTGCTGCGGCAGTCACCCGGGCCGTCTTCCACTTTGTCTGGAGGTCCAAAATGGACCGTGTCCACATAGACACAATGTACAAATCTCTGGACAGTGGAGGAAAGGATGTTCCGAACGTGGCCCTCATCCTGATGACCACCTGTGTGTGCGGCTGCATCAAGCTGTTCACAGACCCCTGGTACGCAAACACCAAGTGTCACTACGTGTTGAGGTTCTACCTGTCCCTGGTGTTGCGAAGGATGGGTCTGGCCACGCTGCCGCGAAACGCCCCTACCAGTTGAAACATGCCTGTCCACCTGTCCTTCGTGGAAACGTTTTTAAAAAAAAAACCTTTGACCACAAGGCCATAAAACAGTGGTCAGCACGTAAGATCCTGGACGCCCTACGAAAGAAGGAGATGGTGGACCCTGTCGAGTGGTTCCCCGAGCAGACTGTCGAACTTGTTTGGCAGAACGTCTCATCGCCAGAGCTTTCACACAAGCACCAAGATGTAGCTTGGTTGGCGGTGAGGAGAGCTCCACCCGTCAGATCCTTCATGCACAGCCGGCGTCTCAGCAACACGACACGGTGCCTCCGAGTCGGCTGCGGGGCGGACGAGACCGTCACCCATCTCCTTCAGGATTGCGCCTTTGCAAGGCAGATCTGGAAAGAGATGCAGTGCTTGCTGACGAGGTTCAGCCCAAGCAGCTCCGTAACACAGGACTCTGTGCTCTACGGGCTGTTCCCAGGGCCATCAACTTGGTGAAAAACGCACTTTGGTCTTGCCGAAACTTGCTGGTCTTCCAGAGCAAGGAGATGTCCACATCTGCGTGTTGCAGACTGGTGCAATCCAAGGTCCAGGAGTACGTGCTGAGGAACGCACTAAAAATTGGTGCAGTCGCCGCAAATGCACGGTGGGGAAGAGCCACAGTTTAAAGCCCTTCCGCCACGGTAAACCTCGGGGCTGGAATCAGTATAAAATTCCCCTCGGGTTGCCCTTGTAAACTTTTTGTATACATCGAGCACCATGATCTGAAAACACCTATATAGTGCCATGTATAATGCAAGTTGTTTAGTAATGTATGTCGCAAAAAAATGTAACTGTACCCTCACCCATTCCGTGTACCATATAGTGACACGTGTAACATAATTTGATGAATGTATTACAATGTATTCTGGATTGTACTGAATTGTACCTTGAAATGTAAAGCAAGCAAATGTATTGAACGGAACTGCCGTCAGCATCCAAATGTATTGTATGGAATTGCTGACCGCATCCAAATATACTGAACTGCCTTCCAATGTACTGTGCAAATTTTTATATGAATAAAGTATATTTTGAAATAAAAAAAACCAATTTGAAATTGGTAAAACTTTGTGCCATTTTAAGTGACCTCCGAATTGTGCCATTTAAAAAAAGAGGAAGGCTGCAGTCAGGAATTCTGTTGGCCTGCAAGTATTGGAGCTGCCAATCCTTAATCAGATCTGACAGGGTCATTTTCATATTCCAAAGTAAAGATTTTTTTGAGCTGGGATACCATGCTCCAAAGTGGAGTGGAACAAAAAAAAATCTTCACACCCCAATTCCCTGGAGAACAATGGCTGCCGTTGCTAAGGAAGTGGGGGGCGCGCTGTACTTCCGGCGGCCTCCGATTGGCGGACTGTGGCTCGGGAGGGGGCGGGGCGCTGCGGCTGATTGACAGCAGCCCGCGCTCCTTGCTCAGCGCCGGGCGGCCGGCCGGCACCAGCTGCGCGCTCTGTCGGAGAATGATGCCGGGTAAGGGACCAGCTCTACCCCAGCATCTCCCCTCACAAAACATACCGCTGTCTCAGCTTGTGGGGCACAGTGTGCCTCGGGCAATGGGACATGTTGGCTTATTTCTGTTCCTGTTTTAATAAATAATATACAATAATGCCTTTATTATCTTGCAGGGTTTGGAGGCAATGCTAACGAAATGCAGTGGTGTTTCTCTCAGGTTAAAGGAACTATTGACGAGGATGTGTCAGAAGGTAAACCTATTTTTTTTACCCCGCCCTCCACAACACGAATATGAAATGTAATATAATACAGTGACAACTTCTGCCTCCTCCCTGATAGTGCTGGCTAAAACAGGAGAGCGTTTGTGTGAGCTGATTTCCTCCGTGCCATGTAGAGCTGAAACCTTTTGAATGGCAGCATTGCATACAAATTATTAACCCCCCCCCCCCCCCCAACACAGTTTGTTCATAAAATAATGTAGGACTTTCTTTTTTTTTGTTAAATTTGCATGCAACATAACAATCAGTAGCACTGGTGAATAAGTGTTGTTGTTGCTCCAGCTAATTGCTTGTTTACAAATGTCATTGGTTGTATAAAGCAAAAAGTGTTCGTGTTTTTAATAATAATAGGAAGTGAACATGTGTCTAACTGTCAATACCAGACTCCCTTGACGGGGTCCCTTGAACCTGTGCAGTGATGGGTTGTAAGAGGAATTAAGGTGCTTAGTTTACACAGCTATAGGTTCTGTGTACTGCTGTGTGTTTTATATGCCCACTGAACTCTAGGTTGTGTGGTAGTAAGCTGCTGACCTTAAATGTTAACCTAAGGAACACGGTGTGGTTTCAGCTCGTAGGTATTTATGTACACTTTGTAGATTCTTACTGTAAATGCAGGGACAGCAGTACATGGATTTTGACTGCAGTTGAGGACTATAAAACCTCAGTGGTAATTGACTTAATTATAATGCCCGAGACCATTATTGTGCCTTCTGTAAGATGAGGGGTCGTATTTTTTTTGTAGTTCTGGCATGGCAGTTCAATGTGTGACAGTGACTGTGCATCTTGTGGTAAGGATAAATTATTTCCCCAAGTTATTTACAGGCTTCAACTTGTAGTTTGTGGTGCTAGCATTTTATTGCCCAATTTAAACATCAATTGTTACTGCGCACTTATAGTGTAATTACTGTAACAAAATGCCCTACAGCGGTTCACTGAAACAACATCTGGACACTGAGCAGTGATGAGAGAAGGTGGTGGCCGAAGACAAGTTAAAGAGGCAAGTTTTGACAAGGCTTTTGAAAAGATATGAGAGAGGGAGCAGGGAAGAGAGGCTTAGATAAAGTGTTCCAGCGTGGGGCCAGGATGGCTGTAGGCTTTACGACCAATGGTGGAATGGAGAAAGGGGAGAGACGGGACAGGCCGAATGACCTCCTTCCGTGTGTAACCATTCTATGATGTGCAAAGGAGGAATATGTCTGAAAAGGGGAGGATGCAAACTGACATGTAGAGTTGGAAGAGGTTATAGAGGGAGGGAGGAAGAGGCTATGGAGGGATTGGTAGAGGAGGATTAAGGATTTTGAATTCAGTGGTTTGGGGGAAAACAGGGAGGTTAGTCAGAATGGGACTTTGGGTAAAAGAAAGACTTACATTTATATAATGCCTTTCACGACCACCAGATATCTCAAAGTACTTTACGGCCAATGAAGTATTTTTGGAGTGTAGTCACTGTAATGTGGGAAACGCAGCAGCCAACTTGTGCACAGCAACTCCTACAAACAGTAATGTGATAATGACCAGATAATCTGTTTTTTTTTTGTTACGTTGATTTGAGGGATAAATATTGGCCAGGACATCGGGGATAACTCCTCTGCTCCTCTTCTTCGAAGTAGTGCCGTGGGATCTTTTACATCCATCTGAGAGGGCAGACAGGGCCTCGGTTTAATGTCTCATCCAAAAGATGGCACCTCCGACAGTGCAGCATTCCCTCAGCACTGGAATGTCAGCCTAGATTTATGTGCTCAAGTCTCTGGAGTGGGACTTGAACCCACGACCTTCTGACTCCGAGACGAGTGTGCTACCAACTGAACCACAGCTGACACTGGTATTAAGGAATATGGGCCAAAGGCAGGTATATGGAATTAGATTGTAGATCAGCCATGTTCTCATCGAATGGCAGAACTGGCTGAGGGGCTGAATGGCCTGCTCCTGTTCCTATATTGTGCAGACTAGGATACTGCCGGCGGAGTTTTGGACGAGTTGCATTTTATGCAGGGTTGAATTCGGGAGGCCGGAAAGAAGAACGTTTGAGGTGACAAAGGCACAGCTAGGGGCTTCCGCGCCAGTGGGATGAAGTAGGGCTGCAGACAGATGATGTGGAAGTTGGCAGTCCAGATGGTGACGAGGCTATGTGTTTGGAAGCTCAGCTTGGGGGTCAAACATGACCGAGGTGGCGTATAGTAAGCAATGACACCAATTGCAATAGTGTAACTTAAAACATTTTCTCCCGCACCTAATGTAGATATATTAACAGTTCAGTTGAGCACATTTGGTGTTTCAGTCACTGATTAAAAAACTATATGTAGTCTTATTTCCTCATAAGAAGGAAGACTGCAATGTAAAAGATGCTGTCAGATCTTGATACCTTGGAGAGGGTAGTTGTGAAATTTGTGAAACCAAAGGTTGAATTAAATCCATTTACATTCTAGAATTTTCTTGAAGTATGAAAGAAAAGTCTTGCATTTATGTAGCGCGTTTCACAACCTCAGGACATCTCAAAGTGCTTTACAGTCAGTTGAAGTGTAATCACTGTCGTAGGAGACGCAACAGCCAAACTGCGCACAGCTATTCTCAGTGCGATAAGGACCAGATAATCTGTTTTTGTGAAGTTGGTTGAGGGATAAATATTGGCCAGGATACCGGTAAGAACGGCACTGCTCTTATTCGAAATAGTGCAGTGGAATCTTTTACGTCCACCTGAGATGGCAGATGGGGCCTCGGTTTAATGTCTCACCCGTAAGACGGTGCCTCCGACAGTGCAGCACTCCCTCAGTACTGCACTTTAGTGTTTGTCTAGATTTTGTGCTATAGCTTCTGGAGTGGAACTATGAATGTATGGAAATAATATTGTGTTTTAAAGCTAATGAGACTTGACTGCCCTCCCCCTGCTAGATGCAATTGTTTCATAGCCTTTGGTGTTAGTCTATTTGCAGCTGCTGCATTGTCCAGTGGGAACACAATGCACATTGACCCTCTAGTAGTCTTTTGGGCTCACGGAAGACCATATTTTTCTTAATTCATTCAATGAATAATCTGAAATTGGAAGTGCGTGCTAGCTGGGAAGGAGGTCTGATAATGAGGACAGCTAGTTATATCATTTCCAGCACTGGGTTTGTACAAAGTTTGTCTCAGCAATTGGTAAAGCCATCAATTTCTGAAGAAATGTCAGGAATGAGATTTTTTTTTCTAAGAGCGAGTTACCTCAGAATGGATCTTGTTTATAAACCAAAATGACTGAAACTTGATCAGCTTGGCACTGAGCTTGGAATACTATAATCCTCCTAAACCCAAAGACCACAACATACAAGTTCCCCCTTCAAGTCACCCACCATCCTGACTTGGAAATATATCACCGTTCCTTCAGTGTTGCTGGGTCGAACTCCCTCCCTAACAGAACTGTGGGAGCACCTTCAATACATTGCAGTTCAAGGCAGTGGCTCACCACCACATTCTGGAGGGCAATAAATGCTGGCCTTGCCAGCGATGCCCACATCCCAGGAATGAATAAAAAAAATACTCAGATGAGCATCTAAAATGGCAGAACTGTAATTTTTAAAAAATACATAATTAACCATTTTATGTACCTTCCTGTTTAATGAGACATCAGAGTGGAACATTTACCAAGTTTGTACCTTGTCGGTTCTTCCAGAGAGAGATTTAAGGGAAAGCTGTTGAAATATTGGTCTGGCTTCATAAGTAGTTAACTCTATTGTCTAATCTTTTGGTTAGAGGATAGTAAATATTATCATGGAATGGCCTCAACAGCAGACGGGCTGCAGTCTGTTTTCTGAGTGGGCTGGCTGGAAACTTCTAAATTGATAGGAGGATATAAAAATCTCTCTCTTTTTAAATAGTCTATTTTTTCACTTACTGTGTTATCAGTGAGTTTTCATCATCAGCAGAGTAAACCCTAGAATAGAAGCCATGACCACTGTTGTAATGTCCAATGTATATTGCTAAAATAAAGACAGGAAATGCTAGAAATACTCAGCAGATGTTAACATTTCAGGCCAATGACCTTTCATCAGAACATATTGCTCATGTTGCGTTTAAGAATGTTCTGGGATTGATGCATCCTATCTACCTAATTCACTGGTAACAAATGTGCTTTTCTTAAGAATACATGTTGTAAAAGGTAGATCGAACGCAGTGTTAAAAAAGGTCCAATTTCCACAACTTGCAGCCTCTGTGTAGATTCTAATTAATGTTTCTCCTCATCTCTCTTTCTACATAGTGTATGATGTACCACTATCTGTCTCTTGTCTGGTTTTGAACTTGGCAAAAAAAAAAGCTAGCACTTTTAATGATCACTGTGGTGAGCTTACAGTATCCTAGGAAGAGAAGGTCAGTGTAATGGGAGGAATCAGAGCAGTGGGAGAGTGGGGGGAGCTGTGTAGTAGGAGAGATGAAATGTATATGTCTGTGGTGTAACATGCACTTAAAATAAAACGCCTGATATACTTTACAAATAAGGTTGCTGCCAAATACCATGGCAACATATTTGCTTTAATACTGATTTTTTTTCTCCTGAGTGATGAAGTGTGCTGAATTTTAAATAAAACAAACTGAAAAATGAACAAAGAGTACTGAAAATTGAATCTCAGGCTGTCACCCCACTGTAATAACTATGAATGTATAATATAAGGCTCTGTGCGTGGTACTTCAGTGTCCGAGGATGACTCATACAGAGCCTATTAAAACATTGAGTGGAATAGGCTAGAATATGTTATAGAGCAGTTTTACTCACAGTACTGGTCGATAATATAATTTTCTCAAACACTTGTTTAACTAATGTATTAAAGCCCATTTTCCTGAGAAACCTAACTGCTTAAAATAATTCTTTAGGAAACCTTGAATTGCCATATGAAACCAAATAAAACTGTATTTCTTATTTTTAATAAAGCTCTGTTGTCTTTGTGCATCACCGATATCCTTTGTCCCACCATTGATGGCCGTGCCATTAGCTGTCTGGGCCCCAAGCATTGGAAGTTCCCCCTCTCTGCCTCTGTACCTCCCTCCCCTAATTAAGACACTCCTTAAAACCTTTGACCAAGCTGTCTTTATGTCTCCTTCGTTGGTTGGCAATTTCTTTGTCTATTTACGCTCCTATGAAGCGCCCTGGGATGTTGTACTACGTTAAAGTTGCGATATCAATGCAAGTTGTTGTTGTAGTGTGCGCTGGAGGATTACAGAGACATAACCAAATCTTTTGAATATGCACAACCTGCTTGCTTTGAAGCAAAACATCTTTTATGATGAGGGGACATGGATTTATACTTAAAAAGGGAATATTTGCAGGGCTATGGGGAAAGAGCATGAGACAGGGACTAATTGGAGAGCTTTTACTAAGAGCCAGCATAGGCAGGATGGGCCAAATGGCTGCCTTCTATGCTGCAAGTTTCTCTGTAGGGAAGTGACAGAAGGTGCTGTCATTAAGTCGCAGGAGAAGCATGTCTTAATGTATTTTTCTGTAATTCACAGCTATCTTGCCGAGAATTTTGCTTGAGCACGTGTTTTAATCGGATCTTTTCATTTATTTAAAAAAAACCTTTTTGGTTTTGTGGTGAGAGGAGGGATGGCAGGTTGTCTGATATCAATTATTGCCAAACTCTAGATTCATTTGATGTGGATTTGGGCTCAGTTGAATTGTGCAGTTCATACTGCTCACTGGGAGAGGAGTGGTTGGGAGAGAGGAACAGAAACTCTCGAGAGAAATAGGGGACTAGGATAAAACAGTGAATTAAAACAAAGTGGCCAGTCTTGATGCAGCAATATAAATTAAAGGAACAATTTTAAAAGGGGGGGGGGCAAGAACAGAGAGACCTGGGGGTGTACGAAAACAAATCTTTGACGATGCCAGGACAAGTTGAGAAGGCTGTTAAAAAGACATACAGCTTTATAAATAGAGGCTCAGGGTACAAAAGTAAGGAAGTTATGCTAAAAACTTTATAAAATACTGATTAGGCCCCAGCAAACTTCCGGTTTTAACAGGGGTGCAGCCAACCCGCTCACTGGAGGCAGATTGGCCTTGTATTTAACCTGCTGTGCACGTTTAATTGTGGCCTTCCGGAGTTCCCAGCGGCTGCAGCAAGGTAAGGACAGCCTTGTGGAACAATCCTTGTGGGCCAGGAGGAGCAGGAGTGCTTTCTCCTGGCCCACCAAGCTCACCCAGGGTCGGGGATCAGACGCACCCCCCTGCCCCCCCCCCCACTTCTGGGGGTCAGACACCCCCTAACCCATGCTCTCTTTTCCCCCCACACCGGGTTGGGGCTTTCACCTACCTGGGGTTGCGGCCTCCTCACCAGTGTTCCCCACCTAACTGAATCAGACTGACTTCTGGACGGGGAATTTGGCTGTGATGTCAAATGCATTTTAATAAGGGTAATTAATAAATACTTGTAGGACCGTGGGGAAAGAGCAAGATAGTGGGACTGATTGGATGGCTCTTTCAAAGACCCAGGACAGGTACAAGGGCCGAATGGCCTCCTTCTGTGCGGTATCATTTTATGATGATGGACTATGGGCCCAGAGCACTAAACCTTCCCTAATTTGGCACTAAATGGACTGTCCCTTTCTGGGAGATCACATAGTGTGGCTGGTGTGGGAACTGTTACATTGGTACTGTTCTGAGGTTCGACTGTGGGATTATTTTGGGTGTAAAGTAGAGGGAGCTTTACTTTACCCAAGTGTGTTGGATGCTGGTACAATGAACAAGTGTTCTATTTCCTAGCGCCCCACCTGCACCTTGGCACAACATTTTTTTTTCTTTCTTCGTTCATGAAATGTGGGCGTCACTAGCAAGGCCAGCATTTATTGCCCATCCCTAATTGTCCTTGAGAAGGTGGTGGTGAGCCGCTGCCTTCAATAGCTGCAGGCCGTGTGGTGAAGGTGTTCCCACAGTGCTGTTAGGGAGAGAGTTCCAGGATTTTGACCCAGCGACGATGAAGGAACGACGATATACTTCCAAGTCAGGATGGTGTGTAACTTGGAGGGGAACTTGCAGGTGATGGTGTTCCCATGAGCCTGCCTTCTAGGTGGTAGAGGTCGCGGGTTTGGAAAGTGCTGCTGCAGAAGCATTGGCGAGTTGCTGCAGTGCATCTTGTAGATGGTATACACTGCAGCCACGGTACACCGGTGGTGGAGGGAGTGCATGTTGCATGGGGTGCCGATCAAGTGGGCTGCTTTGTCCTCGAGCTTTTTGAGTGTTTTTCGGGCTGCACTCATCCAGGCAAGTGGAGACTATTCCATCACTCTCCTGACTTGTGCCTTGTAGATGGTGGAAAGGCTTTGGGAAATCAAGAGGTGAAATACTCATCGCAGAATACCCAGTCTCTGACCTGCTCTTGTTGCCACAGTATTTATGTGGCTGGTCCAGTTGAGTTTCTGGTCAATAGTGACCCTCAGGATGTTGATGGCAATGCCGTTGAATGTCAGGGGCTGGTGGTTAAACACTCACTTGTTGGAGATAATCATTGTCTGGCACTTGTGTAGTGCGAATGTTACTTGCCACTTATCAGCCCAAGCCTGAATGTCGTCCAGGTCTTGCTGCATGCGGGCATGGACTGCTTCATTATCTGACCAGTTGCGAATGACACTGAACACTGTGCAGTCATCAATGAACATCTCCACTTCTGACCTTATGATGGAGGTAAAGTCATTGATGAAGCAGCTGAAGATGGTTGAGCTTAGGACACTGCCCTGCGGGACTCCTGCAGCAATGTCCTGGGGCTGTGATGATTGACCTCCAAACACCACAACCATCTTCATTTGTGCTAGGTATGACTCCAGCCAGTGGAGCGTTTTTCCCCTATTCTGTTTTACTAGGACTCCTTGATGCCACACTCTGTCAAATGCTGATTTGATGTCGAGGCCAGACACCCTCACCTGCCCTCTGGTATTCAGCTCTTTTGTCCATGTTTGGACCAAGGCTGTAATGAGGTCTGGAGCCGAGTGATCCTGGCGGAACCCAAACTGGGCATCGATAAGCAGATTATTGGCGAGTAAGTGCCGCTTGATCGCACTGTCGATAACATCTTCCATCACTTTGCTGATGATTGAGAGTAGACTGAAGGAGCGGTAATTGGCCGGGTTGTATTTGTCCTGCTTTTTGTGGACAGGACATAGCTGGGTAGTTTTTCACATTGTCAGATAGATGCCAGTGTTGTAGCTGTACTGGAACAGCTTGGCTAGAGGTGCGATTCATTCTGGAGTATAAGTCTTCAACACGACAGCCAGGATGTTGTCGGGAGCCCATAGCTTTTGCTGTATCCAATGTGTTCAGCCGTTTCTTTATATCACGTGAAGTGGCTCGAATTGGTTGAAGACTGGCTTCTGACGTCTGGGACCTCGGAAGGAGGCCAATATGGATCATCCACTCGACACTTCTGGCTGAAGATGGTTGCAATCGCTTCAGAGTTGTGCTTTCTACTCATGTGTTGGGCTCTGCCATCATTGAGGACAGGGATATTCATGGAGCCTCCTCCTCCCGTTAGTTTTTTAATGGTTCATCACCATTCAAGACAAGATGTGGAGTTTGGCAGATTTGCTTCCCTGATGGACATTAGTGAACCAGATGGGTTTTTATGACAATCTGATAGTTTCATTATTGATGCTGATACTTTTTTTATTCCAGATTTATTTAATTAACTGAATTTAAATTCCCCAGCTGCCGTGGAGGGATTTAAACTCGTGTCCCTGGATCATTAGTCCAGGCCACTGGATTACTAGTCCAGTAACACAACTACTATGCTACCGTTCTCGTAATACTATTTACGAGATGGAAGATCGAGACCATTTAAGAATTGGTTAGATAAGTGGTTGAAGAAAAGAAGCGAGAGCTATGGGAACTTGGTTGTGGAGCCAAAAGCTACACACAGTCCTCCAACTGTGACCTTACTATTCTTTAACACAATTCTGAAACTTTCTCAGAAACTGCCATTTTGAAAATGACTGATGCACTTCCCAACTGGGTCACTTCCCAACTAGTTCACTAAGAATTTCCTTTTTAGCAAAAGAAACCTACAATCCTTTTATGTGAATTCAGTTCCACACCAATGTTGATGACTCTTAACTGAAGTGGCCTAGCGAGCCACTGAGTTCCATCGAATCAGTGGAACTAAGGATGTGCAATAACTTCCAGCCTTGCCAACGATGCCCGTATCCTGGGGGGGCAGGAGGTTGGTGTGTATGTATTGAAACTGCACAGTAACCTTGTCAGCCCTGGGGCTCTCGCCTTTGTCAGAAAGTTCTGGTTAAATCCCCACTCCAGAGACTTCAACACGTAATCTGGGCTGACACCTCAGTCCAGCACTGTTGGAAATGCTGCCTTTGAGATGATCTATAAACTGTCGTCGAGCTACAGTACCCAGACGACGCCTGCACCTGCGCACATACAGAGACTGAACTCCAGGACATAGTCAATGTATTTACTGAGGACTACGAAAGCATGGGCCTTACGCTAAACATCCGTAAGACAAAGGTCCTCCACCAGCTTGTCCTCGCCGCACAGCACTGCCCCCCAGTCATCAAGATCCACGGTATGGCCCTGGACAACGTGAACCATTTCCCATACCTTGGGAGCCTCTTATCAACAAGAGCAGACATTGACGACGAGATTCTACACCACCTCCAGTGTGCCAGTGCAGCCTTCGGCCACCTGAGGAAAAGAGTGTTGAAGACCAGGCCCTCAAATCTGCCACCAAGCTCATGGTCTACAGGGTTGTAGTAATACCTGCCCTCAGAGGCATGGACCATGTACAGTAGACATCTCAAGTCGCTAGAGAAATACCACCAACGATGTCTCCGCAAGATCCTACAAATTCCCTGGGAGGACAGAAGCACCAACATTAGCGTCCTCGACCAGGCCAACATCCCCAGCATTGAAGCACTGACCACACTTGATCAGCTCCGCTGAGCAGGCCACGTAGCTCGCATGCCAGACACAAGACTCCCAAAGCAAGCGCTCTACTCTGAACTTCTTCACAGCAAATGAGCCAAAGGTGGGCAGAAGAAACATTACAAGGACACCCTCAAAGCCTCCCTGATAAAGTGCAACATCCCCACTGACACCTGGGAGTCCCTGGCCAAAGACCGCCCTAAGTGGAGGAAGTACATCTGGGAAGGTGCTGAGCACCTCGAGTCTCATCGCCGAGAGCATACAGAAATCAAGCGCAGGCAGTGGAAAGAGGTGTGGCAAATCTGTCCCACCTGTGACAGGGACTGTGGTTCTCGTATTGGACTGTACAGCCATCTAAGGACTCATTTTAAGAGTGGAAGCAAATCTTCCTCGATTCCGAGGGACTGCCTATGATGATATAAACTGAGGTCCCATCTGCAGGGCACTGCTCTAAGAAGTGCAGGGAGTTTTCCTGGTGTCCCTAGTAACAGTTATCAGACAACCAATGCCGATTTATTGGGACACGTATTATTAATGGGAGCTTACTGTGCACAAATTGGCTGCCATGTTTGCCTACATTACAACAGTCACTGCACTTCAAATGTACTTAATTGGTGGCGAAGTGTTTTGGGACATTCTCAGGACATGGAAGCCACTATATAAATGCAAGCTCTTTCTTTAACTTTCACTGAACAACATACAGGGATGCTCGATTATCCTATCATTTCTCTGCGTGGGGGTGGGGCGGAGGGAGGAGGAGAGAAAGAGACCCACCTCTCTCGGCACAGATCAAGGTTCCATTTGATTTGGTAAAATAGTTCATTTCATGGGAGATGAATTTACAAGATCAAGAAACAAAATCAGTTACAATATCAAGATAGCTTAAACGCACAGAATCCTATTTTTGAGTGTTGTAAATGATATTCATGTCCGAAGCAAGTCATCTTGTCCTCAGTTTAATTTTATTCTGGAATTTTATGAAACAGAAGAGTGCGTTCTGTACAGGCTGTGTTCAGGTGTGATAGTGTTTGCTGACCTATTTATTTACTTGTACCTCAGTTTCTAATCAAATATTTTCAGTTTATATAGGCCTAGTACAGACAATAAATTTTAATGAATATGTAAATAGTTTATACATCTCTAAATAGATTAACCTTTTCTACAATATTCAGCTTGCTAATGCACTCCAAAGGATTCTGGACAGTTCATTGGGTGGTGAATTATTAAGTTGTCCCTAGTTTAGGCTTTGTGCCTTTTATAAGTTGCTACCTCCAGGGAAGTAAGAATAATGGGCTTAATTTTGGCCAGGTGTTGCTCTGTTTTTTTTTGGAGTAACTTGTTTTTTCTGGCGTAACTTAAAAATCTCCATTTTCCACAATCAATTTACACAAGTGTAAGTGAGTTGGTTACGATTTTTTAGTTTTTTTTTCTAAAGGGGGTGTTATCAGCCACCTACACCAGTTCTGCCCATTTAGGCAACTTTGGCCAGCTAATAGTTACTCCAAATCTACTTAGGCCAGCGTATGTGGCCACTTCAGAAAACCCTTGCGGAGAGTTAAAGAAATTGGCGCAGCTAGGTACATCGGAGACCATTTGGCCTGGGATGGGGGCGGGAAGGGAAGCGGAGAGTACCTGCACCTAAAGCACCAGGACTTATAAACCACCAAACCTTGGAAACAAAAAGTTCTAAGAATTCAACAATAAATAAAAAATTGAAGTAAGTCCTACCTTCATCTTAAAACTCAGCCCGGGAAGGCAGCGGGCAGTTCGGTGCAGGAGGCCACTCGGCCAGGGCTAGGGGCGGGCAGGAGAACTGATAGTGCTCCTGCCTGGATGATTTCTATCAGTTCTCCTGCCCGCCCGCCCCCTAGCCCTGGCCGAGTGGCCTCCCGGTGCGATTTCTAAGATATTAAAGTGATTAAAGCTTCAAATCGATGCATTTACCAAAGTAGGTTTTTCAAAGTGGGTATCTAAAGAAACATGCTACTTAAACTGACTGCATCACCTGTTGATGCACACACAGTTCCCCAATAAACAATGTATTTTCCAATTTAAGTCCATAAATAGGCATTTTCCAACCAAATGGAACTAAGCAGTCCGTGCAATTGCCACTCCATACCCCTACTCACAACATTTGGCTGACATCAGGTCCCACACACAACGGCTGCAGCAAGCACAGGGAGAGGCTGGGGGCAAGGAGCTACTGCGCATGCGCGGCCACGCCACTTCGCATGTGCAGACGTCCCGGCACTCTTTTCGCCGGAGGATGCTGTCTCCACCCCCGACTCAACTGGCCACGCTGCGCGACCACAGGGAGGAGGCCGGACCAGCAGCCAAAGTGGGAAGGACATTTTTTTGGCGCACTTCTGAACGGAGAAAAGTGGCGCATCTCCGGTAAGTGCGCCGAAAAACGGGCCGGGCCAAAATTGAGCCCAATGAGATGAGATCTGGAAGGTGAATAAAATATGATGCAAAACAAAATCATAGAATGATATAGCACGGACGGAAGCCATTTGGCCTATCGCACATGTGCCAGCTCTTTGGAAGAGCTGTCCAATTAGTCCCACTGACCTCTTTCCCTCTATCCCTGCAGCTGTTTCCTTTTCAATTATGTATCTAATTCCCTTTTGAAAGTTACTTTAAATCTGCTTCCACCACAGTTTCAGACAGTGCATTCTAAATCATAACTTGCTGTGCAAAACAATTTTCTTTCTTTTCTATCTAAAGCCCTCATAACTTTGAACACTTTTATTAAATCTCCCCTTAATCGTCTCATTTCTCAATACTCCAGCTGAGGCTTAACCAGTGATTTTCTTGTACTCTATACCTCTTTATAAAGCCCAAGATCCCATATGTTTTTTTTTTAACAACTTGCCCCACCCCAAGTGTCTTTCTTCCTGCATCCCCTTAAAAATGGTACCATTTATTTTACGATGTAACTATTTGTATTGCATTTTTTTGACCGACAGGTGACAAGCTCCGTCCCCACCCCACACCCGGCCCGAATCATTCCATGCACGTGGTGCCGAGAAGCAGGACCTATGGCTCTGACTCTCTCTTCTCCCTCCGCCCCCCCCCCCCCCCCCCCCCCTCGGCAGGCCTGGAGACGAGAGCGGCAGGCCTGGGGCTGATAGTGAGAGAGAGGATGGGGGAGGTAGGGGAGAGAGACAGATCATGTTCTTCCAACCCCCTACAAGGGACAGCGTTGGAGTGGACGATATCCAGAAGTCACGACACTGTCATGATTCACTTCATACCTAATAAACCTGTTAACAATCCGTACACAATGCCATCCTCATTTATGGTGGGGTGGGGGTGGGAAAAAGGATGCACTTGCGCTGGGGTAAGGCACTTTGGCTTCGGGAGGGATATACTTGGCCTAGGGTAAAGCATTTCAGCTGGGAAGGCATGCACTTGGACTTGGGTAAGGCACTTCAGCTGGCAGAGGCATGAACTTGGACTGTGGGGTAAGGCACTTCGGCTGGGGGAGGCATGCACTTGCACTGAGGTAAGGCACTTTGGCTGGCCCTTGCTGTCTTTTGGGGAGCTCTGACCACTGTCCCTTCAGTAAGTCATCGTGGATCAAGTTACAATTTGCAAAGTCAGTGAGACCTTGGGATGGGAGGTTCCAGTTACACATTCCTGTGAAACTTCAGGATGTGGCTTATCCTCCAAGGGGCCCAATCATAAACAAAGGATGGAGCATGGTGGCCATTTTTGCAGTACAAATAAGTGCATCCTTTATTTTATATTGTTTGAAGGCACTATCACAAATGCAAGTTGTGTTGTTTCTCCTTTTCCTTCTTCCTGTTACAATAGAAGTATACCGTCACAATTACCGTCTGAACCTTTTGGAGGAGTTCTGGTACACAACAATGGAATCAACTGTATTATATTAGTGGACAACTTCTGCCTACTGTGCAGTGCTAGAGTATTGAACCTCTAAGCCAGCAGATCCAAGTTTGAGTCCCAGTCTTGAATGACCATTACTCTCCAGCTTCCCTTACAAAGACATGCATTTATATGGGACTTTGTCATTTCCCATCCAACAGCTCAAAGTGCTTGAATGTGTCTGCAGTTTCATCTGTCTTTTCTTTGGAGTTGAGGAGCTGAAGGGAACCTTCCTTTCCGCATTATTGGAATACACCAGCTGTGGGATCAGCCAAGGATTGGCATTGACTTTGTCCATTGAGGTGTCTGTGGACTGGAGTGTGCAGTCCCCACTGACTGAGGAGGAGTGCATTGTATGGGGCAGTGCATTAGTGTTGCCAACCCTCAAGGGTTGTCCAGGCAGGAGTCTCCAACAGTTAAAGTTTAATCTCCAGGGCTCTGCTGGAAACAACCCAGAAGAACAATCATTGGGGCACTTAAAAAAAAAAAAAATGTTTAAAAAAAAAAAATTATTTGACAATATCTGTTAACTATAAAATATTGGAAATGGGGATGTTTGACTGACAGTGAAGAATCATGCAATCAGGTGGCCTGTTCGTTTTCCAGTTGGTGTGGGAAGGCGGTACACCGTGGCGATGGACGTGCCAAGCGGCCAATGATGGGAGTGTGGGGGCGGGGCTGTAGAAGATGCGGGGTCATGTCATAAAACCTCCCAGGAGACGTGCAACCAGAGTTGGCAACCCAACAGTACATGGAAAGAAAAAGTGTTTGTAACAAATTGAGAAGTTATGTTGAAGGCATACTGAATTTTAAGAGCTGAACATTCCATCTCTGCAGTTTCTCTGTACCTGATGCTAATCCAGTTTTATCTGGGACAAGCAAATTATAACTGGGACAACTTACTGACTGTCCTGGCAACAAGTGTGCTTTTCTTTATTATATGCACCCCTGATATTTCTCAGGTATAGGTGCAGCGTCCAAAATCCGGAGTTCCGGAATCTGGAATGTTCTGGCATCTAGACTCCAGACCGATTAGTGGCAGGGTTGTCCGGAATCCGGACCCATCGGCCCTGCCGACATCGGGGCCCTGCAGCTGCCCGACTTCGGGGCCTCCTCGCCGGCCCGCCCGAACAACTCCGTCGCGATGGGGTCCACCACGGCGGGGCCCTGTTTGAACACCTTCTTGGCGGCAGGGCCTGCCCGAACAGCTTCTCCTCGGCGAGGCTCCGCCCGACGACCTCATTAGCGAGCCCTCTTTCCCCCCCCCCCCCCCCCCCACTTTCTGACTTTACAATATCCGCTAATACCCGAACTTGGGCTCGGGTGTTTCCGTGATGTCAGAAAGACGATCGAAAGTCCGGAAAAACACGGAATCCGGAACGGCCTCGGTCCCGAGGATTCCAGATTCTGGACGCTGCACCTTTATCTGCCACCCTGAAACAGCATTAGTTACTCAAAACTGCAAAAAACGTTTTGGTATAAAATACTTAAATTCAAATTGCAGTTGCATTCTATTCATTGCAATGCATTTCTTTGTATTGACTTTTTCACCCCATTGACTATTCAATGGGTCGAGTGTGAAGTGTATGTCTACTGAGACATCGGCCTTGATCAGGAGGCAGGCTAGACTGCTTTTAATAGTTAGGCCTCAGTTGCAAGCCGCTTGCCGACTTTCCGATCAAACTGGCTAGGAATTGGCAGTAAGCAGCTGCCTGGTTGTTTAAAATCATGCCGGATGGAGGCAGCTGAGATGTTAAACCGAGACTCCATGGCACTACTTGAAGAAGAATAGAGTTCTACCAGTGTGCTGGCCAATATTTATCCCTCAATCAACATCGTTAAAACTAATCAACCCGTCATTCATCTCCGTGCTGTGTGGGGCCTTGCTGTGTCCAAATTGGTACTACTTTGCCGACAAAGCAACGGTGACGACACTTCAGAGATAACTTGATTATGAAGCACTTTTTAATGTCATGAATGTGAAAGGTGCTATATAAATTAATTCTTTTCATCTGTTTAATCCTGCATGAAGTTTTCTCTCTTTTTTTTTTCTCTCTCAATTTGTGGTTCTGTTTTTCTTTCTATCTCTGTCTCCCTCGTTCTGCATCTATCACTGTGGCTGAAAGCCCCTTTATATTTTTCCTTGCCACTTTTTCTCCCTCTGTGTCAGAACAACTCTTTCTCCTTTTTTGGGAAATCTGACCTTGTTTTAATGTGTTCGTGAGATGTGGACGATGCTGGTCATTGCCCTGAGAAGGTGTTCGTGAACCTTCTAGAGCCACAGTAGTCCTTGTGGTGATGGGGCTTCTTGTATTTGATAGTGTTTCAGAATATTGACCCAGTGGTAGTATATGTCCACGTCAGGATGGTGTATGATTTGGAGGTGAACCTGGAGGTGAACCTGGAGCTGATGATGTTCTGATCAGTGGTAGAGGTTGTGGATATGAGAGATGCTATTGAAGAAAGCTTGGTGAGTTGCTGCAGTGCATGCTATGTATCATACATACTGTGGGCTACAGTATGTGTCAGTGGAGAATGAGACTGTTATTGATTGCAGTGGTCAAGCGGACTGCTCTGATGTGGATGTTATCCCGCTTCTGAGTGTTGCAGCTGCACCCATCCACATAAGTAGTGAGTATTCCATCATACTCCTGGCTTCAGCCTTGTAAATGGTGGAGAGGCTATTGTGGGGTCAGGACGTGAGCCACTCATTGCAGAGTACCCAACCTTTGCCCGGCTCTTGTAGCCAAGTTGTTAATATCTTTGGTGCAGTTACGCTTTTGATCGATGTTGACCCCAAGGATATTGATGGCCGTGCTGTAGAAGGTTATTGGTAGGTGGTTGGACCTGTTCTTATTGAAGGTCATAGATGGGGTCTAGATGTGGTAGATAGAGAGAAACTTTTCCCGTTGGCAGAAGGGTCGAGAACCAGGTGATTGGCAAAAGACCAAAGGCGACATGAGGAAAAATGTTCTTGCACAGCGAGTGGCTAGGATCTGGAATGCACCGCATGAAAGGGTGGTGGAGGCAGGTTCAATTGTGGCTTTCAAAAGGGAATTGTACCTGAAGGAAAAAACTTTGCAGGCCTATGGGAAAAGAGTGGGGGAGTGGGACTAGCTGTGAAGTGCTCTTGTGGAGAGGCAGCATGGGCTCGACTGGCTGAATAGCCGCCTTTCGTGCTGTAACCATTCTATGTTTCTAGTTGGTCTTTACCTGGCATCAGTGTTACCTGCCATTTGTCAGCTCAAGCTTGGTTGCTGTTCAAGTCCAGCTGTTGGCTGGCATAGGCTGCTTCGCTGTTGGAGGAGTTATGAATGGAGCGGAGCTCCACTCCACTCCTGACCAGATGAATGGAAGGCCATTGATGAAGCAGTGGAAGATGGTGGGATCATGGACTCTGCCCTGTGCAGCTTCGGCAGTAAATGATTGGCCTTCAACAACCACAACCATCTTTTGTTGTGTGGGGTATAATTCCATACACTGGAGCGATTTCCTCTTGACCACTATAGACCACATCTTTGCTAGGGCTTCTTGGTGCTACAATTTGTTGAATGCTGCCTTGCTGTCAAGGGCCAGTACTCTAGCCTCTCCTCTGGTATTCATTCTTGATCCATGTCTGGCTCAAGGCTATGATGAGGACTAGAGCCAAGTGGTTCTGGTGGAAGCAGAACTGAATATTAGTGAGCAGCTTATTGGTGAGTAGTTGTTGCTTGATGGCACTCGATGACTTCTTCCACCACCTTACTGATGACTGGGGCATGCTGATGGGATGGTAATTGGCTGGATTAGATTTTTCAGGTTTAACTTGATCAGCCAGACCAAGACTGCTGAAATACCCATGCCAGATTTCAAGAGGGCCGGATTGGCAAAGGTGGCAGATGATTTGAGCAAGATTGATTGGGCTGCCCTAGGCAACGATAATAGCAACACAGAAGAAAAATAGAATTCCTTCAAAACCGCCCTGCGCAAAAGGAAGTCAAATATGTCTGCAGAATGAAAAGAAAGTTATTTGGTAGAACAATTGGCTAATGGATCATGTCCAAAGATAAATTACTGTAGGATTGAGCAGAAATATGTTTACAGGCTTAAAAATAACTTAAGGAGAACAGTGACAGGTATTGGACTCAGCTGTAGGCAACAAAAGCTGGTATCAGAGCAGCTCGAAGGACACCAGAGAAGTGAGGAGTTGTGATAATTAAAGCAAAGTTTTTTTCAGCTATGTTTGAAGTCAAAGAGCCACTAAGGATTCTTATAGAGCCATTGAAGGACTCCACAAAGCTGATTCGGGTTGTCTACCAGGTCCTCGACATAACTAGTTTGCATCATTCTTTGTTACTGAAGATGATGGGTTACTAATATTGCAGCTCAGTGTTGATGCAAAAATGTAAATATATAGCATTATTCACTTGGGTAAAGGGAACTCCAACCATGTGTTTGCTATCCAGGGTTGCATGCCCAAGGCAGTAAGGTGGGAGAAGATGCTGGGGGCTCTAGCGTACAAGACTGAAGGGCGAAGCCCATGATCAGTTCCGTGAGGCTATTGAAAAAGCAAATAGCGTTGGGATGTATTAGCAGGAAAATAAAATACAAAACAAGAAATACTATTCTGTCTCTGCACAAGGCCTTGGTCAGGCCTCATTTAGAGTAATGTGTCTAGTTTCCCCCCCCCCCCACCCCTTACAATAAAGGATGAACTAGAGGCCCGAGAAAAAGTCTCGGGGAGGGCCATTAGATTGATATCTAGTTTAAATGCCTTAAATTACCTTGGAAAGCTGAGACATTTTACTCTAGAAAAGCGTAGACTTTGAGATTTGATTGGGCTTTAAAATTATGACAAGATTCGAATCTGAATTTCCCAAAGTTTTTCTCTCAAATTGGCCTAAGAATTTTTTTGCTCTCTGTTTTTGCCTTGGTGGGGGGTGGGTGAGGAATGGTATGAAAAACATGTTTTATATCTTAGACATGTCTGGGCTGTTTTCCACATTGTTGGGTAGATGTCAATATTCTAGCTGTGCTGGACTATTGGGCAGCATAGAGGGCAGGCTACTTCTAGTATGCAGATTTGCAGTATTATGGTCAGGATGTTGTCCGGTCCAATAGCTTTTGCTTTGTCCAGTTTATACAGCAATTTATTAATGTGATGTAGAGTGAACTGAATTAGCTGGATGCTGATATTTATGTTGGGGGCCTCGGGACCAGGTTGATGGCGTTGTCCATTTGGCACTTTAGGCTGAAGATACTTGCAAATACTTCAGCCTCTTCTCTTGCACTCGCACGGTTGAGGATGGGGGTGTTCACGATGCCTCTTCCCTTTTAATAGCTAGCTGATTGTCCACTACCATTCTTCACTTCATGTGGCCGGGCTGCAAGAGCGTTGCTTTGATCCATTGGTTGTGGGATCTCTTGGATCTTTCTGTAGCATGTAGCTTTTGTATTTAGCATGCAAGTAGCCCCGTGTGGAGCTTCAGCAAGCCGATGCCTCATTTTCAGGTATGCCTGCTGCTGATCCTGGCACATCCTTCTACACTCCCCATTGAACCAGGGTTGGGCTTGGTGCTTTCTGCTGGTGGAGGAGTGTGAGATGTGTGGGGCCTTGAGGTTAGATTGTGGTGGTATACAATTCTGCTGATGTGATGACCCATTGAGTCTCTAGGGTGCTAGATCTCTACTTTTAGTCTGTGCCATGCTACATGATAGAAGGTCTTCTTCTTATGCGGTCTCTCGTATCGAGGATGACTTGCTTCCACACCAAAATGGGATGAGTTCACAGGTGCTTCAATGAAGGGCCTGATATTCCAGGGTCCAACCAATTGTTGAAGGGTGGAAGATGCCTGTGTGTGGATTTTTTTAACATGTGGTGGCCATTGCACACCAGCCACCACGGGCTTGACCGAGCTAGGTCTTGGTCCAGTGGCAAGGGTTAACCAAGACGACTGGAGACCAGCTCTGCTGCACTGACCTAGTGCACGCACACATCGTAATGTGGGCTGATCTGTGTTGCCCTGGGCCCTCGCCTTTTCTGGGCTCCAAACTCGCACCTCTCCTGGGCCCCGATCGCATCGCTCTTCAATCACGCGCCGCTCCTGTGCCCCAACCTCGCCGCTCCAGCTGTACCTGTCCAATCAGCGACCTGGATTATGGTAACGTCCAATCCAGTCGTCCTCCTCCAAGATGTCACTCTCCTGCACCAGCTCACGCTGCTTCCTGAAGTGGTATGCTCTCTTTATGGCCCCAACCTGCCGCTGGTGTTCTCCCACGGTCGGGGCCGCCACGCTGGTTCCAGTTAGAAGATGCACTGAAAATGGTCAATGGCATGCTGAGCACTGACTTTATTTGTGGCACATATGCTCAGTTAATTATGGATGATTAAAGTTCAACAGTTACTCTATATGCTTTAGCAACGTTATTGTGCTGTTTATAGAAACCTTTGAAGCGTTTTATGTGGTCTGAGGCTAGAGAGGATTATAATTCTTTGAACAATTCCATAAATTTCCCGAGTAGCTCAAGTGCTAGACCTCCCTCTCCCAACTATTTAAAAAGTTCACACTATTTCACAGTAAACTGAGTGAATAGAACTTGAAAAGTGCATGTATGCCAAGGTCATTCTGTTCTGTGCGAGTTGAAAATAACATTTTCAAGTTTAAAAAAAAAATTGTGGTATGAATGTTATTCAATGGAGGAAAAAAAAAACCAACCGGTATCAGCATTCAGCATTGAGCACTCTCAGGCTATGTATAGCACAGTTAGATGCAGCGTTAAACTCCCTCCTGAAGAGCCTTCTGTACGGCATCAGTCTGAAACTTTCCATCCAATGGCATCTGAGTGAGACTCCATTATACGATTATGGGCAGCCCATCCACACCAAACGTAAATAAATGTAATTTATACAAGTTAGTCCTGTAAGTGGAATAAGACCTTTCTGCAAATGCTTGGGGGAAGGCAGGGGGCAGGGTACTAGGAGAAGGGAGTGGCAGTTTAGTACAGGTTGAACCTCCCTTATCCTGAACTTGCTTGCCCGGAACCACCCCTTGTCTGGAACCATTCCCAGCCACCAGGTGGTGCATGCGCAGAATTCCGACAAGAACAAATTGAAGTCCTTCATCGCTGCCGACTCCCGCAATCACTGGCCTGACCCTGCGATCCACTCTTTCCCGCCCCCCGCCCCCCCAACGATCTCTCTGCCGCACTCCCAGCCCCAAGCTAGCCAGCCCCAATATCGCCTTGCTCAGTACCTGTACCATCCAATTTTAACGTGACCATCCCTTATCCAGAACAGGCCAGGTCCTAAGGGTTCCGGATAAGGGAGGTTCAACCTGTAGTATACAAGCACGAGAGAATATATCTGTGTGCACTTAATTCTCACATCCAGTACCCATAAATAAAATAAACAGTAGGCCAACTAGTGGTTATTGGGACTTCATCTAAGACAGTGCTGCATGAGGTATCAGTCCGTGAATTTGTGATTGTTTTTGTTGCACTATTCTGGATTTTCATAGTAACATTAGGAACGGGAGGAGGTCATTCAGCCTCTCAGGCCTTTTCCACCATTCAATTAGATCAAGGCTGATCTGCACCTCAACTCCATTTTTCGGCCTTTGTTCCCTATCCTTTGATATCCTTGCCTAAAAAAAATGAAAACAAACCACCTTTGTTATAAAGGTGCAGGTTTTCATTAAGAGTTACCCAATTCTGTCAAGGGCAAGTACCAATCAAAATCTGGATGCTTATCCACAAGCCCTGGTATCATTCTGGTGAATGCACCCCTTCCAAGGCAAGTATATCTTTCCTGAGGTGCGGTGCCCAAAACCAAATGCAGTATTCCAGATGGGGGTCTGACCAAGATTCTGTACAACTGAAATGTAACTTCCTCCCATTTATATTCCAACCTCACTTGAGATAAAAGCCAACATTCCATTAGACTTATTGAATATGTTTTATACCTGTGCACCAGCACTGAACAATACAAAGGAGGTAAACTCTGTGCCTCTGACCATATCTCGGTCCCAAAATTGGAAGGCTTTCATTATGTTGGTGAACTGGTGAAAATGAGCACCTCTTTCAGTATGTCTGTTATCTAGTGAATCCCACAAACCCAGAAAACTAACAAGAGAAAACAATCTTCCGAGTACTTCAGCACTGCTGTTCTGGTAGTCTAACACATAATATATATGTGACTACCACGAACCATCTAGGCAAGTTGACCTGTTGAAGTTGTGTTGGAGCAAACTGCTGACCACAAATATACATAGCTGGGTAATCTTCCCTGGATCTCAGGTGGTGGGGGTTCTACTATCGTTCCTGCAGTAGGTGGTGCTGAAAGGATGCCTTCGTTTGGAGGTATTCAATCCGAGGACTGTTGCTGATATGAATAACTGAACAGTAGAACCAATTAAAATGAAACTGGAGCCCTGAGCAATATTACTGCATCATTAGCATGCGTAGTGCAGCTGAGCTGCTTCATGGTAACCAAATTCAGGTCAAGTATTTCACCACGTGGAAGTCAATATTGGTTTCTATTACATCTAATGGAGTTGTGCGTCCCTGTCGCTGTTGGCATAGCCAAGTGCTTTAAGTAGAATAGATTCTTCAGACTTGTTGGGTAACCTTGGATGATATTGATGGAATTGCTGCCGATGAAGGCTGACGGGAAAACAATTATAATAATTTTTTTTTAAAAGAATGTTTTATCAAACTAATTTTTCGACTCTTTGATGTGTGAACAAAAAAACACTGGTTATTACCCACTCAAGATAGTTTGTTAATGGTTCTCTTTGCTGACAATTTGGTTTATTATTCTCTATTATGTGACAGCCAAAGCCATAATATAGCTTAATGGCATTGCTGCTTGGGGAATGGGAATCAACAATACAATACAACACAAACCATTTGGCCCAACTTGTGTTCATACCGCATATGAGCCTCTTTCACTCTTCTTCCCAACCTGTCCCTATAAAGGAAAGAAAGACTTACATTTATATAGTGCCTTTCACGACTACCGGACATCTCAAAGCGCTTTACAACCAAGTTAAGTACTTTTGGAGTGTAGTCACTCTTGTACTGTATATCCCTCTATTCCCTTCTCCCTCATGTATGCATCAAGCATCCCCTTAAATGTGTCAAGGCTGCTTCAACCATTCCATGTAGCAGCGAGTTCCACATTCTCTGCAGTCTCCACAGTTTCTTCAGTTATTGTTATGGTTGTATTTTGATCAAGCTTCCGCTGCCTTAAGTTGTTTCCCTCTTTGTCCACCTGGACTGGTCTGATGCCTATTGAGGCTGAGCGAGCTGTGCGCACTAGCTCTCCTGGTCCTCCACAATTGCCTTGTATTGGTGGAAAACATGAGAAACCTGAGGGTCCTCGTCTGAAACACCGACTGACTGCATTTTTTTAAACACGGAGTATTTCCTACAGCTGATTTAATTATGTGCCAACCCTGTGTTCCACTAACACACACCTGAATTTCCAGGTGGAACTGTTTTAGCAACAAAACACTTGCTCGCTTTTTTGCTCGCTTTCTCTCTCTCTCTCTCTCTCTCTCTCTCCACACATACTCGCCAAAAATGCTACAAACAACACTCTTTCCCACCCCGCCCCCCCCACATGGAATAACTGGAAGAAGCTCTTCTGATGGTACTATGCCCTCCTACTTCTTGCCCAAATAAGGACGATTAGAGGTTATGAAAGTCAGTACGAATTACTGACAATTACAGTGACAGCTGTGGCTCAATGGGTAGCACCCTTGCCTCTGAGTCCGAAGGTTGTGGGTTCAAGTCCCACTTCAGGAACTTAAGCACATAAATCTAGGTTGACACTCCAGTGCAGTGCTGAGGGGGTGCTGCACTGTCTGAGGTGCTGTCTTTCGGATGAGATGTTAAACCGAGGCCCCATCTGCCCTCTTGGGTGGATGTAAAAGATCCCATGACACTATTTCGAAGAGCAGGGGAGTTATCCCTAGTGTCCTAGCCAATATTCCTCAATGAACATATCAAAAAAACACATTATCTGCTGGTCATCACATTGCTGTTTGTGGGAGTTCGTGCGCAAATTGGCTGCTGCGTTTCCCACATTTCAAAAGCGACTACACTCCAAAAGTACTTAATTGGCTGTAAAGTGCATTGTGATGTCCGGTGGTCGTGAAAGGCGCTATATAAATGCAAGTCTTTCTTTTACGGCATCATGCCAAGTTACTAATAGCAAACTCAATGGGATCGATCTTAACTTTGGGTGACAGCAAGTCGGCAGCCCACTTTACATCTCAATCCATTGACTTCAATGGAAATAAAAATGGGGAGAGATGTCAACCGGACTGCTGACTCACAGTTGCCTATTGTACACTAGAGCACAAAGTCGAGATCTGCCCTAGTGTGTGTTTACCAACCATGCCAATTCTCTTGCTGGTGTTCAGTTCCACTAGTGCTGGTCGCTCCTCAGTTATTTGTCCGTCACTTGTGTGTGCTGGCAGGCTATTTGACTGTGGAAGATATCACTCTTCTCCACATCTGATGTGCTCACACATCTACTTCCAGCAGAGATTACCGGGTAGTGATCAGGAGCAAGAACCCTGGCTGATTTATTTGTTTTCCCTCTGCACTAGCTATGGCTTGAAATTAAAGTCACCCAAGGATCTGAAACCTGGATGATTTAATTGTGTTTGAGCAGGTTGATGAAAAGCAGGATTTATTCTGCACTGTTTATGCATCTGTGCCACAACTTAGGCAGCTTTCATAGATTAGCATATTGATTTGGTATTATTCAACCATCATTAATCAGTCATGTTTTGTGGTGAAAATAAACATCATCACTGTTTTTGAAGAAAGATATTGTGACATTAATGGAAAGAAAAATAAGAGAGGCAATGTTCCTGAGTCTTTAATCGATTCAAAAAAATCATTTTAAATGGCCACAGTAATCTCTCCCTTGCTGTAAACGTGGAGCAAAGTATTCTCGAAGGGCCAGGAGCACTGACTTCATTTTCGGGACCAGCTGTTAAGCACACGGAGGACTTGACCCATCACATTGGTATGGTCCCCTTCCAGCAGCAGGAGTGGCGGGGAGCGGCCAGCAGGGATATGCAGGTGGCGGATTGTTGAGGGACGCGTGGCATGGCTCTGAATGGCATCAATAGAGAGCCCGGTCGGTGCCGTTGGTTGTACGGGAGTCGCACGCCAAATGTCGGTGCACCAGCTCAATATAAAAGTGGCTTTAAAAGTTGTGCAGCATTAACGTCACAACTCGCCGGGTTTTGTGTTCCTATCTATTTGATTGTCTATTTGCTGAGTTTTGATATTTTTTGTGCATGACGCAATGTTTCTTTTAGTCGAGGCTCAGGAACAGGACTCGGCCATTCAGCCCCTCGAGTGTGTTCCACCATTCATTTAGATCATGGATGATCTGTATCTTAATTCTATTTACCCTCGGTTTCACATCGCTTAATAGCTTACCCAATAAAATCTATCAATCTCAGTTTTGACATTTTCAATTGACCCCTTTCCCAACCCCCAGCCGACAGCTTTTTATGAAGGAGGGGGATGCTGGTTAGGTGTGGTTGTGAGGAGAGTCAGGGGTGGGGTGGCGGGGAAGGTCAGGGAGGGGGTGAATTGGTGGTGGGTTAGTGGGAGAGTCCTAGATTTCTGTTAACCTTTGTGTGAAGAAGTGCTTGGAAATTGTCTTGAGGCCTCTACTCCTTTATACCCTCCATCCTACATAAATGTAAATGGGACAGAAATGTGTTTCAGTAACACTCATTGCACACAGTGGATGCTTTGCAGGCCTGTGTATGAGATACCGTTTCTATGCAGTGAATTCTGTTGCTACAATTGGCTTCTTTCTTGTATGGCCTGACTTGCCAGCAGTGCGGGGGGAGCATGTTGGTGCCTGGGCTTGAGAGGGTAGGCAGGGAAGTTTGCTCTTGTCTGTCCAACCAAGAACCCTCCAGTGGCGATACCCTATTTTTTTTCCTCACTCTCTTCCTCTTTCCAGGAAGCTGGGAGTCCCCAACTCGGAGCTTCCTTTGTGCAGTGCAGCTGATAGAAAAATGATGCAGGCTGGATTATAAATTTGGTGACCCAAATCGGCATTGTACCAAAATTAAAGGACTGAATAAGCATATTATACTGTGCCTTTCACATCAAAATGCCTCTGAGCGCTCCACACACAGAATTACTTTCTTGAAATGCACTGACTGTTACGTAGACAAAGCCTGGGAGAGAAAAAAATGATTTCAGGCTGCATGCTGTTGTCTCTCTTTATTAGACTCTGAATTTGTCCTCTTAGTCTATTTTGGGTCAAATTAGTCAACAATATCCTGCACACTGTGTACAAAACCAGAACTGACAGTTTTAAAAATGTATTGCGATTTAAAGTAAGAGACTGGCACTAGACGTTGGGTAACACTGCACAGGTTAACTGCTTCATTTAACCCTTGTGACTGGCCAGCTGCATATAGTGTTCCATCCAACAGAGAAACTGCATACATCAACCCTCTTACCTTATTCTTGTTATAGGTGGCAAAGATCACGAGTCCAGAGCATGTATATAAATAAGTGTTTCCATTCTTTTATTAGAGATTACCTGTTTCCTTCTTGAGCAAATCCCCTTGTGTGATCCTGTTGACTAATGATGGAACTAACTGAGTGGTCAGACAAAATGCTTGGTGTCCTGGGGAAGGGTGGCATTCATGTCAATGCTTGTGATCCAACACGCTATAAGTCAGCCCAGTCTCAAAGCTGCATCCCTGTTGGCACTATCCCGTGACTCATCACCTATCAGCATCAATTGACAGTCCGTTCTGTTCTCAGGCAGTTCATACTCACCATTGAATTTACAGGGGGGCCCTTTCTACTTGTTTTGTGCACTGATTCCAGCGGAATCTCTGCAGATTTGGAAAACCATCACAAAATATCGGGGTCTTTAAAACATAAGTAAGTTACGACTAAACCCACTTACATTCATGTTTCCTGTGATCTTTTACACTAGTTCAAGAATCAGTTCGCCTGTATCCCAGGCTGTTTAAGAGAAGCAAAAGAGGAAATAGCAGAGGCTCTGACCATCATTTTCCAATCCTCTCTGGCTACAGGTGTGGTGCTGGAGGACTGCTAATGTTGTACCTTTGTTTAAAAAGGGAGAAAGGGATAGACCGAGTAATTACTGGCCAGTCAGCCTAACCTTGGTGGTGGGAAAATTATTGGCAAAATTCCTGAGGGACAGGATAAATTTTCATTTGGAAAGACATTGGTTAATTAAGGAGAGTCAGCATGGATTTGTTAAGGGGAGGTCGTGTCTGACTAAACTGATTGAATTTTTTGAGGAAGTAACCAGGAGGGTTGATGAGGTCAGTGCATATGATGTAGTGTATATGGATTTTAGCAAAGCTTTTGATAAGGTCCCATATGGCAGACTGATCATGAAAGTAATAACCCATGGGATTCAGGGCAAAGTAGCAAGTTGGATCCAAAATTGGCTCAGAGGTGTAGGGGGTGGTGTGGGGGTCAGGTTCAATTCTGACCATCTGAGCGGTTCGAATCACTCCCACTCCCTCGATTCTAGACTTTGGATTTATTTAGGGATGGGACAAGGTTTTGGTGCAAGAAACTTAGATTTTTTTCAAGAAAGAAAAATACAATATTTAATGTAGGTCAAAATCTTACAATCTCAAAATAGGGAACACTTTAATACACCCACAAGAAGAATACAGCAGAAGAACACCTCCCACCTATCTATCCCACTTTCCAGCTAAGTTTGACTCAAGGGCAACCAGGATAGTGCTCACTATCAGCTTCTATTTTTAAGAAAGCTAAAGACCGTGGATTTCAGAAGGAGTCCATTTTGTGTGCTACTTTGAATTGTACAGAATCCTGCAGTGCAGAAACAGGCCATTCAGCCCAAATGGTCCATGCCGGTGTTTGTGCTCCACACAAGCATCCTCCCATCCTCATGGACTTATCGAGCTTCCCTTTAAATGCATCTCTGCTGTTCACCTCAACTACTCCTTGTGATTGAGTTCCACATTCTCACCACTCTTGGGGTAAACCAGTTTCTCCTGAATTCCTATTGGATTTATTAGTAAC
This sequence comes from Pristiophorus japonicus, assembly GCF_044704955.1. Lineage (NCBI taxonomy): Eukaryota > Metazoa > Chordata > Chondrichthyes > Pristiophoridae > Pristiophorus > Pristiophorus japonicus. Next base: position 137,685,986 of record NC_091980.1, on the reverse strand, counting down.
TATCTTAAATTTTATTAAAGAGCTCATCTGATTGGATAAGTGCGGCACACTGACCCTACAGACCATACGATCCCAGGTTGGTTTGTACTAGTCGATCTCAGTTGGAATTGGGGAGCTACAGTGGGCATCTGGACAAGGGAATGGGGGTGGGGGGGGGAAGGAAGGATGTTGGAAATCAGCTCTGATTCTTATGCAGTGAACCCTGCAGCTAGCTGCTTGTTTATAGGGAGGATTGTGCTTGGCTATGATGACATCCACAACCGAATAGCCTTCCACCACTCACTATCCTGGCTCCCACTTGAAGAACTCTACTTTGGTGAGATTTGGTAGGGTGCTGGTGTCTGTAGAATCCTACCGCAGCATGAGTTGGCACCTTCAGGAGGATTGGTGGGGAGGGGGGGGGGGAAACGATAGGCTGATAGACTACTTTTAAAATAAGTCAAAATGTTTGGTGTTAATGTTTTTTAAATGTGGGGCAATCCTGTAACTCTGAAACTCCACCATATGAAGGCTCTCTGCATTTAAGCTCCATTGTTTTAATAGGTGAGATTGTCTGTGCTTATTGGAATTTATTAGTGTTCTGGCTGCTGTTTCTGCCATTTATAATGGGGAGCAGTACAACACAAACAGATACGCCCACGCACTTAAAATAATGCAGTTCAAAGATCCTGTGCTAGACATTTAAGAGGAGCGAGCCTGTGCCTCAGTGGTACCATCCCTGCCTCTGAGTCAGAAGGTGCAGGGTTTGAACCCTACTCCAGACAGTCCCGGTGAGTGAAGACCGGAGCGCCCCCTCGGAATTCCGGGTTGACATCCAGCGGAATTCCTGGGTCTATGTGTCCCTCTCCTCATTGCATTGGTTGTGGGAGCCCCATAAAACCTTCCTGCCGTATAGGGCAAACCATACTATCGGCTGGTATGAAGATGGCTACGGCCAAGGAAGGAGTGTTCAGGTTGTGGCCTGTCGGACTGTTAATCAGCCTGTGAATCCTTCCACTATTCCACACTGTTCTCCAAGAGAAGAGTGTGAAGATATGAAAACAATAAAGCATTTCAGAAACAAAGAGAAGAGAGAGTGTAAAGACAAATCTTTTTGATTTGGCCAAATTTGTGATCAGAAGAAATTCGGAATGTTGGAGTCGTTTTCCAGTTTTATGCTAATGCCCTCCCTGTATCAGTTGCCTCACTGCCAGCATCACCCAAGGCTGCTCTCCTGTATTTGAGATGTCTTGCATCCCTAAAATAATGTCTAGTGTTTGCATGTTTCTACTCGAGCGTCTTAAACTAACATTTTTCGCACAAAATTCAGTCTGAACTTTCACTCTTGGTAAGCAAGTTATAAATGGGCACAAGCTCCTTATTCTGATTGTCTAGGTTTTAGGGTCAATGGTGTAACTAAAGTATATGGGAGGTGAGTGATGATATTTCAGATTTGTGATATCCCTTAAAATAGGTTATTAGTGTCCTCTAGTGGCGGAAAACATCTATGACATTTATAGACCTGATTAAATTTGCCATATTTTAACACTTTATGTCCCAGATTTTGTGCTGGGAATTGTTTTATTTTAATGAAAGGTATTCTCCAGGACAGTCTAAGACTGTGTGGTTACTTTGAAGCTGGTTAACCGTTTATGGTTACCCTTCAGTTGTTTTGTTTCATTTTCAGTTGAAGAGTAGCTTTGCCTTTTTACTTTCCAATTCTGAACACTTCTCAAGGCACTGACTCGAACTGGGTTACAAGTCTATATAAAGTGCTGTTCACCCTCTACACTTGGCCATGTCATCATTCTTCATTTGTAAGCCTGGACAATGTCTGTCGAAAGGCTATTTGACTGTGAAGGCATCGTCTGATTTCACCCTGTCCTCCCATAATATCTGTGTAAATACTTTACAGCAGGAGTCTCTGGATAGCAATCTGACGCAGGATGATATCCCTCCTTGCCCTTGCCCACCCCAATCTCTGAGGCACTGGGGGGAAATTGTTGCAACTCTGACCATGATGAATTATCTCAGCACATCCTCGTGCCTTCACTACAGTTGTTTGGAAAAGCATGGAGGAGAGAAGTAAACAATGAAGACGAAATTGGGGGATATTGAACTAGAGTATATCCAAGTCAAAGCTTTATTTATATGATGGCTGGAAAATCTCTGCTCTACAGAATCATAGAATGGTTACAGCACAGAAGGAAGCCATTCGGCCCGTCGAGCCCGTGCAAGAGCACTTCAGCTCGTCCCACTTCCCCACCCTTTCCCTGTAGCCCTGCAAAATGGTTTCCTTCAGATGCTTCTCCAATTTCCTTTTGAAAACCATGATTGAATCTGCCTCCACTACCCTTTCAGGCAGTGCATTCCAGATCCTAACCACTTGCTGCGTAAAAAAGTTTTTCCTCATGTCGCCGTTAGTTCTTCTGCCAAGCACCTTAAATCTGTGTCCTCTGGTTCTCGACCCTTCCACCAATGGGAAAGTTTCTCTCTCTCTCAGAAAAAGGATGGTGGCTTTGCAATAAAATCTCCTGAAGGTTATGCCTGGAGTTTTCACATGCAAAATTCTGTTCATCGGAATCTTGCAGCACAGAAGGAGGCCATTCTGCTCATCATCCCTGTGCCAGGTCTCAGAAAGTTATCAATTAGTCCCATTCCCCTGCTCTCCCCATAGCCTTGCAATTTTATCCTTTTTTTAAGTAGAGATTCAGTTCCCTTTTGAAAGTTACTATTGAATCTGCTTCCATCGCCCTTTCAGGCAGTGCATTCTAGATCATAACAACCTGGGTACAAGAAAAGCTTTTTATTTAAAAAATATGCGTCAGTGCTGTGTCCTTTTTCGAATTTATTGCTGATCCACGTAGTGACTTAAAATGGAAGGAATTGAAGAGGGCTGCTTTAAGCCAAATGGTGGAATATATCACATACAACCGCAATGTTATCTGTACCCGGGGGCGCAAACTAGTTCTCGCGCGGAGACGCTACTGCCTCCCGCGAGAGTTAGCAGAGACACAAACCGGCAGCGTCCTGCTCCTGCTGGTTGCACTCTGGGCCGCTGCGACGTCATTGCCGAGCGCAGCGCCCCGTTTTCACCCCGGAGCGAAACTTCGGTAGCGCCCTGCGAGGCCACCGTGTGCGATGTCCTCGCGGGTCGCGAACCAGACCGCACTCCGCTCGTGGGGTGAAATTAAAGGGGAGGTGCGTGGCGCAATTTTTTTACCATGGCCAACTTACCGGTTGCGGCCTTGCCTTGTGGAATTAGCAGGGTCCGTGCCGCAGTGGGCTGCTGCCACGGCACCTCGCTCCCCGGTGGAGCAGTGGTGGCCCCTCGCCCCACTGCAGAGTTCGCAGTGTGCCCTCCCCTTTAATGGAAGGGGTGGGCACTATGCTCCCTAAATTCCCTTGGTTAGCGCCCCAGTCCTGCCCCCGAAAGGAAGTGGAGTGCGTGGCATTGCGTGGTAACCCCAATTTCGCTGCCGGGGCGGGACTTCTGCGCCTGATGCAGGAAATCCCGCCTCGTTACCGAATTTCGGCCCCTCAGATTTAAAAAAAATATTCTTCACATCTCTCCCTCCCTCCCCAGTCCCCCTCCCCCCATGGCTTTTTTGAATTTCATTTATGTGCACCTTGTAAATATGGTGATTTTTCTTGTCATTCAAGAAGTTATTCATTTATGATTGTTTGTACAGGTCTAAATGAGATGTGTTTGAATTTGATTCCCTAAGCTTTTCTTTTCTGGCTGAAAGCTGAAGGTGGCGCTGTGCTGGTTGTAGCTGCTTGCTTGCGCTTGCAGCTAGCTCATGTGATGAGCTTTAACACGCTTGAGTTAATAAAAGAGCAATTGGGAGAATAAAACAGGAACTGTTGTTTAAGTACAGACTTCCAAAATATTTCACACAGCAGAGATTCTTTACGGTGATGGTGAGAGAGGGCGAGCACTTCACAGCATCAAATCAAATGGATCTCCGTTCATCTCCCTCCCATCGTGATGGTAACTGTTGTAAAGGGAATCACTGACTATCACCAGATTATTTAATGTTTGCACAACGGAAAGATTTTAATTAAAAATTCACAGCATTAATACTTTGATTTTAAATTGTTACAGGTTCTGTGACTGGCCCTTCAATTAATTAGTTCGAATTTAAATTATTTTTCTTGAAGGCACTGACTGGGGTATAGTTCCACAGATGCCAATCATCCTTCAATACCTCACCCAAATGGCCATTGTTCCTTTTTGTGTCCTTGTTAGCAGGCTATTCACACATGGAGGGCTTCACAGCCAGGCCTGATCTTGTTCTTAACCTATATCAATGTATTCTATGTCAAAAGTTGTAAAAGGTGCTATAGAAGCTCTGTCCTCCCTCTCATGCTCTCTCGCGCATCTTCGTTTTCCCTTGGCCTCGGCCTCGGCCTCATCTGCTCTTTTGTGCACTCTCGCTCTTTCTCCTCATTCTTACTCTTACTGTGTCTCTATTTACTCCCCAACCCCCCCTCCTCGCCCTGCCCCCACCCCCAAACACAAAATTTCAATCATTTTGGATATATTCTCCTTTTTAAATAAAAATGAATTTCAATTTCTGGTCAAGCATTGGTACAACAAAATTTCTATAGCATTCTCCGACTCTTGCTGGGGTACAGTTCCATGAGCAGCCCTCTACTATCTCACCCAAGTGACTCTTCTTCAGCTGTGTGCCTGGACAGTGAGCTTAGGCCTCATCCACAGCCAAGCCAACACTTTCCTGTGCACACAGGCTGGGTATTGAGGCTGGGACCTTCCTGGTCTGTGCGTTTGAACACCACGTCACTGGTTCATTAAAGTTGGCCCCATTTGAAAATGGTTTCCTTTATAATCTCTATCAGATATTCAATGGAAGGATTCAGGTATTCAATGACCGCTTGTAATGATTGAACAATTAATAAAGAGGCCAGACCATTTGGAGCAGTATTGCTGACTTGGCTTTGGAGTTTGGTCGTCATTAATTGTTTAACCCTGGAACCCAGACAAGGGATCAACTCCTTTTTAAGCTGGGAGAGGGGAATACGTCTGATTTTCAAAAGCAAACTATCTCGGAGGTAAAATAATTGGAAAACACAGAGTTATGATTAGAAATATTTAAACACGACATTTGAAACACAATGAATGAAGCCTGTCGTGCAGCTGGATGTGATGAACACAGGATCCACGCATACATGATGCTGTCTGTGGGTCTCCCATGAGTTGTGATGCCTCCGAAAGCCAAATAGTCTCCCTTCGCTCACTGTCTAGGCTCTGACAAAAGGAATGGCCACTTCGGTGAGGTTCCGGCACTCAGTTGTGAATCTGCACCCTACCCACCCCAGCATGAGTCGGCGCGGTCATGAGAAGAGGGAAGAAAGTGAGAAGCTTTCTTTTGACACGAGGTGGTATGCTCATGGAGCCTCTGATTAAGATGTGACTCGCATTCTGTGACTGACTGGCCGATGTTATGGGCGAGCATTAATGGAGGGAGGAGGAGAGCACGTCCTAAATAACAACCTAGAAAATGAGTAAAAGCTAATCAGCTTCAACAAGGCTGATTGCTCCAAAACAACCCTAACCCTAACCTGTAAAGACCAAGCTTTGGACAATTATACAGTACTTGCTGTTGTTTAAATTGCAGGTGTACCCAAAAAATGATCAATACTAATGCAGTGCAGAGAGCTATTGTACACTAGAGCACAGTTATTGTTGTAATAATGGATTTGAACGTTACTGAAGGAGAATGTGAGAGAAAATTAATTTATTTTTGCTGGTATCGCGGGACAAGATTCCCCATACCAGTTTTGATTTCCATGCTTGGTTTGGTGCATTTTTCAGCATTTAGGATCTCTGTAATTCTGCTGTTGAAGCTGCTAACCTCTTTATTAATCGTTTAGTCAGTATCTTCATCATAGGCAGTCCCTCGAAGCGAGGATGACTTGCTTCCACACCAAAAAGGAATGAGTTCACAGTTGTTTCAATGAAGGACCCTAATATTCCAGGTACCGAACTACATGTTGAAGGGTGGAAGATGCCTGTGCGTGGATTTTTTTTAACGTGTGGTGGCCGTTGCACACCAGCCACCACACGGGCTTGACGGAGCTAGGTCTTGGTCCAGTGGCCAGGATTACCCAAGACGACTGGAGACCAGCTCTGCTGCACGGACCTAGCGCGCACACACATATCGCAGTGTGGGCTGGACCGTCCGGCCCTGGGCCCTTGCCTCTTCTGAGACCCAAACTCACACCTCTCCTGGGCTCCGGTCACTGCCCTATACAAACTCTTGCCGCTCATTCGTCCCTCCTGCTGTGCCTGCCCACACTGCAATCAGCGACCTGGCTTCACAGCCGTCGCCCTCCTGCAGCAGCATGCGCTGCTCCCTGAAGTGGCATGCCGCCGCAATATGCAGTAGTAGTAGTAGTAGTAGTAGTAGTAGTAGTAGTAGTAGTAGTAGTAGTAGTAGTATCATCCACCTCCACCTCCACCTCCACCTCCACCGATGACCTGGCCTCCTCCTCTCCTCCCCCAGCATGTGGTGAGTAACATGGCTGTGACCCCACTGCCCTCCCACTCTGAACCCCAATGGGCCACTGACCCTCCCAATGCAGTAGTATATGCAGTCATTGAATACCTGAATCCTTGCTGTTGAAGCAAGAATAATTTATTCTGGACTGGTCGGAGATATTTTTTTGGATATGAAAATTAAAGTAGCTGTACGCACTTCAGTCCAAGCTTTAGAGTATGACTCTTTCATTGGTAATCTATCCCCAGATACACCAGGTTGAACTGTCAACTGAACCCTGCTTGCAATGCATACCCTCAATCATCTCAACCGGTCGTGCAGTCACGAGGCAGAATTGGCTCACTCTGATCTGACCATGTCCCGGAGTCCAAGGCAGGAAAGAGAGGAGCTGATTGAGATGTTTCTGGTTTAACTATTTTGAGGCAGTCTTATTTTCAACATAACATAAGAAATAGGAGCAGGAGTAGGCCATTTGGCCCCTCGAGTCTGCTCCGCCAATTAATAAGATCATGGCTGATCTGACCATGGACTCTGCTCTACTTCTCTGACCACTCCCCATAATCCTTTATTCCCTTATCGCTCAAAAATCTGTCTATCTCAGCCTTAAATATATTCAATCACCCAGGCTCCACAGCTCCCTGGGGCAGAGAATTCCATAGATTTACAACCTTCTGAGAAGAAATTCCTCCTCATCTCAGTTTTAAATGGGCGGCCTCTTATTCTGAGACTGTCCCCAAGTTTTAGTTTCCCTATGAGTGGAAATATCCTCTCTGCATCCACCTTTATCGAGCCCCCTCATTATCTTATCTTATATATTTCGATAAGATCACCTCCCATTCTTCTGAACTCCAATGAGTATAGGCCCAACCTACTCAACCTATCTTCATAAGTCAAATCCCCTCATCTCCAGAATCAACCGAGTGAACCTTCTTTGAGCAGCCTCCAATGCAAGTATATCCTTCCTTAAATATGGAGGCCAAAACTGTACTCAGTACTCCAGGTGTGTCCTCAGAATATCTGTACAGTTGTAGCAGGACTTCTCTGCATTTATTCTCCATTCCCCTTGCAATAAAAGCCAACATTCCATTTGCCTTCCTGATTACTTGCTGTACCTGCTGTTGTGTATCTGTAAAGCATGCACTCCTATGTTCCGCCACCAGGGAGCGCATCCCCTGAAATCCCAAGGGATCCCAGCATCCCTTGGGAGCACTGTAATTAAGCCGGCCCCTAAGGCCTGTTCCTCACTCTGGAGTGTCTCAATAAAGACTGAGGTCACTGTTACTTTAACCTCCCTGTGTGCAGTCTCATCTGTGTTAGGGACACAATAACTGGCGACGAGTATACAAATCCAATGCAAAGATGCAGCAAACTGTGGGCATCCTGGAGAAGTTCTCAGGGTGAGGACTGGGATGCCTATGTCAAACGGCTAGACCAGTACTTTGTAGCCAACGAGCTGGACGGAGAAGAAAGCGCTGCAAAAAGGAGAGTGGTCCTCCTCACGGTCTGCGAGGCACCGACCTACAGCCTCATGAAGAATCTTCTGGCTCTGGTGAAACCCACAGAAAAGTCGTATGAGGAGCCTTGCAGACTGGTTCGGGAGCATCTTAACCCGAGGGAGAGCGTGCTGATGGCGAGGTATCGGTTCGACACATGCCAGCGATCTGAAGGTCAGGAAGTGGTGAGCTATGTCGCCGAGCTAAGGCAACTTGCAGGATAATGTGAGTTTGATGGCTATCTGGAGCAGATGCTCAGAGACTATTTTGTACTGGGCATTGGCCACGAGACCATCCTACGAAAAGTTTTGACTGTAGAGACACCGACCCTCAGTAAGGCCATTGCGATAGCACAGGCGTTTATGTCCACCAGTGCTAACACCAAACAAATCTCTCAGCACACAAGTGCTAGCAATGTTCATAAATTAACTGGAACTGTGTTTGCGAGCAGAAATTTACAGGGCAGAAACCACGAGTCTGCAACTGCCAGCAGGCGCCAGGTGACCCAGATGACTGAGTCCGCAACAAAGGATGAATGCAAGGCAATTCACACCTTGTTTGGCATTGTGGAGGCTTCCATTCAACCTATTCATGCCGCTTCAAAGGGTATATTTGCAAGAGCTGTGGAGCAATGGGGCACCTCCAACGAGCTTGCGGACGAGCTGCAAGCTCTGCAAAACTTGCTAACCACCACGTGGCAGAGGAAGATCGGTCCATGGTGAATCAAAGCAATTTCGAGCCTCAGAGAGAGGAGGCAGATGCTGACGTATATAGGCTGCACACATTTTCGACAAAATGTCCACCTATAATGCTAAATGTAAAATTGAATGGCTTGCCTGTAGCCATGGAACTGGACACTGGCGCTAGTCAATCCATCATGAGTAAAAAGATGTTTGAGAGACTGTGGTGCAACAAAGCACTCAGACCAGCCCTGAGCCCCATCCACACGAAACTGAGTACGTATACCAAAGAGCTCATGACTGTCCTGGGCAGCGCCATGGTCAAGGTCACCTACGAGGGCACAGTGTACGAACTGCCACTCTGGATTGTCCTGGGCAATGGCCCCACACTGCTTGGAAGGAGCTGGCTGGGCAAAATCCACTGGAACTGGGATGACATCTGAGCGCTATCACATGTCGATGAGGCCTCATGTACCCAAGTTCTTAACAAATTTCCTTCCCTTGGTCCCAGAGGCATGACCCATTCACCACAAGGCGCGAGCAGTACCTCATGATGAAGGAGAGAGTGGAAATCGAGCTGGACAGGCTGCAACATGAGGGCATCATCTCCCCAGTGGAATTCAGCGAGTGGGCCAGCCCGATTGTTCCAGTACTCAAAAGTGATGGCACGGTCAGGATTTGCGGCGATTATAAAGTAACTATTAATCGTTTCTCGCTACAGGACCAATACCTGCTACCTAAGGCAGACGACCTATTGCGACGCTGGTAGGAGGCAAGACGTTCACCAAGCTCGACCTGACTTCGGCCTACATAACGCAGGAGCTGGAGGAGTCTTCGAAGGGCCTTACCTGCATCAACACGCACAAGGGACTGTTCATCTACAACAGATTCCCTTTTGGAATTCGGTCGGCTGCAGCGATCTTCCAGGGAAACATGGAGAGCCTACTCAAGTCGGTACCACACACGGTGGTTTTTCAGGACGACATATTGGTCACGGGTCGGGACACCTTCGAGCACCTACGAAACCTGGAGGAGGTCCTCCAGTGACTGGATCGCGTAGGGCTGCGGCTGAAGAGGTCGAAATGCGTCTTCATGGCAACAGAAGTGGAGTTTTGGGGGAGAAAAATCGCGGCGGATGGCATTTGGCCCACAAATGCCAAGACAGAGGCTATCAGGAATGCGCCCAGGCCACAGAACATCTCGGAGCTGTGGTCGTTCCTGGGACTCCTCTACTATTTTGGTAACTTCCTACCGGGGTTAAGCACCCTCTTGGAGCCCCTACATGTGTTATTGCGTAAAGGTGAGAACTGGGTATGGGGGAAAAAACCAAGTAATTGCTTTTGAGAAAGCCAGAAACATTTTATGCTCCAACAAGCTGCCTGTATTGTATAACCCGTGTAAAAGACTTGTGCTAGCATGTGATGGTCGTCGTACTGAGTCGGGTGTGTATTACAACAAGCTAACGTTGCGGGGAAGTTGCAACCTGTCGCCTATGCCTCCAGGAGCTTGTGTAAGGCCGAGAGGGCCTATAGCATGATTGAGAAAGAGGCATTAGCGTGTGTGTTCGGGGTAAAGAAAATGTATCAGTACCTGTTTGGCCTCAAATTTGAGCTGGAAACCGATCACAAGTCCCTCATATCCCTGTTCGCTGAAAACAAGGGGATAATAACTAATGCCTCAGCCCACATACAAAGGTGGGCACTTGCGCTATCAGTGTATAACTATACCATCTGCCACAGGCCAGACCGAGAACTGTGCGGATGCTCTCAGTCGGCTACCATTGCCCACCACGGTGGTGGAAATGGCGCAGCCTGCAAACTTGTTGATGGTGGCGCAGCCCGCAGACTTGTTGATGGTCATGGAAGCGTTTGAAAATGATAAATCACCTGTCACGGCCCGCCAGATTAGGATTTGGACCAGCCAAGATCCTCTGCTGTCCCTAATAAAAAAAAACGTTGAAATGCAAGAGCTAATCAAGCCGTTCCAGCGGCAAAAGGACAAGCTGTCCATTCAGGCAGACTGCCTGTTGTGGGGTAACTGCGTAGTGCGACCCAAAAAGGGCAGGGAGACGTTCATCTCGGATCTCCACAGCACACACCCGGGTATAGTAATGATGAAAGCGACAGCCAAATCCCACGTGTGGTGGCCCGGTATCGACTCTGACTTGGAGTCCTGTGTACGGCAATGTAGCGTGTGTGCTCAGTTGAGCAACGCGCCGAGAGAGGCACCACTAAGTTTGTGGTCCTGGCCGTCCAGACCATTGTCGAGGATCCATGTCGACTATGCAGGCCCGTTTCTCTGTAAAATGTTCCTGATGGTGGTGGATGCTTTTTCAAAATGGATTGAATGTGAAATAATGTCGGGAAGCACAGTCACCGCCACCATTGAAAGCCTGAGGACCATGACATACTGGTCAGTGACAACAGGCCATGTTTCACCAGTGCCGAATTTAAAGAATTCATGACCCGCAATGGGATCAAACATGTCGCCTCGATCCCATTTAAACCAGCCTCCAATGGGCAGGCAGAGCAGGCAGTACAAACAATCAAATAGAGCCTTAAAACGAGTCACAGAAGGCTCACTCCAAACCCGCCTGTCCCGAGCACTGCTCAGCTACCGCACGAGACCCCACTCGCTCACAGTGGTGCCCCCGGCTGAGCTACTCATGAAAAGGACACTTAAAACCAGACTCTCGCTGGTTCACCCCAACCTGTATGATCAGGTAGAGAGCAGGCGGAGGCAACAAAATGTAAACTATGGTCGCGCCACTGTGTCACGGGAAATTGATCTGAATAACCCTGTGTATGTGCTAAACTATGGACATGGTCCCAAGTGGATCGCGGGCACAGTGATAGCTAAAGAAGGGAGTAGGGTGTTTGTAGTCAAACTAGACAATGGACAAATTTGCAGAAAGCACCTGGACCAAACGAGGCTGCGGTTCACAGACTGCCCTGAACAACCCACCGCAGACACCACCTTTTTCGAGCCCACAACACACACCCAAAGGATCAACGACACCACCCCGGATCAGGAAATTGAACCCATCACGCCCAACAGCCCAGCAAGGCCAGGCTCACCCAGCAGCGCTGCAGGGCCAACAACACGCCAGCCCAGCGAGGGCACAGCTAACACACCAGAACAGACATTTGTACCGAGGTGGTCCACCAAGGGAAGAAAGACACCCGACCGCCTGACCTTGTAAATAGTTTTCAGTTTGACTTTGGGGAGGGGAGTGATGTTGTGTATCTGTAAAGCATGCACTCCCATGTTCTGCCACCAGGGAACGCATCCCCTGAAGTTCTAAGGGATCCCAGCATTCCTTGGGAGCACTGTATATAAGCCGGCCCCTAAGGCCTGTTCCTCACTCGGGAGTGTCTTAATAAAGACTGAGGTCACTGTTACTTTAACCTCCGTGTGCAGTCTCATCTGTGTTAGGAACACAATACCTGCCTACGAACTTTTTGTGTTTCATTCACAAGGACCCCCAGGTCCCTCTGTACTGCAGCACTTTGCAATTTTTCTCCAATTAAATTATAATTTGCTTTTCTATTTTTTTCTGCCAAAGTGGATAACCTCACATTTTCGCACATTATACTCCATCTGCCAAATTTTTGCCCACTCACTTAGCCTGTCTATATGCATTTGCAGATTTTTTGTGTCCTCCTCACAATTTGCTTTCTCCACCCATCAGACCCATTAAGCGTCTGAAATCCGGAAACCTCGGGATCGAGGCCATTCCGGATTCCGGGTATTTCCGGATTTTGGAACGTCTTTTCCTGGGCCGAGGTAGGTGGAGTTGGGCAGCCGAGGTAAGGGAATGAGGTCGGCCTGCCGAGTAATGGGGGAGCTCGGGCCGGGGCGAGGTCGGGCTGCCGAGGGCCAGGGTGGACGAAGTCTGGCTGGAGGTCAGACCGCCGAGGGCAGGAATGAGGTAGGGCCGGGGCGAGATGGGTCTGGAGTGAGGTCTGGCTGCTGAGGGCCCGGGCGAAGTCAGGCCGCAGCGGGGTAGGGCCGGGGCGAGGTCAGGCCACTGAAGGCCGCGGCGAAGTTGGGTCGCTGAGGCGGATGGAATCTGGATTTCGGAACATTTTCCGGTTTCCAGACAACCCTGCCACGGATCGGCCCGGTCCGGATTCCGGAACATTCCGAATTTTGGAACTCCGGATTTCGGACACTCAACCTGTATCATCATCAAACTTGGCTACATTACACTTGGTCCCTTCATCCAAGTCATTAATATAGATTGTAAATAGTTGAGGCTCCAGCACTGGCCTCTGCGGCATCCCACTAGTTACTGTTTGCCAACCGGACGATGACCCATTTATCCCGATTCTCTGTTTTCTGTTAGTTAGCCAATCCTCTATCCATGGTAATATATTCCCCTGACCCCGTGAACTTTTATCTTGTGCAGTAACCTTTTATATGGCACCTTATCGAATGCCTTCTAGAAATCCAAATACACCATATTCACTGGTTCCCTCTTATCCACCCTACTTGTTCCATCCTCAAAGAACTCCAGCAAATTTGTCAAACGTGATTTCCCTTTCATAAAACTATGCTGACTCTGCTTGATTGAATTATGCTTTTCCAAATGTCCTGCTTGGTGCTTCCTTAATAATTCAAGTAACCTGAGGAAGGTTAAGTCAGGTCAATATCGCTGAAACGATACCACAGACTCAAGTTCTGAGGAAGGCCCCCGCCAAGTTGTCTTTTCCTCTTTCTGATGCTGATCGGCCTATTTTGTGTTTTAACCATTTTCTGTTTGCAGGATACAAGGCTAAAAGTGAGGAGTTAGAGCCTCTATCAAATGATCGACAGAACGATAGCATGAGAACTCTTGAAATATCTGCCTGCTGTTGTAGCCCAGTGATTTCTGGCCTTTATTATCCTTTTGACACGGCCAGAAAGGTTTTATTTTATTGTACTGGCAATAAAAATAATTACCCACTGCAGTTATTTTATTCTTTAAAAATGAAGGTCTACGAGAATGTAGCTTGCAGGGACAGGCATCGGGAGCTGAATCTTGTGCACTTGGTTAGATTTGACTGCTTGCCAACCTCCAGTCTGCTATTTACAATCTATTATACTCTTGATTAATAACGTCACTCCTCACATTTCCTCATTGCTATTGATTATTCTAATGTGGCTGGAGCAAGCTCTCTCCCCAACACTGCATGGTATCATAGCGACCTCCTACACAAGCACATCAACAAGCTGGAAACAGTTTCCAAAGTTACAGAATATTGCCAGAGTCTGCCTCCGAGCGAACAATGGCTCTCTGCCAGATCACAGTGGTGCAATTGAATGAGAATCTTGAATATGGGGGACCTTTCATTTAAAAAAAAAAAAATAATTAAGTAAAGCTCATGAGCACTCTGACCCCAATCCCTGTTATATTTCCAGGTCTTGGCAATTTCACAAGTGCTTAAATAAAGCCAGATAATGCAGTTACACCAGGGAATATCTTCCTCATCTTAAACAAAGCAGCTGCAATTCGTCACGAAAAATAAACCGTAGCAAAAAAAAAACAGCCAGACGTGCGGCAGAAAGTTTCTTTGAGGCAAATTAAATTGAGGCCTGCATTTATCGGCTTACTTGGGGACAAGCACATCTTAAATGTGACTCTGGGAAGACATCGGCTCATTTTAAAAACTTTTCTGCCTCAAATTCATATACAACAGACAGTGGAGGAAGGAAGCTACACCTGTTTCGAACTGGCTTCAATCCCACCTTCCAGTTGCCGGTTGGTTGATACTGACTGCAAAGGATGGAGAGATGGCTCATTTCAAATCAGAAATACACTATTTTTAGTATTGATTTAAAGGGTAGTCGCATTAAATTGATTACTACAGTAGTCTGTAGCTTTGAATTGATTAGTATGGAAGCCAGTCTAGCTAGAGTATAGGTGATCTTTGAATGTGAAAGGTCACATTCAGGCCAGGAAATTGCCTTTTGCCTTTGTGTGGGAGAGAGTTTATAGAGACAACACATTTATGTGTATATGTTTTGATTGTAAACTCGTTCAGTGTGGATATATCTCGAAGAGAAACGACTTAATTCAAATGCCTGCTTTGTTCTGTCAGTGATAAATTAGTTCAAAGAGGGTTTGCAACTAGGTGAAAAATGAAATTGTGTGTAGCATCTATTGTGTGGGTGTCAGCCTTGGCTTGGTGGTAGCACGCTCGCCTGAGTCAGAAGGTTGTGGGTTCAAGTCCCACTCCACGGACTTGAGCACATAAATCTATGCTGACACTCCAGTGCAGTGCTGAGAGAGCGCTGCGCTGTCGGAGGTGCTGTCTTTTGGATAAGATGTTAAACCGAGACTCTGGCAGCCCCCTCAGGTAGCCGTAAAAAATCCCACGGCACTATTTGAAGAAGCGCAGGGGAGTCCACCCCGGTGTCCTGGCCAACCGTTATCCCTCAACCAACACTTGGAACGGATGTTCTGCTCATTTATTTCATTGCTTTTTTTGGGACCTTGCTGTGCTCAAATTAGCTGCCACATTTCAGATATCACAACAGTGACTACACTTGAAAAAGTACTTAATTGGCTGTAAAGTGTTTTGGGTCATCTTGAAGGCATGAAAGGCACTATATAAATGCAAGTTTAAAAAAAATCATTCACTGGGTGTGGACATCACTGGCAAGGCCAGCATTTATTGTCTGTCCCTAATTGCCCTTGAGAAGTTGGTGGTGAACAGTCACCTTGAACCATTGTATCCGTATGGTGAAGGTACTTGCACAGTACTGTTAAGTAGGGAGTCTGGCCTTGCTGCTTGTGGGCATGGACTGCTTCATTATCTGAGGAATAGCGAATGGCACTGAACACTGTGCAATCATCTGTGAACATCCCCACATCTGACTTTTATGATGGAGGGAAGGTCATGGATGAAGCAGTTGAAGATGGTTGGGCCTAGGACACTGCCCTGAGGGACTCTTGCAGCGATGTCTGTGGCTGAGATGATTGGCCTCCAACAACCACAACGATTTTCCTTTGTGCTAAGTATGACTCCAGCCAGTTGTGAGTTTCCCCCTTGCTCCCCATTGACTTCAATTTTACTCGGGCTCCTTGATGCCACACTTGGTCACGGGCAATCACTTTCAACTTGGACCAAGGCTGTAATGAGGTCTGGAACTGAGTGGTCCTGGCGGAACCCAAACTGAGCATCGGTGAGCAGGCTATTGGTGAGTGCCGCTTCATAGCACTGTCCATGACACCTTCCATCACTTTGTGATGATTGAGAGTGGACTGATGCAGCATTATTGGCCGGATTGGATTTGTCCTGATCTTTATGGACAGGACATACCTGGGTTATTTTCCATTTTGTCAGGTAGATGCCAGTGTTGTAGCTGTACTGGAACAGAATATACGAAAACTGGTATCTGTGATGGTGGGGAGCTTAAGAGGAGGCTGAGATGGATCATTCATTCGGCACTTCTGGCTGAAGATGGTTGTGAACGCTTCAGCCTTGTCTTTTGCACTTGCATGTTAGGCTCTGCGGTTGTTGAGGATGGGAATAGAAACATAGACACATAGAAAATAGGAGCAGTAGTAGGCCATTCGGCCCTTCGAATCTGCACCACTGTTCACTATGTCATGGCTGATCCTCTATATCAACACCATATTCCCGCTTTTTCCCCATACCACTTGATGCTTTTTGTTTCTAGGAATCTATCTATCTTCCTCTTAAATATATTCAGTGACTTGGCCTCCACAACCTTCTGTGGTAGAGAATTCTACAGGTTCACCACCCTGTGAGTGACACAAATTTCTCCTCATCTCGGTCCTAAATTTCCAACCCTGAGACTGTGACTCCTTGTTCTAGACTTCCCAGCCAGGGGAAACATCCTCCCTGCATCCAGTCTATCCAATCCAGTCAGAATTTTATACGTTTCAATGAAATCCCCTCATTCTTCTAATACAGGCCTAGTCGACCCAATCACTTCTCATACGACAGTCCTGCCATCCCAGGAATCAGTCTGGTGAACCTTCGCTGCACTCCCTCTATGGCAAGTATATCCTTTCTTGGGTAAGGAGACCAAAACTGCACACAATACTCCAGGTGCGGTCCCACCAAGGCCCTGTATAACTGTAGTAAGACATCCTTGCTCCTGTACTCGAATCCTTTTGCAATGAAAGCCAACATATCAGTTGCCTTCCTAACTGCTTGCTGCACCTGCATGTTTGCTTTCAATGACTGGTATATAAGGGCACCCAGGTCCCTCTGTACATCGACACTTCCCAAGCCATCACCATTTAAATAATGCTTTGTCCTTGTGTTTTTCCTACCAAAGTGGATAACTTCACATTTATCCACATTATACTGCATCTGCCATGTGTTGTTTGCCCACTCACTCAACCTATCTAAATCGCCTCAACTCACAATCCTACCTAGTTTTGTGTTGTCCGCAAACTTGGAAATATTACATTTGGTTCCCTCATCCAAATCATGTATATATAAATTGTGAATAGCTGGGGCCCAAGCACTGATCCCTGTGGTACCCCACTAGTCACTGCCTGCCACCCCGAAAAAGACCCATTTATTCCTACTCTGTTTCCTATCATTTACCCAATTTTCAATCCATGCCAATATATTACCCCAATCCTATGTGCTTTAATTTTGCACACTAGCCTCTTATGTGGAACTTTATCAAAGGCCTTCTGAAAATCCAAATACACTACATCCCTGGTTCTCCCTTATCTATTCTATCAGTTACATCCTCAAAAAACTCCAGTAGGTTTGTCAAACATGATTTTCCTTTCATAAATCCATGGAGCCGCCTCCTCCTGTCAGTTGTTTCTTTCTTCAAACCAGGACTGGTCAGGTGACGTTTCTACTTTGATTACAGGAATGAACTCCGTTCAAGAATGTCTCATGGCAGTGGATAGTCCACAGGGTGTCTCGGGAAGGGGATGTTGACTGACAGCTCTGTGCCAAGATGAGAAATATATTTTGCAACTGGGCAACAGTTCTTGTTCCATTTGATGTGCAATGGGACACGTGAAGGCTCAGTGTCTGCAGCCGCCTCCTCGTACAGGAGAGTTTATTATCATGTGTACCATGTATTATGTTGTGAACTGAGGGGGCGAAAGTTAAATATTTACAAATTCATGACATATATGCTGTGTTGCTGTCAAATTACAAATCCGATTAACAGTAAAAATTAATCATCCAAGTCACACGGTCTCTCAGAGATTATTCTTTTGATGTATTGTCATTTCCAGCGAGCAAATTGCAGTAACAATGTTGTTCTGTTAGACCCTGGGCAGTGTTACATTAACAGATTTGGACATATAAAGCCAAGCTTCAGGCTGTGAGGAGCAAAGGCAGGTTTATGGCAGTGGGTCCTGCTGTTAAGTGTGACAGAAATATCTGGTGTAGTTGATGGTCTCCATACTCCGTTTATTTATTTAGTTTTCTTGTGACTTAAAACAACGACAGCCTCTTTAACTTAGTAAAACGTCCCAAGGAGCTTCACATTAGAACTACATGAGATTTTAAAATATGGTCAAAGAGGTGAGTTTTAAGGAACGACTTCAAGGAGGAGATGTAGCGAGGCGGCGAGGCTTGTGGAGGGAATTCCTCCATTTCTGCGTTAGGCAGCTGAAGGCGCGGCAAAAGGTGAATAACATCGGGGAAGCGCAGGAACATCATCCGATTCCGCCCCTGCGTCAGCTCAACTGCTGCTGAAACTCTCATCCATGCCTTTGTTACCTCTAGACTTTACTACTCCAACGAAATGCTGGCTGGCCTCACATCAACCTCCCCACATAAATTTGAGCTGATTCAAAACTCTGCTGCCAGTATCTTAGCTCGCACCAAGTCCTGTTCACTCATCACCCCTGTGCTCACTGACCTGCATTGATTCTTGGTCTGGCAGAGCCTCGATTTTAAAATTCTCATCCTTGTTTTCAAATCCCTCCATGGCTCCTCCTCTCCCTATCTCTCCGTAACCTCCACCAGCCCTACAACCCTGCCAGAACTCTCCGCTCCTTCTGGCCTCTTGCACATCCCTGATTTTAATCGCTTAACTATTGGCAGCTATGCCTTCAGCTGCCCAAGCCCTAAACTCTGGAATTGCCACCCCATCCCCCCCAAAAAAAAAACTCTCCACCCTCTCTGCCTCTCCTCCTTTTCAGATGCTCCTTAAAACCTATCTCTTTGACCAAGCTTTTGGTCATCAATCCTAGTGTCGCCTCACGTGGCTTGGTGTCAAATGTTATTTGAGCACACTGCTGTGAAGTGGCTTGGGACATTTTACTACCATAAAGGCGCTATATAAATGTTGCTGGTTGTTGTTTTTGTTTGTTTGTTTGTCGTAGCTCCTCATGCTGCTTGTACTACGCATTTGGTCGATTTTAAGTATGTTAAAGCTACTTTTAAATGCCAACTATAATGAAATGAAGATTGTGGTTAGACAGAGGTCAGTGTCTGGCATCAGGAGCAGTTTTCCCCTCCAACCCCCCGTCCCCCCCAAACAAGCCCAGGGGATTTGAGGTAAATTATGAAGCCCCTACCATTGTCGCAACACAGCTCCTGAATCGAAGGTGGAGGTTCCTGGTATCTATAGGTCAGCACCGCACTGGGCACAGCACCTATCCACCAAATGGCAGGAGAAAAATGAGGCATAAATAGGAGTGCTTTTTTAAAAAAAAAACGTTTTAAAATATCCCCTTATGTCATGGTGTAGGGCGGACACCAGTAATTGTGCCTGTTTTTGGAAGTGTAATTCAACTGTCTGTGTAATTACACTTGCACAACAGGATAATCTTTTGAGAGAGAGCTGTGATTATGTTGGTTTTATTTGTGCAAAAGCAGTTCCGTACCTTCAGTAGCTATCGATACAAGAGATATGTTGCATGTGTAAGAAAACTGATCGCACACATAGAATGTCATTTGATTTATGCGTATGTGTGAGTGATGTTGACGTTGAAATGTCTGAGTTCCCAGGCAACGATGGCAGTGCGACGTTCTGGTCTGTCGCTATTGGGGTTGTCCATGAGGGTCCTGATGTTCCAGGTCCCGAACTTCATTTTGAAGGCTGGAAGATGCCTGTGCGTGAGCTCTTTTAACATGTTGGCACACTGGCTACCACACGGGCTTAGTAATGCAAGGTCTTGGTCCAGTGGCAAGGGGGTCTGAGACGATTGGAGACCAGGCTCTACTGCATGGGCCCAGTTGCGTACAGTGGGATGTGAGCCGTAAGTTCGGTGCTGAGCAGTGCCCTTCGGTGAGAGATCTGAGGCGTGGAAAGTGGGGGTGAGAATTTGAGGCAATGTTTCCCTCTCCCAGGTATTGGCTCCTGGGATGGCCAGAGGTCCACTTTGTGGAAGGAGGAGAGGCCATAGTGGCCGCAGCCATTGTGCGCACCAGGGGCTCCGCAGTTGAGTGGGGCCAGTGGCCGGAGGGAGGCCAGGACGTCGCCAGAGGGAGGAAGGACGGCCAGGACATCGCCGGAGGAATGAAGGCCTGAACGTCGCCGTAAGGATGGTGGCCCGAACATCGCCAGAGGGAGAAAGACCCGAACGTGAGGGCGGAGAGAGAGAGTAGGGCCAAAACCTGTGGTCAGAGCTAGTCTGACGCTCACCGGACACTGTTGGGAATCGGGTGCAGCAGCTGACTTGGCCACGTCCAGTGGGGAGCGAAAGGCTTAACAGCAGGAAGGTCTATCTGGAAGGTAAGTTCAGTGCTCATAGATGAAGGTGAGGAGCAGGCATGGTCCCACCCATTCTTCGTCATTGAACTACAGCATGCGGACGACACTTGTGTCTGAGCTCCAAGCCATTGTCGCCATCGTCAACATCTTCACCGAGGCGTACGAAAGCATGGGACTTACACTAAACATTCGTAAGACAAAAGTCCTCCACCAACCTGGCCCCGCCACACAGCACCCCCGCCCCCCCGGTCATCAAAATCCACGGCATGACCTTGGACAACGTGGGCCATTTTCCATACCTCGGGAACCTACCCTCAGCAAGGGCAGACATCGATGACAAGGTCCAACATCACCTCCAGTGTGCCAGCGCAGCCTTCGGTCAGCTGAGGAAGTGTTTTTTTTGAAGACCAGGACCTCAAATTTGGCACCAAGCTTATGGTCTACAGGGCAGCAGTGATACCTGCTCATCTATATGGCCTAGAGCCATGGACCATGTATAGTAGACACCTCCAATCGCTGGAGAAATACCACCAACGATGTCTCCGCAAGATCCTGCAAATCCACTGGGAGGATAGACTCTCCAACATCAGTATTCTCGCTCAGGCTAGTATCGCCAGTATCCCCAGTATCGAAGCACTGACCACGCTCGACCAGCTCCCTTGGGCGGGCCACATCGTCCGCATGCCCGACACGAGACTCCCAAAGCAAGTACTCTACTTGGAACTCCTACACGGCAAGCGAGCCCCAAGTGGGCAGAGGAAATATTTCAAGGACACCCTCAAAGCCTCCTTGCTAAAATGCAACATCCCCACCGGCACCTGGGAATCCCTGACCCGAGACCGCTCGAAATGGAGGAACAGCATCCGAAAGGGCGTTGAGCACCTCGAGTCTCGTCGACTAAAGCAGTATAAATCAAGCGAAGGAGCGTGCGGCAAATCAGACTCCCCACCCATCCTTTCCTTCAACCACTGTCTGTCCCACCTGTGACAGAGACTGTCATTCCTGTATTGGACTGTACAGTCACCTGAGAACTTACTTTTTTTTTTTAAAAGAGTGGAAGCAAGTCATCCTTGACTCCGAAGGACTGCCTATGATGATGATAATGTGTGAGTGATTTACCTGGCAATAGATCCATTGTATCTATTCAGAATAAAGTTTCCTTGACTGCAAGCATTCCATGTTGTAACTTGTGTTCAAAAGTCTGTATGCTGATAACATTCTTGCTTTATTCACTATTAAGAGTGCTTAACTATGATATGTGATTACAAGATTGTAGCCTTAGAGACATAAATGCTGAGACTGAGTTTATTATCTTGGTCTAATCCCTAACTGGATGCCATTCACCTGAATGAAAAGGAATAAAGATGTTGCATTTATATTTTGGGCTGAATCTTGCTGGAAAAATAACAACTTGTTAACAACACACAGCATGATTAATGTGCAAACTGGCCCACAAATTCAGGGGAAGAAGAGATACGTTGTGAGTGATGAATCTCCAGAACCTGCACAAACAAAATCTCACCCTTAGCCTCTCCGTTATTTTTACGAACTTGCTGGGTTTGCACATTAATTGCCCAGTAAGTCTGGGCTAACGGTTAACAGCTTATGTACCCTTTTAACGGTGTGATAATTGTTAATGCAATGCTAATCAACCTCTCTGGCCCAGGAAGAAAACTGTTGAGTCTCTTTCCCGCATGTCGTAAATTCTTCTAAGAGATTTAAAAAATGACAACTTTTTAAAAAAATGTTCGTTCTTTTCCTTTCTGTCTATTTTTTCTCTCTCTCAATCTGTTATGTATGTAACTATGTAATACTTGCCACCAGAGGGCGCGACTGTTAGAGTCCTAATGGTCACCTGCACACACATGCAGGGCCAGTATAAAAGGTGGGCTGCCATGTTGTTTAGGCACTCTGGAGTTGTAATAAAGACTAAGGTCACACTAAATTTAGCTCACAGTACTCAGCCTTGTGGAGTTCTTCTATACACAACATAATGCGCACTATTTCTTTCCCTCTCTTTTTAGTTCTCTTTCTGCACCTTATTTAACTCTAATTCACCCTAGTTCCTTCTCTATTATTCCTGTTTCTTTCTCCATCCTTAAATCTCATTGGTTAAGGAAATAAAAAATATATAGCACCTCTTACGACCTCAGGACATCTCAAAGCGATTTACAGCCAATGAAATATTTTTGATGTGTAGTCACTGTTGTAAGGTAGGAAACACTGCAGTCAATCTATGCACAGCAAGATCCCACAAACAGCAATGTGATAATGAACACAGAATCTGTTTGTGATGTTGGTTGAGGGATAAATGTTGGCCAGGACACCGGGGATAACTCCCATGCTCTTCTTTAAAATGGTTCCATGGGATATTTTATGTTCACCTGAGAGGGCAGACGGTGCCTCGGTTTAACATCTCATCCGAAAGACGGCACCTCCAACAGTGCAGCACTCTCTTAGATAGACTGTTGGCCCTAGATGCCCCGTTGCTCTTACCTCGCAGGTATCTGCTCGCACTTCCAACAAGTTATGGTGCAAATTATATTCGAGCTGAAGAATGCAGGAGAAAGTCAACCAATCATGCTTGCCGCAAGAAGCCTTGTTCCAGCAAGATCTGACCCATAGCGCCTTTCAAAACCTCAGGACGTCCCAAAGTGCTTCACAGCCAATGAGATACTTTTGAAATGTAGTCACTGTTGAAATGTGCACACAGCAAGACCCCACCAACAGCATTGAGATAAATGACCAGATAATCTCTCTCTACTTTAGTATTGTTGGTGGAGGAATAAGAGTTGCCCAGGATACCAGGAGACCGACCCTGCTCTTTGGATCTTTTACATCCACTTGAGGGAGCAGACCAGGCTGGGATTTAATGTCTCATCTGAAAGACGACATCTCCGTCAGTGCAGCACTCCCTCAGTACTGCACTGAAGTGTCAGCTTAGATTCTGTGCTTTAATCTATGAGGTGGGCCTTGAACCCATGACCTTCTGACTCTGACGCAAGAGTGCTAACACAGACTGACACCTAAATAGATGCCATTCAAGAAATACTGAGCAACAGGCATTTAGAAGGATCCATTCAGCATTTTGCAAGATATTAAGTGGTTGTGAAGTGCTTTTGGGATATCCTGAGATCATGAAATACAGGTTCTGTCTATCCTCTAATGAGTTTTCACCCAGTTAATACTCCAAGATAAGAAACTCACTCGCCAATTATGTTCTGTCTTGTAATCATCCAGGTAATTAACATGACTTGTTTAAACAGAAGAATCGTTCAGTATCTTGTAAGATACTAAGTGGATCTATTTTAAGTTTAAACATAACTAGGGCAAGGGGACATGGTTACCAACTGGCAAAGGGTAGTTAAGGATTGATGTCGAGAAGCAGCTCTTCATACTGGCAATGGTCTTTCTGGGAGCCTCATGGAGGCAAAAACTCTGGGATCATTCAGAAGGTATTTGGATACAGTGATGGGATGGGGGGGAAACCTAGGTTTCCAGGATGAGGTAGTTGGGCACACTCATCTTGGATTCATTCTCAAAAGCCCCTTTTGAGTGCTTTTTATGGTCTGTATTACAAAGGAAAATGGAACACCTGAAGTATTAAATGTTTTTCATAGCTTTGAAGCTAAATACTTGTTGATCAAACTATTCATACACGCCATTCTTCGCAAATATGATCGAGGTGGTATGAGTAATCTGACTTTTTGGGGAATATCAATGCAGTCTGTAAAGGGTCCAAGGAATTTCTTCATGTTAATTGTTATACATGTACACTTTTATTTACTCTGTACAGTCACCAGAGGGCTCATCCCCTGGAGTCCCAAGGGATCCCATAATCCTTTGGGAGCACAGGTATTTAAAGAGGCTTCACAGGTTGGAGAGGCACTCTGGAGACCTGCAATAAAAGACTACGGTCACACTTTACTTTGAGCTCAGTGTTCAGTCTGACTCTTTCTCCATACACTACAGCTGGTGACGAGATGCAGATAGCGAACCCAAAGATGCGGAGAACAGTGGGCATCCTGGAGAAATTCTCGGAGGGAGATGATTGGGAAACTTTTGTGGAGCGACACGACCAATACTTCGTGGCCAATGAGCTAGATGGGGAAGAGAGCACTGTCAAATGAAGGGCGATACTCCTCACCGTCTGTGGAGCACCAACGTATGGCTTCATGAAAAACCTGCTCACTCCAGCGAAACCCTCAGAGAAATCGTTCGACGATTTGTGCACACTGGTCCTGGAGCATTTGAACCCGAAGGAAAGCGTTCTGATGGCGAGGTACCGGTTCTACACCTACAAAAGGTCTGAAGGCCAGGAAGTGGCGAGTTATGTCGCCAAGCTAAGACGCCTTGCAGGACATTGCGAATTTGAAGGACATTTGGAGCACATGCTCAGAGATTTTTCATACTTGGCATTGGCCATGAAACCATACTAAGCAAACTTTTTGACTGTAGAGACCCCAACCTTGAGTAAGGCCATCGCGATAGCCCAGGCGTTCATTGCCACCAGTGACAATATGAAGCAAATCTCTCAGCACACAAGTGCTGCTACAAGTACTGTGAACAAAGTGATGTTGTTTTCAAATCATAACGTACAGGGCAGGCCACACATATCTGCAGCTACACATCCGCAGATGTCTCCGAGTCCACCATCAAGAGTGATGAATGCAAGGCCATTAACACCTTGTTGGTGCTGTGGGGGTGATCATCGTTTCCATTCATGCCGATACAAAGAGTATGTTTGCAAGAGCTGTGGAACAATGGGACACCTCCAACGAGTGGGCAGGCGAGCTGCAAAGCCTATTAAACATGTAAACCATCCTGTTGCAGAGGAGGACAGATCCACGGAGGATCATGATGAACCAGAGCCGCAGATCAAGGAGGCAGAGGTACATGGGGTGCACACATTCACCATGAATTGTCCCCCGATAATGCTGAATGTTGAACTAAATGGAGTCCAGGTGTCAATGGAGCTGGACATGGGCGCAAGCCAGTCCATCATGGGCAAAAAGACTTTCGAAAGGTTGTGGTGCAACAAGGTCTCCAGGCCAGTCTTCACTCCAGTTCGCACGAGACTAAGAACTTACATGAAAAACTGATTCCTGTAATCGGCAGTGCTACCATAAAGGTCTGCTACGATGAGTGGTGCACAAGCTACCACTCTGGGTGCTACCGCCGATGGTCCCACGCTGCTCGGCAGGAGCTGGCTGGGAAAGATACGCTAGAACTGGGATGATGTCCGAGTGCTATCGCCCGCTGACGACTCTTTGTGTGCCCAGATCTTAAACAAATTTCCTTCGCTGTTCGAACCAGGCATCAGGAAATTCCAAGGAGCAAAAGTGCAGATCCACCTAATTCCGGGATCGCGACCCATCCATCACAAGGTGAGAGCAATACCGTACATGATGAGAAAGGGTAGAGATCGAGCTGTACCGACTGCAAAGAGAGGGCATCATTTCCCCGATCGAGTTCAACGAGTGGGCCAGTCCTATCATCCCAGTCCTCAAGGGAGACGGCACTGTCAGTTACTTTGTAATCGCCACAGATTCTATCAATCGTTTCTCCCTGCAGGACCAATACCCACTACCAAAGGGCAACGACCTCTTTGCAACGCTGGCGGGAGGAAAGACGTTCACGAAGCTGGATCTGACTTCAGCCTACATGACGCAGGAACTGGAGGAATCATCAAAGGCCCTCACCTGCATCAACACGCACAAAATCTTTTTGTTTATAAACAGATGCCCGTTTGGAATCTGATCGGCGGCGGCGATATTCCAGAGAAACATGGAAAGCTTACGAAGTCGGTCCCGCACACTGTGGTCTTCCAGGACGACATCTTGGTCACAGGTCGGAACACAGTCGAGCATCTGCAGAACCTGGAGGAGGTTCTTAGTCGACTCAAACGCTCGAAGTGCATTTTCCTGGTGCCTGAAGTGGAGTTCCTGGGAAGGAGGATTGCGGCGGACGGCATTAGGCCCACCAACGCGAAGACTGAGGCAATTGAGAATGCACCGAGGCCACAGAATGTGACTGAGCTGCGGTCGTTGCTGGGACTCCTGAACTACTTTGGTAACTTCTTACCTGGTCTCAACACACTGTTAGAACCACTGCATGCCTTACTACGAAAAGGGGACAAATGGGTTTGGGGCAAAAACCAAGAAAATGTCTTTGTAAAAGAGAGAAAATTGTTATGCTCAAACAAATTGCTTGTCTTGTATGATCCATGTAAGCATTTGGTACTAGCATGTGATGTGTCGTCATATGGCATCGGGTGTGTATTGCAACAAGCTAATGATTTCGGGAAACTGCAACTGGTTGCTTATGCATCCAGGAGTCTGTCTAAGGCTGAGAGCGCCTACAGCATGATTGAGAAATAAGCGATAGCGTGTGTCTATGGGGTAAAGAAAATGCATCAATACCTGTTTGGGCTAAAATTCGAATTGGAAACTGATCATAAGCCACTTATATCCCTGTTTTCTGAGAGTAAAGGGATAAATACAAACGCATTGGCCCGCATCCAGAGATGGGCGCTCACGTCCGCATACAACTATGCCATCCGCCACAGTCCAGGCACAGAAAACTGCGCCGATGCTCTCAGTAGGCCGCCATTGCCCACCACGGGGGTGGAAATGGCACAGCCCGCAGATCTAGCCAAGGTTATGGATGCATTTGAGAGTGAGCAATCACCCGTCACTGCCCGGCAGATCAAAACCTGGACAAGCCAGGACCCCTTATTATCGCTAGTCAAAAGCTGTGTGCATCACGGGAGCTGGTCAAGTGTCCCAGTGGAAATGCAGGAAGAGATAAAGCCGTTCCAGCGGCACAAAGATGAAATGTCTTATACTGGCAGACTGCCTTCTGTGGGGCAATTGAGTAGTGGTCCCCAAGAAGGGCATAGACACCTTCATCAGTGACCTCCACAGTACCCACCCGGGCATCGTAATGATGAAAGCAATAGCCAGATCCCACGTGTGGTGGCCCAGTATCGATGCGGACTTACATCTGTGAACGCAGGACTCTTAATATATGCTCGCAGTTAAGCAATATACCCAGGGAGGCGCCGCTAAGTTTATGATCCTGGCTCTCCAAACCGTGGTCTAGGGTACACGTCGACTATGCAGGCTCATTCTTGGATAAAATGTTCCTTGTGGTTGTAGACGCGTACTCCAAGTGGATTGAATGTGAGATAATGTCGGCTAGCACATCCGCTGCCACTACTGAAAGCCTGCGGGCCATGTTTGCCACACAAGGCCTACCCGATGTCCTGGTGAGCGACAACGGGCCATGTTTTACCAGTGCTGAGTTCAAATAATTCATGACCTGTAACGGGATCAAACATGTCACATCTGCCCCGTTTAAACCAGCGTCCAATGGTCAGGCAGAGAGAGCAGTACAAACCATCAAGCAAGGCTTGAAGAGGGTAACTGAAGGCTCGCTGCAGACTCGCCTATCCTGAGTCCTGCTTAGCTACCGCACGAGACCCCACTCACTGGGATCCCACCTGCTGAACTGCTCATGAAAAGAGCACTTAAGACAAGGCTCTCGTTAGTTCACTCTGATCTACATGAACAGGTAGAGAGCAGATGGCTTCAACAAAGTGCATACCGTGATATCGCAAATGTGTTACGCGAGATTGAAATCAATGACCCTGTATTTGTATTAAATTATGGACAAGGTCCCAAGTGGCTTCCCGTCTGGTGTCGTGGCCAAAGAGGGGAGCAGGGTGTTTCGGGTCAGACTTTCAAATGGACTAATTCACCGGAAACACTTGGACCAAATCAAACTCAGATTCACGGACTATCCTGAGCAACCCACCTTGGACCCTACCTTTTTTAATCCCCCAACATACACACCAGTAGCAACTGGCACCATGGTTGAACACGAAGCAGGACCCATCATCCACAGAGCCCAGCAAGGCCAGCTGCACAGCAGCCCAGCGAGGGCCCAACAAATGATTCAACAACACCGAGACGATCAACCAGGGCAAGAAGGGGCTCAGATCGACTCACATTGTAAATAATTACACTATTGACTTTGGGGGGAGTACTGTTATATATGTATATATATATATGTGTGTGTGTGTGTGTGTGTGTGTGTGTGTGTGTATATATATATATATTTGTATTTACTCTGTACAGCCACCGGAGGGCTGATCCCATGGAGTTCCTTGGGAGCACAAGTATTTAAGGAGGCTTCACATGTTGGAGAGACACTCTGGAGACCTGCAATAAAAGACTAAGGTCACACTTTACTTTGAGCTCAGTGTTCAGTCTGATTCTTTCTCCATAAACAACATTTATGGTCAGTCTTTTTTTGTTAAAAAACAGAATTTATAAATAGACATTTTAAAATGCATGTGCCGATGTCTTATTGCGTCAGATGCTGCCAAACATTATAAACATTTGGAACAGTGTGCTGCACAGTATTCCAACCAGCCCTTGGGGACTGGGGGAAAAGACTTGTCATTGACAAAATAACAACAACTTACATTTATATAGCTCCTTTAATGTAGTGAAACATCCCAAGGCGCCTCTCAGGAGATTAATCTGACACAAATTGACACCGAGCCAAAGGAGGAGATATTAGGATAGTTTATTATTAATAAACTCTTCTTTTTGTGATGCTGCAGGAAAATAAGTCATTGATTTTTTTTTTAACTTGTAAGCTTTATTCATTGTTGTTCATTGCATACACAGGACAATCTAATTAGGTGTCTGAGAGGGATGCCAAGCCTTCGAATAGTTTTCATTTTATTTCTAGTGATAAGATCACAAGCAAGGTAGAGATGAAGAAGGCCTTTTGGCCTGTTTGATATTATCCTTCCAGAGTACCAATTTTATAGTCTTCCCCAGAAACTTTGCCAGCATGTGTAAAGGAAAACTCTGATATATCTCCTAAGTTTGTCCTTTACCCCACGTTTTTATTTCCCTAAAGCCTGCAGAGAACATCAGTCCTTTTCAGTTCTTGTGTCCCGTTTTTTGCATTAATCACACTTCTAGCAGTCCAAAGAGTGATCTCCTGCCTGGCTTCCCACCTTGCACTCTCTGTAAACTTGAGCTCATCCAAAACTCTGCTGCCCATGTCCTAACTCGAACCATGTCCCATTTACCCATCACCCCTGTGCTCGCTGAACTACATTGGCTCCCGGTCCAGCAACACCTCAATTTTTTAAAAATTCTCATCGTTGTTTACAAATCCCTCCATAGCCTCGCCCATACCTATCTTGGTAACCTCCTCCGAGATCTCTACACTCCTCCAATTCCGACCTTCTGCGCATGCTCGATTTTTCACTGCTCTACTCATGTCAGCTGTGCCTTGAGCTGCTTAGACCCTAATCTCTGTAATTCCCTCCCTAAACTGCTCCTCCTCTTTAGCTCTCTCCTTTAAATACCAAGCTTTTGGTCACCTGTCTTAATATCTCATGCGGCTTGGCTTAAAAAGATTTTGATAATGCTCCTGTGAAGCACCTTGGGGTGTTTTACTGCATTAAAAGCGCTATATAAATGTAAGTTGTTGAGAAGACTCCCCTTCTTCGCCCTCTGACATAACAAACCACAGATTTTAAAAAGCCACTTACCCCATTTCTTCTTATGACTATAAACCTGTTCCCCTATTGTGGACTCTACCAATCTTCTGAAGGATGCAGCTGGATTGCTCTACCAGTCTGAGATTGGTAGAGTGCAAACCATGTCATCAACACCCAGGTCAAGATGCAGACTATGCCTGTCTGCGAGGTGCATGTACAAGGTTCTTCCCCCTCGCCAGCTTCATTATTTCAAAGCTCATACACTTGCTCATAATAAGATTTTGAAGTAAGTTCACAAAGTGCCCAAAATTTAATGGAGCAGCTAAAATATGTCTTCACAAATTTTTGTTGGTGCATTTACAGATCAATTTAAAGATCCCATGGCAGTATTGGAAGAGCAGGAAGTTCTCTTGGTGTTCTAGCCAACATTTGTCCCTTAACCAACACCACCAAAACACAGCAACATGTCACTTATTTGATTGGCAGTACGTGGGATGTTGCAGTGTGTTGCTGAATTTTTCTATGTTAATAGTGATTACACTTCAAAAGTAATTAAGTGGCCATTTTTGGTCAGAATCTGCTTCTGACCTTGGGGAACTGGATGCATTCATAGATACTTCAATTACTAATTTTTGTAATAAACCCAATGCATAGTAGTTGGGCTCATATAACCTGATGGAATACTGGACGATGAGGTTATGCGGTAGGAAAATGGAGTCCGTAGGGATACCAATTTTGTGTCTATGGAATATCTGAATGCAGCACTGCAAAGTTCCCTTTTGTTAAGTAGGGGTGAAAAACTTTACTAGTATGACAGCAAGCTGCCTGCTTTAGAGATGGCATGGGCCATTTCTCTGCTGCTCACCAAATGTTTCTAAGGCCAGCTCACAGAGCAGGGTTTGTACCATGACAACAAGTGGATTTGGCCCCTCTATCTCATTAAAAACACACAGGACACTGACTGTTTAACTTCATTTTGAAGCAGGCCATATTAGACTAACATAACAGTGTATCCAAGCAATGAGTCTAGATTATTTCTAGATATATTGTTTATGAAATTTGATTTGTGTTCTGGTGCATTTATTGTAGTTTGATCACTTTGTGAATTAATTGTTCTGAATAAAACAAGGTAAGGACAGCCCTAAATGCATTTTGGCATTTGGCTTCACCATTTTCTATTGCCCTTGCTTTGATCTCAAGGTTTGCTTTTTTTTAAAAAGCAAATTTGGCCTGTTATCTAGTGCCTGAAATATCTCCTGTCAATATTGCTCTTATTAGCTCTGCTATTTTCTAATTTCCTCTCGAAGGTCCTGACATGCTGGGTGCCTTTTAGCTACTCACCCAAGTTGTCAATTTTTTGTCGAACCTAGACAGTGGGGGTCACTTTGGGCATCAAAGCTGAACCTGAACTTGTGCTTATTTGTCGCGCTCTCTCGCTCGCTCTCTCTATACCTCAATCAACATAACAAAAAAAGCATTATCTGGTCATTATCACATTGCTGTTTGTGGGAGCTTGCTGTGCGCTAATTGGCTGCCACGTTTCCTACATTACAACAATGACTACACTCCAAAAGTACTTCATTGGCTTTAGAGCCCTTTGAGACATCCGGTGGTCATGAAAGGCGCTATATAAATCCAAGTCTTTTCCTTCTTTTCTCTATTCTTTTCTCCTTTTTTTTTTCTATTATTTTTTCTCTCCCTCTGTCTCTCTCGCGCTCTCTTGCTCTCTCTCTCTCTCTCTCTCTCTCTCTCTCTCTCTCATTTCCCTTTTTTTTTATTTCTTTCACTTTTTCTCTCAGTTCTCAATTTTCTATCTCACTTTCTCTGTCTAGAAACATAGAAAGCACAGAAGGAGGCCAGTTGGCCCACTGTACCTGTACCAGCTCGTTGAAAAAGCTATCCAATTCAGCCCACTCCCCTGCTTTTCCCCCATAGCCCGACATTTTTTATTTCCTTTTCAACATATCTCCAATTTCCTTTTGAAAGTTACTACTGAATCTGCTTCCACCACCCTTTCGGGCCGTGCATTCCAGGTCACAACAATTCGCTGCATATTTTTTTCCCTCATGTCGTCTTTAGTTCTTTTGCCAATTACCTTCGATCTGTGTCGTCTGGTTACCGACCCTGCTGCCAGTGGAACTAGTTTCTCCTAACTTACTCTATCAAAACCCTTCTATCAAATCTCTCCTTAATCACTCTGCTCCAAGGAGAACAATCCCAGTTTATTCCATATTCCTAGCTAAGTGCAAGCCAAGGCCTCAACTGAGATCAGCAAATTTAACACAGACTAGGAATTGAACTTCCAAGTCCACAATGGTTGAGTCCACACAAGGCATTGCACCTAACAACTGAGCCATTGAGGAAGTACTCCCTAAAGGGTAAGCCATTTAGGACTGAGATGAGGAGAAACTTCTTCACTCAGAGTTGTTAACCTGTGGAATTCTCTACTGCAGAGAGTTGTTGATGCCAGTTCATTGAATATATTCAAGAGGGAGTTAAATATGGCCCTTATGGCTAAAGGGATCAAGGGGTATGTAGAGAAAGCAGGAAAGGGGTACTGAGGTGAATGATCAGCCATGATCTTATTGAATGGTGGTGCAGGCTCGAAGGGCCAAATGGCCTACTTCTGCACCTGTTTTCTATGTTTCACGATTGGCTTTCTTGGGATGGGAGAGCAGGTATGCATCAAAGTTATTGTTCTGAAAGCATTTGGAGGTGCCCTGGCCAGTGACATTCAAGGAAGGATTAAATTTTTCAAACAGCAGATGTAAACACACAAATTAGACTAATTGAACTGAAATATGATTGGATTGTCTAGATTAGACCTAGATTTACTCTGGTTGAACCAGACTGTTTGCAACCTCTGTGTTCGATTTGAGCTTCCGATCCCATATCCTCTCAATCATAAGACTGTCTACTTCGACCTCTAATATTGCAGGTCTCTGCCCCTGCCTCAGTCCATCTGCTGCTGAAATCCTCATCCGTAATCTTGATATCTCCAGACTCAAGTATTCCAATGCTCTCCTGGTGGCCTCCCATCTTCCACCTTCCATAAACTTGAGCTCATACCCTAATCCTAATCCTGCCCATATCCTAATTCACACCAAGTCCTGGTCACCCATTACCCTTATGCTCCCTAACCTACATTGGCTCAAATTTAAAATTCTTATCATTGTGCTCGATTCCCTCCATGGCCTTGGCCCACCCTATCTCTGTGACCTCCTGAAGCCCTAAAAACCCTGAGAGAACTCTGCATTTCTCCAATTCTGGCCTCTTGTGCACCCGCCCAACTTTCCTCGCTGCACCATTGACAACCGCGCCATCAGCTGTCTAGGCCTTAAGCTCTGGAATTCCCTCCTTAAACCTCTCTGCCTTTAACAACAGTAATTGACATGCACGTCATGTTAGCTGACCTCGTCCCTCGCACTCTCTCCAGTCATGAGTAGCCCTTGTCCCATTCTTCCTACCCTGCAGTGAGATTCATCCGCCCAGAGGGCAGCCCTGCACCACCACACAATTGAGAGAGCGCAACCACCCAGTTTCAACACAGCACCAATTTCTCCAATCAAGTTTTGAAACTAACCTGACGTTCTCAAAATATTGATCACCCTGGTGAGGTCCTCTCGTGCCTGGCCTGAGTCATTGTTATTGCTGTGCTAAACTATGTATTCTTACATGGCTACTCTCTTTTCTCTATGTCCGCGGGTGCTATCTGGCCTAACTATAATTCTCTGAAGCTTTCAAATGGACTCATTTGGAAAAGCTAGGCTAAGAAAAACTTTCCAGAAAATGACTCGAGTCAAACAAAATTAAATAGCTGTTAAATTCAAAAGAGCTGGCAATTGTTTGTATTTGAATTGAATCGATTGGCCAGTTCCTTGGACACCTGGCTGAGACAAAAAAGACTAATCTGTTGGCATTTGCATCAAAATAAGCTGCAGCATGTTTTTCTGTGAACGAAGCTGATTTCAGTCTTTGTGTATTGTGACAAAGAAAGAAGCTAAGGTGTATTAGCCAAAATGCTTCATTTTGTCAAATCATGCACGTTCCATCCAATCATAAGGTATGCTCACTGCTCAGGATAACATTCTGCATATATGCTTCCTGATCAAGCAATATTCCAGCACATTTATTCACTCTCGCATGTTAAAGCCACACTATAAATGCAAGTTGTTGTTGATTTACATCAAGCATTTCCATACAGAACACGCACCTACACACATACGATATCTACTTCTTATGTTCTTATGGGAATCAAGGGATTTTGGGATAGCGCAGGAAGGTGGAGTTGAGGTAGCCTTGGCCTGCTGCCTTCCATAGACTACATCCAGTCTGTTCTTGCATTATTGTTTGTCAGGTTTTTGTACTTGGAAAAGTATAATTGTATTTTAAATTCTATCCTATTACCCATGATACGGCATGACAAGGATTGCACAACTTGAGGGATAAGATGCAGGAGTAGGCCCTTTGTGCCTACTCCACATTCAATAAGATCATGGCTGAATCTTCTACCTCAACTCCACCTTCCCGCGCTATCCCCAAATCCCTTGATTCCCATAAGAACATAAGAAGTAGATATCGTACGTGTATAGGTGTGTGTTCTGTATGGAAATGCTTGATGTAAATCAACAACAATAACAACTTGCATTTATATTGTGGCTTTAACATTGTAAAACATCCCAAGGAGCTTCACAGGAAAGTGATCAAACAAAATTTGACATCAAACCACAAGATATTAAGACATAAGGAGATATTAGGACAGGTGATCAAAAGCTTGGTCAAAGAGGTAGGTTTTAAAGAGCGTCCTAAAGGAGGAGAGGGAGGGGACAGAGGTGGAGATGTTTAGGGTGGGAATTCCAGAGCTTCAGACCTAGGGGGGTGAAAGCACGGCCACCTATGGTGGAGCAATGAAAATCGGGGTTGCACAAGAGGTCAGAGTTGGAGGTGCACAGTGATGTTTGAGGGTTGTGGGCTGGAGAAGGTTAGAGATAGGGAGAGACGAGACCATAGAAGGAATTAAAAACAAGCATGAGAATGTTAATGTTGCGGCATTGCTGGACTTGGAGGCAATGCAGGTCAGCAAGCAAGACTGATGGGAGAACAGTGCTGTAAATATGGGCTCAATTTTCCCCAGTGATTTGCACCGTTTCTTTGGCGCGCGGCGCTTCTTTTTGGCCTAAATTTTTAAAAATCCAAGTTTCCCCAAAGATTGTGCGCCAGCGTAACTCAGTTACGATTTTTTAAGGTTCTTTTTTTTTTTTTGCGTCACGGGGGCATAACCTGATGTCTGTACCAGTTTTTCACAATTATGCAAGTTTGGCCAAGTTACATTTCTCCTAGGGTGGCGTATGTGACGACTCCCAAAAAACCTTCTGGGCATTTAAGAAAAACCAGCGCACATCAAAAAATCGCCGCAGAAAGATGCCATTGTTTTTAGGCAAAGTTTTGGAGAGAATCAGAACACATTAAATATGCATCGTCACATTTAAACTTTTCCAACCGAAAATGCAGAAAATGGAAGTTTCATGCATTTCTTTAAGTTTTGATTTTTTTTTAAGTGCCACACCACCACCGAACATCTCTAAACCGGGCTCGAGGCTCGAGGGTTGGAACGTCAGCCGGCAGAATTGGTCCCACGCCCGTACATGGGCTCGGGGCTCAGCTTGAAAAGAAGCCCGAGGGGTGGGGGGAAACCGAACGGAAGGGATGAGAACCTTTCCACTCTGCCACTATGCAGCAAGCAGCATCAAATGAAACCTGGGGGGGGGGGGTTCCCGATCTAAGCAAGCCCATTGCGCATGCTCAGACCTGGGTATGGTCCATATAGGGCGTTGACCTTGGTGGGGAGAGAGACAACAAAGAAGCTTGTCCTGACTCGTTTTGAGCTTGTTGCAAAGATACAATTTAATCATGGGGGCAATACTGACAAAGCCATACCTCATGCAAGCCTTCTGCATGATGGTGCGCAGGAGGAGACAATTGATTCGACGTCATTGCATGAGAAACCTCTGAGCACATAGGATGATGGGCAGGAGGCCTTACCCACGTTGGGTATATCGAGACAGGCGTTCATACCTGTACCTGAGTGATGCAGACTGTGTCAGAAAGCTGCGTTTCTGCAAAGAAGTTGTAACTGAATTCTGTGAGTTGGTCAAAGCAGATCTGCAACCCTAGAAATGTCAGGAGGACTGCTTTGTCAGTTGAACTTTCATTCTATGCAACTGGGGATGTGTGTGCCATTTCTCAACATGCAACACACATCTGCATTCAGCAAGTGACTGCTGCACTATATGCCCAGAGGAATGACTACATAAAGTTCCCCATGACCGCCCAGGCAATACGTGAAAGGGCTATGGGTTTCTCCAGGATTGCTGGCTTCCCAAAGATACAGGGCTGCATTGATTGTACCCATATCATCTTGCGAGCATCTTTTGGAGGATTCCCAGATGTACAGGAACAGAAAGGACTTCCACTTCGTTAATGGGCAGCTTGTGTATAACTATATGCATCGCATCATGTCAGTTGATGCAAAATACCCTGGTGAGCACCCATGATGCGAGAGCGCTATATCCGCCATGTTGCAGCAGCAGCCAGAAGGGCAGAGCTGGCTGCTGGAGGACAAAGGGTACTGCCACCTCGCTCATGACTCCCCTACGCGTAACCCGGATGGAAGCTGACCGGGAATACAACATGTCGCACATTGTGACGTGCAGCATAATAGAGAGGACCATTGGCATCTTGAAACAGCGTTTCTGATGCCTGGACCATTTCGGAGGCTACTTGCAATACTCCCGAGATTATTGGTCAGTTCACTGTTGTGTGCTGCATAACTTGGCCATCATGAGGCAGCAGCAGCTGGTAGTAGAAGACCCACCTGAGGCGAGAGTGGCTGATAAGGAGGAAGATGCAGATGATGAGGACAAGGAAGCCATGCAACTACCTTAACCCGGAGCACAATGGCAGAGGAGGGCGGGCCATCATGCCCCTTTGATTGCTTTGTGAATGCTTTGCTGCCTGAAGGCTCAGCGGCAACTATTCCAAATAGACCATGTTTACTGTTTGGACCTGTTCCGTAATGTTGTATTGTGTTGTATTAATGGAACAAATAATGGAAATGATTTCAGTTAGAATTTAAAATATATTTTATTCAAAAGTTTAACAAACATTTGTTTGTACTTAACTTTAATAAACATATTGTATCAAACTTTAAAGTTTTCAGTTAAGATCACTTACAAACTTTCCCTGTAAATGTTCTCAAATTAACAATAACAACAACAAAAGCAGCAGCAGCAAAGAAAAGCTGCACCCATCTCTCCTCCACCTTATTCTAAGACCGCCCGCTGCGCTTGGTCTTGGTGACTCCACCCCTGCCCTCAGGCTGTGGCACAGTGTTTCTTGGGTTGGTATCAAGCTTATTCTTTTGAACATCTTGGGTAATGCGTACTTCTTGATGGGAATAGAGAGGGGCGAGGGGCAGTGGTGGGGGGGGGGGGGCAGCCGCTAATGTGGAAGGCCCAGCTTGGACCTCTTCAGAGGCTAGTTGGAGTGGTAGTTGATTCTGTCAATGGGCGCAGGCTCTGGGCGTGTTCCCTTATTGCTGCAGCTAACTCTGACATTCCCTGCCCTGACAGTGTCTCAACTACCTGCAACAGTCCCTCCCTCATGTGCATCGACATTATATCTGCTGCCTGAGACATTCCCTCCCTCATGTTCCCAGACAGTGTTCCCATTCCTCGTGACATTTTGTTACTTGTTGACAGACCCGATACCTCATCACCCACCCCACTGATTGTGTCTAGGAGTGATCGGGTAAGGTCAATGCTGTCCGCACTCATTGCCATCATCTGAACCACATCTGTTAGATCCTGCACCTCAAGAGAGCGCTGTCAAGCTCTCCTTCCCCTCCTCACCCTGGGTGTGGCTCCTTGCATCCCACTGGGACCCGCAGCCTCGGACGGTGGGGCCCTGGGTGTGCCTCACTGCATCCCACTGGAATCCCCAGCCTTGCACTGTGGGAAACCATGGAATGTCCCAACACTTGTACCACTCAGAAAGGGGCTGGCATCTCAATGGGCAGCATCTGCACCTCCTCCAGAGTGAGTAACAGTGGAGGCTTAATCTATCACCTCCCCCTCCCCCCTCACTCCCATGCTCTTGATCTGGAAGATGGGAATGGAAAATGTTCTGAAGCTGCTTCTGCGTCGTCTGGGTAGGCCTTAAGTTCTGCAAAATATAACAGAACCGACCAATGGTTAGCAGCAGAGGAGGGGGGCAGGGTGGCATGAATAGGCTCACGCAGCGCAGGCAGCAGGCTCATTTGAAAGACCACTCTGAATCACATTGCATCAACCGAAGCGTAGCTGACGGAGACATCCCCATGAACTGAAGCATGGCTTGCCCACGCAGTACTTAACATTTAGCAAAGTCAGATTGTGGAATTTGCAGGACTTGCGCTCTCCCTTGAGTGTGGGCGCAGCTTGTGCAGTGGTGGTTGCTTTTCTCCAGGCAGGACCCATCAAAGCAGCGACCCTGTCTCCCAAGCGTGTCAGTGGGTGCAGATTTTCCGGACTTCCTCCTGTTCGAATTCTTTTCCTTTTCTTGTGTGCCACCTTCCTCTGCAAAGATGAAAGTATAACATTTTAGGGAGGGTGTCTTTCTGCTGGGTGGGACATATTCAGCTGGTCTCATTTACAGTTGCAATTCCATTGAATAAATATTACTTACACTAACTACTTGACCAAAGTCCTGCCACTTGTTTTTGCACTGGCCTCCAGACCTCAGAGTGGCCATCGTTGCACAGTAATCTTGTGCAAGTAGGTTCCAGCATTTCTTCATTTTGGTGAACCTTTTATGTGACCTTTGCTGGTGTCCAGTCGTGCCATCTGGCCTCACTTACAGTAACTAGTTCCTCCACTTCACCCTGTAAGAAATTCTTGGTCTTTGAGCCGCGTTGCATTTTGTATTGTAGCTCTGATTTTTCCAATGAGAATTAAAGTTCTCACAACAACTGGCTCTTTAAAAAATAGCCGAATGCAGACCGGAAGCTGTACTGGGCATGCGCGCGCCCATAGCAGTCACGTAAAATGCTCTTTTTTTTCGGTCATGCGCAGAAAGGTGGGGAGGCATCCTTTTTTTCGGCGCAGACATTAGGCTCCACCCCCCAAAGCTGCAGGACAGGCTGTGCGGCGCCAATTTCAAAAAATAGAACGGGGAAACTTGCTGCTACTTTTTTTGGAGTAGTTGGGGCCAAAGAAAATGGGCGTAACTCTGACATTATGCCAAAAAAACGGCATTGGGGAAAATTGAACCCTGTGTATGTGCTAGTAAGTTAACAAAAGCTGATATAACAATTTATAGAGAATTCCATGCTGCTCATAATGCTTGGTTGGTTTCGCACAGCCAGACACGATTCCGATGACATCATTGACTCCAGTTTGTAAACCTAATGCTGTAAATGAGCCTAATCCTAATAATGAGTTTTTTTTAATGTAGAAAATCTGTTAGTATTACTGTTAACATTTTTGCAAACTTGAGTTTAGGGATTAAGTGATTCTGAAACATTGATTGCTGTTGCCAATGCTTTCTCTCCCCTAGTTAATCTTATTTCTTCTAGCTCATCACCATTTTGATTGATTGATTATGTCAGCTTGAATCTTGACTGGTCATGGAACCTCCGGCTACTGAAAAGAGAAGACTTGCATTTATATAGCGCCTTTCACGACCATCGGACGTTTCAAAACACTTTACAGCCAATGAAGTACTTTTGGTGTGTAGTCACTGTTGTAATGTGGGAAACGTGGCAGCCAATTTGCACGCAACAAGCTCCCACAAACAGCAATGTGATAATGACCAGATAATCTGTTTTTTGTTGATTGAGGGATATCAGGACACCAGGCATAACTCCTCTGCTCTTCTTTGAAATAGTGCCATGGGATCTTTTATGTCCACCTGAGAGAGGAGAAGGGGCCTCGGTTTAAAGTCTCACCCGAAAGACAGCACCTCTGAGCACAGCACTCCCCCAGCACGGCACTGGAGTGTCAGCCTAGATTTATGTGCCTAAGTCCCTGAAGTGGGACTTGAACCCACAACCTTCTGGCTCAGAGGCGAGGGTGCTACCCACTGAGACTGAGCCACAGCTGATACTGAGCCAAACAGCCTTGCTTTCTTAGACCTTCAGTTGGCATAACATAAAGGAACAGCAGTCATAAAGTCATTACACCTCATGCAATGTCCTCTTAGTAGGACAATATGTTTTGTTTATGACATGCTGCCTGGGGCAACATTGAGAATTCTGCTGTTTGTGATACCAAGGTACCTAAGCTCTAGAATTCTCTTCCCTAAATCTCTCCGCCTCCCTTCCATTAAGGCACTCCTTAAAACCTACCTCTTTGACCAAGCTTTTGGTCACCTGTCCTCGTGTGTCATGAGGCTCAGCGTCAAATTTTATCTGATAACGCTCCTGTGAAGCGCCTTGGGACGCTTTACTACGTTAAAGATGCTATATAAATGCAAGTTGTTGTTGTCGAGGTGATCTTTAAAACCAGGATACTGGTTGAAATTGTGTGTATCTTAGTCTGTTTCTCAAGGGGGTTGAAGAGTGAATGCTGGCACTGCTGTTACCAGCGCAGTATTGCTTTTTTTTCACTGCTACGTAAGGTGCTGGTAATTGGTTGCAAGGTTCTCCTACTGTACAGCCTCTAACGTGACTGCTTAGATTAATGTGAGCAGGCTTCAGCAAGACTTGCAGACTGCGTGGCTTGAAATTGGAGAAGGGGAGATGGTCATAAGCGTCTCAATTATACTGCATACAAACGACTAGGGTTCCAGACAGTGAATTTTTTTAAGGTTATTTTTTACTTAACGTTTGCC
Organism: Pristiophorus japonicus; assembly: GCF_044704955.1. Classification (NCBI taxonomy): domain Eukaryota; kingdom Metazoa; phylum Chordata; class Chondrichthyes; family Pristiophoridae; genus Pristiophorus; species Pristiophorus japonicus. The sequence goes on along the minus strand of NC_091980.1, from coordinate 137,645,254 downwards.
TGAAGATTTAAGCTTTTGGTATAGTCATTTAAAAAAAAATCTGCTTCTGCTACATTTAATTTTGTTGGATTCAGAAAGGCTAAATATTGACTTGGTTGCTACTAACTTGCAGTTCTTGTGACACTGGGGTGAGTTTTAGCAGCATTGCTTAGTGTTTTATAGTGCCCTTAGTCAGCATTTCCTGATCTGATGGACAACCGCCAATGATTTAAGCATCCTGGTGTCTTGGTACTTGAACAGCATTCCCACCGAGATGCGAGGCTCTGTACCCTGGTGTCTGAAGAGGCAAGCATGGTGAATGTGTCCACACCAAGCCATGACCAGCGCGCACCTCCACCAGCCCACCCGAGCTGTGAAAGCATAAATCCGCATCTTGAGTGGGGGAGAATGAAAAGTGCCATCCACGTGGACTGAAGAGGCTTCGCTTATTTTTTTTTTTGTTTCTTTTTGGAAGATGAAATGCTTCTCTCGGTACCTGCCTTACATCTTCAGACCTCCCAGTACAATCTTCTCGTCCAGCTGCTACACAGAAGGTAGAGACGTGGGTTGTTGTGGAGCGGGGGGGAGAGCAAAAGAATGAACAAAATAATGATCTAACCAGAGTGCCTTGCTGCAGCCCTTTTCACAGTACTTAAAACAAGAAAATCTATAATTGTTAGTAAAGACACTGCCTGCAGTGGCATGTGAAGCACTTTAAATCCCGCTTGGCATCAATATGCAGAGTTCCAAGATCGCGTGTTATTTTAATTAGGTGAAGTGGTTAGCAAAGAATATTTTTCTTTTTTAAAATATATATTTTTTTAAAGTATTGTGACTGCATGCAGCGATTCTTAAAACAGTTTAATTAGTTTGGCTAAGTATATTGGTAGCATCTTGCTGCATGTGTACAATTCATATTGACAAGCTCAACTAATGAATTATAAAGAATGATAGAACACCTATTAAATATTTATGTTGTAGAAAGCGGGGGTGAGCTATTGAGCAGCAGGATGCATTACTGTAGTAATTCGTGTAGCCAGTCTCTCCCTCTGATATATAAAAAGATTCTTAACATAGTCAGATGTCATTTTCCTTCAGTTTATATATATTTTTTGAATTGCTTTTCAAGTGGTTGATCTTTTTAAATATGCCGTTGACTTTTGCTGTTGACTATCTGTGAGACTTGCTAGATAAGTTCTACCAAACTTTCTCTTCAAGCACAGTGGATGGATGGTCTGTAATGTCACTGCATCCCCCACTCCCCCAAAGAGAAACCATGCAGTTTTAGATAGATGACCAAAAGTACAGGAAAGGGATAAATTGTGCTGGGCTAAGAATGCAAATTCTGTGGTCTAATACAAGACATCGCAACATTGTAAAGATTTTTGTATATAGTGTCCAACAGTCGGGCAAACCAACATTTCCAGCTAGTGAGATTAAGGTAGATTGAAAAGTTTCCCATCGGTCATTTGACCAGATACTCTACTGTTGGCTCTTGTGAAGCGATTGGGTCTTCAGTTATTTGACATAGAAGTTAGATGAATGACTGCTTTCAGTGTGATTTTTGAGGCCTGAAATGCTCATTATTTTCCAGTGGGAAACATAAAGTGTTTGTTTCAGTTGGTGTGTTAAATCAGTAGAATGCTGATTCTTGCACTGTTAGAGATTCTCAAACGGAGTGTCTCTTTTTTCATGCAGTGCCTATCTGGGTCATGCCTAATAAAAAGCATGTAATGTGACTTGTCAGTACCAAGGCTACGGCAGATTTATACAGTGCAGCACAGTGTGGCACTCAAATTCTCCACCCGGATTGATAAGCTAGGTGGGGTCTGCAGTATTGCTGGTGTGTTTATATACATATATACACACACACAATTCTTCTGTTGAAGAATATTAATAAGATGACAACAAACCAGAGTGAGTGAGTGAGTGTGTGTATGTGCATGTTGTACAAAGTGTGGTTTGTTATTGGAGCTTTTTATTGCATGTAATGTTAAATCTAGTGAAAATTGATATTTTGCAAAATCTGTCTAAATTACTGCATGTCTCAAATACAACTTGAGGATCAGAACTTCTGAACTTGAGGCTTTTAAGATCATTATTGCTGGATGTTTTGTCCTTCTCATGGAAATTGCCAACCTTCAGCATTACACTGCTCTGTCTAAAGCACAGCCCTTCACAGCCTGCTGTGCTCACTACATCATAATTACAGTGCTCAGTTCTGGATTCAATGAAGCCGTGTTTTGAATCTTAACCCTTTCGAATGCCAGCAACTCCTCCTCTGGGCTGGCGACTCTTTAACATGTCAGTGCACAAGTTGTGAGATTCCAGAATCCAGGCAAGTCTGGAGAATTGTTGTGTGTGTGTCTCTCTCTCTGCCAGCCAGATTTCAGCTCACACTCGAATATTGCAGGAATATAGAAACAGGAGTAGTCCATTCAACCCCTTGTGCCAGTTCTGCCGTTCAATGAGATTATGGCTGATCTGTGCCTTGGTTCCATATCCTCTATACCCTTAGCTAGTAACAATCTATCGATTTTTGATTTAATACAATTAATAAAATAATTCCTGCCATTTGAGCCATATTATTACTGCAAAAATGAGTACTTTTTATATTGATAAATTTTAAACAACAATGCTCCCTTAGGCTTCTCCTTTTTATCTTTTTTTTCCCCTTTTTTGTTTTACATCATTTTTTATAATTGTTAATTAAGTTGAAAACTCTTAACTTGCCAATCTATGTCCTTGTTCCTACTGTTAATTTTGGAAATGGGGAGCAAGTGTTTTTTTTAAATTGGCTTTTGGCTGAAAGGTACAGCTTTTTGGAGCCACAAGATAATGAAGGTGCATTACATAAGAACATATGAAATAGGAGGAGGAGTAGGACATGAGGCCCCTTGAGCCTGCTCTGCTATTCAATAAAATCATGACTGATCTGATCTTAGCGTCAATTCCACTTTCCTACCTGTTCCCCATAACCCTTGACTCTTATAGTTCAAGAATCTGTCTATCTCCACCTTGAAAATATTCAATGACGACTCTTCCACAGTTCTCTGGGGCAGAGAATTCCAAAGATTCACGACCCTCTCAGAAGAAATTCCTCCTCATCGCAGTCTTAAATGGGCGACCCCTTATTCTGAAACTGTGCCCCCTAGCTCTAGATTTCCCATGAGGGGAAACATCCTCTTAGCATCTACCCTGTCAAGCCCCCTCAGAATCTTAAATGTTTTAATCACCTCTCATTCTTCTAAACTCCAATGAGTTGGGTTGGGTTATGCTTGTGTGTATGCAAAACAAATTACCATTAATGGGCAAGTATATTTAGGATAGGTGACCAAAAGCTTAGTCAAAGAGGTAGGTTTTAAGGAGTACCTTAAAAGAGGAGAGAGGTGTGGAGAGGGTTAGGGCCTAGGCAGCTGAAGGCACAGCCACCAATGGCAGAGTGATGAAAATCAAGGTGCGCAAGTGGCCAGAATTGGAGGAGTGCAGAGATGTCAGAGGCTTGTGGGGCAGTAGCAAGTTACAGACATGGGATGGGACGATTCCATGGAGGGATTTGAAAACAAGGATGAGAATTTTAAAATTGAGGTGTCGCTGGACTGGGAGCCAATGTGAGTCAGCGAGCACATGGTGAACGGGACTTGGTGAGAGTTAGGATAGAGGCAACAGAGTTTTGGATGAGTTCAGGTTTGTGGACGGTGAAAGTTGGGAGGCCGGCCAGGAGAGCATTGCAATAGTTGAGTCTAGAGGTAACAAAAAGGCATGTATAAGGAAGGGTTTCATCAGTAGATGAGCTGAGGCAGGGGTGCAGGGGTGGAGACGGGCAATGTTATAGAGATGGAAGTAGGCGGTCTTGGCGATTGAGAGAATATGGGGTCGGAAGCTCAGCTCAGGGTCAAATAGGGCGGCAAATTTGCTTTGACTGAAGCCAGTGCTAATACACAAAATGCCTATGTAGTGATGTCGCTGCCAGTACCAAATCTATTGTCCTCTGGGAGACTGTGACCTGCTGGGAGGTGCAATTGTTTTTTAAAAAAAAAAGAAATGTCTTCTGAGCCAGTTTTTTTTAAAGCCCCAGTAAGTTTATCTTCATGCTGCTGCTGAAATTAAAGTTCGAGAACAATATGAAAAAGCATAAGGATCAATAATGGTACTAAGAATAGGATTGACTGTTACTGTAACAAAATATACTTTGTAATGATTTATATTCTTTTTCTTTTCTATTCTCCATATTAATTGATATAATCTATTGAAGGTCTTAGTTCCTGTTGTCACACCTTTGCATTATAGTTGATTGGCTGAGATTAAACTAGCAGCAAATCAGGACTGAAGAAGTAAGGAGCATACAAACCAAGAGCAAGAAAAGTGGCTAGAAAATTGCAAATGAGAAACTACAAGAATTTATGAAAACACCCAATTTTGACTGACCAGTTAGGAGAACCAACCACTACAAAGAAAGGAAGGAGCTGGTGAACCAACCGGCCCATTCAGAATACTGTTTGAAAACTTTTAATTTGTCATTTTTTATTTGTTTCAGTAACTGCAATTTCTAATATTCAAAATAAGGTATTAAACAAAACAAAAATATCAATGTTTTGTAACGATTAAATTTACCCATCTTATTTTTTTGTATGCCAGTTTTAACACCTTCACTGTGAAGTTTTGACTACAAGTCCTCGGTCTAGCTCAAAGATCTAAGTTTCGACTGAATATCTTTCCTTCCCCCCCCGAATAGTTGAATGGGTCATTGTGGATTCAGAGTGTGCACTTAGCATCATCTCCCAACCTGTATCAGTAGAGTGCACAGAGTTGAATGAAACTATCCCTTAATCCTGTAAGGATTTTCTTTTTTTTCTAAAAATAGCTTTGTAACAAACTGGAGATTGAATTTTCAGAGACTTTATTGCAGACTAATTTCGCATTTAAAATATTCACAAATACTCCTTGTTTAATATGAATTACTCACAGACAAGAGGCTAGAAATTGCGTAGCGTCCCGTATGGTGCAATAACTTTTGCGCAAAAGTATCGGCAGGTGCTATGCAAGTGAAGCTGGCGCGAACTTCTGGTTTAGCGCTCCAAGAAGGATGGGGAGCGCTAAATCAAGCGCAACCATTTCTCTTGGAGCGCTAAAGCCAGCAAGAGGGATGGTAGCGGTGCAGCGCTGCACATAATGCCGAGGGCAGCGCTGTCTGGATCGGAGGCTCCTTCCCTCCCTTAAAGGGAAGGGCCATCACTGCAGTCTCTGCATTACAACGAGGTACCTCGTTGTCGACGGCATCCGCGATCCGCGACGATCAGTCCCAAGCACTCTAACCGAATGCAGGGCTGATCAATCGCAGCAGAGCAAAATGGAAAACAAATCACCTATGGGCTGTAAACAAATTTTTAAGTTGCCCAAACGGCATTACCTTTTTAAATACCGCTCCGCAAGCAGCGGCCTCCCTTACAATGCCTCCTGCAGCTGCTGGTGTTGGCACCTGCTGATGCTGCAGGGGGCAGAACTGAAGTTCGCATCCAGGGCGCTATGGGTTACCGCCGCCGCAAACCTCCACGGATATTTTGTAGGCGTCTTTTTGTGTGCCCGTTATCGACCCTCAGCGGCGCTAACTGGAGGTGCAAAGGAGGCCAATTTGTCTCTCTAAGTGTTTAACTGCACCTGTGGTCTCTTTGTTGACTGCTGAAAAGCAGAAGTGCTAAAGTACTTAACTGCTTTAAGGCAGGTACTTCAAAGCAAGGAATGGCTGAATATGGGGAAAGCAGTCAAAGGGGAGGTTGGGGGTGGAGATTAACAAATGGGGAAGATATGACAGGCCTCTGATAGTACAAATGTTGATGAGGGGAGTTTACGGAACATTATTCTAGCCCCCAACCCTCCACTCCTGGCTGCCAAACTCCGCCCCTACTAATACTGCCATATCTCTGTACGCTTCTCAGTGCTCATTAACCCCACACCTTGATCAATGCTCCCAGATCCTGGGCTCTCTTCACTTCAGTGCTCCCATATCTCAGAATCACCAAGTGAGGGATCCTATGATCTTCCCAGTGCTTCTAAAATCCAGCCCACACCCGCTCCAGTGATCACAGATCTGGGAGCTGCCCCCAATGCTGTTAAATCAGTGTCGCTGATAATACTACTCTGCATAACGTATCTTCTTCTAGGCTGCATATAGTAACACCACAAATCTCGGCTAGACTGGAGATGATTGAGTAATTGCTCCCCATCAATCATGCCTGGAAACTGGGATTAATTTTACACACACCATTTGTAATTGTAATATCCTCCACTCACTGCATTTTCGTGGTGAAATAATTTTGCTTTTATTGTAGTTCGGTCATGAGTTTCATTTGCTGCAAGTCCTGCCATAAGACCCGTCCCTGCTTCCAACTCATTGACTGATACAGTGGCGTCAATACTCACTTCGGTTCTTCTAAAACCTCCAATGCACTGTGACGCGATAAGGACGTCATCTAATATGTTGAGTCTTTCATGTAGAACACACATCCACAGCGACCAGAACCACCCACCCCACCAGCCTCCTCCCCCGAAGACTTGCCTTGCCTTGCTGAAGGCCTCCGGGGCGTTCCATGTCGTACCGATATAGCCCAAATCCGGTGAGTTGTATCCACGATGCCTGCTTAGGATGAGCAGCTCGCTGCTTCCATTTAACTGAGTCCAGAGCTTCAAATTGACTCCGGCCTCGTTGCTGCTGGAATGGGTGAGCGGCTGGCTCTGTCGATCCACCGCCAAGAGTTAAAATCTACCCGTGTATGTAAGTAATGAAAAACACTAGCCCTATATCAAATATTGCGCATATTTTTGAATTCTATTCGTTCTATTATTTTTTTAATCAGTGTGAAAATTCAAATTGCTTCTCTGTGTATGACAGGATTTCAGTTCGTGTGTCTTTGAAAATGATTCACTGTTCACTGATGAACTTGAGGCAACTGAATTATTAAATATAAGCTATTCACTTTTAGTTTTACAAGGTAAACCAACCTGACTGTCTTTTCTCATTCTAATTTAAGATAAGAACATAAGAAATAGAAGCAGCAGTAGGTCATACGGTCCTTCGAGCCTGCTCCGCCATTTAATACGATCGTGGCTGATCCGATCATAGACTCAGTTCGACTTCCCCGCCTGCTCCTCATAACCGATAAGGGAATAAGGGTTAAGAAACTCTCTATCTCTGTCTTAAATTTATTCAATGACCAAGCTTCCAGAGCTCGCTGAGGCAGCGAATTCCACAGATTTACAACCCTCAGAAAAGAAGTTCTTCCTCATCTCAGTCTTAAATGGGCAGCCCCTTATTCTAAGATCATGCCCTCTAGTTCTAGTCTCCCCCATCAGTGGAAACATCCTCTCTGCATCCATCTTGTCAAGCCCCCTCATAATCTTATACATTTCGATAAGATCACCTCTCATTCATCTGAATTTCAATGAGTAGAGGCCCAACCTTCTCAACCTTTCCTCATAAATCAACCCCCTCATCTCCGGAATCAACCTAGTGAACCTTCTCTGAACTGCCTCCAAAGCAAGTATATCCTTTCTTAAATATGGAAACCAAAACTGTGCGCAGTATTCCAGGTGTGGCCTCACCAATACCCTGTACAACTGTAGCAAGACTTTCCTGCTTTTATACTCCATCCCGTTTGCAAGAAAGGCCAAGATCCCATTGGCCTTCCTCATCACTTGCTGTACCTGCATTCTATTCTTTTGTGTTTCATGCACCAGGACCCCCAGGTCCCGCTGTACTGCGGCACTTTACAATTTTTCTCCATTTAAATAATAACTTGCTCTTCAATTTTTTTTCTGTCAAAGTGCATAACCTCACACTTTCCAACATTATATAACATCTGCCAAATTTTGCCCACTCACTTGAGCCTGTCTGTCCTTTTGCAGGTTTTTTGTGTTCTCCTCACACATTGCTTTTCTTCCCATCTTTGTATCGTTAGCAAACTTGGTTATATTACACTCAGTCCCTTCATCCAAGTCGTTAATATAGATTGTAAATAGTTAGGGTCCCAGCACCGATCCCTGTGGCACCCCACTAGTTACTAATTGCCAACCCGAGAATGAATCATTTATCCCGACTCTCTGTTTTCTGTTAGATGGCCAATCCTCTATCCATGCTAATATATTACCCCAACCCCATGAACTTTTATCTTGTGCAGTAACCTTTTATGTGGCACCTTGTCAAATGCCTTCTGGAAATCCAAATACACCACATCCACTGGTTCCCTTTATCCACCCTGTTTGTTACATCCTCAAAGAATTCCAGTAAACTTGTCAAACATGACTTGCCCTTCATAAATCCATGCTGACTCTGCCTGAATGAATTTTGCTTTTCCAAATGTCCTGCTACTGCTTCTTTAATAATGGATTCCGACATTTTCCCAACCACAGATGTTAGGCTAGCTGGTCTATTGGGGCTTTTTGTCTGCCTCTTTTTAGACGTTACATTTGCAGTTTTCCAATCTGCTGTGACCTTCCCAGAATCCAGGGAATTTTTTTCTTTCCTCACAAAAATTTAAAAAAACAAATGAGTTGAACTTTGAAAATTTCTTGGGCAAACAGAGAATCTCTAATTACTGCTCTGTGTTTTGTTGCCGGTTAGAAAATGTAAAAGTTATGGACCCGAATTTGGTCAAACCCAGATTCCACCCATTTACTGTTGAAAAGACTGCTAAGGTCCTGATGGTACTTTGAGCGAAAGTTTGGTGAAAAAATGGGGGAAAAAATTCCCAGCAGAAAAAGTGGACATAACACAGCGATTCAGGGCAGTAGGTGGGATTCTGGGTGGCAAATGCAATCCTCGACAAAGTAACACCGAGGGTGGAGTGGGCCCAGGGAGGGAGGAATGCAAAAAAAAATGTTCAACAGATAAAAAACAAAACCTGACAAAACTTTCAGAGGACCCTTTCAAACAAAATCGCTGCAAAAGAATTAAAGCAAAACATCTCACTAACCTTTTCTTGCAGGTCTTCATACCTACTGTCCAGGTAAGACCTGCTTCCACACGGCGGTCTTTTCTCCTGCTGGAGCGGAAGATTGCTTGGATGAAACTCGGGCGGGAAGATTTTTTTCGGCGTTGCACACCAGCGGATACTCCCCAGTGGTCCTTTCAAACCGCTGGCGTGAGGGCCTCACCAAACTCGCACGGAAGGGAGAGCGTTGAAAAAACAGGGAGACCACCAAGAAAACTCGGCAACAGCCAGCGGTAGGTTGATCAAATTCGGGCCCTATAAGTAGTAGAGAGAGAGAGACTGGCAGAGACATGTCCAGGTACCAATCACTCAATTCAATGTTGAGGTCTCAATGTTGCCTCCTCTTTCTCCCCCCTCACCCTCACCCCCACCCCGCCATCCCAGTGCTGTGTGACAAGTGATCTCTGCCTCCCTTTACTGCTGACAGATTCCACCCGTGAGCCAAACCTTACATTACATAACTCAGGTTCCTCTTTCACAGTGATGCAGGCATAAGAAACCCTTAGATTATACTTCTTGTGATACCTAAGGCCAGGATGGCACCAAGGGCAACCAAATGCCAGGGTCTCCCCTGTGGTGCTATAGCCCAGAACTGCCTCTTCCCCTCACCCTTGCTGTTAAATCTGAGCCCCTGCCCTCAGTGCTGCTAAATACCAGCTGTCTACCTCCAACTGGTACATCTTACAAAACAATTTTGCTGTGTATTCTCAGTTTTGAAATAACAATAGATAAATACATAAGTAAAGGAATAAATATAAGATAAAGGTCACTGAATGTAGGTTTTCGCAGAATAATGGACAGTCACAGAGTTCGATCCTCAAAGGACCAGTAAAAATCCCCGAATACCTTGTAATAAAATTGGAGTTTGACTTGCTCAACCACTAAGTTGGGACTATTGATAGTATGTGCTGCCTGGAATAGATATCCCTCTTGTTGAGAGCAACGGATCTCTTCTTTCAACGCCCCAGGAGCTCTGAGAATATTCTATCTTTTCCTTTACTAAACACACTTGCTTCTCTCTACTTACACTGTCAGATTTTGGAGGCAGGCCCAACTGTATTCAGCCAATCAATCAGAAATGAATGACCAACTCATGCTGAAAACTGACTTGAAAATCTTATTCAGGGAAGAGGAGGAGGAGAGCGTTCAGTTTTGTGGAGGTATCAGTCTTGGCTTAGTTGGTAGCACTGTCATGTGCTCAAGACACTTGAGCACATAATCCAGGCCGACACTCCCTGTGCTGCATTGGTTGGAGGTGCCGATTTTCAGATGAGACGTTAAACCGAGGCCCTGCCTGTCCCCTCGAGTGGCCCATGGCACTATTTTGAAGTGCAACAGAGAAGTTTTCACAGTCGGCTTATGTAATCACTGGGGTGCACGAGGCACTTGACTCAAGAAAGTGCAGCTTTGCTCCTGGAGGAAATAGCCAGCTACTAACCTGTGCTGGCTTTTGCCAGAAAGTGGCTTTTACTTCGGCTGATGAAATAAACTTCTTATCCAGTTTAGATGTGGGTGTCCATGGTGGAGGCTTACCATTAACCAATTTTGATAGTTGCTGTACATGTCACTGCAATCAAGAGAAGAAAGTAATTGCATTCTCAGGATGTCCCAAAGCACTCTACAGCCATTGAATTACTTTTTGAAGTCACCATAAGGCAGCCAATTTACACACAGCAGGAGTCTCAACAACAGCAAATCAGTGAATTGCCAGATACACTGCTTTTGGTGGTGCTGGTTGAGGGAAGAATGTTGGACCAGACCTCCCTGCTCCTCTTTGAATAGTGCTACCTGTGCTTGCAGGGGGAGCCCTGGTCTTAATGTCTCATTGCAGAGGGGCACACCTCTGACAATGCAACACAGCCTGAAGTGCCAGCAGAGTTTGTGCTCGAGTCCTGGAATGGGGCTTCAGCCCAAAGCGAGAGTGCACTGGTTCGTGTCTTCCCCCCCACCCCCCACTAACAATTTGTGGAAATAATTGGAAACCTACCATTCAACTGTCCTGTTTTCATCGGGATTTCCTGACATTCAATAGCATCACAGAGCAAAACTGCAGCAAAGACCCTCAAGCTGGAAAAATAGGCTGATTAGCCTGCTGTACAAAAGAGGGCACTGTTGGCATAAGCTCCAACACAAATTGGAGCCCTTCAGTATGTTTCAGGTTGAGAGGGGCTGACCTGAAAGGGTCCTTACAGGATTGTTCTGCATGTTTACATTTTTAGGCTCCTGTCTTTATTTTGTTCTCGCTTCTCAACCCTTCAGAAATATGTCTGCTCATTGGCCTAGCTCTAATTTTAAGGTTATGCCCCCTTGTTCTGGGCTCCCCCACCAGAGGAAATAGTTTCTCTATCTACCCTATCAAATCTTTTTAATCATCTTAAACGCCTTGATTCAATCAGCCTAATCTTCTAAACTTGAGGGAATACAAACATAATCTATGCAACCTGTCCTCATAATTGAACCCTTTCAAGCCCGTTATCATTCTGGTGAACGTGCACTGCACCCCCTCAAGTCTGGGACAGGGTGCTGTGAGATCTATTTGGGCAGGCTGTCTCGTCCAGCTTGGGCCTGACACCAAGCGAAGGCTATTCCTAGCCGGGGTTTAAAAAGCACTCCGAGTCATTTTGAGCACTTGGACACTTCATAAACTTGCTGCAGAGTCCTTAGAATGTTTTTAGGGAATGGAAACATTGCCTCTTTTTTTTAAAGGGGGTAATTTTGCCTTTGTGTGATTTTGTAAAACAGGCGCTATTGGTTCAGCTGCCCGTTCTACATCTCAAACAATTTTGAAGTCAATGGAAATGAAAACAGTGAAAGATGCGTAACGGGCAGCTGAATGGATATTGCCTGTTTTACACTCTCGCCCAAAGTCAAAATGACCCCTATAATGCTGTTGTGGAAGGGCTCGGGTCCAGATCTCTCTCCTGAAGTGCAGGCCTCGGTATAACTCGACCGGTATTGCCACCAACACTTTGCAGTCTGCAGCTACCGGTCATCGAGCGCTAGTACAGGAAGCACGTGTGCGAGATACCAGCGGTCCTCCACAACTCGACCTACGGGACGCCTAAACACTGCAAATCACAGCTAGCACCTTTAACTTGCCATTGTGCAAGTGGCAACCTGTGTGTGTAACCTGTAGTTCCAGCCCCCATGTTTCCTCCTTGTTGGGTTTTGTGGATATCAGCCACACTGAATTGGCCTCTCTGATCTGGCTGCGGTTCAGGTAGCAGTAACTAGGCAGAGAAAGGTTCTTTTAGGCGAGTTTGAATAAAGTCGCTGTTGCCCAGCAAGGAGCAGCTTTTAATGTTTACAGTGACAGCAATGGCAGAAGATGTTTGTTTTCTTTGTCAGTATCCAGTCCGAGGGTGTGTCCTTGTAAAGTGTATAATTTGTGACCTCTATCTAAATTTTGAACGCAGTTGCACAATTTTTTTTCCATTGAATTTTTTTTTTTAAGTGCTTCAATTCTTAACAATTGTCTCTCTTGAGGTTAACAAAAAGCCACCCTCGCACTTTTTATTCTGTAGATGTTGCTTAAGCTTATCTAATCTGGTGTAAGCAGGTTGCAGTATGGTGTATTGCTACTTCGTAATAGGCTTTTATTTACTTAACAAAATATCTGCACTGGAGAGAGATGGAATTGTCATTGTGTAAATTCTTGTTGTAACTGTATAAATTACAGCCTGAAATTTAAAAAAAATTAAAGGAAAAAAGTTTGTTTTTTTAAACCAAAAAAGTGGTTAGAATGTGGAACACGAGGTGTAGTTAAGGCGAATAGCATAGATGCATTTAAGGGAATGTTAGATTTTATAGGGAATAGAAGAATATGTTGATACGATTAAATGAAGTAGGGTGGGAGGAGGCTCCTGTGGAGCATAAACACCGGCATGGACCTGTTGGGCACAATGGCCTGTTTCTGTGCTATATATTCTGTTTCAAAGGATGCGATTTGTTTTTGGCCAACTCTGCCAGTCCCAGCAGGCTGTGCTACGGAGTTGGAATTGTATGCTCTGGGTTCCCTGTCACATCAGCTCAATTTTCCCGAGTTATCTGTAAATTAAAATATCCAAGTTTCCCCAAAGTTTCTGCAAAGCGTAACTCAGTTAGTTACGATTGTTTTAGGTTAGTATTTTTTTGAGTTATGGGGGCGTAACCTGATGTCGACGCCAGTTTTTCACATTTTAAGCAAGTTTGGCCAACTTACATTTTTCCTAGGACGGCGTATGTGAACATTCCCAAAAAACCTTCTGGGCATTTAAGGAAAACCAGTGCACATTTTTTTAAAAATCGGCGCAGAAAGATGCCACTGTTCCACTGTTTTTATGCGAAGTTTTGGAGGGAGTCAAGAAGACAAAGAATATGCATTTTGAAGCTTCATTTTTTTCAAAGTCAAAAGCTAGAAAAATTTTATATATTTTTTTCCAAAGTACCACCCCACCACCGAACGTCTCCTCACCGGGCTCAAGCATCGGCTGGCAGAATTGCTCCCTTGCCTGGACACTGGCTCGGCTTCAAAAGAAGCCCGGGGGGAGGAGGGGGGGGGGGGCGGGTGGAAGCAGACTTGAAGGGATGAGAACCCATTGGCACAAAGAAGCTTCAAAAGAAGCCCTGGGGGTTGGACACCGAGCCCCTGTGACCGGGCAAGGGAGCGATTCTGCGGACTGACCCTCGAACCCGTTGAAGAGATGTTTGGTCGGTGGTGGGGTGATATTTGAAAAAAATTTTAAATAAAAAAAATTGCATTAGACTTCGTTGCCCCAAATATCTTCATTAAATGCTGAGCTTCCAGTTCTAAGCAAGCCTATTGCGAATGTGTGGTCCATACTAGGGCATCGACCTTGGGGAGAGAGTGAGAGATGAAAGAAGCTGTAAGTCCTTTTGTCCTGCTGTTTTGAGCTTCTTGCAAAGCTACAATTTAATTATGAGAGCAATATTGACAATGCCATACCTCGTGCAAGCCTTCTGCATGATTGTGCTGCGGAGGAGAAGATTGATTAGACATCATTGTATGAGGAACCTCGGAGCTGGTAGGATGATGGGCAGGAGGCCTTGCCCACATCGGGTATATCGAGACAGGCATTCATACCTGCACCTGAGTGATACACTGTCGGCCTTCTAGCAGTCTGCATCAGCTACCTGCGACATTCCCTCTCTCATGTTCACCAACAGTGTTCCCATTTCCTGTGAGTGTTGTTTCTTCTCCCGACAATCCTGATACCTCATCACCCACCCCACTAATGGTGTCCAGGAGTGATCGCGTAAAGTCATTGCTCTCCGCACTCATTGCCATCACCTGAACCACATCTGTTACATCCTGCACCTCAGGAAAGTGCTGTCGAGCTCTCCTTCACCTCCTCACCCTGGGTGTGGCTCGCTGCATTCCACTGGGACCCGCAGCCTCGGACTCTGAGAAACCATGGAATGTCCCAACACTCATACCATTCAGGAAAGAGTCTGGCACCTCAATGAGTGGCACCTGCACCTCCTCCAGAGTGAGTACAAGAGTGGAGGCTTCATCTTCCTCTTTCCCCTCATCCCCATGCTCTTGGTCTGGAAACATAGAAAGTAGTAGCAGTAGTAGGCCATTCGGCCCTTCGAGTCTGCACCGCCATATGATCATGGCTGATCCTCTATCTCAACACCATATTCCTGTTTTTTCCCATACCCCTTGATGTCTTTTGTGTCTAGAAATCTATCTATCTCCTTCTTAAATATATTCAGTGACCAAGGCGGGATTGGAAGATGTTCTCCTCTTCAGGCTCGTCCGCATCTGAAACTTCTGCATCGGCTTCAGCCTCGCGGGATTGGCCTCAAGTTCTGCAAAATATAACAGTTTAGACAAATAGTTACCATTAGAGGAGGGGGCAGGGTGGCATGAGTAGGCTCTCACAGCGCAGGCAGCAGGCTCATTTGAAGGACCAAGATAAATGATAGCACATTGCAACAACCGAAGCATAGCTGACGGAGACATCCCCATGAACCGAAGCACGGCTAGCCCACGCAGAACTTAACATTTAGCAAAGCTAGACTGTGGAATTTGCAGGACTTAGCCTTTCCCTCGACTATGGGCCCAGCTTGTGTAGTGGTGGTTGCTTTTCTCCAGGCTTGACCCATTAAAGCAGCAACCCTCTCATCCAAGGGTGTCAGTGGGTGCGACTTTCAGGGCCTCCTCCTGTTCGAGTTCTTTCCCTTTTCTTATGTGCCACCTTCCTCTGCAAAGATGAAAATATTACTTTTTAGAGAGGGTGTCTTTCTGCTGGGTGGGACCTATAGATGGTCACATTTACAGTTGCAATTCCAGTAAAGTAATGAAAATATTACTAACACTAACTACTTGACCAAGGTCCTGCCACTTCTTTTTGTACTGGCCTCCAGTCCACGGGGTGGTCACCATTGCACAGTAATCTTCTGCAAGTTGGTTCCAGCATTTATTCATTTCTTTCAGTGAAACTTTTATGTGACCTCTGCTGGTGTCCAGCTCTTGCCATCTGGCCTCAATTCTAGTAACTAGTGCCTCCACTTCATCCTGTGAGAAATTCTTGGTCCTTGAGCCGCGTTATATATTGCAGCTCTGATTTTTCCACTGAGAATTAAAATTCTCACGTACAACTGGCTCTTTAAAAATGGCCGAATACAGTCCGGGAGCTGTACTGGGCATGTGTGCCCATAGCAGTCATGTAAAAAATGTTTTGTTTTTTTCGCAGAAGTAGGGGGGGATCATTTTTCAGCGCAGACATTAGGCTCCACCTCCCCGAAGCTAAAGGACAAACTGCGCAGTGCCAATTTCAAAAATTAGAACGGGGAAACTTGCAAGTTTATTTTTTTTGGAGTAGCCGGGGCCATAAAAAACGGGTGTAACTCTTGTAATACACACAAAAACGGGATTGGGGAAAATTGAATAGTAGAGCAAGCCTTTTCAACAAGGAGGTCAATCCAACAGTGTTTGCTTGATCCTCTCGCTCCTTTACTTTCTTCTTCATTCATTGTCAGGATGTGGGCATCGCTGGCAAGGTCGATGTTTGTTGTCCATCCCTATTTGCCCTGAGAAGCCGGTGGTGGACCGTCACCGCCTTGAATTTCTGCATGTAGCAGTTTGACGCAACTTGGTG
This sequence comes from Pristiophorus japonicus, assembly GCF_044704955.1. Lineage (NCBI taxonomy): Eukaryota > Metazoa > Chordata > Chondrichthyes > Pristiophoridae > Pristiophorus > Pristiophorus japonicus. The sequence continues at coordinate 137,629,182 of NC_091980.1, read as the reverse complement.
CAACCCAGTGGCTACTTCACAGGGCCTTTAAGTGGCCACCACATTGTTGTCCGCGCTGGCCAACAAAGAGCTATCCAGCCTATTCCTACTTTCCAGCTCTTGGTCCGTAGTCCTGTAGGTTACGGCACTTCAAGTGCACAGCCAAGTATTTAAAAATTTGCTGAGAGTTTCTGCCTCTTATCACCCTTTCAGGAAGTGAGTTCCAGACCCCCAGCACCCTCTGGGTGAAAATATTTCCCCTCAAATCCCCTCTAAACCTCCTATCAATTACTTTAACACTCTGTCCTCTGATGCCAGTTTTATATTTCCAGATTTTTAAAAACTGAATTCAAATTTTCAAAACCGCGATGGTGGGATTTGAACTTGCGTTCTCTAGATTATTAGTCCAATGACATGTACCCGTGTGTCCTATTCTGTGACCAACTTGGCATAAACTTGTATGGAAGCTTGTGTCTTTGGGGGATAAGGGGTAAGCCATTTAGGACCGAGATGCGGAGGAACTTCTTCACCCAGAGAGTGGTGAACCTGTGGAATTCTCTACCACAGAAAGTTGTTGAGGCCAATTCACTAAATATATTCAAAAAGGAGTTAGATGAGGTCCTTACTGCTAGGGGGATCAAGGGGTATGGCGAGAAAGCAGGAATGGGGTACTGAAGTTGAATGTTCAGCCATGAACTCATTGAATGGCGGTGCAGGCTAGAAGGGCCGAATGGCCTACTCCTGCACCTATTTTCTATGTTTCTATGTTTCTATAAGCAGGGATGTCCTAGTTTGAGTCTGCATTCTTTATTTTTCTTGCTGCCTCTTACTGACTACTACCTCCGCTGAGGTGGGAACTGGTGCTACAGAATTATACATGGGTCTGTTTCCAGCCATTATCTCGATTTGCTCAGTACTTTTCAACTTTAAACCATAGGTAGAAAGAGGGATGAGGTTCTGCAGGCAGATTTTAGGTAGCTAGGAGATAGATTAAAAAGCAGGACCTCAAAGGTAGTAATCTCCGGATTACTCCCGGTGCCACAAGCTAGTGAGTACAGAAATAGGAGGATAGAGCAGATGAATGCGTGGCTGGAGAGATGGTGCAGAAGGGAGGGCTTTGGATTCCTGAGGCATTGGGACCATTTCTGGGGGAGGTGGTAACTGTACAAGCCGGACGGGTTGCACCTCAACGGAGCCAGGACCAATATCCTCACCGGGGGTTGCTAATGCTGTTGGGGAGGGTTTAAACTAGCTTGGCAGGGGGATGGGAACCAGAGGATAGATTCAGTGGGGAGAGAAGCAAAGCTGGAATTGGGCAGCAGAGAAATAAAACTAGAAAAAGAATTTGAAAGGCAGGAAACAAGGGCTGGAAAATAGACAATCGGGGAGTTTGGCAATACTAAATAGTATATACTTCAATACAAGGAGTATAGGAAATAAGGCAGATGAGATGAGAGCACAGATTGACATTTTGGAGTACGATGTAGCTATTACTGAGACGTGGCTGAAAGAAGGGCAGGTATGGTAGATCAACATTGCTGGTTACAGGGTTTTCAAACAGGATAGAGAGGAGGGGGGGTTGCAGTATTGATTAAATAAATAATTACAGCTGTGAGAAGGGATGATATGTTGGGGGTTATCAAACGAGGCCATATGAATTAAAGAACAAAAGAGGGGTGATCACACTACTGGGAGTGTACTATAGACTGACCCACCCATTTTTTCGGTGCACTCATGTGAGATGCGCCAACTTCTTATGATCCAAACAGTGCCAAAAAGATGTCCCCGGATTCTGGCCCCTCTGCTGACTCTCCCGGGGCTTGGCGCTGTGTGGTGAGTCCATTGAGGGCAGAGCTAGGGCCTTGCGCCTAAAAGAGTGCCGGCAGCTGTCTGCATGCGCAGTAGAGCATTCGTGCATGTGCAGCAGCTCCTCCCCATGATTGTGATGATATGTGCCTGCAGTGTGGGACCCAACGCGTCCCACCCCTATTCCACGCCGAGTGGCCTGCCCGCACAGGCCGGCCCGCTGCCTTCCCATGCTGAGGGCAACAAGAAACAGGTTGGTGTAGTGAGATTTTTGATCGGGGGAAGGAGGGAAGGAGGGAAGGAGGAGTGTTTTGATCCGGGGATTGGGGGGGGCGGGGGAGGGAAAAGAGAGAGGAGAGTTTCGATCCGGGGGTGGGTGGAGAGGAGAGAGAGAGAGAGAGGAGATTTTTGATGGGGGTGGTCGGGGGGAGAAGAGAGGAGAATTTTCATGGGGTGGGAGGGAAGGGAAGAGAAGAGAGTTTTGATGGGTTGGGGCTGGGAGGGTGTGATAACTGTAACCAGTAATTTTAATGAGCTTACTCAAGACTTTCCTTAACCCTGTTGTTGAAAATACACTTTCCTATAAGCAGGAGGTACTTCTATTTTTTATTTGGATATTTTGAAAAAATTATGTAAATATGTTTTGTCTCTTTACTACTTTTATTTTTGTACTTTTAAGCTTCCATGAATGCTTCTGTTGTATAATAAATTAACTTTGAGAAGTTTGTCAGTCCTGTACAGCTGTTTGATCCTATTCACATTCTTTAGTCAAGTCATTAAGTAACCACCTGCGCTGATTTCTTAACTCTCCAAGGGTTTTCTGTGTGGCCACATAAACGGGCCTAAGTTAGTTTGGAGCAATTATTAGCTGTCCAAACTTGCTTAAATGGCCATAGGTGGCTGGTAACGCCCCCTTTTGGAACAAAAATTAAACTAAAAAAAATCCTAACTAACTCATTTATACTGGCGCAAATTGTGCAGAATGGGGATCTTTAAGATACTCCATAAAAATCAAGTTGCTCCAAAAAAAACGGAGCAACTCCTGGGCAAATTTGGGCCCATTAACTGGGAAAAAGGTAGTTTGAATGGTACAGTGGATGCGGAATTCCTAAAATGATTTAGGAGAACTTCTTTAACCAGTATGTAACAAGCCCAACAAGGGAGGAGGCGGTTCTGGATTTGGTTTTAGGGAATGAAGAGGGGCAGGTGGAAGGTATATCAGTGGGAGAGCATTTTGGGCTAGTGATCATAATTCAGTAAGATTTAGGGTAGTTATGGAAAAGGACAAAGGGGGACCAGGAATAAAAGTTCTCAATTGGGGTAAAGCCAATTTTGTTGAACTGAGATGGGATGTAACCAAAGTGGACTGGAAACGGCTACTTGATGGTAAATCAGTGTCAGAGCTGTGGGAGACATTCAAGGAGGAGATCCTGAGGATATAGAACAAGTATGTTCCTTTTAACAAAAAAGGATGGGGCTAATAAATCTAGAGCCCCCTGGATGTAAAGGGACATACAGGGTAAGATAAAGAAAAAATAGGAAGCTTATGACAGATACCGAGAACTCAACAATGCAGAAACTCTAGAGGAGTATAAAAAGTGCAGGGGTGCAATTAAAAAAAGATATCAGGAAAGCAAAGAGAGAGCATGAAAGAATGTTGGAAAGTAAAATCAGGGAAAACCTAAAGATGTTTTATAAATACATTAAGAGTAAGAGGATAACTAGAGAAAGAGTGGGACCTATTAGAGACCATAAAGGAAGACTGTGGGAAGGATTCTTAATGAATACTTTGCATCTGTTTTCACAAAAGAGAGGGGCGATGCAGACTTTGCAATGAGGGAGAGGAGTGTGAAATATTAGATGAGATAAACATAGTGAGAGAAGTATTATTAAGGGGCTTAGCAGCTTTGAAAGTGGTTAAATCCCCAGGCCCGGATGAAATGTATCCCAGGCTGTTGAGAAGCAAAAGAGGAAGTAGAGAGGCTCTGACCATCATTTTCCAATCCTTTCTGTCCACAGGTGTGATGTCAGAGGATTGGAGGACTGCTAATGTTGTACCTTTGTTTAAAAAGGGAGAAAGGGATAGACCGAGTAATTACAGGCCAGTCAGCTTAACCTCAGTGGTGGGAAAATTATTGGAAACAATCCTGAGGAACAGGATGAATCTTCATTTGGAAAAACATGGATTAATGAAGGACAGTCAGCATGGATTTGTCAAGCGAAGGTTGTGTCTGACTAACCTGATTGAATTTTTCGAGGAGGTAACCAAGAGGGTCGATGATGGGGTGAGGGCTCAGACCAAGCAAGTTAACTATTCACAGTGACCGTTTTTAATTGAAGGGAAAGTGCGTATGATATAGTGTATATGGATTTTAGCAAAGCTCTTGATAAGTTCTCACATGGCAGACTGGTCACGAAAGTAATAGCCCATGGGATCTAGAACAAAATGGCAAGTTGGATCCAAAATTGGTTTGTAGTCAGGAAGGTTATGGTTGATGGGTGTTTTTGTGTCTGGAAGGCTGTTTCCAGTGGGGTTTCGCAAGGCTCAATGCTGGGTCCCTTGCATTTTGTGGTATATATCAATGACTTGGACTTAAATGTTGGGTGTATGATTAAGGAGTTTGCAGATGACACTAAAATAGGCTGTGTGGTTGTTAATGAAGAAGAAAGCTGCGGACTATAGGAAGATATCAATCTACTGGTCATGTGGGCAGAATAGTGGCAAATGGAATTCAATCCGGATAAGTGTGAGGTAATGCATTTGGGGAAGTCTAACAAGGTAAGGGAATACACATTAAATGGTACAATGTTGAAAAGTGTAGAGGAACAAAGGGACCTAGGAGTGCAGGTCCACAGATCCCTGAAGGTAGTAGGCCAGGTAGATAAGTGGTTAAGCAGGTATATGGAATATTAGTCAAGGCATGGAATACAAAACAAAGAAGGTTATGCTTGAACTGTATAAAACACTGGTTAGGCTGCAGCTGGAGTACTATGTGCAGTTCTGGTCACCGCATTACAGGAAAGATGTGATTGCACTGGAAAGGTTGCAGAGGAGATTTACAAGAATGTTGCCTGGACTAGAGAATTTTGGCTATGAGGAAAGATTGGAGATGCTGGGTCTGTTTTCTTTGGATAGAGGAGGCTGAAGGGAGACCTGATTGAGATGTATAAAATTATGAGGGGCCTGGATAGAATGGATAGGAAGGACCTGTTTCCCTTAGCAGAGGGGTCAACAACCAGGGGACATTGATTTAAAGTAATTGGGGGGAGGTTTAGAGGAGATATGAGGGGAAATTTCTTCACCCAGATGGTAGTGTGGATCTGGAATTCACTGCCTGAAAGGATGGGAGAGGCAGGAACCCTCACCACATTTAAAAGATACTTGGATATGCACTAAGTGCCGTAACCTACAGGGCTACGGACCAAGAGCTGGAAAGTGGGATTAGGTTGGATAGCTCTTGGTCGGCTGGCACGGACATGATGAGCCAAAATGGCCTCCTTCCGTGCTGTAAATTTCTATGATTCTGTGATTTAGTGATTGAGGCTGTTGTGCAAAATGTAACTGTGAACCGTGAATGGGCCACAATGGGGAGGGGTGAGAGAGAGAAGGGAGCGCGAAAGGGAGAAAGAAAAACCTGCATTTATATAGCGCCTTTTACAATGTCCCAAATCACTTTACAACCAAGAAAGTACAAGCGTAGCCACAGTTATGTAGAAAACGCAGCAACCAATTTGTGCACAGCAAGATCCCACTAACATCAGTGTGATAATGACCAGCCAATGTTTTTTTAGTGAAGTTGGTTGCAGGATTAATAAATATAGGACATCAGAAAGTGATATGTCCTTACTATACAGTATAAATGCACACGACGCCCATACTTGAGAGAAGGTCACTCTGACCAGTTACCTTTATTACCAAGACCTCCAGTGATGAAGGTGGGTGAAGCTTCCCCTTTTATACCTGAAAGTCTAGGTTAGGAGTGTCTCCCACAAGTTCACCCCCTTGTGGTCAATGTTCTCAAGATGTACAACTTCGGTCAGCTTATACATGGGTTACAATGATAGTTGAATACATGACATAACCCCCCCCCCCTCCCAAAGTCTTATTGGGATCACAGGTTAAGTCTCTCTGGTGGTTTACGCTCCCTTGTAGAGCACCTGAGTTGGGGCTCCGGTTGTTGGGCGCTGGCCCGAGTGTCTGCTGTTTGCGGTGCCTCAGGCCTGTCCGGACTGCCCACAGTGACACGGCTCTTCTCCACTTGGTTCCGGTGTGCGGTCACCTGTGGTGGAGTAAACTCTGTCGTGTTCTTCCTCTGCTTCTATGGGGTTGCTGCACCTCCTTTTAGTTTGATCCACGTGTTTGCGGCAGTTTAACTACCAAAACCCTATTCCCCTCTTTGGCAATCACAGTGCCTGCAAGCCATTTGGGCCCTGCAGCGTAATTAAGGACAAAAACAGGATCATTAACATCAATACATCGCCCCCTCGCATTCCTGTCATGGTAGTCACATTGTGACTGACGCCTGCTCGCAACAATTTCTTTCATAGTGGGGTATCTAAGGGATAACCTGGTTTTGAGCGTCCTTTTCATTAGCAGCTCTGCGGGTGGAACCCCTGTGAGCGAGTGTGGTCGGGATCTATTGGTCAATAGGAGGCGTGATAAGCGGCTTTGTAGGGAACCCCCTTGGATTTTGAGCATCCCCTGTTTGATTATCCGCACTGCTCGTTCTGCCTGGCCGTTTGAGGCCAGCTTGAAAGGTGCCGTTCTGACATGGTTGATTCCATTGCCTGCCATGAAGTCCTGAAATTCAGTGCTTGTGAAGCATGGGCCATTGTCGCTGACCGAGACATCCGGTAGACCATGGGCGGCGAACATTGCCCGTAGACTTTCTACCGTGGCAGAAGATGTGCATGAATTTAAAATGGCACACTCAATCCATTTGGAGTAGGCATCTACTACAAACAAAAAAATTTTTCCCATGAAAGGACCTGCGTAGTCCACATGGATGCGTGACCATGGCTTAGAGGGCCAGGACCAGGGGCTAAGGGGGGCTTCCCCGGGTGCGTTGCCCAGCTGAGCACAGGTGTTGCACCTGCGAACACAAAGTTCCAGGTCTGCATCTATCCCTGACCACCAAACATGTGACCTGGCAATTGCCTTCATTATTACAATACCCAGGTGCTCATTGTGAAGTTCTCTGATAAACACCTCTCTGCCCATCTGGGGCATGACTATTCGGCTTCCCCACAGTAGGCAATCGGCCTGAATCGAGAGTTCATCCTTGCGCCTATGAAACGGTTTAAATTCCTCAGGGTATGCCCCGTACTTGGCTGCCCAGTCGCCATTCAGGACACATTTCTTCACTAAAGACAGTAGCGGGTCTTTATTTGTCTAGACTTTAATCTGACGGGCTGTCACAGGTGAGCCTTTGCTTTCGAAAGCTTCAACAGCCATGATCATCTCAGCATCATTCTCAGTTGCCCCCTCAGTGGTGGCTGGTGGGAGCCTGCTGAGTGCATCGGCAAAGTTTTCAGTGCCCGGTCTGTGCCGAATTGTGTAGTCATAGGCGGCTAACGTAAGTGTCCACCTCTGCATGCGGGCCGATGTATCTGCATTTATGGCCTTGTTGTCGGCCAAAAAGAACGTTGGGGGTTTGTGATCTGTCTCCAGCTCAAATTTCCTGCCAAACAGGTACTGGTGCATTTTTTTTACCGCATATACACATGCTAACGCTTCCTTTTCTAGCATCCCGTAGCCCCTTTCTGCCTGGGACAGACTCTGGAGGCATAAGCTACCGGCTGTAACTGACCAATGGCTTTCACATGCTGCAACACACACCTGACCCCATAGGATGACGCATCGCACGTTGGAACAAGTTTCTTACCCGGGTCATATAAACGTTAAGTTTGTTAGAGCATGCAACTTGTTATGCTCCAACAAAAGCCTTTTCCTGGCTGTCCCCCCAGACCCAATCGCAACCTTTGCGTAGGAGCATATGTAACGGCTCTAACAGCATGCTCAATTTGTGAAGAAAGTTACCAAAATAGTTTAGGAGCCCCAGGAATGAACGCAGCTCCGTCGTGTTACGGCGTCTGGGTGCTCTCTGGATTGCTTCCGTTTTGGACGCAGTGGGTCTGATCCCGTCTGCTGCTACCATCCCCCCCAGGAATTCTACCTCTGGAGCTAAGAAGACGCACTTCGCCTTTTTCAGTCGCAACCCTACCCAGTACAGTCTGCATAGCAGCACCTCCAGGTTGTGGAGGTGTTCTTCAGTATCGCGACCCGTGATGAGGATGTTGTCTTGAAAAACCACCATCCTTGGAATCGACTTGAGGAGACTTTCCATATTTCGCTGAAAGATCACCGCGGCCGAACGAATCCCGAACGGACATCTGTTATACTCAAACAACCCCTCGTGTGTCGTGATGGTGGTCAGCTTTTTTGACTCACTCGCCAGCTCCTGGGTCATGTAAGCTGAGGTCAGGTCCAATTTTAAAAAAAGTTTGCCACCGGATAGTGTCGCTAAGAGGTCTTCCGCTCTCGGTAGCGGGTACTGGTCTTGGAGTGACACCCGATTGATGGTGGCCTTGTAATCACCACATATCCTGACTGACCCATCCGCCTTGAACACCGGCACGATTGGGCTCGCCCAGTCACTGAATTCGACTGGCGAGATGATGTCTTCCCTCAGCAGGCGATCCAATTCACATTCTATCTTTTCCTGCATCACGTACGGCACCGCTCTGGCCTTGTGGTGTACTGGCCTGGCGTCCAGGTTTATGTGAATCACTACCTTGGCCCCCATGAAAGTGCTGATGCCGAGTTGAAATAATGAGTCAAATTTGTCCAGGAGCTGTGAGCATGATACTCACTCCACAGAAAAAATTGCATTGACATCAACCCATTTCTAGTTCATGACAGCAAGCCCAACTCCTCCCCAGTAGTGCGGGACCGTCCCCCGGGACAATCCAGAGTGGCAACCTGTTCTCCGAATCTTTGTGGGTCACGATTACCATGGCACTGCCTAGCACCGGAATGATCTCCTTTGTATATGTCCGTAGCTGTGCATCAATCGGCAATAATTTTGGCTTCCTGTCCTTGGACACCCACAAACTTTCGAACTGTTTGATACTCATCAGGGACTAGCAGGCCCTCATGTCTAGCTCCATTAATACTGGGATGCCATTGAGGAGCACTTTCATCATTATTGGTGGCGTCCTGGTATATGAACTGTATATGTACTCCACATGAACTCGCTGAACTTCAGTTTCCAGCGATTTTCCCCCAGTATTCATTTGGTCTCGTAGGGCTTACATCGGGCCCGTCCTCCTCGTACATAAACCTGGCTGCAGGCTTCCTGCACGTACGTGCTAAGTGACCGCTGACGTTGCAGTTTCTGCAGGTATATTGCTGATACCTGCAAGCTTTGGCTGGGAGTTTGCCTCCAGACCTCCAGCATTAGTTGGAGGCTCCGTTGTTGGAAACAAAAGGTCCATTACCAGTCGATCGTCTCTGACTGTCTCTGTAACTGTCCTTAAGCGCACCATTAACAGGTGTTGATGGCCCCATTACTGGCCGCATTGTCCCTTGCGCTGGCATGAATCGCCGTTCAGCTAGCCATTGTCTCTGTTGAATTCCCCCTTTGGGTTCGACTGCATGCTGGGGCATGTCCGATTGCCCTTGTCTGCCTAGAAAACTGTGTGCCGTGTTAACAATGTTGACTCCCTGGTCCTTTGCTGCTTTTGATCCAAGATTTTTGTCAAACATCATTCTGGTCTCTTCCTCCGCTGAGATAAATGTCTGGGCTATCAAAGCCGCCGCTTCTAAGGCCAAGTCTTTGGTCTCGATCAGTTTCCTGAAAACCCCAGCGTGCCCGATGCCCTCAATAAAAAAAAGTCTTGCAGCATTTCCGCTCTGCATGCATCTGTGAACTTACATAGGCTCGCCAGTCGCTGGAGATCTGCCACTAAGTCACGAAAGCTTTGCCCTTCTCGCCACCGGTGCGTGTAAAACCGGTGTCTCGCCATGTGCATGCTACTTGCCGGTTTAAGGTGTTCCCCAATCAACTTACTGAGCTCTTCGAACTTCTTGTCCGCCGGCTTCTTTGGCGCTAGAAAGTCCTTCATCAGGGAGTACGTTCTGGATCCACAAACCGTCAGGAGATAAGCCCTGCGTTTGTTGGCCAAACTCTGTCCCAACCATTCCTGAGTAACAAAACTTTACTGTAGTCTCTCAATAAAGTCGTCCCAATCATCACCAACACAGTACCTCTCTCCTGTGCTGCTAGTGGGCATGCTCGCATGGTTTAAGTCCCAGTTTCTCGTCGTCAATGATATCTCCTTACTATACAGTATAAATGCACACGACGCCCATACTTGAGAGAAGGTCACTCTGTGACCAGTTACCTTTATTACCAAGACCTCAAGTGATGAAGGTGGGTGGAGCTTCCCCTTTTATACCTGAAAGTCCAGGTTAGGAGTGTCTCACACAAGTTCACCCTCTTGTGGTCAATGTTATCAAGGTGTACAACTTAGGTCAGCTTATACATGGGTTACAATGATAGTTGAATACATGACAGAAAGAACTCATCTGCTCCTCTGAGAAATAGTACAATCGGGTCTTTTTATGTCTACCTTAACGGACAGATGAGTCCTCGGTTTAATATCTCAATCGAAAGACGACACCTCCAACAGTGCAGCGCTCCCTCAGTACTGCACTGGGAGTATTGCCCTAGATTTTGTGCTCAAGTCTCTGGATCGGAGCTCGAACCCACAATCTTCTGACTCGGAGGAGAGAGTGGTACTCACTGACCCACCGCTGACATCTGCTGGAAGAGGCGATAGAGAGAGCATGTCCCGATTTGTAGAACAGTTATGTTTTTCAAATGGATAAATATGAACCAGTGTGAAATATGGGTTATTTTTATTGATCTGGCTGAGCTTGCAAACACTGCAGTGTGATTGGGAATTCATCTCTGAGGCTCTTTAATTTTGGAAGAGGATGTTGGTATAGTTCCAACGTGCTATAGATGCAGGTGTGGGCTGCCTTTGAGTATTATTCACTCTGCGGTATGTCCGGGGAGGGTTGCCCAAATGTGTGAATGGCATGAGTTTGGGAAACTGGGCGGGGTCATGAGGAATCCAGGCCCAGATGGCCTTTTGGTCTTTACTACTCGTGCCTTTGAATGACTTCTGTTTGTTTTAGAGGGAATCCTGTATTTCCCTGTAATTTTTGGTGCTTTCATTTGACGCCCTGAAACCTGGAGAATCAAAGTTGCCACGAGTTGATTAGATACAGAAAAAATATCTTTAAATTACCTGCTTTGCATCTTCTGAGGTTAAAAGGGTTCAATTATGAGGACAGGTTGCATAGACCAGGCTTATGTTTTCTTGAGTTACTTGGACTTTATTTTGGCCAAATAGACCCAAATCCAGACAATTTAAGGATAATGTATGGCATGGTTCCAGGGCACCTCCAATGCTCTGTGTCTGGCTGCTGGGACATAACATAGGAACGGGAGTAGACTATTCCGCCCCTGAAGCCTGTTTTCCCCCATTCAAGTAGATCATGGCTAATCTGTATCTCAATTCCGCCTTGGTTCTGTAAACCTTAATACCCTAGTTTAACAAAAATCTATCCATCTCGGTTTTCTATTTTCTATTGACTCCAAGCCGCAACAGCTTTTTGGGAAGAGAGTTTTAGATTTCCACTACCCTTTGTGTGAAGAAGTGCTTCCTGACATCACCCCTGAACGGCCTAGCTCTAATTTTAGAGTCCCCTTGTTCTGGACTCCTCCAATAGAGGTAAACGTTTCCCTCTCTCTACCTTATAGACTCCTTTTAAACATCTTAAAAGCCTCAATTAGATCACCCATAAACCAGGGGAGAAATGAGGGGAATTTTTTTACGCAGCGAGTTGTTAAGATCTCGAATGCATTGCCTGAAACGGTGGTGGAAACAGACTCATTAGTAACTTTCGAAAGGGAATTAAATAAATACTTGAAGGGGAGAAAATATGGAAGGCTATGGGGAAAAAGCAGGAGAGTGGGACTAATTGGATAGGTCGGCCAGAAAATTGGTGCAGGCACAATGGGCCGAATGGCGGCGGCCTGTGCTGTATGATTCTCTCTCAATGCTTTGTAACTTGTGCAGACCTTTCCAACATGCAGTCTCTGTTGACCGAATAATTGAGCGCAATGCAGTTTAAACTAAGTGATTAGGTAGACAGGCAGCCAGTAGGCTCAGCGTCAATCTGATCCAGAAGTGCTGAGGCTTACTTAAACTAGATCAGCACAACAAACATTGAGATGTAATTAATTCAAAACTTACCACAGTCCTTTATCAGCTACTCCTTGCATTTGATCTCGGTACCTGGATTGATGTTCCTGTTAGGCAGTGGTACTCACCGCTGTTTAGATAAGGGTCACAATCCAGAACAATGATTTACTTGAATGCTACTTTCTGAAATGATGCAACATTAGCTGCTGCGTTTTCCCCAGTGGTAGCATATCTCCCCTTGATGCATTTCACACTAGTTTGTCCATCAATGAAATTTACATGATCAATCTCTGCGGATCTACCCTTGTAAGTACTTATTATCCTACTAGGTGCCATTTCTTCACAAACAGCACGTGTGCCACTTGATCAGACCGGAGGGTTTTGTGCATCATTCTGGCGAGGCATTGCAAAAGTGTTAAATCCTGAACTGCATTTTGTCAGTAAAGGCTAAATGTTGGTTAACATGCTGGAAGATTGGCATTGATGAGCACTCTTGAGAATTGGACCTAATTTTGTGGGAATCGTGAATACAGATCCGTTCAAACTATACTGTGCACCCAAGGCGTTCGAAAAGTACTGCTCTGCCCCATCTTGGTGCCTTTACATGAGCTTGGTATTTGCTGAGTCAATTAAATCATCAAATGTGCCACCGCCTCCATTTTAAATTTCTCATCCTTGTGTTCAAATCCTTCCATGGCCTCGCTCCCTCCCTATCCTTGTAAACTTCTCCAGCCCTACATCCCTCTGAGCTCTCTGCACTCCTCCAATTCTGACATGCATATCCTGATTTTCCTTCACACCACCATTGGTGTCCGTGCCTTCAGCTGCCTGGGCCCTAAGCTCTGGAATTCTTTCCCTATATCTCTCCGTGTCTCTACCTCTTTTTCCTCCAGTAAGATGCTCCTTAAAACCTACCTCTTTGACCAAGCATTTGGTCACCTGACCAATAACTATTTATGTGGCTCGGTGTAAAATTTAATTTGATAACACTCCTGTGAAGCACATTGGGACGTTTTACTATGCTGATGGTGCTATATAAATGCAAGTTGTTGCATAAAATAAAAGGTCAATATTAAATGTATTTTTTCTGGAGGATTTTTACAAAAGTACACTCTAGTGGAAGGATTTATGTAGTAGAGTTACTTAAATCTCAAAGAAAAATTGGCTAGTTAACAGCTTGTTCACCATCCTATCCTACAGGCGCACTCTTGTAGCCGGACAGGCTATGTTGTATGCCCAAGAATTCCTGGTAGTTTCATCAAGTTTAAAGAAAACAGTCAAGTAGATCTATTTAGCAAAGCAGTTATTCTTGTTTCATGTACCTGATCACAAGTCATAACCGGACCAATGTGATTAGGTGGTTTGAATATACGTAGCAAAGAATTGCAGGTCTTTCTTGGGTGACCTCAGGAGAGTCACCAGGCAATGCAAGAACCGTTTATTTTTCTCAGCAATGCTGACAAGAGGTCATGTTTGCTTTTTATGATCACAATGATCATCATTTAGCAGGTTTGACTCTGGACCTTTTAATCTCCTTATGTATCTGCCTTAAATGTGACTCTATTTTGCTCTTCAAACCATTTTGCTTCAATTGCAAACCTGGACTCTTTGATTAGATGAGATGTACAGATGCTTTCAATTTCATGCCAGGGAATAATCAGCATGCTGTTGGATCAAAGTGAATGGAACACATTTTTTCCTTAATCATGCATTAAGCAGGAATAAGAATGTTCAATAAAAAATTCACATCGACACAAAGCAGTTTAAGGTGTATGTCACCCTGATGATGGTAATGCAACTTGGGCGCCTGATTCCCGAGTGGATGAAATCCAAGCAATGCGCGCCCCTGTTCAGGAGGCTGTTTCACACTGTTGAGTTGGCACCAAGTGCAGTATAACTGCAGCTCAGTGGATCGTTGCATTTTGAAAGGGTGCAGGTAATCCGTTTGACCTTTGATGCTGCAGAGACTTTGCAATATTGTAACTTTAGTATAGAGCAGGTGCTCCTGCCTGCTTACTGCCAATGTTTAAAATTAGCCTCACCGCCAGCAAATCCTTGCACATGAGCCCAACATTGATGCAGAAAACCGTGTTGTCAGTAACTTCAATGCGACACACAGTTGACGATATAGCTCTGATCTGTCAGCTGCACATCTCATTGCATAGATAATGGTCAGATATCTGTCGCTTCAATATAACTTTGCTTTTGTCAGCCAGATAACTATACAACGTTATACAGAATTGCTTAACAGTTACAATGTTTTTTTTCCCTAGACACTATTAATGGATCTACAGACGCTTTGCTCATGGTTAGTCGGTGGATAGGATTGTGACTTGTGTTTCTGATGTGCACCATATTAAAATTCATTTGACAACTAAACACCTACTCTGCAAGTTTATTAATGGGTTATTTTATCTTGTCACATTCTTCCTTTGCATTAATTACATCCCCCCAATTTTGGTGGTGTCTGCAAATTTAGAAATTGTACTTCTGATTCCTGTGCCCAAATTGTGAACAACTGCACCAATCCTTGTGGAACACCACTTCCCATCTTTTTGCCAGTCTGAGCAGCTCCCTTTAACCCCTGAAGTTTGTTCTAGTTTGTAGCCAGCTTGCTATCTATTCGGCTGCTTGTTCCCTGACTCCACGTGCTCTGATCTTGGTCATGAGTCCACGATGCTCTGCCTTAACAAAGGCCTTTTGAAAATCTAAATACATCATGTTTACTGCATTACCCTTGTCTACTGTTTCTGTTACGACTTCAATAAGGTAGGGCAAGCATGGCCTTCCCTTTTGTAATCCGTGCTGACAACTCTTATATTTTTGGTTTCTAGATGTTTTTCTATTACATCTTTGAGTAAGGATTCCATTATCGTTCCTACCACCCGTGTTGAGCGAACTGGTCTATAGTTCCCTGGACTTGATGATCTATCTCACTTTTTAAATAAAGGAATAATATTAGCTGTCTGCCAGTCTTCCCCTATTCCCTTTTCTAATTCATTTGAATATACATTTAATAGTGCTTCTGCTATCTCTTTCCTAACTTTTAATATGCACGGATGTAATCCATCCGGACCAAGAGTTTCATCTAAGTTTAATTTATTTATCAATTATCACCCCCCTTTCTATCTTAAATATCTTTATATCTTTTTTGTCTTGTCCACCTTATTAGTCTCCCTGGCAATAGTGAGGGAAAGTAACTGTTGAATATTTCTGCCATTTCGTTGTCATTACCTGAGAGTTTAGTTTGTGCATCCCTTCGTGGCCCTATCCTCATAATTTTTATTTTATTATTCATGTGTCTGTAGAATACTTTACTATTTTTATATTCCTTTTGCATTGAATTAGCAGTGCAGACCACAACAAATAGAACATTTAAAATGGCAAGCATCGGTATTTAAAAATGACCCACATTCTGATTACCATAAATGTTTCGGCATTAAAAAAACAAATGATACAGCAGACTGCTGCTGTTTATGACTAATCTACTCTTGGGATTCAGATGATGATTATAGACTGCTTGATCAACAGTAGACTAAATGAGTTGGGGAGAGACCATGTGGTCTGTTGCCAGAGTGGGAGATTCAATTACTACCTTTCAGTTACTTTTCAGGTATCAATAACCCTCTCCTCTATAATTTGCATTGTTGCCAAGACGCTGAAGAAATTGTGCGTGTACATTGTCATGCAGCAATTTGTAACCTGTCGTGCTCTATGGTAAGCTGGAGTGCAAAGAGTGCCCGCTTCGGCAAGTTAACCCATCATTTGCTTATTGCAGGTCTCAAAAACTGCCCTTGTTCTAGAGAAGATGCGTGATTGAATCCGAGTTGTGAGATCCCTACAGGTTCATAAGAACATAAGAACATAAGAAATAGGAGCAGGAGTAGGCCATATGGCCCCTCGACACTGCTCCACCATTCAATAAGATCATGGCTGATCTGATCATGGACTCAGCTCCACTTCCCTGCCCGCTCCCCATTACTCCTTATTCCCGTATCAGTTAAGAAACTGTCTATCTCTGTCTTAAATCCATTCAATGTCCCAGCTTCCACAGCATTCTGAGGCAGCGAATTCCACAGGTTTACAACCCTCTGAGAAGAAATTCTTCCTCATCTCAGTTTTAAATGGGCGGCCCCTTATTCTAAGATTATGCCCTCCAGTTCTAGTCTCCCCCATCAGTAGAAACATCCTCTCTGCATCCACCAGGTTGAGTAGTAATTCAAGCATTGCAATAAGAGAAAACCATTCAACCCTCTGCCTTTAATCACCCACGATGGTCTTCTACAAATTATCTGTTCCCTCACCGTCCAGTTTAATCCCGAAGGTGCTGACTTAACTGGGGGACTGGGTTACAAAGGGTCTGTGGAACCCATGGCCATTGTTTTTTTACCTCACCCTTCAGCTCACAATTTTTGCACCACAAGTTGCTGATAATAGGGTTATGTGAGGTCACTGGGGCATCTGGGAGCTTGGTGAATGGCGGGACCAACAGAGTATCTCCTTAACCAATGAGATTTAAGGATAGAGAAAGAAACAGGAATGACGGAGAAGGAAATAGGGTGAATTAGTCAAATAAGATACAGAAAGAGAAATAAATAAATTCCTCCTGCTGTCCATCCTAATTTTCTTGTGCATTTAATCGTGTCGAATCGTCTTAGACCCCTCAATCACTGGAAACAATCTGCTGTCCCATTCATTCGTGTTTTAATTCACACCGTAATCACACACGTACGTACAGTTACACCGTGAGATTTTAACCCTGCCCACCTGGCGTAAACTGGATAGGGGACCCCTTTAGGACAAGGGGGTCACTTACCTGCCCGTAACTCACATTTTCCCGACCATGTGGATTTTAATTTGCAGGCATGTGTGCTGGCAACTAAACCACTCGATGAAAGGACCCTGATTGCATTTGAACTGGCTGCTTCGGTTTTCCCGCTAGGCTGAAGCAGGTCGGCAGGCAGAAGAGAGAAGTGTAAAACGTTCCATTGTGGGGCCAAGAGGAGCAGGAGTGATTTTTTTTCTCAGCCCCACAAGGAAACTTGTGGCCTTTCCTGCCCCCGGACTCCCAACCCTTCTTCCTCCTCCTACTTGCCGGCGAGCCTTCCCTTAGTGGCGGCCTCTAACTATCAAAACCTGCTCTCCACCCACTTCAGGAAGGCAGATGACCTGATGGCCATGTAAGAAAGAGCTTGCATTTGTGTAACACCTTTCATGACCTCAGGACGTCCCAAAGCGCTTGGTCATTGTTGTAATGTAGGAAACGTGGCAGCCAATTTGCGCACAGCAAGGCCCCACAAACAGCAATGTGATAATGACACGATCATCTGTTTTAGCGATGGTAGTTGAGGGATAAATATTGGCCAGAACACGGGGGAGAACTCCCCTGCTCCTCTTTAGAATAGTGCTGTAGAATCTTTTACATCCACCTGAGCGGGCAGACAGGGCATTGGTTTAATGTCTCATCTGGAAGACAGAACCTCGACAGTGCTACCCACCCTCAGTACTGCACTGGAGTGTCGGCCTAGATTTTATGCTCGAGTCTCTGGAGTGGAACTTGAACCCAAAACCTTCTGATTCAAAGGTGAGTATGCTACCACTGAACCAGGGCTGACACTCAGGCATAGGTTGCTTGTATGTGCTCAGGCCATTAAAATGGTAGCACTCAGCACTGCCAGAGAAAGGCAATTTATGTTCCTCATCGGCAGCACTTTGTCATTGGGATAGTACTTGCAAGGTTACCTCATGCAGTGGATATCGGTGCCTCACTTGTGCCACCTCATTTGTATTACAGACTGCTTCCTGAGGCAGTGCTGTTATCCAAGTTGAGTATTCTGCAGCGAGTGACTCAACAGCTGACTCCCCAAAGCCTTTCCACCACCTACAAAGCACAAGTCAAGAGTGTGATGGAATATTCTTCATCTGCCGAGAAGAGTGCAGCTCCAACAACACTCAAGAAGCTCAACACCGTCCAGGTTAAAGCAGCCCACTTGAGTAGCACCCCATCTACCACCTTAAATGTTCACTCCCTCCACCACTGGTGCACCATGTCCGCAGTGTGTACCATCTATAAGATGCATTGCAGCAACTCACCATGGCTTCACACACCATCCTGACTTGGAAGTATATCGCCGTTCCTTCATCGTCGCTGGGTCAAAATCGTGGAACTCCCTCCTGAACAGCACTGTCGGAGTACTTTCACCATACTGACTGCAGTGGTTCACCACCACCACCTTCTCGAGATGGTCACTAAAATCTGGCATTGTGGCGATGCCCACATCTCATGAATTAATTTTTTGAAGTGTGGCATTAAACTACTAAGTCAAGGCAATTGAGGTGCTTGTGACATGGGTCAAATTAACTTTTAGTGGGATAGTGACTCATCAGAAAGGATTTAAAGGCAACCTCAATCTGATATGAAACCGCTGTGTGCTGAGACCGGAGATGACCAGTGCAGTAGCCGCCCTTTATCTCCCTGGAATATGTACCAACAATTATTTCATTTTCTATGGCTTTAATAATTCTAAAGCTTACACTTGGCTCGATGCCAGAGAACTTGAGCAATTATCGGTTCAATTATATTAAAATAACTGCCTGCCTTGGAAAATTATTCAGCTGTGAAGAGCAAAGGGGTGAAAAAATACTCATTGCTGCAGGGACAGAAATAACTAACTTGGTACCATGCAATTTTAAACATCTGTAGCCTAAAATAATTGATTCAGATTTTATTTGCTTGCCTCTGGGGTGAGTGTTGGAGGCACAGATTGCATAAGCTGCTGTACAAAATTGTATAACTGCATTTTTCAAACTCTGCCTTGACAGCCACAGACCTGGAATTGTTTTTATCCTAGCGTTAACACAGCAATCTGACCGCCAGAAAAATACGCAGTGCGTCCATTTTATTTATAGTATTGTCCAATGCATAATAGGCTTCAAGATTATAGATTGTTTCCCTTTTTTATGTGTGTACTCTGACCTTTCCTACTAATTGTCTCCTACCACCCTCTCAGGCCTTTCCTGAAGGCCCTGCCTACTTACTGGAATGCACACGTGTGCGCGCACACACATTGGCGTCTGCACCTCACAAATGATACCTATCGAATTAGAATCAATACAGCACAGAAGGGGGCCATTCGGCCCATTGTGACTGTGCTGGCTCTTTGAAAGAGCTATCCAGTTAGTCTCATTCCCCTGATCTTTCCCCATAGTCCTGCAAATTTTTCCTTTTCAAGTATTTATCCAATTCCCCTTTGATTGAATCTGCTTCCACCACCCTTTTGAGGCAGTGCATTCCAGATCATAACAACTCACTGTTTAACAAAAAAACAATCTCCTCCCCTCCCGTCTAGTTCTTTTCCCAATTATCTTAACTCTGTGTCCTCTGGTTACCGATCCTCCTGCGAGTGGAAACAGTTCCTCCCTATCTACTCTATCAAAACCCCTTGTAACTACTCCACACCATTTTATTCTACTTGCCACCAGCATCTAAAAGGTTCAGTACTGATAAGCTCATAATAAAGGATGAAACTGAGTATTGTGTACAATGAGCAAGTATGACCTTAGCTCCTTTAATGAGACTCCAGAGTGTTGGTACAGCATGGGAGGCCTGCTTATATACTGTGCTCCCAAGGGATGCTGGGATCCCTTGGGACTCCAACAGGTAGACCCTCTGGTGGTAGTGTAATACAGGTCAATAGTACACTTATTTAGAAGGTGAGACGATCTGGGGCTTTTCGCTCCCTTGTCGATTGTCTCGGTACAAATGCGGGTGTGGGTGAGTTGGTTAGTTCTTCACTAGGCTGCTGGGCAGCCGGCCTTGCTGGGCATGGTGAATTCGGCTTCGTGGTCAACCATGTCAGTTGCCACGTGTGTGTGTGTGTGTGTGTGTTGGAGGGTCAAAGTTGGTGGTGTCTTCGGTTTGTTCGTAGCTGTTTGATTTGATTTGGTCCAAATGTTTTCTGTATGTTAGTCCATTGGCCAATTTGACCTGAAACATGCTATTCCACTCTTTGGCTGTGACTGTGCCAGTGAGCAATTTGGGACCATTTCAATAATTGAGTACAAACAGGATCATTGATCTCAATATAGCATGACAGATTTGCACGGTCATGGTGCACACTTTGCAGTATAATGTGGATAAATGTGAGGTTGTCCACTTTGGGGGCAAAAACACGAAGGCAGAATATTATCTAAATGGCGGCAGATTAGGAAAGGGGGAGGGGGTCATGGTTCATTAGTCATTGAAAGTTGGCATGCAGGTACAGCAGGCGGTGAAGAAGGCAAATGGTATGTTGGCCTTCATAGCTAGGGAATTTGTGTATAGGAGCAGGGAGGTCTTACTGCACAGGGCCTTAGTGAGGCCTCACCTGGAATATTGTGTTCAGTTTTGGTCTCCTAATCTGAGGAAGGACGTTCTTGCTTTTGAGGGAGTGCAGCGAAGGTTCACCAGACTGATTCCCAGGGTGGCAGGACTGACATATGAGAAAAGACTGGATCAACTGGGCCTGTACTCACTGGAGTTTAGAAGGGTGAGATGGGATCTCATAGAAACTTACAAGATTCTGATGGGACTGGACAGGTTAGATGCGAGAAGAATGTTCCCGATGATGGGGAAGTCCAGAACCAGGGGACACAGTCTTAGGATAAGGGTTAGGCCATTTAGGACTGAGATGAGGAGAAACTTCTTCACTCAGAGTTGCTAACCTGTGGAATTCCCTACCGCAGAGAGTTGTTGATGCCAGTTCATTGGATAAATTCAAGAGGGAGTTAGATACGGCCTTTGTGGCTAAAGGGATCAAGGGGTATGGAGAGAGAGCAGGAAAGGGGTACTGAGGGAATGATCAGCCATGATCTTATTGAATGGTGGTGCAGGCTCGAAGGGCCGAATGGCCTACTCCTGCACCTATTTTCTATGTTTCTATATTTTTATGTTGATGCCGCCTGTCCTCCACGTGATCATGGAGATCAGGGTGGACAAGAGAGAGCCTTGTTTTGAGCACCCTTTTCATGAGCAGCTCGGCTGGGGGAACCCAGGTGAGTGAGTGGAGTCTGGTGCTATAGCTGAGCAGCACTCGGGACAGCTGGGTCTGCAGGGAGCCTTCCGACACACGCTTCAAGCTTTGCTTGATGGTCTGAACTGCCCGTTCTGCCTGGCCGTTGGATGCTGGCTTGAACGGGGCAGATGTGACATGCTTGATCCCATTGCGGGTCATGAATTCCTTGAACTCAGCACTGGTGAAACACGGCCCATTATCACTGACCAGGACATCAGGCAGGCCGTGCATGGCAAACATGGCTCGTAGGCTTTCAATCGTGGCCGTGGACGTGCTTACAGACATTACGGCACAATCAATCCATTTTGAGTAAGCGTCCATGACAACCAAAAACATTTTGCCTAGAAATGGTCCCGCATAGTCCATGTGGATCCTCAACCACGGAGGGCCACGACAACAAACTTAGCGCTGCCTCTCTGGTTGCATTGCTCAGCTGAAGCAATTGTTTCACTGGCGCACACATGACTCTAAATCTGAGTTGATGCCGGGCCACCATACATGGGATCTGGCTAATGGCTTTCATCATTACAATGCCTGGGTGGGTGCTGTGCAGTTCACAAATGAACTGGCGGGCCGTGACACGGGATTTTTTGTTTTCGTTCGTCCATGAGCAAGTCCGCTGGCTGTGCCATTTCCACCCTGGTGGTGGGCAATGGCAGCCGACTGAGAGCATCTGCGCTGTTCTCTGTGCCCGATCTGTGGCGGATTACATAGTAGTATGCCGACAGCGTGAGCGCCCATCAGACAGAGGCATTGGTGTTAATCCCTTTGCTCTCCGAGAACAGCTTGTGGTCAGTTTCAAGCTCAAACCTGAGGCCAAATAAGTACTGGTGCATTTTTTTTTAAACTTACGCCAGAGCTTCTTTTTCAATCATGCTGTTGGCCCTTTCGGCCTTGGACAAACTACTGGACGCATAAGCAACTGGTTGCAAAATCCCCAATTCGTTAGCCTGTTGTAACACACACCCGACCCCATAAAATGACGCATTGCAAGCCAGCACTATAACACTTTTACAAGGGTTATACAAGACAAGCAATTTGTTTGAACACTGGCTTTCTTAAAGGCAGCCTTTTGTGAATTCCCCCATACCCAGTCGACTCCCTTGCGCAGTAGCGCATGTAGGGGTTCTAGCAGGGTGCTTAACCCAGGTAGGAAATTACCGAAATAGTTGAGGAGTCCCAGGAATGACCGCAGCTCCGTCACGTTCTGTGGTCTCGGCGCGTTCTTGATGGCCTCCGTCTTGGCATCGGTGGGTCTGATGCCGTCTGCTGCGATTCTTCTTTCCAAGAACTCGACCTTCTGCGCCAGGAAAACACACTTCAAACGTTTCAACCTGAGTCGCATGCGATCCAACCGACTAAGAACCTCTTCCAGGTTCTGCAAATGTTCGATGGAATCCCGACCTGTAACTAGTATGTCGTCCTGAAAAACCACGGTGCGAGGAACCGACTTTAGCAGGCTCTCTATTTTCCGTTGGAAGATTGCCGCGGCCGACTGAATCCCAAACGGGCATCTGTTATAGATGAACAGACCTTTTGTGCATGTTGATGGAGGTGAGGCCTTTCGAAGACTCCTGTAGTTCCTGCGTCATGTAGGCCGAGGTCAGGTCCAGCTTGGTGAATGTCTTCCCTCCAGCCAGGGTCGCAAATAGGTCGCCTGCCTCGGGTAGCGGGTACTGGTTAATCGTTACTTTATACTCCCCACAAATTCTGACCGTGCTGCCCTCTTTTAAGTACCGGGACAATCAAACTAGGCCATTCGTTGAATACCACCGTTGCGATGATGCCCTCTTGCTGCAGCCTGTCCAGCTCAATTTCCACTTTCTCACTCATATATGGTACCGCCCGTGCCTTGTGGTGGATGGGTCGCATATGGGGAATCGAATGGATCTGCACTTTCGCCCCCGAGAAGCTTCCAATGCCTGGCTCAAACAATGATGGAAACTTGCTCAGAACCTGGGCACATGAAGCATCATCGATGGACGAGAGTGCTCGAATGTCGTCCCAGTTCCAGCCGATTGTTTGGCAGAAGCTGGCTGGAAAAAAAAATGTGGGGCCATCCCCTGGCACAATCCACAGTTGGAGTTCGTGCACTGCTCCATCATTAGATATATTCAAGAGGGAGTTGGATATGGCCCTTACAGCTAAAGGGATCAAGGGGTATAGAGAGAAAGCAGGAAAGGGGTACTGAGGTGAATGATCAGCCATGATCTTATTGAATGGTGGTGCAAGCTCGAAGGGCCGAATGGCCTACTCCTGTACCTATTTTTCTATGTTTCTATCGGAGACTTTAACATCTGCACTGCCAATTACAGGGATTAGTTCCTTGGTGCAAGTCCTTATTTTGGTGTGAATGGGGCTGAGCTTGGGCCTATGTGCCTTGTTGCACCACAGCCTGTCAAAGGCCTTTTTACTCATTCTGGACTGACTCGCACCTGTGTCCAGTTCCATCGATACTGGAATTCTGTTCAGTTCAACTTTCAACATTATTGGTGGACATTTCGTGGTGAGTGTGTACACCCCGTACACTTCTGCCTCCTCGGTTCGAGTCTCCGATTCAGTGTGATCCACAGTGAATCGATCTTTCTCTGCAACGTGGTAGTTTGCAGCTCACCTGCACATTTGCTGTAGGTGTCCCATTGTTCTGCAACCGTTGCACGCATAGTGCTTGAAGCGGCATTGATGCGGCCGATGGTCACCTCCACATCGGCCAGCAAGGTGTTAACTGCCTCGCATTAATGATTGATGGCGGATTCTGGGTCATCTGAGGTCGGGCAGCAGCAGCCGGTGTATGCATTCTGCCATGTATATTCCTGCTTGAAAACGACATTACTTTGTTCACAGTACTGGTTGAAACTTCTTTACTCTGCGAAATCTGTTTGGTGTTGTCGCTGGTGGATATAAATGCCTGAGCTATCGTTATGGCTTTACTTAGATTCGGAGTTTCAATGGTTAACAGTTTGCGAAGGATTGCCTCATGGCCAATGCACAGTACAAAAAAGTCTCTAAGCATTTGTTCCAGGAATCCCTCAAATTCACAATGTCCTGCGAGGCGCCTTAGTTCGGCAACATAGCTCGCCATTTCCTGGCCCTCCGACCGTTGACACGTGTAGAACCGATATCTCGTCATCAAATTGCTTTCCTTAGGATTTAGGTGATCAGGCTCTCTACAGTACTCTAAACCAGGTTCACTCGGCCCCAGATTGCATGCAGCTGAGAAAAGCAACTTAAAGCTGGACTTCACTTCAGTACATCTTAACTTATGGGCAGGTAATACGACTTCTAGCCGAAGCAAGCATCACAGAGGTTGATAACAATATACAGACTCTGAATATCTGGTAACAGCAGAAGGGAAAAAAAAGAAAAAGACCACCGGACGTCTCAAAATGCTTTACAGTCAATTAAGTATTTTTGGAGTGTAGTAACTGTTGCAATGTGGGAAACACGGCAACCAACTTGCGCACAGCAAACTCCCACGAACAGCAACATAACATAAGAACATAAGAAATAGGAGCAGGAGTAGGCCATTTGGCCCCTCGAGTCTGCTCCACCATTTAATAAGATCATGGCTGATTTGATCTTGGGCTCAGCTCCACTTCCCTGCCCGCTCCCCATAACGCTTCACTCCCTTATCGTTCAAAAATCAAAGAGAGAGTCAGGATAAATGGGTCTGTTGGCAAACGGTAACTAGTAGGGTGCTGGGGCCGCAACTATTTTTCTGCACCTTAAATATATTCAATGACCCAGCCTCCACAGCTCTCTGGGGCGGAGAATTCCACAGACTTACGACCCTCAGAAGAAATTCCTCCTCATCTCCGTTCTAAATCATTTCTCAAAAGTGCTATAATGCAGATGACATTAAATGACAGGCTAGAAAATGATATTCAAATTAACACAACCTGGATCCTAGATTACGGAATGATCAGTTCCGACTTTCTAGGCTGTCTGTGGACTTCCAGCTGTACCGAGAATTATAAATTTTAAAGGGAGAAAGCTCTACCTTTAAACTATTCAGCTGCCTTAGGTTGCACGTATTCATCCCCTGTTCTGATCTTCGTCATAAATTATCCTATCATTGTTAGCTCTGCTTTAGCTGACTGCTGATGTCGTGGCCCCGACTCTTATCTCGGCTGGAGACACAGTATGTGCCCCTCAGGAATGCGAGTAAGGCTCCGTTATCAAAGCGCTAGTTATTTGTGGCTGTCCAGTCTTACAAGTGCGATTAGTTTCCCAAGAGAACTTCAGCATTCTCTGTTTCTAAACTTCCTTTGTTTGCAAGCACCAAGAACAAAATTCCATCTCGACCCCCCCCCTTCCTTCATATTGCTTTCTGGCAAAACTGTTTAATGCAAAGCCCACTGGAATACTATTTAAACCACATTGAAACAGTTAATATTGCAAAATCAAGTTTCAAATCACAGCCACGTTATGCAAATCTGAGTACAAAATATCTGGAAGAAATTAGGGACACAGAAGAGAAGCCAGATGGAGAATTCCGCCACTTAAGAGTGCTGCGATTCAGACAATCTGGGTGGTCTCCTGTAACCATACCAGATATTTATTACTGGACAGCATATATCCCATCTCATTACCTAGGTATCCAACATGGCTCTTGCCTCTGAGTCAGGTGGTTATGGGTTCAAGTCTCCAGAGAATTGAGCACATAATCCAGGCTAAAATTGGGCAGTTCTGAGGGAGTGCTGCGCAATCAGAGGTGCCGACTTTCGGGTGAGCGGTTAAACCGTGAAGACATTAAATCGAGGCCCTGTCTGCTCTCAGGTGAACGTAAAAGATTCCATGGCACTATTGCGAAGAAGAGCAGGGGAGTTCTCTCCAGTGTCCTGGCCAACACTTATCCCTCAACCAACATTATTAAAAGGAAACCGATTATCTGGTCATTATCACATTGCTGTTTGTGGGAGCTTGCTGTGTGCAAATTGGCTGTTGCTTTTCCTACATTAACACAGTGACTACATTTCAGAAATACTTCATAGGCTGTAAAGTGCTCTTGGACATCCTGAGGTCATGAAAGGCGCTGTATAAATACAAGTTCTTTCTTTACTCCTCTCACCCCTGCTTCGGCACACACAAATTTGCACTGCTCACAAAATGCTTACAGTGCCACCTTTGTCAGGCATACTTACATCTGTGAAGTGGCCAGACTGGTGTCTGGACAAGTATCGAACTGTAAGTATCATTTAATCTTCGGAGAAAGAAGTGCTGAAACAAGTAGTGGAGTTCTTGAAACAAACAGGATGAGAAATGAGAATTTTTGTCATGTAGCACCTTGTCAACAGGACTGAGTCCACTTTAAAGTTCTGAAGCTTCAAGGGAAGAGTCACTGTGAATAGTCCTAATGACTCTCTTCGTAAAAGATGTTTATATGGTTAGCTGACAGCAACTTCCAGTGCCCATTAAAAGGTCTATGGACAACGTAAGAACATAAGAAATAAGAGCAGGAGTAGGCCATTCGGCCCTCGAGCCTGCTCCGCCATTCAGTAAGATCATGGCTGATCTTGTACCTCAACTCCACTTTTCTGCACTATCCCTATATTCCCTTGATTCCCTTAATATCCAAAACTCTGTCGTTCTCTGTCTTGAATATATTCAACAACTGAGCCTCCACAGCCCTCTGGGGTAGAGAATTCCAAAGATTCACTGCGCTCTGAGTGAAGAAATTTCTCCTCATCTCAGTTCTAAATGGCCAACCACATTCTGAGACTGATCCATTGTTCTAGACTTCCCCAGCCAGAGGAAACATCCTCCCTGCATCTACCCTGTGAAGCCCTGTAAGTATTGTGTATGTTTCAATGAGATCACCTCTCATTCTTCTAAACTCTAGAGAATATAGGCCTAATCTACTCAATCACCTCATAGGACAATCCCCCCCCCCCCCCTCCATCCCAGGAATCAGTCTGGTGAATCTTCATTGCACACTCCCTCTATGGCAAATATATCCTTCCTTAGGTAAGGAGACTAAAACTGTGCACAATACTCCAGATGCGGTCTCACCAGGGCCCTATATAATTGCAGTAAGATATCTTTACTCTTTGCTCAAATTCTCTTGTAATGAAGACCAGCATGCCATTTGCTTTCTTAATTGCTTGCTGTACCTTTCAGTGATTCGTGTACAAGGACACCCAGGTCCGTCTGAACACCAACATTTCCCAACCCTAACCCTAATACTCTGCTTTTCTATGTTTCCTACCAAAGTGCAAGTCTTGCTGCTGACTGAAAACTCTGGCCCGTTATCTTCACCCTGAATCCTTAAAAGAGCACAGAACAAAAGCTCCTGCCCTGCCGGCTCAGAGTGTGGTGCTAGCATGCGATGTGTATGTCCAACCCCAGGTTCTCTACTTGCAGGGGTGACCAAACATTTTGCTTTCCACTTGGGTGCATACCATGGAGCCCACTTCAAAATTAATGTTCACATTAGTTCTCGTATAGGTTAAGTTGCCAAAAGAGACACGCTTTGATGGTCAGGTTGAGGAGATATCCATCAATGAGAGGGCAGGTTTGAGAAGCCATATCCCTGGTTCAATGAAATTTGAACAGGAGAAACCAGAGGAGTAAGGAATACAGGGGCAAATGGAAATGTAGTTGGGGCTTTGTGGATTGGATAGTAGTTTAAACTCGAGGCTCTGGGAGTCTCGGTAGGCATCTCATTTGTTTTTTTTTAAACACACGATATTTTCTTGGGTTCAGTTTCACTGGCATGCCCTAGGCAGGCCTTGTGTTCCCTACAGCCTGGAGCACATTTTTTTCTAGCTTAAATGATGGCGACATCCAGGATTGGGACACAAAAGCCTTATCCTGTACACCAGCTACTGGGATGTATCCTGTGCCGCCAGGTGATTCTCCTCTATTTGAAAGTAAACTGGATATATACCAGGCCGAGATTCAAGCTACCAATGAACCGGCCTTTTTATTTACATAAGACAGAGGAATGAACAGTAAACTGTATAACATAGTGAAATATTTGTTCCTCTGCCTTCCTTGGTACATAACATAACATAAAGATGCAGCTCGCTTTTTTTTTTAAACATAAATTTTGAAATATAGAACCATTTCTTACACTGTAGAATAGGCTACGGCTTGAAATCTAGCCTCGCACTTCGTACTGTGCCCTTAAGATGTAGCCGCAGAGCTCAAATACTGATTGTAGACTGCTTAACTAGACATGACATCCAATATAATCCATAACTGTAGGACTGGGGTAACTGAATTGTCTGTCAAAGAGGACTGCAGCCAATCAAAAGGTCTCTGGTACAGCTGTCAATCAAGCTCATGAGCCCAGGCTGGAGCCTGATTATTCTAATGTCAAGCTGGCATGGGGCCATCCCCTGCTGCTATCCTGAAACAAAAACCGTGGATGGTTGCAGCTCTCATAATGACATTAGATCAGCCACCCATCAATATTGAATGGATAGTCAAGCTTGATAAAGGTGAAGATCTTTGTGATTGCATCTAATGGTCCCAGGTTGATTAACCAGTTAACACCTCTGGTTGTGTGGGCTGCAGCATCTCCAATGTTTGAGACCCAGAAAACTATCCAAGGTGAACTCATGTCTTTCTGTTGAAAAACCCCTTCAGGAGATCTTGGATGTCAACATCTTGTAAGCTATATATAGCAATATAAAATACAAGTTTTAAATTCAACATAGGCAAATAAAAAGTAAATTTTTGTTGCAGTAGATTAACAAGGACGGCGAGTGGGACTGAGTTCATGCAGCAGAGTTTTGGACAAGTTGGAGTTTATGGAGAGTGAAGGAAGAGAGGGCAACAGTACACAGTATTACAGTAGTTGAGTCTCATGTCATCTTATAAACAGTAAACCACAGAGAGGAGCTAAATCTGGAGTGCAAGTTAAAGAATGATGGTGGGACAATGGGACACAGATTCAAACTAAGGAAGTTCTTCACACACAGTTAACAACATATAGAGTGAACTAGCAAGACCGTGGAGGCTAAAATCTTGGGAATGATATCTGGGAGGGAGCAGAGTGCTGGCTGGGTGAGTAGAATGAGCCAAATGGCCTTCCTCATCTTTTTCTTGTGATCACAAAATAGGCATTTAGAAAAAAATAATAGCCTCAATAGGTTATACAAAAGCAAAATACTGCTGAAGCTGGAATCTGAAATAAAAATCGAAAATGCTGGAAAAATGCAGCAGTTCAGACAGGATCTATGAGAGAGAAACAGAGTTAACGTTTCAGGTCGATGACCCTTCGTCAGAACTGGAAAAGGTTAGAGAAGTAACAGGTTTTCAAGCAAGTGTAGTGGCAGGGAAAGGGTGGAGGGGAGGGAAGAACAAAAGGGAAGGTCTGTGAAAGAGTGGAAGGTAGAAGAGATTAAGAGACAAAAGGGATGATGGTGCAACGCAAAAGGAGGTGGTAATGCGACAAGTTAAGAAACACAAGATGAGTCTAGATAGGGTGTAAATGGAGATGGCAAAATCATCAACAGCTGCCGTGGGAAAGAGAAAAAAAACAGGAAAAAAAAATAGTAGGGGCAGAGGTTATGGTTTGAAATTGTTGAATTCAATGTTGAGTCCAGGCAAGTGGAAAGTATTCCATCACATTCCTGATTTGTGCCTTGTAGTAGGTGAAAAGGCTTTGGGGAGTCAGGAGGTGAGACACTTGCCACAGAATACCCAGCCTCTGACCCGCTCTTGTTGTCACAGTATTTATGTGGCTGGTCCAGTTAAGTTTCTGGTCAATGGTGACCTCCAGGATGTTGATGGTGGGGGATTCATTGAATATCAATGGTTAGACTCTTGCTTTTTGGAGATGGTCATTGTCTGGCACTTGTGTGGCACGAATGTTACTTGCAACTTATCAGCTCAAGCCTGAATATCGTCCAAGTCTCGTTGCATGTGGGCATAGACTGCTTCATTATCTGAGGAGTTGTGAATGGGACTGAACACTGTGCAATCATCAACAAACATCTGTTGAACTTCTGACCTTATGATGGAGAGAAGTTCATTGATGAAGCAGCTGAAGATGGTTGGGCCTAGGACACTGTCCTGAGGATCTCCTGCAGCGATGTCCTGGGGCTTTGATGATTGACCTCCAACAACCACAACCATCTTCCTTTGTGCTAGGTATGACTCCAGCCAGTAGAGAGTTTTCCGCCTGATTCCCATTGACTTCAATTTTACTAGGGCTCTTTGATGCCACACTTGGTCCAATGCTGCCTTGATTTCAAAAGAAATCACTCTCACCTCACCTCTGGAATTCAGCTCTTTTGTCCATGTTTAGGCCAAGGCTGTAATGAGGTCTGGAGCCGAATGGAGCTGGCGGAACCCAAACTGAGCCTTGGTGAGCAGGTTATTGGTGAGTAAGTGCCGCTTGATAGCACTGTCAACGACACCTTCCATCACTTTGCTGGTGATTGAGAGTAGACTGATGGGGTGGTAATTGGCCAGATTGAATTTGACCTGCTTTTTGTGGATAGGACATACTTTGTTGGGTAGATGCCAGTGTTATAGCTGTACTGGAACAGCTTGGCAAGAGGTGCGGCTAGTTCTGAAGCACAAGTCTTCAGCACAACAGCCGGAATGTTGTCGGGGCCCATAGCCTTTGTTGTATCCAGTGCTTCTTGATACCTACGGACACAGGTCAGCAGCAACAACTCCCTCTGCTCCCCCCCTCTCTCCCTCTACCCCCCTCCTCCCCCTCCCCTCGCTGTCAGAAACACAGACACTGACAGACAGAGAATGAGAGACACACAGACAGACAGAGAGATAGAGACACTGACAGAGACACACTGAGGGGGGCATCCCAGCACGCTGTTGGAGGGCTCCCAGTGCTGCAGTCGGTAAGTAGAAAATGTTTTATTTTTTTTTTGATTGATTTATTGATGTATTTATCATTTATTATTGATGATGGCTCTTTATTTGTAAAACTGAAGTGTTTAATGTTTGTAAACTTCCCTTTAAACACCCCCCCCCCTCCCACCATTCCCTACGCCTGATTTGTAACCTACGCCTGATTTTCTAAAGTGTAGACAAGGTTTTTTCGAGCGTACAAAAATCTTCACTTACTCCATTCTAAGTTAGTTTGCACTGACGAAACTTTGAAAACAGGCGTAAGTGGCCGGACACGCCCCCTTTTGAAAAAAAATTCTGTTCCAAAGTGAAACTGTTCTAACTGACTCGAACTGGAGCAAACTAAATGACGAGAATTCCGATTTCTAAGATACTCCGTTCTACACCAGTTGCTCCTAAAAATCAGGAGCAAATCATGTGGAAACTTGGGGCCTATACAGGGTGCACATACTGGCCCTTCAGGCTTGATGCGAAACATGTCCACGTCACAAGGCTTAGGCACATTTGGTGGTCCATATTTGAACTTGCCAAAATGTATATGTACTTGCCAGTATAACCTGACTTGAGCAAGAAAGGCAGTGGATTTTGTTCATCTTTGCGATAGTGGTGCCGGTGTGTCATTTCATAGAATCATCGACCTACAGTATGGAAAAGGAGACTATATGACTGATTACAGGGGTGCGAGTTCTTCAACTGAAGCAATACCATTTCCCTGTCCTTTTTCATATCCTTTTCCCCATTCTTGGAGAGGTGCAACAATTGCCACCCTCCAATACTTTATAACAATTTCTGTTTTCAGAGATTTTTGGAAAATCATAGTTTTTGCCAGTGCTTTTTCCTCCCCAAACTCTTTACCATTTTGGTATTTATGCCATACGGGCTCGCTGACACTTTTACTTCCAGTCTCGTTAACTTTTTTTGTAAAATAGTTTCCTTCCCCATCCTCTTCAGTGCTCATACACATGGGAGATGTAGTTTAGGATTTGCTACTTATGGTAAGAGTTTTACATATGATGTCTAAATTGTCTCACTTTGAACTGTTCCATATACTTCGGTCCAAAAGATATTTGTGATTAACTAAGCCAGGTCTGTATCCAGCAAAACCGCAGTGCATTGCTGTACCAAGTGCAATTTAATTCTTTCTTGCAAAAGGCCCCAGACCCAACTGGATACAGAGCTGGATTAACTAACACTACTTTACTTTATTTAACTACCTCTCCAGTAACATGATTAGTATAATTACAAAATTAAGAAAGGATGTTTTCAATAAAAAATAAACTGACACTTAAAAGCAGTCAACCGTCTAAATAATCATAAAAGCGCAACAATAATTTAAGTGTATCGCAATATCTAACCGGTAGCTGGGTTTCACACAGTGATCGTACAACAAAAATATGTTTTCTGGCCAACATTACGATGTGGACATCACAAGGTTAGGTTTGCAGTCTATATTCAACATGTCAGTGGTAGCACTCCAGAGTTAAGGCTGTCCCTTTGTGACACAAGTATAAAATCATACAGTTCTCGCCTTCTGAAACAGGCTGCCATGGCGTCTGGCTTCCTGTGGGAGGGCATGGCTTCACCTCTGGACAGCTGCGGTGAGTTATCACTGTCTTTCTTCAGTAATCTTTCCCTGGCTGTGGCTAACCTTGTTTGTACTATAACTCTGTTATACAGCTGTATGTACTGCATTTTCTCTCTGTGCTTCAAACTGAGGCTATTAATTTAACTGTTGTGATATACTTTACAGTCTCTACTTTGAAACACTTAACCTTTCTTCTATTGTTACACTCTTAAACACTCTCAACTTTCGAAGATTGGTTGGAACCTCCACTTCCTTCAAAAGCTTTCAAAGACTTTCCGATCCCTCCAAAAACCTTCTGCTCTGTGTGAGGGACGTTTGACTTTAAATGCTTTAAAGCATCACGTCGGAAACCCTGCTTCAAATGGCACGATGAATCAATCATATGGATCACTTTCAACAGTGTCATTCAGTGAAAAAACATGGCAGAAATTCTAATTACGAAATGCTAATTTAATGGAAACCAATTATCTCGAGCCATGTTTTTCTTTCTTCCCAATGCCTGAATCAACAACAACCGCTTGCATTTATATAGTGTTTTTAACGTCGCAAAACATCCCATGGCGCTTCACAGGAGCATTATCAAATAACATTTGACACCGAGCCACATAACAAGATATTAGGACAGGTGAGAAGTTGGTTTTAATGAGGGAATTCCAGAGCCTGAGGCACGGCCACCAATAGTGCAGCGATGAAAATCAGGGATGTGCAAGAGGTCCTGGAGGGTTGAAGGACTGGAGGAAGTTACACGGATAGGGAGGAGCGAGGCTATGTAGGGACTTGAATACAAGGATGAGAATTTTTAAATCGAGGTGTTGGAGGCAATTTTAACGTAACCCGCCGGGAAACTGATTTGTTCGGGTGCAATGCTGCTTTTGCACCCTGCCCGATTTCACTCCCCATTGAAGTTGAGAGAGGGAGCAATATTGGGTGGGGTATAAACCCAGTGTTCCACACGAGCCCGTGGGTTTCCTGCTCAGTGGAGTAGGTTAAGATCACCCCATTGTGTGCAAGTTCTTTAACATGTTTTGATGTGGAAGATGCCACCTAAATGTAAGTTTATTTTTATTTCTTATCTCCTCAGCATGGAATCTGTACAGTGCTACCCGCGCACCTGCAGTAATCTGAACACCAGTCTCCCTGAGGAAATAGCCAATGCGTAGAGCCAATGTAGACAGGGCTCGCATTATACCGAAACAGGATCTTGGCTCTCTTCAACAGCAATTGCCTTTGGAATTAAGAGAATAGCAGAGGTTCATGCTCCATGACTTTGAATGCGCATTCCAGCGTGAGGGTTGTGATTAATTTCTAAGCCTGGATTTGACACACCCGAACAAAAATCTAATTGAACTACAATTCTCCGGAGAATCAGCATCAAAACAGTGCCCTTTAATTCCAAAAACAGTTGCTATTGGGTGGAGATAAGTCTTGGTGTAAGGTGAGCCTGATTGTTTGCACAGCTCAGGGCACTTCTGTCCTTCTCTTCCACTGGGTAGTGTTCGTATGTAGTTGGAATGTGTGGATGTCTTCCAGGTGGCTCGCTAGCGATGTGCGCATGTGAAAGACCACAAGAATATTCTTTGAAATGTTTTGTGTGCTGCACTATAATAAACTTCTTGAATAGAGTCATTATCAAGGTACAGGTGTGCAGTACAAGCCATCCAAGGGAATCACCCTGGCTGAAGGCATTTGTTTCAAAGTCTTCAATTCTGTTTCAATCCTCTTAGAATGAATCATAAGACCTTTGGTGGATGCTGTTATGAAAATGGATGGTACTGAACCTCAGTTCTTTTGATGTGGTGGCTGCAGTTTCTATTGCTGATAATGGCTGTCGACTCCCACTCTGTAACACCTGCCTGTCAGGTGGACAAGTATAGGGGATGAATTGACAGTGTTTAATGTCTCTTGTCAGAATATCAGCAACATTTCCATAACTGTCAGTTTCCCATGAGCGAATCCAAGAAGAGATTGCCATGTGAAATAGTAACCGCTGGGGATTTTGGAAAGCTTTCTTTCGGTGTTCACTGAACCTTCAGTTTTGTAATTTGTTTTTGCAGTTAATGCTGTGATTATGTATTGGTTACACCTCACCTTGTGGATAAGTGTTAGTCTAGCACCTGATGTGCAGCCGTGCAAGTGACTGGCAATTTGTGCTAGTGTTGACTGTGCTATCTTTGGAGGGACATTCATGAGGCACTTTTGTCCAGATTTAGTCCTTTTTGTCTTGACATTGTGTTGCTTTTTTGGCCTTATGACATGCCTTTCCTTGGCTTGCTTGAATACCACGATACAATGCAGTCTGTTAAATAACACTTGACAATTTAGTGTGGTGTATTGGATGGGGCATTGTTACAAATGTTCCTGTCCTAAAGTGAATGCAGCAATTGAATACTTGGTAAGGGAATGAGATGCTCAGTTTAGTGATGTGATTCCATTCAGAGGACTAGAGAGTAATGCATTTGAAGAAATTGGAAACTGGTAACAATTTTGTCGTTAACCTTGAGCCTGTCTTCTTGCACTATCGTCCAGTGAAACCCTTGCTCTCTCCTCGCATTCCACTCACCAGTAAATCCATGGCTTGACCCCATGATCTACCAGACAGTCATATCTCTGCGAGTTGAGAGCCTGAACTGCTGGGCTAATCAGATTGAATATATTGAAACTCATATGGTGGCTGCTACTTTCATGTGCTCTTTACATCTGATACTAGCTGAGTTATATAACCGAGTGGGAGTGGTTGACACACTGGCCTTATGTTGGCCACTGGAGTGGCTGCAACATTGCAGGGTAGGGTGCTGGCCTTTTCATTCAGGCTCAACCCTTCATTAAAAATATGTTTTTTCAGCTGGCTGAGAAGATTATTTTTCCCTCCCCAGTGTTCTCCATGCTGAAGACAGTAACTCTTGCTAGCCTATGATGATGACACCTCACAAAAATGTAGTAGTTTTTCATGTGCTATTGAGGGAGTGCAGCGAAGGTTCACCAGACTGATTCCCAAGATGGAAGGACTGACATATGAGGAAAGACTGGATCAGCTAGGCTTATACTCACTGTAATTTAGAAGGATCTCATAGAAATGTGTAAAATTCTGACTGGACTGGACAGATTAGATGCAGGAAGAATTTTCCCGATGTTGGGGAAGTCCAGAACCAAGGGACATAGTCTAAGGATAAGGGGTAAGCCATATAGGACCGAGATGAGGAAAAACTTTTTCACCCAGAGAGTTGTGAACCTGTGGAATTCTCTGCCACAGAAAGTGGTTGAGGCCAGTTCGTTGGACATATTCAAAAGGGAGTTAAATGTGGCCCTTATGGCTAAAGGGATCAGAGGGTATGGAGAGAAGGCTGGAGTGGGGTACTGAGGTTGAATGATCAGCCATGATCATATTGAATGGTGGTGCAGGTTCAAAGGACCAAATTGCCTACTCCTGCACCTATTTTCTATGTTTCTGTGTGAACCCAGAATGCCAACAGGTTATTTAACAAGGGGGAGTCACAACTTCACCCGAGTCTCTCTCTCTCTCTGCCTGTCTCTTTCCCCGTCCTCATCTCTCCCGCTCCCTCACTCTCTTTCTCCTTCCCCATCCCTCCATCTCTCTCTCTCCATCTCTCTCTCTCCATCTCTCCCTCTCCATCTCTCTCCCTCTCCATCTCTCTCCATTTCCATCTCCCTCCCGCTCTCCGTCCCTCCCGCTCTCCGTCCCTCCCGCTCTCCGTCCCTCCCGCTCTCCGTCCCTCCCGCTCTCCGTCCCTCCCGCTCTCCGTCCCTCCCGCTCTCCGTCCCTCCCGCTCTCCGTCCCTCCCGCTCTCCGTCCCTCCCGCTCTCCGTCCCTCCCGCTCTCCGTCCCTCCCGCTCTCCGTCCCTCCCGCTCTCCGTCCCTCCCGCTCTCCGTCCCTCCCGCTCTCCGTCCCTCCCGCTCTCCGTCCCTCCCGCTCTCCGTCCCTCCCGCTCTCCGTCCCTCCCGCTCTCCGTCCCTCCCGCTCTCTCCGTCTCTCTCTCCCTCTCTCCGTCTCTCTCTCCCTCTCTCCGTCTCTCTCTCTCCCTCTCTCCGCGTCTCTCTCCCTCTCTCCATCTCTCTCCCTCTCTCCATCTCTCTCCCTCTCTCCCCATCTCGTGCTCACACTCTCCAGCAGAGGTTCAATACTGGAACGTGGGAACTCATTGTTCTGCACTGCATTGTGCCCTATTGAGGGAGAATTCAAAAGAAAGAGGAAAAATATTGAACTGCCCTTTTATGTCTTCTCTTTTTAGACAGTCCTTCGGAGCTGAGGATGACTTGCTTTCACACTAAAAATGAGTCCTCAGGTAACTGAAGAGTTCAATGCGTGACCTACAGTCTTGGTGTCACAGGTGGGGCAGATGGTGGTTGGAGTACCTGGGTTGCCATGCGCTCCTTCTGCTGTCGATATTTGGCTTCAGCTTTCCCTCGGCGAAGAGACTTGAGGTCCTTCCTGGATGCTTTTCCTCCACTTTGTGTGGTCTTGGGCCAGGGATTTCCAGGTGTCGATGGGGATATTGCACTTTTTCAAGGAAGCTTTGAGAGTGCCCTTTAAGCGTTTCCTCTGCCAACCTAGGGCTCGCTTGCCATGTCGAAGCTCCGAGTAGAGCGCTTGTTTTCGGAGTTTCGTGTCAGGCATGCGGACGATGTGGCCCGTCCAGTGGAACTGATCGAGCGTGGTCATGCTTCGATGCTGGGGATGTTGGCCTGAGCAAAAACACGAATGTTGGTACACCTATCCTGCCAATGGATTTGCAGGATCTTGCGGAGGCAATGTTGGCGGTACTTCTCCAGAGGTGCCTGCTGTACATAGTCCATGTTTCTGATCCATATAGGAGGATGGGTATCACTACTGCTCTGTAGACCATGAGCTTGGTGCCAGGTTTGAGGTCCTGGTCTTCAAATACTCTCTTCCTCAAGTGACCGAAGGCTGCGCTGGCACACTGGAGGCAGTGTTGGACCCCGTCATCGATATCTACCCTTGTTGATAGTAGGCTGCCGAGGTGTGGAAACTGGTCCACGTTCTCGAAGGCCTGGATTTTGATAACTGGGGGCAGTGTAGCGGGGTCAGGTTGGGAGAGGACCTTTGTCTTACGGATGTTTAGTATAAGGCCCATGCTTTCGTACGCAGACAGCATTTATGTAATGTTAAACTGAAAGCTGACATAGAAACATGAAAATAGGTGCAGGAGTAGGCCTTTTGAGCCTGCACCACCATTCAATAAGATCATGGCTGATCATTCACCTCAGTACCCCTTTCCTGCTTTCTCTCCATACCCCTTGATCCCTTTAGCCGTAAGGGCCATATCTAACTCCCTCTTGAATATATCCAATGAACTGGCATCAACAACTCTCTGCGGTAGGGAATTCCACAGGTTAACAACTCTGAGTGAAGAAGTTTCTCCTCATCTCGGTCCTAAATGGCTTACCCCTTATCTTTAGACTATGTCCCCTGGTTCTGGACTGCCCCAACATCGGGAACATTCTTCCTGCATCTATCCTGTCCAGTCCTGTCAGAATTTTATATGCTTCTATGAGATCCCCTCTCATCCTTCTAAACTCCAGTGAATGCAGGCCCAGTTGATCCAATCTCTCCTCATATGTCAGTCCTGCCATCCCGGGAATCAGTCTGGTGAACCTTCGCTGCACTCCCTCAATAGCAAGAATGTCCTTCCTCAGATTAGGAGACCAACGCTGAACACAATATTCCAGGTGAGGCCTCACTAAGGCCCTGTACAACTGCAGTAAGATCTCCCTGCTCCTATACTCAAATTCCCTCGCTATGAAGGCCAACATACCATTTGCCGCCTTCACCGCCTGCTGCACCTGCATGCCAACTTTCAATGACTGATGTACCATGACACCCAGGTCACGTTGCACCTCCCCTTTTCCTAATCTGCCGCCATTCAGATAATATTCTGTCTTCGTGTTTTTGCCACCAAAGTGGATAACCTCACATTTGTCCGCATTATACTGCATCTGCCATGCGTTTGCCCACTCACCTAACCTGTCCAAGTCATCCTGCAGCCTCTTAGCATCCTCCTCACAGCTCACACCACTACCAAGCTTAGTGTCATCTGCAAACTTGGAGATATTACACTCAATTCCTTCATCTAAATCATTAATGTATATTGTAAATCGCTGGGGTCCCAGCACTGAGCCCCACTAGTCACTGCCTGCCATTCTGAAAAGGACCCATTTATCCTGACTCTATGCTTCCTGTCTGCCAACCAGTTCTCTATCCACATCAGTACATTACCCCCAATACCATGTGCTTTAATTTTGCACATCAATCTCGTGTGGGACCTTGTCAAACGCCTTTTGAAAGTCCAAATACACCATATCCACTGGTTCTCCCTTGTGCACTCTACCAGTTACATCCTCTCAAAATTCCAGAAGATTTGTCAAGCATGATTTCCCTTTCATAAATCCATGCTGACTTGGACTGATCCTGTCACTGCTTTCCAAATGCGCTGCTATTTCATCTTTAATAATTGATTCCAACATTTTACCCACTACTGATGTCAGGCTAACCGGTCTATAATTACCCGTTTTCTCTCTTCCTCCTTTCTTAAAAAGTGGTGTTACATTAGCTACCCTTCAGTCAATAGGAACTGATCCAGAATCGATAGACTGTTGGAAAATGATCACCAATGAATCTACTATTTCTAGGGTCACTTCCTTAAGTACTCTGGGATGCAGACTATCAGGCGTCGGGGATTTATCGGCCTTCAATCCCATCAATTTCCCTAACACAATTTCCCACCTAATAAGGATTTCCTTCAGTTTCTCCTTCTCACTAGCCCCTCGGTCCCCTAGTATTTCCAGAAAGTTATTTGTGTCTTCCTTCGTGAAGACAGAACTAACTGGTCCGCCATTTCTTTGTTCCCCATTATAAATTCACCTGAATCTGACTGCAAGGGACCTGTGTTTGTCTTCACTAATCTTTTTCTCTTCACACATTATAGAAGCTTTTGCAGTCAATTTTTATGTTCCCAGCAAACTTCCTCTCATACTCTATTTTCCCTCTCTTAATTAACCCTTTGTCCTCCTCCTGCTGAATTATAAAATTCTCCCAGTCCTCAGGTTTGCTGCTTTTTCTGGCCAATTTATATGCCTCTTCCTTGGATTTAACACTATCTTTAATTTCCCTTGTTAGCCACGGTTGAGCCACCTTCCCCGTTTTATTTTTACTCCAGACAGAGATGTACAATTGTTGAAGTTCATCCATGTGATCTTTAAATGTTTGCCATTGCCTATCCACCGTCAACCCTTTAAGTATCACTCGCCAGTCTATTCTAGCCAATTCACGTCTTATACCATCGAAGTTACCTTTCCTCAAGTTCAGGACCCTAGTCTCTGAATTACTTGTGTCACTCTCCATCTTAATAAAGAATTCTACCATATTATATGGTCACTGAATGTATTCAAATCACAGATAGATAAATTTTTAACCAATAAGGGAATTAAGGGGTATGGGGAGTGGGCGGGAAGTGGAGCTGAGTCCACGGCCAGATCAGCCATGATCTTTTTGAATGGCGGAGCAGGCTCGAGGGGCTAAATGACCTACTCCTGTTCCTAATTCTTATGTTCTTATGTTCACTCTTCCCCCAAGGGGCCTCGTACAACAAGATTGTTAATTAGTCCTTTCTCATTACACATCACCCAGTCTAGGATGGCCAGCCCTCTAGTTGGTTCCTCGACATATTGGTTTAGAAAACCATCCCCAATACACTCCAGGAAATCCTCCTCCACCGCATTGCTACCAGTTTGGTTAGCCCAATCAATATGTAGATTAAAGTCGCCCATGATAACTGCTGTACCTTTATTGCTAATTTCTTGTTTGATGCTGTTCCCAACCTCACTACTACAGTTTGGTGGTCTGTACACAACTCCCACTAGTGTTTTCTGCCCTTTGGTATTCCGTAGCTCCACCCATCTGATTCCACATCATCCAAGCTAATGTCCTTCCTTACTATTGCATTAATTTCATCTTTAACCAGCAACGCTGCCCCACCTCCTTTTCCTTTCTGTGTATCCTCCCTGAATGTTGAATACCCCTGGATGTTGAGTTCCCAGCCTTGGTTACCCTGCAGCCATGTCTCCGTGATGACAATTACATTCAATTATGGCACAGCTTAAATAGCCTAGTATAGCTTTTCTGCTGTAGGCTTGTTTATAATAATAACTTCAAAATAAATTCTGTTTTACTTCCTCCTTTGAATGTTGTCTGTGTGATCAAGTAGTGTTCAGCACTAAAGGGTATCCTGTGAAGTCTATGTCACATTGTCTATTGACAACTAGCAAGGAGGAGAAAAGAAACCCAGGAAATTGATCAACATATTGTTCGGAAGTGCTTTTGGCTGCACGGTTATCTCTGTAATCTGAAAGATGTAGAACAAAAAATAACATTTCCAACACAAACTATTAAACTTAACCACAGAATGACTTTTTCTGTGTATGAAATGAGCAATGTTTCCCTCCATTGATCTACCTTACTCTCCCCGCAGGGGCTCGGGTTCTGCTGTGGGCCCAGAGAAGATGGCTTCTCCCCTAGCGATATGGAGGCTGAATCTGGAAGCAAATAATTCTCAAAATATACCAGTGCCACTCCATCTT
The DNA here is from genome assembly GCF_044704955.1 of Pristiophorus japonicus. NCBI lineage: Eukaryota > Metazoa > Chordata > Chondrichthyes > Pristiophoridae > Pristiophorus > Pristiophorus japonicus. Next base: position 137,588,039 of record NC_091980.1, on the reverse strand, counting down.
CTGCCCTACTGAGAGGATGGGATGTTTAAACAGAAAATGGACATTATTGTTAGCTAGTCTTGCTGTTAATCATTTTTTTTAACTCCTCTTTCCAATTATTTTAACACAAAAATCCCACTTTGCTGCATAATTCCAATTATTGGATAAATCAATTTTTTACTGCAAAAAACCCTTAAAATTATACTGTTGATGCCAATTTTCAGGTTGGCCAATCACAATTTTTTTTTCTCTCCCATCCACTGGTTTCTGATTGCAAACCCAATCCAAGGAAACAAATTCTCCCAGAAAAAACCTGATCTCTGCCTCCCTGCAGTTATTAAACAGGTTCTTGTTATGTATTCAACCCCTTGTAACCTGTAGAACACTACCACCAGAGGGCCTACCCGTTGGAGTCCCAAGGGTCCCAGCATTCCTTGGGAGCATGGTATATAAGCAGGCCACCCACGAGGTATCTGCACTCTGGAGTCTTATTAAAGGAGCCAAGGTCACACTTGCTCATTGTACACAGTACTCAGTTTCATCCTTTATTATGAACGCATCAGTTCTGTTGTGGATAGCCCAGCTGCCAGTGTTCAGGCACTGATTATCCTACTAAAATTACTTCTCCTTTGATCTTTTAGACCTTTTCTTGACCCCTCCACTATCTCTAAATTGTCAGACTGCTTTTCTGACGTCCAGTTCTGGATGAGCAGAAATTTCCTCCAACTAACTATTGCGAATTCCAAAGCCATTGTCTTCGTTCTCTAACTACCAACTTTTTTTTATTCATTCACGGAATGTGAGTATCGCTTGTAAGGCAGCATTTATTGTCCATCCCCAAATGTCCTTGAGAAGGTGGTGGTGAGCCATCTTTTGGAATTGCTCCAGTCTGTGTGGTGAAAGTACTCCCACAGTGACTTTGTCGTAGCGGTTTTGTACAACTGAGTGGCTTGCTAGGCCATTTCAGAGGGGCAGTTAAGAGTCAACCTCATTGCTGTGGGTCTGGAGTCACATATAGACCAGACCGGGTAAGGACGGCAGATTTCCTTCCCTAAAGGATATTAGTGAACCATTTCGCTCCCTGGCAACTGTCTGAGGCTGAACCAGACTGTTTGCAACCTTGGTGTCGTATTTGACCCTGCCCACATATCCACACCATAATTAAGATCACCTATTTCCACCTCTGTAGCAGCGCCCGACTCCGCCCCTACCTCAGCTCATCTGCTGCTGAAACCCTCATCCATTCCTTTGTTACCTCTATATATATATTTGATTATTCCAACACACTCCTGGCCAGCCTCCCATGTTCTACCCTCCGTAAACTTGAGGTCATCCAAACCTCTACTGCCAGTGTCCTAACTGGCACCAAGTCCCATTCACCCACCACTTCTGCTCACTGACCTACATTGGCTCCTGGTTAATCAATGCCTCGATTTTAAAAATTGTCATCCTTGTTTTCAAACCCCTCCATGGCTTCTCCCCTCCCGATATCTCTAATCTCCTCCAGCCCCATAATCCTCAGATATCTGTGCTCCTCTGATCCTGACCTCTTGAGCATCCCAAATTTAATCGCTTTGCCATTGGTGGCCGTGCATTCTGTTGCCCTGGTCCCAAGCTCTGGAATTCCCTCCCTAAACCTCTCAGCATCTCTCCCTCTCCCATCCTCCTTTTAAGATGTTCCTTAAAACCTACCGATTTGGCCAAGCTTTTGGTCATCTGCCCTAATATCTCCTTATGTGGCTTGGTGTTAAATTTTGTTTTATAATGCTCCTGTGAAGCACCTTGGGGTGTTTTATTATGCTAAAGACACTATATAAATACAAGTTATTAACTCTAGGGAACAACTGTGCTGAATATTGTGTGGAACTGAGATGAATAAACTAGATGTTTTTCAGTACACTCAGTTTGTTTTAAAGTTAATAGTCACTGGAAGGAAAACCATAATGAGCCTCCACTTCTCTAATGTTCAACACTTCCAATTTTATAAAACTGTACCCTAGCCCTCTTCCTTTTTCCTCATTCACTCCCTCTGGCCATTCTTCCTTCCCTCTATGCCTCATCCTCCTTTCCCTTCGACATCTTCTTCCTCTTCCTCCTTTCTCCTTTCTCCCCCGTTTGCCTTCCTGTCTCTGGCGAGATGGAGCCACATTAAATATCTTAATGATACTCCAGGTTTTTCGCTGGGTGTGCTAAGAGGAACCCATGGTTGAAGAAGACTAGTGTTGTAGCAGATTAGGTGGAGGAAGGAGGAGAAGAAATAGTTTTGGTTAAATGGCAATGAAAAAAAAATTAACGTATACATTGGAAAATAATCGGCATTTATATTTCAAAACTGTTTGCCTGGACAGCCTCCTTGTGTCTGTTCTGCATAAGTTTTGTTTGAACAAAAGTTTCAGGTGGTTTGTCAGCTTGATCTGTGAGGAAACCTCCTTTCTGCTGAGGTAATCTCATCTTAAAATAGCCACGGCAGGAGTAACAAAATGACAAATTGTTTAAATTAGCATCAAGTAAGCACAAACTAGAAACTGCATGTTGGGTGTTTAGATGTTTAGACTTCTGACTAAAGTCGCAGTGCATGCGCGGAGATGCTGATTTGGCAAGTTAGTGTGGTGATGTAGCACAGAAGAAGGCCATTTCGGCCCATCGTGTCTGTGCCGGCCAACAAGAGACTATCCAGCCAAATCCCACTTTCCGGCCCTAGGTCCGTAGCCCTGCAGGTTACAGCACTTCAAGTGCACATCCAAATACTTTTTAAATGTGGTGAGTGTTTTTGCCTCTACCACCCTGCAGTGTGTTCCAGACCCCTACAACCCTCTGGGTGAAGAAATGTCCCCTCAAATCCCCTCTAAACCTTCTACCAATTACTTTAAATTTATGCCCCCTGGTTGTTGACCCCTCTGCTAAGAGAAATAGGCCCTTTCTATCCACTATATCTAGGTCCCTCATAATTTTATACACCTCAATGAGGTCTCCCCTCAGCCTCCTCTGTTCCAAGGAAAACAAATCCAGCCTATCTGATCTGTCCTCATAGCTTAGATTCTTCACTCCCGGCAACATCCTCGTAAATCTCCTCTGCACCCTCTTCAGTGAAATCATGTCCTTCCTGTAATGCGGTGACCAGAACTGCACGCAGTACTCTAGCTATGGCCTAACCAGTGTTTTATACAGTTCAAGCATAACCCCCCCCTGCTCTTGTATTCTATGCCTCAGCTAATAAAGGCAAGCATTATGTAAGCCGCCTTAACCACCTTATCTACCTGGCCTGCTACGTTCAGGGATCTGTGGACCTGCACTCCCAGGTCCCTTTGTTCCTCTACACTTCTCAGTGTCTTACTATTTAATGTGTATTCCCTTTCCTTGTGAGCCCTCCCCAAATGCACTACTTCACATTTCTCTGGATTAAATTCCATTTGCCACTGTTCTGCTCACCTGACCAGTTGATTGATACCTTCCTGCAGTCCGCAGCTTTCTTCTTCTTCATCAACCACACAGCCGATTTTAGTATCATCTGCAAACTTCTTAATCATACCCTCTATATTCAAGTCTAGATCATTGATGTATACCACAAAAAGCAAGGGACTTCATACTGAGCCCTGCAGAACCCCACTGGAAACAGCCTTCCAGTCACAAAACATCCATCAACCATTATCCTCTGCTTCCTGCCTTTGAGCCAATTTTGGATCCAACTTGCCCTGGATCCCATGGGCTTTTACTTTCATGACCAGTCTGCCATGTGGGACCTTTTCAAAAGCCTCGCTAAAATCCATATACACCACATCAAACGCACTGCCCTCATCGACCCTCCTGGTTACCTCCTCAAAAAAAATTCAATCAAGTTAGTCAGGTGTAGGGTATTCATTTTTCACTCTACTTTGATTCATAGACCTCGAGAATTACAGGAAGGACTCCACATAACGCAAAGTTTAAGCTTAAACCCAACTGTGAAACCAACTAAAAATTACAGAACAAGACTTCTTAGAGATTGATCAAAGACATACAATCTCCCATCCAGCCAGTTGCTGCTGTTGTCGATTGTAGGCTCGTGGAGCTAGGGAAGGTGTTGGGTCCCAGGCTTTGTGCTTCTCTGCTTGTCTCCTCTTCTTGGTCGTCTTTCCGTTGTTCCCCTTCGTGGTCGTTATTCCTTTGACCTGTTGTTCTGAGGTATTATTCGACCTGTTCTGCGCTGTTTTACTTCTGTGAGCTCCTTCATATATATCCATTCAATTATACAGGTCTCCTGTTAGGCTGCTTTCAGTTAATGCGCCTGGATGAGTCCTGATGGCTGTGATGATGGATTTGGATCTATTTGGATGGCCACAATTTGCACCTCGTTAACTGTTGCTTCCACCACTCTGTGCATGGAGTCGGCAGGGCCAAAGATAACACCTTATCTTTTGTGCCTCACTATCCAAATATGCGAGCCTTGTGGGATTTTTTGTGGTTCTGGATTTTTGCAGACTTGTAGTCTCCATAGGGAACTGTTTTTTCCCCTCCGGCCAATTAATCCATGGGCTCTTCTGCTTGATTGTATCAAAACCCTTTGTCTCGATGTTAATCGGGTCTTGCTCCTGATTGCAGAAATTGCATTAATCAGTTATGAGTCACCACCTGCCCAAGGCTGACGCTCTTTCTCCCACCCAACATTCCCACAGGTTTTCTTTTAAACCATTTTAGTCCGTGGCCTCTTGCTGTGCCTTGATCATGAAACATGTAACCCTTACACGGGCACGACTTTCCCTCAACAAATCCGTGCTGACTGTCCTTGATTGATCCGTGTCTTTCTAAATGAAGATTTATCCTGTCCGTCAGAATTTTTTCCAGTAATTTTCTCACCACTGAGGTTAGGCTGACTGGCCTGTAATTACTCGGTCTATCCCTTTCTCCTTTCTTAAGCAAAGGCACCACATTAGCAGATCTCCAGTCCTCTGGCACCACACCTGAAGCCAGAGATGATTGGAAAATGATGGTCAAAGCCTCTGCTAATTCCTCTTTTGCTTTGCTTAACAGCCTGGGATACATTTCATTCCGGCCTAGGGATTTATCCACTTTCAAAGCTGCTAAACCCCTTAATACCTCCTCTCTCTCACTGTTTAGTTCATCTAATATTTCACACTCCTCCTCCCCAATAGCAAAATCTGCATCGTCCCTCTCCTTTGTGAAATCAGATACAAAGTATTCATTCAGAACCATACCTACATCTCCCGCCTCCACACACAGATTACCCTCATGGTCTGTAATAGGCCCTACCTTTCTTTCGTTATCCTCTTGCTCTTAATATATTTATAAAACACCTTTGGGTTTCCTTGATTTTACTTGCCAAGAATTTTTCATGTTCTCTCTTTGCTTTCCTGATATCCTTTTTAATCTCAACCCTGCACTTTCTGTACTCCTCCAGGGATTCTGCAGTATTTAACCCATGGTATCTGTCATAAGCTTCCCTTTTTCTCTTTATCCTACCCTGTATGTCCCGAGACATCCAAGGGGCTCTAGATTTGTTAGTCCCTCCCTTTTTCTTTAAGGGCACATATTTGGTCTGAACCCTCCGGATCTCCTCCTTGAATGCCTCCCACTGCTCCGGCTCACCTTCAAGTAGTTGTTTCCAGTCCACTATGACCAAATCACCTCTCAGCTTAACAAAATTGTTTTTTCCCCAATTTAGAACTTTTATTCCTGGTCTATCCTTGCCCTTTTCCATAACCAGCTTAAATCTAACTGAATTATGGTCACTAGCACCTAAATACTCTCCCATTGATACCCCTTCCACTTGCCACTCTTCAAGTCCACAACCGCCCCTTCCCCCGTTGGGCTTGTTACATACTGGCTAAAAAAGTTCTCCTGAATGCATTTTAGGAATTCCGCACACTCTATACCCTTCACACTAATTTTATCCCAGTTAATATTAGGATAGTTGAAATCCCCTAATATTACTGCCTTGTAGTTTTTGCACCACTTAGAAATGTTCCTACATATTTGCTTCTCTATCTCCCTCTCACCGGGGGTCGAGAGAACTCCAGCAGTGTGATCGCCCCTTTTTTGTTTTTCAGTTTGATCCATATGGCCTCGTTTGATCCCGCTAACATATCATCCCTTCTCACAGCTGTAATAGTTTCTTTAATCAATACCGCAACCCCTTTTTACCTCTCTCTCTATCCCGTTTGAAAATCCTATAACCAGGAATGTTGAGCTGCCATACCTGCCCCTCTTTTGGCCATGTCTCTGCAATACCTATTATATCATACTCCGAAGTGTCTATCTGTGCTCTCAGCTCATCTGCTTTATTCGCTATACTCCTTGCATTTAAGTATATACCATTTGGTGCAGCCAAACCTACTTGTTGACTACTTTCTAGCCCTTGTTTCCTCTGTCCTTCAAATTCACTTTCTATGTTTTTGTTTTCCAGTTCCAGTTTTACTTCCCTCCCTACTGAATCTATTCTCAGGTTCCCATCCCCCTGGCAAGCTAGTTTAAAACCTCCCCAACAGCACTAGCAACCCCCCCTGCGAGGATATTGGTCCCAGCTCTGTTGAGGTGCAACCGGTCTGGCTCGTACAGGTGCCACCTTCCCCAGAAGCGGTCCCAATGCCTCAGGAATCTAAATCCTTCCCTCATGCACCATCTCTCCAGCCAAGCATTCATCTGCTTTATCCTCCTATTTCTGTACTACTAGCTCGTGGCACCGGGAGTAATCCGGAGATTACGAACTTTGATGTCCTGCTTTTTAATCTCTCTCCTAGCTTCCTAAACTCTGCCTGCAGGACCTCATCCCTCTTTCTATGTCCTTGTCTATGGCAATCCTATGTCCTTGGTACCGATATGGACCACGACCTCTGGCTGTTCACCCTCTGCTCCCAGAATGTCTTGCAGCCATTCGGTTACATCCTTGACCCTGATAGCAGGGAGGCAACATACCATCCTGGAGTCACGTCTGCGGCCACAGAAACGCCTGTCTGCTCCCCTGACTATTGAATCCCCTACCACTATAGCTCTTCCATCCAGACCCCTCCCCACCCCGTGCAGCTGAGCCACCCGTGGTGCCGTGGACTTGGCTCTGGCTGCACTCCCCAGAGACATCATCGCCCTCACCAGTACTCAGAAGAGAATACTGGTTGGAGAGCGAGATAGACTCTGGCGACTCCTGCACTATCTGCCTGGTGGTCCTCTTCTGTCTGGTGGTCACCCACTCCCTCTCTGCCTACACACTCCTAAGCTGTGGTACGACCACCTCCGAGAAACGTGCTATCCATGTAGCGCTCAGCCTCGCGGATGCACCGTAGTGACTCCAGCCGCCCCTCTAGCTCCGAAACCCGGAGCTCGAGCTGCAGTAGCTGGTGACACTTCCTGCACATGTGGTTGTCCAGGCTACGCGAAGCATCCAGGGCTTGCCACATGGCACAGGATGCGCATTCCATGGGACTGAGCAGCCTGCCATGCTTCTATTTAATGTACTAAGATCTAACCTAGCAGAAATAAACTTAGCAAAAAAAACTCCCCATCTACTCGCCAATCAGTTCTTTCCCTCTATTTTATAGGTTATGAACTAACAGCAAAAATAAACTTAAAACTTAAAAAAAAAAATATTAACCAGCTGCTCGCCAATCAGCTCCTTCCCTTGTGCCGACGTCACATTTTCAACTCTGACGTCACTTTTTCAAAAACTGCCTCTGTTGATTTGCTGCCGCTGGCGACTGCTCTGCGCTTCTCCGATACTGCCGCCGCTGTTTAAACCTGGTCAGGCCGCTCCCTTGGTTCACAGTTCAAAGAAAGAAAGAAAGAAAGACTTGGATTATTTATAGTGCCTTTCACAACCACCGGACGTCTCAAAGCACTTTACAGCCAATGAAGTACTTTTGGCGTGTAGTCACTGTTGCAATGTAGGAAACATAGCAGCCAATTTGCGCACAAGTAAGCTACCACAAACAGCAATGTGATGATGACCAAATCATCTGTTCTTTTTTGTTATGTTCATTGAGGGATAAATATTGGCCAGATGACCGGGGTATAACTCCCTTGCTCTTCTTCGAAATGGTGCCATGGGATACGGCATCTCCAACTGTGCAGTGTTCCCCTACACTGCAGTGGAGTGTCAGTCTAGATTTTTTTTTTTGTGCTCAAGTCTCTGGTGTGGAACTTGAACCCACAACCTTCTGATTAAGAGGGTTCTGATACTGGACTAGGAAACTATAGGTCATAAGTTAAAAACCGACTGTGGCGAGTTGTGAAATTAAATTCCAAGAAATCTGGTCATTTGTGGGGTGGCAACAGAAGATGACTGTAAAAACTGCCTAATTGGTGTAAAAAGCTAACTGGTTCGCCCATTTTCATTAGCATCAAGGAAGGACACCTGGCATCACTATCTGGTCAGGCCTTCATGTGACCAGTTCCACACTATGGGCTCAATTTTGGCCAGGAGTTGCTCTTTTTTTGAAGTAACTTGGTTTTTCTTGCATAACTTAAAAATCCCCATCAATTTGCACCAGTGTAACTGAGTTAGTTACAATTTTTTAAATTTAGTTTTTTTTTCTCTCAAAAGCGGGTGTTACCAGCCACCTACGCCAGTTTTGCCCATTTAGGCAACTTTGGCCAGCTAATAGTTACTCCAAATCTTCTTAGCCAGCGTATGTGGCCACTTCAGAAAACCCTTGCGCAGAGGTAAGAAATCAGCGCAGGTAGGTACATCGGAGGCCATTCGGCCTGGGATAGGGGCGGGAGGCCAGCAGAACTGATAGTGCTCCTGCCTGGATGATTTCTATCAGTTCTGCTGGCCTCCCGCCCATATCCCAGGCCGAGTGAGTTTCAAAAGACTAAAACGAATAAAGAAACTTAATGACTAAAGAATGTGAATAGGATCAAACAGCTACTATACAGGACATCATATGACAAACTTCGCAAAGTTAATTTACTATACAACAGAAGCATTCGTGGAAGCTTAAACTACAAAAATAAAAAGTAAAAGATCGTTGAATTAAATTGCCCTAATCTCACCTAATTTAAACAACTATTTGTTTGCCATGATTATACTGGATCGATTGCACCGGGAGGCCACTCGGCCAGGGCTAGGGGCGGGCAGGAAAACTGATGATGCTCCTGCCTGGATGATTTCTGTCAGTTCTTCTGCCCACCTTCCCCTAGCCCTGGCCGAGTGGCCTCCCAGTGCGATTTCTAAGAGTTGGATGTTGGAGGAGATGGAATCTCACTTCTTAGTTCCCACTGCCCTGGTGGGTGCAACCGAATAAGGGGTGGGTGAGGGAAACAACAGGAACAGGGAAAAAAAAGATGCTGGTTATTGCAGTGTCAGGTGCAGAGATATGACTATCTACATACTGAACATCAACTCCAGTGCAGAAACTGTACGGCGCAGCTAACTCAACCAGAGACAGGAGACTGCGTTACAAAAAAAAATAAATAAAATCCACTCACTCACAGACTGCGAAGGCAAGGACCAGGATATAGAACGGCGTTCAGAGCTTCCTCTATTTTACCAACTTCCGAAGAGCACCCTGTTACACTAATGTTACATTTCCCATATCAACTGTGGCCTCAAGTGAGATTGTCAAATTAGTTCCTGCCTTTGTTACCTCTAGTCTTGACTATTGCAATGCTTTCTTGGCCGGCCTCCCATCTTCTACCCTATATAAACTCGAGCTCATCCAAAACTTTGCTGCCCATATACTAACTCGCACCGTCTTGTTTACACATCACTCTGTGCTCGCTGACTTACATTGGCTCCCAGTTCTCCATTTTAAAATACTCATCCTTGTTTTCAAATCACTCCATGGCCTCGCTACTCCCTATCTCTGAAACCTCCTGCAACCCTTTAAGATCTTTGTGCTTCTCCAACTCTGGCCTCTTGCACATCCCGGATTTTAATTGCTCCACCATTGGCGGCCCTATCTTTAGATGCCTAGGCTGTAACTCCAAAATTCCCTCCCTAAACCTTTCTGCCTCTCTCTCTCTCTCTCTCTCTCTCTCTCTCTCTCTTTCCGCCCCCCCCCCCCCTTTTAAGGTTCTCCTTAAAACCTACTTCTTTGACCAAGCTTTTGGTCATCTGTCCTAATGTTGCTCCTTATGTGGCTCGGCGTCTAATTTTATTTGATAACGTTCCTGTGAAGTGCCTTGAGACTTTTACTATGTTAAAGGTGCTGTATAAATGCACGTAGTTGTTGCAATGGTTCTTAAAAGTGGAGCAGATGATTGAGCACTGGTAGTGATGGATATTGGCTACAAAGAACCAAAGTCAATCTGCTCCCCACTTTATAAACTGCCAAGTGGGACTGAAACATCTGGCAGTTCGGGGTTTCAGGTCGGTTTTCCAGTTGTCAGACAGCTGTGTAGCTCCAGGCCTCTGGGTTTGGGTGTACAGCAGAATGTTTTACTGGAGCGATACCAGGGGTGTGGGACTTCAGTTATGTGGAGAGACCAGAGAAGCTGGGATTGTTCCCCTTAAAGAAGAGGAGATTTCATAGAGGTGTTCAAAGTTATGAGGGTTTTTGATAAGAGGAAATTGTTTCCAATGGCAGGAGGGTTGGTAACCGAGGACACCGATTTAAGATAATTGGCAAAAGAGCCAGAGGGGAGATGAGCAGAAGGGTTTTACTCAGCGAGTTGTCATGAATTCACTGCCTGAAAGGGTGGTGGGGTGGATGCATATTCAGTGATAACTTTCAAAAGGGAATTGCATAATACTTTGAAAGGAAAAATCAGCAGAGTTATGGAGAAAGAGCAGGGAAATGGGACTAATTGGATAGCTCTTTCAAAGAGCCGGCACAGGCACGATGGGCTGAATGACGACCTTCTGTGCTGTACGATTGTGTTGGCTGACCATCCACGAATGCAGCTCAGTATATTGAATGCAGGTGACCCTTTATGCAAGTTTCTAGCACTGTTAAGTTTTTATTTTCAGTTTTAATATTTGTTGTTGGAATGCTGTGTGCTTGGAGATACGTGTGTCACCATGTCTATCCCTGGGAATGGCTGTGGGAATTTTTTTTTTTAATTCGTAGCCAATCTTTCCAATTCTTTGTCAAATCACAAACGCCAGAGGTCACCTTGCACACATCAAGGATCACTGCGTACTGCAATACCAGGTTCGTGCCATGGAGGTGGATGGGTCAGGCCCCCCACACACCTCCGTGGAGGTGGATGTGTCAAGCCACCCCACCCACCTCCTATTTCCAAAAAGCCTAGGAGAACCACCTTCCTGATCCAGGGAGAACCACTTTGGGGTCATGGTTACTCCCCTGTCAGGTCAGTTACGCATGATCTTAGCCAAAAGGCCGAGAAGCGCTGTAAGAATGCTGAATAATTCAGGAAATTTGAGTGGCATTATACATTACTACTGTGTACTCAAACATATACTGCCTAGATTGCTACATGCACTGTAAGGATAACTGTAACCCAAGTGATGTGTTGCTCAAATACAATGCATCTTAAAAAAGAAAATATGATAGAATCTGAAAAGAATAAGCCCGTGAAAAGCCTGCCACTTGCACTGACTATGTTTTTTTGCAGGAAGGATTTAGAATAGAGGTCCATTCAAATATTAGGTTCTCAAAGCAAAGTGTATTCACACGAGTTTTTAAAAAAAAAAACGAGAACTGTCATGAAATGCTAATGAGACAGGAATTGAAGTTGCTTCGCAAAGACTACAAAACAGTGAGCAGTTCATCGGTTGTGTTGGTAATCAATGAACACCTCACCCATTGTGTTTGGAAGTCCCTGGTCCCTACTGCTCACAAGGGTTGTCTTGACATGCAGGGCCCCTCCTCTGGTTGTGAACACAGGAAGATTAAAATAGGCACAGAAAGATTTTTAAACAGCAAGTTGCCCAGGGCAGGCTTTTCCTCTGACTCGGGATTAGGATTCAGGAGAGATGGAAGTTATTGAGTTCACATCAAGTAAGACAACCTACTGATGTGGGGCAGCATGGCATATTCATATAGTAATACAGGTTGAACCTCTCTTATCTGGGACTCTTTTATCCGGCATCACCTCTCGTCCGGCATCATTTCTGGCGGGGGATGGCGCATGCACAGATAAATTTTTTTCACACTCGCCAATATTCTCTGCTCTCCTGAAGATGGAAACTCCATCCTCGGTCTGGTTCTGTAGGCATTGATTGCCTAAGCCTTGACGGTGGATATTCAAGTCCGAGGGTGGGGGGCGGTGGAGAGGTTCAACTTGTAGTAATAATAATAATTATATTTTGAATTAAATTATGAATAAAAGCTTGCTAAGTTTTTTTTTAAAGAAATATGTTTAAAACCCCGGCAAGTTTTTCACTTTCCTGCAGCCACAGAGCCGCCATAGCTCCATTTACGCTGGGCGGGCTTGCTCTTAATGCGATCCCGATTCAGCACATGGATTGCACTGAGTCCCATCGACCTGCGTCCTGGGGCTGGCCGCTCCTCCCCTCCCCACTGCCCTCGGCGTTCCCTCCGGGGTCGGGCCGGCGGGCTGCGCCCTCGGGCTGACCACTCCTCCCCTCCCGATTGCCCTCGGCGCTCTGCCAAACAAAAAGAAAAGACCTCTTCATTACTTTGAATGTCCTAGGAGTGAGCCTTGGAGGCGCACACGCTGGTAGATCCTGTGGAGTAAGCCATAACGGGGCAGAAGGAGGCCAAGCGTCACGGAGGCACCGAAGCTGGGCCCGAAATGCTGACCTCCCCTCGTCTGGCAAAATCCCTTATCTGGCACAGGCCAGGTCCCGAGGGAGCCGGATAAGAGAGGTTCACCTGTACAAAATAAAGACCACTTCGGTAGTACAAAAAAGCAAAATAACGGCAGGAGCTGGAAGTCGGATACAAAAACAGAAAATGCTGGAAATACTCAGCAGATCAGGTAGCATCTGTAGAGAAAGAAATGTAATGTTTTCGCTCTTTGAACCTTCTGACTGGTTTTGCCGAAGGGTCACAGACCTGAAGCGTCAAACACTACACAGCACCACTGAAGATATTTTTGGTTTTCAGTGTGGCTGGGTGCTCCTGCCTTGATGTCGTAGAGTTAGGGGGGTAAGGAGGTGGGGCGGGGGGGGAAGGGGGCAGATAGTGGTGATGGAGGGGAAGGAGAGAGAATGCAGATAAGGTCAAAGTAAAATTATTTTGTTTTTGTTTTCATTGCAGATACCTTGGGGTGACAATCTGTTCTTTTTGCAGGACCAGTACATCAGCTGATACTGGTTTTAGCGGTCTTGCATGCTGTTGTGTCTCTGCTTCAGCAGTGTGCTTTAATGGGGGGCTGTAGTATTGCATTTAATGCACAGCACAGAAACAGGCCATTCAGTCCAACTGGTCCTTGCTGGTGTTTATGCTCCACATGAACCTCCTCCCACTTTACTTCATCTCACCCTATCAGCATGTTCCTCTCTACATTTCTCCCTTATCTAGCATCCCTTTAAATGTATCCTTGCTATTCGCCTCAACTACTACTTGTGCTAGCAAGTTCCATATTCTAATGTTGAAGGCCCCTAATTTTGGTCTCCCCCACAAGTGGAAACTTCTTCTTTACATCTACCCTATCAAACCCTTTCATAATTCTAAAGACCTCTATCAGGTCACCCCTCAGTCCTCTCTTTTTAGAGAAAAGAGATACGGCCGTTCAATCTCTCCTGATAGGTATAACCTCTCAGTTTATCTATCATCCTTGTAAATCTTTTTTTGCACCTTCTCTAGTGCCTCTCTATCCTTTCTATACTATGGAGACCAGGGGGCCAAAATTACGCCCCTCAAGAACCATTACCACCTCCAAGAGGCCTCACCTACTGGGGACAGATGGATGAGCCGACCTATCCAAAATTGCCCCCGGGCCGGGAGCAGTGGAAACGCACTTCCATGCAGCCTTTGTTGTCGCCTTGTTGGACACACGGTGACCCCTTTCTGTCCCGCTTGAGAAATTGGCCCATGGAAGTGGCTGTCAGCTTTCCCCTGCAGGAAATTGAGTGTGCCTGGGTAGCGCTTCCGCCCTTAAAGGGGAGGGCGCACTGCTGCGGTCGCCATCTTATTTACATTGTTGGCTGACTGCGAGGTCGGCCTGACCATGGTGGCCACAGGCTCTGCCAGGCCGCCAGCAAGCAGCCCTGTACTCCCTCTTGGGTGCCAGTCTGCTGGCCTGGCCGAAACCTCCCTGGTGACCCAGCGGGCCCAACTAAACTAATTGCAGAGTTCGCAGCAGCCCTCCCCTTTAACTTAAGGAGAGGGATATTGTGATGCGTCAGCGCAACGCGGCATGACCACGTTGGAGCGATGGCCACCCCGCTCGAAGGACGCTTCTGCCCCACAACACTGCAGAAATAAAAGCCAAAGAGTTGAATATCGGTCCAACCACCACCTCATTGATTGGGGCGGAGAAAACATGACTGAATCAGTAAATGCGCATACTTCTTGGTCGGGGGCAATTTCGACCCCCAGTACTCCAAGTGTGATCTACTTAAGATGGGTCAGATGAACGGTATGGCACTGGTCTGCTGCAGGTAGACCACCTAATTTAAAAAAAACGCAGCAGCTTTTGAAGGGAAAGCTAGTCGTGTGGTGGAGAAACAATTCGTGCATGACCAACTGTGACCGCGGTATCTGCCATCTTCCCACCCCACATTAACCAGTGCTGGATGGATCATCAGCCCACCACGGACAACTGCAAACCTGTACCTTTAATTCCTGATCTAAATACAATTCAATATTTGTTGTTCTTTTGACAGCAGCTCAACAGTTATAAATTGATAAATCATGCCGACCTTTTTGAAGTGCGAAGGATGCTGATTTTGTTTTTAAGTTTTAGGCGATTGGCTCACGGTATCCGTGAATGCTCCTATTAACTGCTGCATGAGTAAAACATACATCTGTGCTAACATGTAAACCTGTATTTATCGATTTTTTTTTTCCCCTCCAACAATTGTGAGCGTTCCATCAAAGGAATAAAAAGTGGTAACTGCAGTATTTGGAATATGTTGAGACAGTCCATATACTTTAAATAATAAATATCTCTGCGTTTAGATAGAAACAGGAGGAGGCCATTCAGCCCCTCGAACCTGTTATAGCATTTAATCAGATCATGGCTGATCTGCATCTCGACTCAATTACCCCCTTAGCTCCAAATACCTTGATACCCTTAACTAACAAAAATCTATCGATTTCAATCTTAAAATCACCAACTGACCTTTAGCAACTACTGCCTTTTGTTGCGGAGAGTGGGGGGGTGGGGAGGGGAACAGAATTCCAGATTTCTACTACCCTTTGTGTGAAGTATTGCATCCTGATTTCACTCCTAGCTATATTTCTAAGATTGTGTCCCCTCATTCTTGATTCCCTCATCAGAGGAAATAGTTTCTCAGTATCTACCCTATTAAATTAGGGTTCCCAACCTTCTTACTTTGGGTGGGAGTGTACCAGAATGAGCGATTGGTGCTGGTGTCTTGGGAGAATGGTTCTTGTGTGCACTGTTTGTGCATGTGGCACCCTGACTATCTGGCTTGCAACTAAACCGTGTTGTTCTGGCCATGCTGGTCCCCCCCGCTATTGGAAACACCAATTCCTCACTGGTTGTGAGGAAGATGGCATCGGGGTCAACGAAAATCCGTGAGTCCCGAGAGAACATCTTGGGGCGGGGGAGAGGGAAGAAGAGAGAGAGAGAGAGAGAGAGAGAGAGAGCAATACAAACTGGGAGAGAGGGGGAGCGAGAGAGGGAAGCACAAACTGGGAAGGGATAGAGCGAGAAAGAGAAGCACAAATTGGGGAGGGAGGGAGAGAGAAGCACAGACGGGGGGGAGAGAGAGAGAGAGAGAGAGAGAGAGAACAAAACGGCACCTTCGACAGTGCAGCCCTCCCTCAGTACTGGCACTGGAGTCTGAGCCTGGATTTTGTGCTCAAATCTCTGGAGTGGGTCTTGAGCCCACAACCTTCTGACTGAAAGGCACGAGTGCTCCCACTGAGCCATGGCTGACTGTATTTCATTCTTATACAGTCATCAGTTACAGGCTTGTAAAATTTCTCTTGCTCTTTCCTTGCAGAACTAATCGTAACACTTGTGCTGCCATGATTTGTGAAGTTTTGTTCAGCAGGATTACCGCTAATGCATTATTTTTTTATGTATTGCAAGGGTGCTGACCTAAGCAAAGAGAAGCACCAAGTTATGTCCTTGGTAAAAGCTGCTCGTTGCTGAGGAAGATTTGCCTGTTTGTTGGTGGAAATCCAGCTTCAGGAGGCTATGCTGGCAGGAGCTGCGGTTACACTTGGCTCCGCTCTATGGTCTGTCTTGTATTTCAGTCAGGTTGAGGTGATTCATTAATTCTGTCATGACGAAGCTCTGGCCAAGGCAGGTAACCAAACAGATGTAAAAGTGTAAAGTTGGATGCAGGTACTTTTTTTTTCCTGCCCAGTCAATTTTCTCCGCCTCCCCCTCCCTTTACCCCCTGCAGGCATTGCCTCTTTTCCAGGCTATAGTTGGATGGTCGCACTTTGTTCCTTGGCCCTCTCGTTATGCAATTATACCATCGGTGTTAGCAGACTATTTGACTATGAACATAAGAAATAGAATCAGGAGTGGGCCATTTAGCCCTCAAACCTGCTCTGCCATTCAAAAAGATCATGGCTGATCTGATCGTGGGCTCAGCTCCACTTCCCAAAACCCTTGACTCCCAAGTTCGAAGATCAGGCCCTCAAATCTGGCACCAAGCTTATGGTCTACAGGGCTGTAGTGATACCCGCCCTCCTGTATGGCTCAGAGACGTGGACCATATGCAGTAAACACCTCAAATCACTGGAGATATACCACCAACGTTGTCTCCGCAAGATCCTGCAAATCCCCTGGGAGGATAGACGCGCCAACGTCAGTGTTCTCGATCAGGTCAACATCCCCAGCATTGAAGCACTGACCACACTCGACCAGCTCCGTTGGATGGGCCACATTGTCCGCATGCCTGACACAAGACTCCCAAAGCAAGCGCTCTACTTGGAATCCTACACGACAAGTGAGCATCAGGTGGGCAGAGAAAACATCTCAAGGACACCTTCAAAGCCTCTTTGATAAAATGCAACATCCCCACCGACATCTGGGAGTCCAAAGACCACCCGAAGTGGAGGAAGAGCATCCGGGAAGGTGCTGAGCACCTCGAGTCTCGTCGCCGAGAAAGTGCAGAAAACGAGGGCAGGCAGCGGCAAACCAGACTCCCCACCCACCCTTTCCTTCAACGACTGTCTGTCCCACCTGTGACAGAGACTGTAATTCCCATATTGGACTGTTCAGTCACCAGAGAACTCACTTTTAGAGTGCAAGCAATTTCAAAGGACTGCCTATGATGGTAATGGCTGATCTGATCTTGGGCTCAGCTCTACTTCTCTGCCCGCTCCCCATAACCCTCGACTCCCATAGCATTCAAAAATCTGTCTTTCTCCACCTTAAATATATTCAATAACCCAGCCTCCACAGCTCTCTGACGTAGAGAATTCCAAAGATTCACGATCCTCAGAGAAGAAATTCCTCCTCATCTCCATATTAAATGGGCGACCCCTTATTCTGAAACTATGCCCCTTAGTTCTAGATTCCCCCACGAGGGGAAACATACTCTCTGCATCTACCCTGTCAAGCCCCCTCGGTATCTCTCATGTTTCAATAAGATCACCTCTCATTCTTCTAAACTCCAATGAGTATAGGCCCAACCTACTCCACCTTTCTACATAAGTCAACCCCTTCATCTCAGGAATCAATCTAGTAAACCTTCTCTGAACAGCCTCCAATGCAAGTATATCCCTCCTTAAATAAAGAGACCAAAACTGTACGCAGTACTCTAGATGTGGCCTCACCAATACCCTGTACAGTTGTTGCAGGACTTCTTGGCCTTTATTGCAAGGGGATAGAGTATAAAAGCAAACATTCCATTTGCCTTCCTGATTACTCGCTGCACCTGCATACCAACTATTTGTGTTTCATGCATAGGGACCCCCATTTCTCTCAGAACAGTGTTTTTTTAAATTTGTGTCCATTTAAATAATAATTTGCTTTTTTATTTTTCCTGCCAAAGTGGATAACTTCACACTTTCCCACATTGTACTCCATCTGCTAAATTTTTGCCTGCTCACTTAGTCTGTCTATATCCCTTTGCAGAATTTTTGTGTCCTCCTCACAACTTGCTTTCCCACCCATCTTTGTATCATCAGCAAACTTGGCTACATTATATTCGGTCCCTTCATCCAAGTCATTAATATAGATTTTAAATAGTTGAGGCCCCAGCACCGATCTCTGCGGCACCCCACTAGTCACCGTTTGGCAACTGGAAAATTACCCATTTATCCCGAATCTCTGTTTTCTGTTAGTTAATCAATCCTCTATCCATGCGAATATATTACCCCCAACCCCGGGAACTTTTATCGTGTGCTGTAACTTTTTATGTGGCATCCAATCGAATGCCTTCTGGAAATCCAAATACACCACATCCACTGGTTTACCCCTTATCCACCCTGCTCGTTACATCCTCAAAGAATTCCAGCAATTTGTCAAACATGATTTCCCTTTTGTAAAACCATGCTGACTCTGCTTGATTGAATAATGCTTTTCCAAATGTCCTGCTACTGCTTCCTTAATAATGGACTCCAGCATTTTCCCAACGACAGATGTTAGGCTAACTGATCTATAGTTTCCTGCATTCTGTCTGCCTCCTTTTTTAAATAGTGGCGTTACATTTGCGGTTTTCCAATCCGCTGGGACCTCGCCAGAATCCAGGGAATTTTGGTAGATTACAACCAATGCATCCACTATGAAGGGGCATCTCAGCCGAGCGAAATCCCAATTGTAGCACGGTTACTGGATTGCAATCTGGTACTATATATGTGTGCGTGTACATAACCTACAGTCCCCTACCACTAATATTTGGTGTGTTGGTGTTAACGTGACTTGCCTGCTTTATGAGGTGGATGGTACAAGGAGTAGCGTTACTCATACGTTAATCTGACATTCAAAATGTCCCTAAATCACCAGTAGCAAAGGAAGCCATTCTGTATGCGAATTCACAAACATTATTTAAGCCACACTTGTTTTTTTTTAAGTTTAAAAGAAATAGATTGTAGGGCTGAAATTGCCCCACGTCCCGTTTGGGAGCGGTAACCTTCCTGGCCCGGAACTTTTATCGCCCGGGCTGGAAGTCCCAATCCCCGGCTGCTCAATTGAGCTTTGCACCCCTCAAACGAAGCGGAGCGCTGTCTCGAGCACTCCCCTCGTTGGAGGGGCGCTCTCGGGCCGTCAGCGCTACAACACCCCCTCCCCATCAGTTAAAGGGAGGGTGCAAAAAAGGGGCAATTTTGGCCTCTAATTTCTCACTTGATTATAGAGCAGGTCATTGTACTGTACTTGACAGTTTGCACCACCGCCTCAACCAGCTGAGCAGTTTTGAAGAAGGATTCATTTCCACCAGATTAACTCCAGTACCCTTGAGCCTCAGGCAGTGATGAAGCTGCGTAGGTTGGCAATGATTCAGCACATTTGCTAACTGCAGCATGTCCGATGCAACATCCAACCGTTTTACACAGTGCGAGGAGATTTATAAATGACTGGAGCTTCAGGAGCCCTTGCTGCACTGTGGTTTAAAGTATTCATGACGAATATTTATTTCAGAGTCAACCTCAGAATTAAAAAAAAAAAAGTTTCAACGGTAAAAACATAGCTCAACATCAACTTTACAAGCTTGACATCCCAATATACATTCAGATTAAACCCTGCATTCACTCTTTCAGTAACTCAGTAACTTGCTGGGGGTGGGAGCGTGAAATCACCAGAAATATAAACGGTGCTTTATTTTATCCCTGAGTGTATGTCCCTTGACCCCGAGACTGGGGGAGTCAAACTAGCCTTTTTTAAA
Source organism: Pristiophorus japonicus (assembly GCF_044704955.1). Lineage (NCBI taxonomy): Eukaryota > Metazoa > Chordata > Chondrichthyes > Pristiophoridae > Pristiophorus > Pristiophorus japonicus. The sequence continues at coordinate 137,568,223 of NC_091980.1, read as the reverse complement.
GAGCCGTTACCTCCTCAAGGAGGTGCAACGGTGCAGAAAGCACTCGCCACTCGGTCTGTGCGGAGGGGCCAACATTTTCTAAATTGCTCTCCTTTATTTTTGGAGCTTTGTATGGGATCACCTCTGCCGTCTTCCCGCTCCTTCGGGCACACCGACTGGTGGCGACCCCCTTTCCGCCCCGCGTGGGAAATTACTCACGGGAAGCTTCTTGTGGCTGGGCGGCGCGTCCGCCCTTAAAGGGGAGGGCGTACTGCTGCAGCCGCCATTTTATTTTAATTGTCGGCCGACTCCAAAGTCAGCCCGACAATAGCAGTCACGTATTCGGCCGGGCCGACGACAGGCAGCCCGGCACCCTCTCTTGGGTACTGGGCCGTTGGCCTGGCCAAAACCCCCTCTGGTGGCCCAGTGGGTGCCACTAAAGTGACTGCAGAGCTCGCAACGGCCCTCCCCTTTAACTGAAGGGAAGGCATGTTCTGACGTGTCAGCGCGACGCAGAGCGCCCGCATCGCGCTGTTGACTCGGAACGGCAGCCGACCCGACCCAGTTGCACTTACGCCCTGCAGCCGCCTGGAATACCGCTCCGACACAAAAAAAGCCCTAAAGAGCTGAATATTGCTCTACTCTCCGGCCCATGGACTAGGGCGGAGTCATTTTTTTTAAAACGGTAAGTGCGCCTTATTTGGGGCGGAGGGCAATTTCGGTCCCTGGGAGTCTGTAGAACATGCAAGCTTTCCTTCTGTTTCTAATCCCTGTAATTTATCACAAAGTTATTACAAATGTATCACTGTTCTATAATATTCAGTAAGTTTTTGAACTTAGTGGATTGTGGCGGGGGAGAATGAGGAGGGGTTAATATTGAGCACAAGCCTGATACTTCCTGGTAGTGTTGGCGGGGGTGGTGTGGGAGGGCAAGGGGGGGGCACTGTGATGTACCCGCCCAGGAACACAGTGGAAGAATCCTGGGCAGATGTTGCTTGACTGCTTTTTGTCATGCACAATATGGGTGTATCGTTAGAGGAGGAGCCTGAGAAAGAAAAAGTGTTCAATATAAATTCTTGCATACCAAGCGATGATGCTTACATTACTGAAAGAAAGAAACAAATATTTGCATTTTATATAGTGCATTTCACTACCTCAGAACATAAGAACATATGAATTAGGAACAGGAGTAGGCCATTCAGCCCAGTGAGCCTGCTCTACAATTCAATACATAGAAACCTAGAAAATAGATGCAGGAGTACGCCATTCGGCTCTTCGAGCCTGCTCTGCCATTCAATAAGATCATGGCTGATCTTCTACCTCAACTCCACTTTCCTGCACTATCCCCATATCCCTTGATTCACTTAATGTCCAAAAATCTATTGATTTCTATCTTGAATATACTCAACGATTTAGCCTTCACAGCCCTCTAGGACAGAGAATTCCAAAGATTCACCACCCTCTGAGTGAAGAAGTTTCTCCTCATCTGTAAGGGGTTTTCTCAGGGAGTGTTGTTGTGCCTTGGGTGTCTCTCTCTGGGCTTCTGCCCTCACAGCTTATGCCTGGCCTGTGAGGTACCCTGAGTGCTGCAAGAGCACCCCTGGAGAGACTGTGTCCACAGCTTATGAAGGGGGTTTTGAGACTCGTGCGTCCCCACAGCTTATGCCTAGCCTGTGAGGCACCTGTGAGTGTCAAACACTCCTAACCCCTTCTTCCCTAGCCTGTGACACACAGTTGAGTGTTTTCGAGGCGCTCCTAGCTTCCCTTACACTGTTCTGACATAAGACTCACGATCAGGAGATGTAATACAATAGAACTGAGACGAGGTGATTCCAAGAGGAACTTTAGGCTTCCAATTTATTTGACAAGGTGTATCTCAACAAACAGCAATACACCAACAAAACAATCCCCCTAAATCCCACTAAACGGACACAACGAAAATCTTTACACAAGTTTAGCAGTACAATGCCCAACCTCCCACCTTTCCTGGCCTAACTGAGTTGGGAGTTCTGGGGACCAGAGGTTATACTCACTACTGTGCCTTCTGCAGTCTGGTGGTTTGTTTCTTCTATCTTCGGTGTCTTCGGACACTGATTTTCCTTCAGTGTCGAGAGTCTTGCTGGTTGTGGTTGTTGGATGACGAGGGCAGGGAACCACTCACACTAGATCAGAAACCCCTTTTTATAGCCAGATTATCCAGTCCGCCTCTCCTGCTGAAATCGATTCTTCCCATTGGTGGGCTTTGTGATTTTGAAAAATGCAGCAGTTTTAGATTATTGCAGGTTTTTTCCACTGATAACCTACTCAAGGTTTGAATGGGTGTTGATTGTGTTGGCCTCCTGTAGCCATTGTGTAGGCCCTTGGGTTGTTTTGGGTTCCCTGGTTTCTAAAGGTCTGCATAATTTTCCTTCAATTCAGTTTTTCTAACCTACTCAAGGTTTGAGTAGGTGTTAATTGGGTTGGCCTCCTGTAGCCATTGTGTAGGTCCTTGGTTTGTTTTGGGTTCCCTAGTTTTCTGAAGATCTGCATAATTTCCTTCCATAGTGTAAACATGGGGAAGACAATTGTCCGATAATGGCTGTGAGTTCGTCCCACAGTTTTCGAGCAAGTGCTCTCCCATTGGCTTGAAAGCCACATGCTTCGGGCTGACTCTGTCTCACCATTGGCCCTTCGGTGTCCTCCCCTGTCCAATCACTGCTCTGCCAAGGTCAAACTGTTATCGGTTTCAATTCACAGCACAGACTGATCCCACAGCCCTTTTCCTTCTGGGTAAAATGAGAGGGTTTTCGTCCTCCCCTACATCATCTCAGTCTAAATGGCCGACCCCTTATTCTGAAATTGTGACCGCTGGTTCTAGTCTCCCCAGCCAGAGGAAACAACCTCCCTGCATCTACCCTGTCGAGCCCTGTAAGTATTTTGTATGTTTCAATGAGATCACCTCTCATTCTTCTAAACTCTCGAATATACGCCTAGTCTGCTCAATCTCTCCTCATAGGACAATCCCCCCATCCCAGGAATCAGTCTGGTGAACCTTCGTTGCACTACCCCTATGGCAAGTATACCCTTCCTTTAAGGAGACCAATATTGTACACACTACTCCAGGTGTGGTCTCACCAGGGCCCGATATAATTGCAGTAAAACATCTTTACTCTTGTACTGAAATCCTTTCGTAATAAAGGCCACCATTTTCTTTCTTAATTGCTTGCTGTACCTGCATGTTAACTTTGTGATTCGTGTACAAGGACACCCAGGTCCCTCTGAACACCAACATTTCTCAATCTCTCACCTGCTTTTCTATTTTTCTTATAAAATGGATAACTTCACATTATATTCCATTTTCCATGTTCTTGCCTATTCACTTAGGCTTTCTACATCCCCTTGAAACCTCTCTGCATCACAACTTACATTCAATGCATCCACTATCTCTAAAGCCACCTTTTTCAAAACCCTAGGATGTAGGCCATCAGGTCCAGGGGATTTATCGGCCTCAGGATGTTCCAAAGTGCTTTACAACCAAAGAAGTAACTTTGGAGTATACTCACTGTTGTAATATAAGAAACGCTACCTTTTATTTACAGTAGTAATCCAGGGGTCTGGACTAATAATGCAGAGAATGCGAGTTCAAATCCCTGAGATTTCACTGGTTGGAGATGGTCATTACCCAGTACTTATGTGGTACAGTTGTTTCCTGGCAATTGCCAGTCCAACCCTGAATGTTAACCAGATCTGCTGGAATGGGCTACTTCATTATTGTGAGGCTTGTGAATGGGGCTAAATACTGGAATCGCCAGCGAACACCCTGACCTGATGACGGATGATGACGCAGCTGCAGATGTTTGGGCTGATGACACTTCCCTCAAGAAATCCTGAAGTGATATCCTGTGGTAAGTGGCCTCTGACAACCACGACCGTCTTCTTTTATATCAGATATGACTGGACGTTTTTCCTTGTGACCTCCATTTACCTCAGTTTTGCTTGGGCTCCTTGGTGCCATACTTGGTCAATTCTGCCTTGCTGTTGAGGGCAGCTATACTCTCCTCTCCTCTGGCATTCAGCTCTTGTGTCTACATCTGGATTAAGACTGTGATGAATGGCAGGAGCCGAGTGATTTTGGCGAAACCTGAGTTGCGTGAAGTTATTGGTGAGTAGGTGTCACTTGATGCCGCTATTGACGATTCCTACCTTACTTTACTGGGAGGAGTATGATCGGGTGCTAATTGTCCAGGTTAGAAACATGGAAACTTACAAACATAGAAAATAGGTGCAGGAGTAGGCCATTCAGCCCTTCGAGCCTGCACCACCATTCAATATGATCATGGTTGATCATGCAACTTCAGTACCCCATTCCTGCTTTCTCTCCATACACTTTGATCCCTTTAGCCGTAAGGGCCACATCTAACAAACTGGCATCAACAACTTTCTGTGATAGAGAATTCCATTGATTCATAATTCTCTGAGTGAAGAAGTTTCTCATCATCTCAGTCCTAAATGTTTTACCCCTTATCCTTAGACTGTGATCCCTGGTTCTGGACTTCCCCAACAACAGGAACACTCTTCCTGTATCAAACCTGTCCAATCCCATCAGAATTTTATGTTTCTATGATATCCCTCTCATTCATCTAAATTCCAGTGAATATAAGCCTAGTCGATCCAGTCTTTCTTTCTTATGTCAGTCCTGCCATCCTGGGAAGCAGTCTGGTGAGCCTTCGCTGCACTCCCTCAATAGCAAGAATGTCCTTCCTCAGATTAGGAGACCAATACTTGTACACAATATTCAAGGTGTGGCCTCACCAAGGTCCTGTACAACTGCAGGAAGAGCTCCCTGCTCCTATACTCAAATCCTCTCGCTATGAAGGCCAACATGCCATTTGCCTTCTTCACCGCCTGCTGTACCTGCATGCCAACTTTCAATGACTGATGTACCATGACACCCAGGTCTTGTTGCACCTCCCTTTTTCCTAATCTGTCACCATTCAGATAATATTCTGCCTTCCTGTTTTTGCCACCAAAGTGGATAACCTCACATTTATCTACATTATACTGCATCTGCCATGCATTTGCCCACTCACCTAACCTGTGCAAGTCACCCTGTAGCCTCTTAGCATCCTCCTCACAGCTCACACAGCCACCCAGCTTAGTGTCATCTGCAAACTTGGAGATATTACATTCAATTCCTTCGTCCAAATCATTAATGTATATTGTAAATAGCTGGGGTCCCAGCACTGAACCTTGCGGTACCCCACTAGTCACTGCCTACCATTCTGAAAAGGACCCGTTTATTCCAGAGTCTATAGAATGTTGGAAAATGACCACCACTACATCCACTATTTCTAGGGCCACTTCCTTAAGTACTCTGAGATGCAGACTATCAGGCCCCGGGGATTTATCCTGTTTTTGTGGATTTGTGTTCATTGAACTCGGCCACTTCTTAATGTCATGTGGAAAGAACCAATGTTCCCCGTAATTTTATTTTGGGGTGGGTGGCCCCTTTTAAGTGGCTCAGTTTCCCGCATGCACGACGTTAACATTGAAAAAGCTAGTTCCAGACTGCGCAGGACCAGCAGAGAGCTATAGGGAACATTGGAGTGAACCAAATTGGATTGCACCCAACCTGTAGGATGGTGGGATCTCTGAAAAAGGTCAAGTGGGATCATTCAATTGATACTTTTGATTGAAGACACTTGCAGATACTTCTAGCGTGTCTCTTTCACTTGTGTGCTGGACTCCACCATGGTTGAGGTGGGGATATTCATGGAATTTCCTGCTCTTGTTAATTACCTGATTGTCCACCATCTTTTCTCACTGGATATGGGAGGGCTACAGAGCCTTGCTCATTGCCTGAGGTGCTATTTAGCTATGTCCATAGCCCGCTGATTTTAATGCTAAGCATGAAGTAACCCAAAGGGATATCCTCACTTGGTTCATACCTCACTCGAAGGTATACCTGGTGCTGCACCTGGCATGCCCTGCTACACTTCGCACTGAACCAGGATTGGTGACCCTGCTTGATGGTTATGGAGAAGTGAATGATATGCTAGGCCATGAGGCTACAGATTGTGGTGGTGTACAATTCTGCTTCTGTTGCTGATTGCCCACAGTGCCTCATGGATGCCTAATTTGGAGGTCCTAGATCTGTCCTTAGTCTGTCTCCTTCACTAGATGGTAGTGCCACACTGCACGGCTGAGGAGGTCTTCACAGTGGAGAAATGAGATTGTCTTCAGAAATTAATTTCTATCAGTGCTATTGTGCACAAATTTGTCTGTGACTGTCGAGCTGGTGCGGTCAAATAGGTTACTTCCTCGTGTTAGTTACCTCACCACCAGTCTAGCAGATATATCGTTCAAACATCAGCCAGCTCGGTCAGTGATGCTACCAAGACACTTGCTGGCGGACATTGCTTCCCTTGGAACTTCTGCCCCATGATGTTCAACATGGCGGAGGGCAGTCGGTGGAGATCAACAGGAAATTTATTTGACCTGGTTTGATTTGAAACCATGGGGTCCAGAGTCAATGTTGAAGACTTCCAGTGGCCACGCCCACCTGACACTGTGCCCCAACTTTGGAGGGTCTATCCTAATTTGACAGAACATTACCAGGGATGGTGATGGAGGAGTTTGGGATTATGGCTGATAGATATGATTCTGTGAGAATGGCTAACTGTGGCTTGACTAGTCTGTAGGAAAGCTCTTCCAACTTGGCCACCAGCAATAGATGTTCATGAGCAGGACTGGGCTGAAATTGCCATAATCTAATCCTGTTACAATGCCATGGTCAGTGCTGAAAGTTCTGTCTGATTTTCTTGTTATCCAACTGGGTGGCTTGCTCGGCCACATTAGAGGGCATTAAGAGTTAACCACTGAATGTGGGACTGGAGTCACATGGAAACCTGCCCGGGTAATGGTTGCAATCTCCCTTCTTCCAACCTTTGGGTCTTTACAACATTCCGGAAGCTTTTCAACATTGCAACTGTGACTAAACTCCAATCGTACTTCATTGACTGTAAAGCGCTTTGAGACACCCGGTGGCTGTGAAAGGTGCTATATAAATGCAAGTCCTTCCTCCCTCCCCTCCACTTGCCCCCTCCCCTCCCCTCCACTTCCTCCCCTCCCCTCCACTTCCTTCCCCTCCCCTCCACTTCCTTCCCCTCCCCTCCACTTCCTTCCCCTCCCCTCCACTTCCTTCCCCTCCCCTCCACTTCCTTCCCCTCCC